>NC_045720.1:35429904-36029904 GCF_009834535.1 Camelus ferus | reverse complement strand
TAATTACCCATTTTATTTAGCCGGCAACTGCAGGGACTTTATGTTTGCAATAGATAGTTCCCTGATTTGTAATATCAATCAGTAAGTCCTTAACGAAGCAGGCACTCTGAGTCAATATCATTTTATAGGTGAACCATTCATGAGTTCTGTTTTTACCAGTTTTTTTTTTTTTAATATTTAACACATACATGATCAAACATCTATCCTCATAAAAATTAGTCATATAATCAAGCAACCATTAAGAAAATCAATCATAATTTTTTTTAAATTTTAAAAAAGAATGATGTTTGTCTCTTTGGAGATAACAAAATAACATCCCAAGTATTCCTTTTTTGTTTGTTTTTTAACAAAAAGAAAGTATAATTTCAAGCTGCTTGGCCTCTTTAATCTCTTTTGTATGGCTGGAAATTAGTGACGCATATGGCTCTGAAATTCAAATATAATGCAAAAGACTTTGTACATTTCAATCATTTGAATTCATATTTAATGTATTGAAAAATTAACATAAATGGAACATTTCCAGCAATGTACATAGCACACGTGAAAATAGCATGAGAAATTCAATCTTCTTGGCTTTGTTTTGTATTGCTAAAGCTGGTTCCGGAGAGTTTCGACTATGGCAAGACCACAGGATTTGTCTCCGTTTCAAAGAGGCACGAGGGCCACCCCTCTTCTCCTCCATCTTCCCTGGGCCATTTTAATGGAGGATGCACTCATTTGGCAGCGACACCTCCACTGTACACTATGCAGGGAAACATGATTAAATTTAATAGATGCTACCCCTGGTTTGAAGACACACTTGATTTAAAGCCACTCACAATTTAAGGCTGCAGGGAGATGTAATTAAATTTTATAGAAGCCACGGCTTTTAAATGACGCATGATCTACGTGCATGTGTGAACATACACATACGTGCAGTGAAAATGGGACATTTAAAAAGGTGTTCTTCTGTAATTCTTTATATTATGATTCAAAATTACAAGAGTTATTATAGCTCAAATGATATCTTTTTATTCGTTTGACTATAAGATCATACCATGATAATTATCCCTGTGCTATTACAATAGTACCTTACTGGCTAAATTGACAGATATTTATCAATATACATTTACTGTTAAGGTTATCTATTCTGCATCTGGCTTTATATATTTACGGCGATGACATCAGTGAAAAAGCTTTGATAAATCATGTATCTTTGGGCTTTTTTGCTGCCTGTACACCAAAGACTTACTAAAATGATGTAATGTTATATTAAATAATCTAAGAATAAAATTTACATGTTTGTTTATGTAGGCAATGTATAGGTCATTCAAATTTGGAAAGCATTATTCATGTCTTATTACGTATGTTCATATAGTGTTTATTAATATATCCATAAACCTCCAATATGTGGGAAGAATCAAGACGCAAATCTATCCCAAACTGTCTCCTACCTTCAAACTTTTGATTTAGTTTTTAGGGTCACCTACACTGTTAATATTAATTTATGTGCTCAAATTTGATCAGTTTTAAACTTTTACTAAAAGGGAAAAAGACATAAATTAAGATTCCTAAAGTCATTAAGCGAATGTCTTCTGTAGGGGGAAGAAAAAGCTCCTTTGTAGATTAAATCTTTGAAGAAGACTCTGTGAAAATTCCTCAGACTTTGTTCCTTTTTAATGTCTGTTAATGCCTCGGAGAAGATATCTTCTGTTCTGACCCGCCTTGAACCTTAGAGGGCAGCTCAATAAACCACAGAAAGACCAAAAGTTTCAGAAAGAATGGCCTTTCACGCCAGAAACCTTGCTCAGGGCTATAGCCTCCGGGTGAGACCAAGGCCAAGGAGGAAGGCAGCCTCTCCTGCCTTTGCCACCGTGAATCGTCCCCTGGGTAACCTCCTCCTGCCACAGACGCGGGACCTTCCTAGCCGGGCTCTTCTTTCCCAGGCCTCAAGCCATGGATGTCACCCGACTCCCAGCCCCCTTACACCCCGAGAAACCCTTCCTTTGTTGTTCAAGATGATTAAGCTAGGTAAACTGTGTAACCAGTTTTTAAAGCAAACAATTAGATCTTTGTTTTTGCTCTAAATCTCCTTAGAGGCCCACATAATGAACTGTCTGAAGTAAGAAGTGTGGGAATTTCTGTGCTGGTCTAAAAGTGTAGTGTGTTCTTTTTTATTTACTATGATTCAGCAACTTAAAAAAATAATACTGATTCTTTATATTACAATGTTTGTACTGGCTTCTTTTTTTCCTTCTAACTTAATTTTTTTCTTCCTCCCTATACTTGGTAGAATCTTTGTATGTTATATCCCATAATACTTGTCATATTTCAAGTACAGAGAATACTCAGGAAAAAACCAGTCGAAATCAAGTCATATACGTTAAACTACCTTTTTTTTTCTTCACTTCATGGAAAGTGGTCAGTGTAGTAATCGAGTTGTCCAGCTACATGACTAATGACCTTGTGCTGGCATCCAGCACTGAGGGCTGGGTGTTTAGGGGATGAAGATGTCATAAAAATGTCAACAGTCATTATCTAGGGGGAAATGGGGTGATGAGTGACGTTGCTCATCTTCTTGTATTTTCTGTTTTGAGACTTTCCACAGTATTTATTACATTTGTTAGCAGAAAGATATGTTTATATCTATTATATAAATTGTATTTATATTATTTAAATTATTTGAATGGTAAGTGCAGTTGATTCATATTTCAAAACTGAAAAAGTATTACTTTACTTTTTTTAAAAAGCCTTTTTTTTTAACTGAAAGCTGTCACCTATCATAGTGTCTGACCCGTTATGCATAGAAGCTACTTAGATGGTTAATTTTTTTCCTCTGTCATGTTTTCCCATTTATAAATTAAGGGAAATTGCATCAACTCAAATACTGAATAATCTTCCACAATACATTTTAGAAGTTCATAAATTCCTTTTATGTTTAAATGTAAATTTACAGACCTAATAGTGATTAAAAACTCTCATCTAGCCTTTAGTCATTCCATTATTGGCTGTTGGGTATCAAAATCTTAGAGAAGTTCGTATTTGGACTTTCATACCTGAGTCAAGTTTTATCAACATTTAATGAGCATTTTATATCTAATCAATCTGAAGGTTCTACTTTAAAGTGAAAAGAACAGAAAATTGATCTTGGTTGTAGGATTATAATTCATGACTTGTTTAAGTCAAGGCTTCTTCAACATTGGCCAGAATTGTTTGTTTTTATTT
Organism: Camelus ferus; assembly: GCF_009834535.1. Taxonomy (NCBI): domain Eukaryota; kingdom Metazoa; phylum Chordata; class Mammalia; order Artiodactyla; family Camelidae; genus Camelus; species Camelus ferus. The sequence goes on along the minus strand of NC_045720.1, from coordinate 36,026,700 downwards.
GTGCTGTTATTTTTGTTCCCCCCTGAGGAGGTGTTTAGTACAGTGGTCAAGGCAAGGTTTTTGTATTCACACTATCCTGGCCTTAAGCCCCAGTTCATTCTCTCATTTGGTAAATTTTGGTAAATTTTCACTATGCGTCTAATTTTTGCTAAGCATTGTCTGAACTTGGAACTCAACTCAGTTTTATTTCCTCATCTCTAAAAGGGAGATGAAATAAAACTCATGGGGTTATTGGGACGATTAGGTCAGATGATCTAAAAAAGGGGTTAGGACAACATGTGCCACATAATAAACATTGAAGGTATCACTGTAAAGCAGCTGCTTCTATGGACAAACTTACAACCTGCTACACACGGGTTTATGTATACATTTTGTTACTGTTAAGCATACAGTAGGACTTGGTGGAATTTTTTTACTCAAGCAACACAGGAAAGCCAGTTGAACTGGATTTCTCTTCTTAAGAGGCAAATTCAAGTCCTTTTCCTACATTCATGGACCAGCCTCTATGGTTATGAAGAGTCACAACATAAGAATATTTATAAATTTACTGAGGACAGGGAACATCTTTTATTCTTCCTCTAATTCCTTCACCGAGCACAGTACTTACCACCAAGTTGGTGCTGAATAAAGTTTTACTGAATTAAAAGCTTAAATGCAGGAAATGTGGGCGTTAATTTGAGTCTCCCTTGTTCTTGTGATGGGTAAAATGATACAATATGTCAAATGTACTAATTTTCCTGAGAAAGAAATAATCCATAGAGTTACACCTATGGTAACTGAGCCTTCTAAGCAAAAGATAAAAAGCAAGGCTCTAAATAGCTAGGTTAACGTGTGTAAGGGTAGATTAATGTGAAGAGATAACATCAAGATACAGCCTGCTGAAAAATAAATTTTAAAAATAAAGACTCCAGCAAGCATCCAGGAAGAAAAAAATAGTCACACGTGAAAGAAGAAAGATTATGCAGATTCCCAACTTCTCCATGATTTTAAAGGCAAAAGATAATGAAATAAATATTTAAAATTACTTAAGGACAAAAGACGAAACTGAAGAATTTTATACCCAGTCAAGCTGTCATGAGAGAGAATCTCAAATAATCAATGGTTTACAAAGTTTACTACTAAAAATATTTCCCTGAAAAAAATCACTCATTTTGAGTATTTTTTTAAAAATTTTGGAGTAACTTTAAAAAGTCATTTACTCAACCAAGAAATACACTGAAATATAGAATTAAAAAAGAAGGATGATTTAGCTTTTAAAGAAAAATTAAAAGCTTTTAAATATACTATTATGTCCAAATAATTTATGATAAATGTGGTTATAAAACATAAGGCAAAGTCATTAACAAAAACTTTTACTAGAGAAGATATAATTTATAGTAAAATTCACCAATGATAAGATCAAAATTCCAGGTAACACAAACGACAGTTGTATATAACTCAGTTTGGGTGTATCACAGTGTTATCTTTTTTTTCTTTTTCCTTTCGTTTCCCACATTTTCTATTAACTATTTAAACAAAATACATGTAATATAATAATAAATTGATAAATTTATTATCAACTTATACTATGTGTTTTTGTAGTAGATGATGATATCTTATTTAGGAGGGTTAGTATAATGTACTATCTGGCTGAATATAAACCACAGCAAAGGATATATTCCAGATTTGTCCTTGAAAATAGCCTTGCTCCCCAGCTGTATCCCAGCCTCATCTGAGCAACAAGATACTTTCAAGCCATGATGTTCTATTGTTCTCTTGTTTTTTCTTGCTTGTTCTCCATTTTTTATTGGGAATATTTCCAATGCTCTAGTACTATTCGGACACAAGTTGGACTGGCTTCTGCCATCCTCGCATCTCTAGTGGAGGACATCATTCTTTCTTCATATGTCATATGATCAACGGGCTGCTCAGTTCTGCCCTACTGCTTACAATTGTGTGATAATATTATTGGCTGTTCTTTTTAAAACAACAATTAAAGTTTATCATTATTCTTCCTTGGTACAGAATAGAAAAATGTAATAAAAATTTTTATAAGAATTTAGCTTCATGTAGGCTGATTTGTGAATGAAAAGAAATGGGGACATAAGGTCAAATATGGAAAGATAAAATCAATGAAATAATAGAGAATCTGGTCAAATTGCAGTTTAAAAGTATCTGCTTAATAGCTTCTGATATAGTCTCTTGAAAATCACCTTTAAAATACTATGCAGATACAATTTTTTAAAATATAATTAGTGCTATTACCCCAAATTAAGATATGTGGATAGCCGTTGGCCAGAATCAAGAAAATAGTTCATCAACTATATGAGGCAACAGGAATATAAAACAGCCTCTTACTAGACATCTCATGTTTGATCTTATAAAAAAAAAGATAGAAAACAACAGAAATCACTCTTAGTTTCTTCTTTTTTTAATTTTTTTAAATTTATTTTTTAAAATTTTATTTTATTGAGTTATAGTCAGTTTCCAATGTTGTGTCAGTTTCCAGTGTAGAGCACAATTTTTCAGTCATACATAAACATACATATATTCATTGTCACATATTTTTTTACTGTGAGCTACCACCAGATCTTGTATATATTTCCCTGTGCTATATATACTCTTGTTTATCTATTCTATATATACCTGTTAGTATCTACAAATTTCAAACTCCCAGTCTGTCCCTTCCCACCCGCCTCCCCCCTTGCAAGCACAAGTTTGTATTCTGTGCCTATGAGTCTGTTTCTGTTTTGTATTTATGTTCATTTGTCTTTTTCTCTTCTTTCTTTCTCTCTCTCTTTTTTTTTTTTTAGATTCCACATATGAGTGATATCATATGGTATTTTTCTTTCTTTTTCTGGCTTACTTCACTTAGAATGACATTATCCAGGGACATCCATGTTGCTGCAAATGGCATTATGTTGTCTTTTTTATGGCTGAATAGTATTCCATTGTATAAATATACCACTTCTTCTTTATCCAGTCATCTGTCAATGGACATTTAGGCTGTTTCCATGTCTTGGCTATTGTAAATAGTGCCACTATGAACATTGGTGTGCAGGTGTCATTCTGAAGTAGGGTTCCTTCTTGATATATGCCCAAGAGTGGGATTCCTGGGTCATACGGTAAGTCTATTCCTAGTCTTTTGAGGAATCTCCATACTATTTTCCACAGTCTTCTATTTGAAAGAGTGTAGGATGGAACTGTCACACTTTCTGTTTCTTTGGTTCAAAGCCCAGAGCATGTAATGGCTCCAAATCTGGTCACCAATCCCTTTTCTTATAAGTTGTGCATTATCCTGTTCCTTTTACACTTGATTTTCAATATCCCTCTGGACAAGACATCTTCCAGAATATAATAGGACAGTAATGGGAATAGACTTGCATAGAGCAACTTGCATTTAGGGAGGACTTGGATGTGAGGTAGAGAGGGTGTGTTTTATCAGAATGATCAAAGGCTCTGAGGTGGAAAGAGGCATGGCATCTTTCAGGAAGGCTCTTGTGGCTGGAACGTAGTGTACAACAGAGGAAGGAAGTGAGGGCAGAGACGCAGGCAGTGCAAGGAGTTTAGATTTGACTCCAATAGCAAATGTTGCGGGAAAGGGTGTAAGTGTGGGGATGATGTGAACTGTTTTTTTTTTCCTTTCAAAGGTCACTCTGACTTCAGGATGGAAGATAGTCCAAAAATCACCCAAAATGAAGGTAGGGAGACCACATAAAAGGCACAATCACAACTCATACCTTGAGTTAATGGTGCTTTTTGCATGTGTGATATTACATCCCTTTCAGGACAAGGAGCTAAGCTCTGTCAGAACCAAGAGTGAATCTGAAAGGTAGACAGTTTGTGCAGAGTTTAGTGTGTGGTTAAAGGGGTTGGTTTGGTGGGAAAGCACAGCTGGGATCTTGAGATGGCAACTAACTTGGCCATGATCTGAGCTGAGTCAGGGGGGTATTAGAAAGGAAGAGCTGAGGATCAACAACTAAATACTATTTTGCCCGCTAGAGCATCATAGATGAATTGTTTTTATTTAGTGTATTAGTTGGCTTTTGCTGTGTAACAAATTTCTCCAAAACTCAGTAAGTCAAAATACCAATCATTTATCCTCTTTGTTGGGTCTGAAGTTTGGCTGAGGTTAACTGATGTAAAGTGGGCTCAGGTGAGCTTAACTTTATGCTACAGATTGAGTCTCCCATGGCCCAGTGGGTTAGTTGAGATATATCTTTCATGCAACTATCACCAAGAAACAGAAGGACAAGCAGGGATACCTGATGCCCTTTAAAGCCTGGTACATGCCACTTCTGCCCACATCCCATTGGCCAAAGCAAATCACAAGTTCAAGCTCAATGTCTTAGTCCATTTGGACTGCTATAACAAAAATACAATAAATCATGTGGCTTATAAACAACAAACATTTATTTCTCACAGTTCTTGAGGCTAAGCAGTACAAATTATGGCACCACCAGATCTGATGCCTGATGAGAGCCTGTTGAAAACCATCTTCTCGCTGAACCTCACTTGACAGAAAGGGCAAGGCAGATTTGGGAAGCATCATTATAAGGGCACTAGTCTCATTCATGAAGGATCCACCTTTGTGACCTAACCACCTCCCAAAGGCTCCACCTCCTAATACCATCACCTTGGGGGTTAAGATGTCAACATGTGAACTTTGTAGGAGGACACAAACATTCAGACCAATGGGACGGAGATACATCCACTCTAGAGGAAGGAACTTTAAGGTCACATGGCGAAGGCTGGGACAGGGCTGCTTTCATGGGTGTGCTGTTGTACTGACAAGGTCCCATGCTTAGAGGGATCTATGATTGCTTTAATGCTCTGCTGTTGCTATTTTGAAATTCTTAATCACTTTTTAACAGGAAGCTACACATTTTCAGTGTGTACTAGGTCTTGCAAATAATGTAGCTCTTCCTGGAGGTAGAAACAGGGAGAAGCGAAGCATCTGGGCCGATGATGAAATTGACCACAGAGAGATATACACATTTACATCATGTCTTTTAAGGCACCACGTGGTTCACGGCAGTCACTTTTTAGAAGCAAAAGTAGAATAATGAGAGTGTGATACTGAGTAATGAAAGAAACAACAAACTATATTAGAGGAAATGAAAGACACATGAAATAAAGTAAAAGGTGAGGAAACAAAAGTGGAAGTCTTTTGGAAAGAAGTTTAAAAAGCTGGTAGAAGAGAAAGAGAAAACAAGACAATTCTTGGGAACCTAAGTTGAGCATAAGTTAATCATGATAGTCAGCTAGCCAATTCACTGTGAGGAAAAAAAATACTTTTTTTTTTTTTGCAAATTTAAAATATTGCTCTCCTGAATTTTATTCCTCTAAGACATATAGGATAATATTTTTAGATAAATGATTAAATCTGTTAACATCTCTTTAAAGGCAATTATAATACAATGGTTATGAAACAAAGTTAGCTTTTAATTAGGATAAAAATTACTTCTTATTGATAATTTTGGCTGGCAAGATTTCAAACACTATATTAGGTGATGATCATATGTTTTGTGACAGGATTATGGCCTGCATCATAAACCATTCTGAAATGTATTATAATATTAAAATTATTGGCTACTTAAAACATCATATTCAAATTGCATTCAAATTTCACATCTGCCTACAAACGAGCACGTCAAGTCTAACTGCTACTAAATCACAGACTTAATCACTCATTCACTCCCTCAGTCATTTTGTTCATTCTGAAGAAATTTGTTATGTGCCTACTATGTGCCAGATACTTTGCTTCACTGTTTGCACAAGGGTTGTTATCTTGTCTTTAAAAACCCTTCACCAAATAGCTAACACATAGAAATAGTGACTACCGCTATGACTTTTCTTTTAGAACAGCAAATAAATTCCACTCAATTAAGGATTTCAAGAAAAGACCCTCAAGTCTTAATTCAGAAGGAAGTATAAGAAAGTCAAGAGTATAGTGGTCAGTCATGGCAGAAACTTAGAAGACACAGTACTAAGTGAAAAAGCCAGTCTGAGAAGGCTACAAACTCTACGACTCCAACCAAATGACATTCTGGAAAAGGCACAGCCTCAGAAACAATAAAAAAGATCGTGGTTTCCAGGGGTTTGGGGAGAGGGAGGGAGGGGAGGAATGAATAGATGGAGCACAAGGGATTTTTAGGGCAGTGAAATTACTCTGTATGATACCATAGTGGTGGCTACATGTCATTATGCGTTTGTCAAGACCCATAGAATGTACAACATCAAGAGTGAACCCTAATGTGAACTATGGACTTTGGCTGATAATCATGTGTCCATGTTGGTTCATCGATTGTACCAAACGTGCCACACTGATGAGGGATGTTGAGGGCAGGGGAGTCTATATGCGTGGGTGGCGAGGGCTCTGTGCGAACTCTGTATTTCCTGCTCAGTTGTGCTGTCAACCTGAAACTGCTCTTAAAAAAATAAAGTCTATTAAAAAAAAAAAAGAGTATAGTGGTCAGTGTCTGTAGAGTGATGAAGAGACGTGGACTTTCCCCACGATATTCCGAAATAACCAGGACTATTGGTGCAAATCTTCGCAGGAAAAAAAATAGTTGAAAAAATAAGGTTGCTAAAGAGGTCAGTGCGGTTATTAGAAGAGATCAGGGGACGCAGATGATGAAGGAGACTGAGGACATATATAAAGAGACGAACCGTTATCAAAGTGGCCTGATAGTCATTGCGGCATATAAAGGAAGAGGATCCAGCAAGTAGAGGGGCTGGGCTGCTAGGAGCAGCGAAATTAATTTCCTCTTCAGTCACCTTTGACTGGTGTGTGCTGAAGACCGAATCTGGGCCCATTATGTGGGCCCTTCTTGGTAGTAAAACTGTAAGCCGTTCAGCGATGTGTCCCTTTGCCAAGCTCATAAAATACTGTTCACTCTTCTAACATACCCCAATGAATATTCAATAAACACAAGACTGGGCGAAGAGGAAGCTCTATATACAGAAAACCCCCTATTTATGCTATCACAATTTTGCATTTTCTCATTTCCTGAGCCATGGAGTTGTCTCTGTTGCTAATGTACAGATTTCCTGCCATTTGCTCTCATTTCTCAGAAACTGTTAAAACATAATCCCATGTTTGCTGTGAAATTAGCCTTGAAAAGAAAGCTGCTGAATTGTGGATGGCACCTTCCTCGGCGGCGCGCACCTCCCCGGTTGCTACCGCCCCCCTGCGCGGGTGGGCGCCGCCGCGCCTGGCGAGCCGGCGGACCAGCAGGCCCTCGTAGCGCGCGCGCTGGGCCAGGCTCCGCGCCCGCCGCCGGGCCGCCGCGCCTCCTCACGGGTTCCGAAGAGCGACGGGCACAGGGCGACTGCCCCGCGCGGGGCCGTACGAGGCGCGTCCTCCCTGCTCTGGGGAGTGGAGACCGGGAGGCCGGAGTGAAGCCAGGGAGCCTGGCCGGGCCCGTCGTGCTAGGCGTGAGGTCAGCGGCGTCGGCCAGAGCGCTGCGGGGGAAGGTGACAAGCAGTCCCATTCGAGATCTGACTTAGGAGCGGGGTCCATGCTCTGACAGGGAGTCAAGGGGGGGTAATATGGTGCGTCGGTTGGTCTGAGGATGAATGGTGATGCCATTTCCTGAGATTAGGAACGTTCAGAGAGGCCTACGTTGGGGCAGAATTAGCAAATCAGAGGTGAGCATTGGACGTGCCAGGTTTGAGACGTCTATGAGGTGCCCAAGCGGAGAGGCTAGGTGGGTGGGGGAGGGCGGGGTGGATATTAGCTCTTAATGTCACCAGCACAGATGGCACCGAAGGCCAGGAGACACAGCGAGAGCACAGAGGGGGACATCTACATAGGGAAGGAAAGATGTAGCAGCAAGCTGTCTTGCTTCCTGTGGCGGCCTGGATGTCACCTCCGCCCTGGAGCTCGGGGATCCTGACGCAGGCCACTTCCCGGGGCTCACAAAACACTGCGGTCCTTTCTTGCACAGGAGCTGCTGGCTTCTTGCTAGTCTCAGTGTGGGCCGAGCTGCCCCTCCCTTTACTGGCTTTCTCTGAACACGAACACAACCTCCTTCCTTCGTACTCGGAGCCAAAGGCACTGGTAACGCGCGGAAGTTGTATGTTCAGAGCGCTGTCGAACACCAGCAGCCATCGCGAGGAAGGTGCGTCACAGAGAAAGGGAACCGAAGTCCGTACCCACCGTCACCGCTTGCAAAGTGCATGAGCTCAACGGGTCATCTGGCCCCAGCAGAACTTGCTCTCTGCTGGCTGCTCTCAGACCCGCCTCCATGCCTCAGTCCTCTCTGCTCCCATGCCCAGCCCCCACATCTTATGCCTTTCCCCCCTCCAAGGAGGCTACTTTTTTTTTTAATCAGTCTGCTTTTTCTTAACTTTCCCATTCCATGCAGACTCTTGACTCTATCTTGGTGTATTCAAAAGTTCTAGTAAAATGTTTTACTAGACAAAAGAGCAGTTTTTTTTTTCTATAGTGAATTCTGCTAGTCCCTAGAATATAAAAAAATACTGCAGTTTTTTAAAAGGTGACGCCTTCCATTTTTCTTTTTTCCTAATTATATTCATATTACATATGAATTATATATCACATTTCTAAGGAGGTTCCTAAACTTATGCCTTTTCATGTTTAGATCTGGTACTTGAAAACACTAAGCAAGTTGCCTGGGATAAATTAATTTTAGAAAAAAAAAATAACTTTGTAATGAGCCAATTATCGTCCACAGCAAAAATGAGCATGTAATGTTCTTTCTAATTGATTTTACTTTTTAAGTTATACTTTCTTCGTAATATTATTCATTCCTCCCTTTCACCACAAAAGTGAAATAGAAATGATGAAGATGTAGAAACAGGAAATGGCTGGGAAACCAGCAACAGAATTTTGGAAACAGCCAGCCTGGGAGCAGGGCAGATTCTTCTGTTGAGCTGTGGGGCCCTGAGATGCTCATCCAACTGACCGTCAGCTTCTCATCTGCCAGTGACCACCGACGTGAAGGGCTATTCTGAAGACAGAGAAAGTATTTGTAAACGTCTGCTACACGAGTGGCACTAGGTTCTGGTTATTACCTGACGTGTTTGGTCTCTGCCTTTTCATTGGGACTAGAGAAGATGGCCTAGCTACTGGGCAAGTTGGGCAAAATCATAGACCTTTATGTAGACTCTGACCCCGGAAACTGGAGAACGGTCCCTGGGTTGCCCGTCTCACTTGTCAGCTACTATATTTGACTCCCATCTGCCACGGCAAACTCACAGGGCTCCTGCTCTTGGCAGTGAGCCCTGGGCTGTCGGCAATTGCTGACAGGTGAGACCCACTGGCCCAAGATCAGAAAGCTGGCTTGCATTGCAAAAGGATCCACCTCACCTGTCAGCTGTCACAGTCACTCCTTCTCCACCGCTCCACTCCAGGAAAGGTGGTATCTCGTTCAGGAGAACAACCAGTCTGGAGGTATGAAGCACAGAGGAAGGGATGGCTGATTGTTTATTAGATTGTGTGTGGTGTTTCTGAGAACTGGTTTGCTTTCAGTGGGTACCTCTAGAAATGGCATATTCCATGGCACTTTCGAGTCACACCTGAAGGTTCTCAAGCTGAATGCCTGGCAGAAAAAGTGGGGTTTGTTTCTAAAAAGATCCCAAATCTATCAGCAGATTCCACCTGTCAGGTGTCAGGTCGGGCTCAGGGTACAGCTGCCGTGGTAACATGGTGGGCTGCACCTGTCAGCTGGCTCCCGGCCAGTCTTCCTGAGTTTAGAGACCTGGTTCTAAACAGGAAACACTGAGCTGCATAGAATTAGTGGTTTGCCCTGAGCGTCCAACTAAAAGAGTATCTTTGAAAAAACAGTAAATAATGTTAAAGTACCACAACTTGCCCTACCACTACCCAATAAGTTAAGCACCATTTTAATTCCACTGAGGCTGTAGACTGTAAGAAACAGGGCAATTGCATCTCTTCTGCCACAAACACTAACACACACACAGAAGCAGGCCCACACACCATGAACGCACACGCATGCACACAGACGCACACCATTTTTCTTGTTTTTTCTTCCAATTTTATTGAGGTATAATTGATATATGGTACTGTATAAGTTTAAGGTATACAGCATAACAGTTTGACTTACATAATCATTATATGATTATCACGATAAGTTTAGTGAACATCCGTTATCTCATATAGACACAAAATGAAAGAAACAAAAATTTTTTTTTCTTTTTATGGGAACTCTTAGGGATTTATGCTCTTAACAGCTCCCATGCATAACATGTGGCAGTGTTAATTCCATTCATCACACTGTCCCTGACATCCCTAGCACTGATTTATCTTGTAACTGGAAATTTATACCTTTTGGTTGCCTTCATTCAATGCCCCTAACCCTCATCTCCCACTGCTGGTAACCACCAGTCTAATCTCTTTTTCTATGAGTTTGTTTGTTTGCTTCAGAAGTATAACTGACTACATTATGTTAGTTCCTGTAACAGAACACAATGATTCAATATTTCTAGACATTTTTAAATGATCATTGTAAGTTTAGTTACAATGTGTCACCATACAAAGGTATGACATTGTTATCGAGTACATTCCAAAGTCTTCCTTATTTTAGGTCAAAATAATCTAACCTTACAGAAAAGATCTTTCAAATATCAACTGCCTAAAATTAGAAATAAAGTAACAATCACAAACTGTCAGAGTAAAGCAGGCAGAAAAACAAAAATGAGAAAAGGAGAAACAAGAGTAGGAATTTCAAAATACCCCATTTTTGTTACAACAGTAATTTATGGTCCTAAAATTTAAAAATCAGAGTAGTATAAAATGGAACATTTAAGTAGCCTCTTCCCCCAGCTCCTTCCAGAGATTCCCATGACTTGGCTTTCTGACACTCACACAGTTGCTCATTGCTGTCTTCCCCTACTGGGTCTTTACTTCGTCCAGAGTCTGCTGCTTGCCTAGTCCCGCATCATTTCACCACTGCTAAGTTCAGTGCATGATATGAGCAGTCATTCAATACCCTTGAGGAGTGACTAAATATTTACACCCCTTCATAGAAAAAGTCAGCCCTCCTTTGGCACTGGAGCATCAGGAAGCTGAAATGTGGAGCTCTTTCCAATCACAACGCTTAAGTGCCCATACATTAGTCTCATCAGGACATTTCATCTTGCGTTGGCTGCCATCCAATCTGCAACAAAAATGCATCTAAAAAATTTATATTTGAAAAACAGTGTCTAAGGCAATGTTTTCTAACTTAAATAATTCTATAGACTGGCAAGTTTTCAAAACATTTACAGTGAATGCAACAACTTAGGGAATAAGAGAAGTAAGCAAGTTACTGAGGATGGGATTGAGGAGAAACGACCATTACGCAGCAAGAGTGTTCTTGCTAGAGTCGGGTTTGTGACTGGGAAATAGGTTCACGTCATCAGTTCTCAACTACAGACAAGCAGGCTGGGTCCTGTGTAAGCTGTGACGTGTATCACTGGTAACTTACTCCTTGTAAGAAATAACTGGAGTGTGTGAATATAATGCCATTTTAATATAAGTTAAAGAAAATAAATTAAAGGTCAATATCGTCATTCTCACTCACACATATTTTAAAATTCTTTATTTTACAGTAGAGAAAGGCAAGGTGTTTCAGCAATGCACCTATATATACATTTCTCCAGCCATGAAAATGTGTCACACTTGTTGAAAGCATCCTTGCTGTGTATTGTGGCTAAAAGTGGTAAAGGATTTCTAGGCTACAAAAAAAAAAAAAAATTATTCTTTGAGCTCTGTATCTATACCTTTATCAGGCTAACACATCACAGGGAAACAATATAAAAGACGTTAATTTCCCTTGGTGAAAATATTTCTATGGTGTATAGAAATCCTTTTGCTTCATATGGGGTAATAAAAATGCTTTTTTGTCTTTTAAAATACATTAATTTTAGATTGAGTATTTTTATGATTCCATTGTAGCTCCTGTGTTGGTTTATTAGCTATAACTCTTTGTTTTGCTATTTTAGTGGTTGCTTTAGGGGTTACAGTATACATTTTTACCTTATCACTCCATCTTCAAGTGATACTATGATGCTTCAACATAAGGAATAGGAACCTTACAATGAGGGGGCAAACCCCACAAAGGAACCAGCAAGACCTCCCAGGCAGGGGCATTGCCTTCCTGCTTTTGCGCTTCTGTAAAACGGCTTGCTTCTAGGAAAACGAAACTCACCCCTAAAAATGCATTGATTCCCAAAAGCTCACTCCTGAATGGTCCATTTCTAACACCTTATTAGCATTTACCCCTAAAATTCCACTGGTTCCTGAAAGCTCACTCCTGATTGGTCCATCTCTAACACCACATTTGCATATAGCACGAACTTAATCGAAACCAAAAACCCTATAAAAGCCTTTGTAAACCTACAGACGGGGTCCAGAGCTTAGAGTGTTAACTCCTCTGGGCCCGCCGGCGTAATAAACCTGAATTCTCCAACCCTCCGAGTGTCGCTTGGTCTCTCGATAGGATTCAGGTTGCTGTAACAACAACAGTGTGCTTCTATTTTTTCCCTCCTGGTCTTTGTGTTATTGCTGCCATACATTTAAGTCCTACATGTGTCATAAGCCTCATCTTACACTATTTTTATGTTCACTTAATTTTTTAAAGAGGTTTAAAAAATAAGAAAATCATCTTACACATTAACCCAGTGTAGTCACCATTTCCCACATTTTTCATTCCCTCATGTACACCCATATTTATTTCTAGTACCATCTTCCTTCTGCCCAAATGGTTTCCTTTAACACTTCTCACAGTATGTTTGCTGGTGATTAATCCTTTCAGCATTTGTATGTCTGAAGTCTTTATTTTGCCTTCATCTTAAAAGATTTTCACTGGCAAGAAAATTGAAGTTGACAGGTTGGTTTTTGTCTCCTTTGTTGTATGTTAAAGATGGTACTCCTTTGTCTGCTCATTTGCCTTGTTTCCAATGAGAGATCTGTTACCTGTATCTTCCCCTGACTCCTTTTAAGATTTTTCTCTTTGCTGGTGGCTCTAAGTAATTTAATTATGGTGGACTGTGGTCTAGTTTTCTTCATTTCTTATGCTTAGAGTTCGTTGAGCTTCTTAGATCTGTGGGTTAACAATCGTCAACAAATTTGGAGATTCTGGCCCTTATTTCTTGAACTCTTTTTTCTGCCCCTCCCTTAGACATCCCTTAATAAACAATGATATATTTATTGTTAGGCTATTTTAAGTTTTCCCAAGGCTCCCTTATACCATGTTCGCTTCTTTTCATTTCTTTTTCCCTCTGTGTTTTGTTTTGAGTCATTTCTATTGTTGTCCTTAAGTTCACTAATCTTTTCCTCATCAATCATCTACTCTAAATCCTTATTTTTATTTTTTAATTTATTTTATCATCTCGCACATTATAATTTTAATCTGTAGAAGGATTTGGGTCCTTTTTATATATTTCATGTCTCTGCTTAACATGTTCTATCTTACCTCAAACTTTTTGAAAATATGGAATACTGCTATAATTTGTCTGCCAATTCTAACATCTGTGTCAGTCAATTTTGACTGATTTTTTCCCCTCATTATGGGTTGTATTCTCCTGCTTCTTGCATGTCTGGTATTTTTGTTGGGTGTCTTGTTGGATAATTATATATTGCCACAAATATACTTGAGGTTTATTCTGGGACAGGTGGAGCTACTTGGAAACAGTGTGAATATTCTGGGTCTTCTTTTTAAAATTTGTTAGATTGGAACCAAAGCAGTTTTTAGTCTAAGGCTATTGGAATTCTACTCACTGACCTGTGAATTAGGAGTTTTTCTGCTCTGACTGCTGGGAAGAAGCACAATGCCGTGGCCTGTGTGAGCCCTTTGCACTGTTCCGTCTAATACCGCAGAACAAATCTGACTCCAGATTAGATGTTTCCCTTTGCCTCTAACCCTGCGCTCTGTTTCCCATGCTTAGTCTCGCTAGTTGTGCACCCTTCGTAAAAGAATGTTGCCTGTGGTCTGAAATATACAGGAGAGCCCATTCTCAAAGCTCTGACCCTTAAGGGTACAACATTGTTCAATTTATATAAAGACAAAAAGTTGCAGAATAGAAAAAAACACTTGTCTTGTTGGAGGTTCACAGAGAAACCATGACCTAACCCATGGGGACGGCTGCAAGAACAAAGGATTCCAACACCTTGAAGCTTGCAACAGCCAACCACAGCCCTCCCCTTCCTGGTAATCAAAGGAGCCTGAATTCAGACATTAGTCTGCCAGCCTTTCGGCCGGCCAGCTCTCCGAATAAAGTCATTATCCCTTGCCCCAGCTCCTTATCTCCTGATTCATTGGCCTGTCGTGTGGCGGGCAGAGGGAATTTGGACTCAGTAACAATACTTTGGAGTAGTTCTTTCCCCAGCTTTGCAGTTTTCTCACGTGGATGTGCTGATCAGCACTCAGCTGAACACTTGGGGGGGAGTCTCTGAAGTTCCCTGGAGTTCTCTCTGCGTACAGTTCTTTCCTCTATTGCACTCTGTCCTGAGAATTCCCACTGCTTTGTTCTCTTTGGAAATTCAGTTCTGTCTCTGCAACTCAGGGAGTCTGTACAGCTCTGCCTGGGTTTCCCTTCCCCGTGCTGTGACCTGGACGCTCTCGCGAGGCACCAAGCTGGGACGAGTATAGGCTTACTTCACGTGCTGTTCATCAGGAATGCTGCCCTTGGCTGCCTGGTACCCGGTGTCTTAAAACCATTATTTCCTATATTTTGTCTTTTTTTTTTTGGTTGTATGAGTCAGGATGGTAAACCTAACCTTTGTTACCACAGTATTATCTACACAATAATAATATTTAGATTGAGCTTTGCTTTTCCCCAATAAAGAAATTAAATCATCTAAACACTAATAATCTAAACACATTATTTTTAATGTCTATTCTTTGATTTTTACCTCAGTATATTTATTTTTTTCCCTCTTGGGAAGAAAATTCACCTTTCTAGCTTTCCGAAAAATGGAAGCAATGGCTGTATCTACATGAGCTAACATTCATTTCATGCAGAAAGGAACTGATTACTTGTTGGAAAAGTATATGGAGATTTTGGAAGTTGTCTAAGGCACTGGGCGTATGGTACTGGGGGTAACTGGTTTCTCCCTAAAATGCTTTTCTGTCATAGGAGGTTCCCCTGAGAATTCAGTATAAAGTGGGCCCCCATATATGTGGTAACTTAGACTTAATGAAGTATTATGGAAAACCCTTTTCACAATTATTAATTGTACCAATAACTTTGACATGTTTGTTTCTGCTGCCTGGCGATACTTCAGACAAGCATTTCTTTAATTCTTCAAGACTTGGATAAAATTAAGTTTTGGCTTTTTTTTGGTTTGTTTTTTTGTTTTTTTTCTTTTCCCTCACGACTCTTCCAAACAGATGTCGATCTTACGTTCTTCTGTTGCTCCCCCAGCATTTTGTAAATGGCCCCACGTTTGCACTCACAGGGCTGTATAGTAATTATTTATTGTCGTGTCTTTTCCACCAATAAGACCATGCACTCTTCCATGAGAGGGCTCTATTATTCATAGTTACATTAGTATTTCCCACCCACTATGTAATGTGATAAATATTTGTGAAATCAAATAACATATGTAAGACATTCAGGGACGGTGGTAAGAGAATAATAGAAGTAGGAACCAAGAATAACTACCAGGAAGTAGTGGGAAGTGAAGTTGATTATTAGGGAAAAGGTTGAATTAGAAATGGAAAGTTACTAGGAGCAGTTACACTTAAATCAGAGGAAATGCCTAGTGATTGAACATTAGTGAATAAAGAAGATGAAACTAACTGCATATAATAATGTTGCAAATTTTTCCTTTCAAAAAAGTATAAATTTGATCATTTAAAAATGTTCTCATAATTTCAATATTTCAGAAAGACTTGAGGCGAAGTACAAAATAAACAAATGCCTTAGAATATGCGCCTCCCCATTTACCATCATCCCCTCCCCACCTCCTTTCCATCTCTTCTAGCTTAAGGGTATTTTCTAAGCACTGTAAAGCTATTTTTTAAACCACTTCTATAAATATTCAGTATTTGCACTGAATTCTTTCAAGAACACTTAATATTTAACCACCATCATATAGACATTTCCAGAAGTCTTATCTTCATCTGTAGGTCTCTGGTTAAAAAAAAACAAAATATAAGGTCTTTTAAAATAGTATCTGGTCACCAGGGAGTAGGCAAATTTGATAAGGAACAGAAAAGTGAATGTTTTCAAATACTTAAAATGTCCAAATCGAATACTGACATAATAAGATCAGGACATAAAGTATCAGGTGACCTCAGTTCAAAGAAATTTATTTCAAAAATACCTCTAAGTTATTGTAATATGGTGATGAATTTGTGGTACCTCCAGAGTGATGACCTGGTGAGAAGGACTGTTATGACATGAGGTTTAAAGCTAACATATAAAAATAAAATCCAGGGCAGTGCAGAGCTAAAAGGAAGCTGCTAATTTGGAGCACAGGGTGCCGATGATGTGCTGTTTAGTTCCCGAGTCACTCTTTGCAGGCTCTTGCTTCAGCTCTAGGGTTTAAATTCCTCCTGCCTCTGACAGTGTCTCACTGGGCTCACACCACTACTTTGTGTTAATGACGCTTGGCACATAACACAAATCGCTCCTTCCTCCCTCCCTTCCTTCTTCCTCCTTCCCTCTTGCTTCTCTCCTTCCTTCCTTCCTTCCTTCTTTCCTCCCCTCCAAGCTACATTTATTGCCGCTGCACTATTATGTACTAAGGATACAGAAACAAAAAGAGAACAAAACACTTATCTCTCTGTCCAAGGAGAGGGAAATGGGCTCACAAACAAAGTGCATGCAGTGTGATATACGCTGGGTAAAAATGCCAACATGAAGGTTATTCTCCAGTTGTCTCCCCTTCCTCCGACATCCATTCTCTCTGTGCCACAGAAGGCGGGCAGACCCCTGGGAATACGTCTCTCCGACTCCCTTACCAACTGACTTCCAGCGAGTTTTGGCCAACGAGACAAGGCTTAGGTGCAGGTCTCTGGCAGTAAGCGAGCTCCACCAGGAAGCAGCTCTCCTCCTCCATAGCTCCTCTCTCACGGGCCCTCGTAACACTCCTTTCTCCACTTGTTCCTTCCTCCCTAGGGTCTGCAATGGCTTTTCATCATTTCTGGTCTCTGAATGCATTAACATCCTTTGCTTGCCCCTTTGTAAATAGTGCCTTTATTTGAACCATCTGGACTGGTCTCTGCCAACACCCTGCCTTGTCGTAGAAGCATAAGGGAAGGTCGTTAGCTCTGTCTGGGGAGGTTAGGGAAAAAGAGTATTTCTGCACTGATACCTAAGAGATAAGTAATTATTTTCCAGACAGAATGACAGGAAAAGAGTGTTACAGAGAGAGGAGATGGGACCCACAAAGGAGCAGGCTGTGCAAGAGCCTGGCATGAACCTGGCAATAATTATAAACAGCTCAATATTTCTGGGGGTGAACTGCAAGGCAGTGGTCACCAAGAGGTAAATCCTGCAAGTTTATTTAGCGGATCCTCTCCAAAGCCACGGTTTTAAATGATTTGCCAAACATGGTAAAATTTCCTTCTCTTAAAAAATAATGATCACAAAAACAGTCATTTCTCTGTCACCCATTATGTGTCATAAATGGTTCTAGTTCTTTTTTGGTGTGTGACTGCCAGGTGGTACCCCGAGGTGGGCAAGTTCAAGTGGAGGAAGGGTGACAACTCTTTCAAAGAAAGACCTAAACACAATACTGGAAATGGAGTGCCCACGTGATCTGCTATAAATAACGCCAAAGACAGCCCAGCCTTTAAAGTAAAAATGTTAGTTAATAAACTGAAACAGTAGACTCCGAGTACTGGAAAGGGTCTTAGCGATCATCTGACGAGTGGAATTCTCTTCATCTCTTTACCACTGGGGTCTCCCCAGTGCACTTAGACTATGTAAGTAACAGAGAACTAACAATCTCCTGCACTTTCTTTATTGGACCTTTGAACCATTGTAATAAGACAATTGCTCTTCAAGTTGAGCTGAAAAGTAGCTCCCCAGTTTGCCAATTAAAACAACAGCCCCCAAATTCATTCTACATTATGCTAACATTACACATGCACCCTGGAAAGAGATTTCAAGAAATATGAAAAACACTGCATAGTATCTATCTCATTTAAGAAGTCCTGGGGGCTAGGGGTTATAGCTCAGTGATAGAGTGCATGCTTAGCACGCACGAGGTTCTGGGTTCAACCCCCAGTACCTCCATTAAAAAAAAAAAAAGTCCTGCAGTAAGTAAATCTATTTATTTTTATTTAATACAAAGTTCTCCAAGTATACTTGACCATAAACTATTTCTCATTTTCATTATCATTGCATCACTTGTTAACAGTCTGGGAACTAGCTGACTCTGCCCCTAGGTCCTCTAAAAAGCAAAGCCTGAGGCAAGGGTCAAAGTGGAGATGATGCGTTTAGGTGGTACAAGCCCAGGACTGGGCAGATGGAAGATGGACTGAAGCAGGCGTAGGTGAGAGGTGTTGGCTGCCACTTCACAACACTCCAGAAGGAGACACAGCAGAAGAGTGTCTTCACTCAAAATGGACAGTTCACACACGGGACGAGGGAGGGGCAGATTTATCAGTCAGGCTGCCTCACACTTTTGTACAGCTCAGGGGTGACCACATGCAGCACCAACTCTCCTCTGTCTTCAAGCAGAGACAACTGGCCCTCAAACGGTCACTTGGGGAGCCCGTTCCAAGCCCCACTTTTGCAACCTCTGGTAGAAGGGTGAGTCTTCTCTCTACCAGACTCCAGGCAGCTCCCAGAGCGCGGCAGGGTCGGAGCAGCTGCTGGGCTATGGAGTTGAATGGCACCTGCCTGAGCAAGAAGGCAATTGGGAAAATGGAACAGGGCACAAGGCTGCCTTTGCATCATGCAGAACTGTGGTGCTCCTTTCACAGAGTCATCCTTTAATAATAATAGGCGTTGGCATCTCCGAGGACCTTTAAAGTTAACATCCTCAATTCATAAGACTGAATCCTTTCGTCTGCCTTCCCTTTGTTTGGGCTTCTATTTACTTCTAGTCTATTTCAAAAGGATGCTCTGACCTCCATCCACGTCCGAGGAGTCTGGATGGACTGCTCTGCACTCTAGATAAGGAAGCTCTTCTGTCCAGGCTGCCAGGCATCGCGTTCTGTCTTGTCAAATGTCTGAGTTTTTCCTTTTCTTACACTGCTGCTCACCCACCCAACAGTCAAATCGTAGAAATTTCCATTATCAATATACCTAGAATATGTTTAAAAAGATTAAGTTTCAAGAGCACTTGAACTTTATCTTTTTAAATGACTTCTAGTTGTATTGAATCCACTGCTTCAATCAACCGGTTTAGCCCGGTACCTTAATTGACCTTTCAGATCAGTTTGCTTGTATATTTGCAACCCAACGCATTTTCTAGTGGGCCACCTGAAGTCTCCCTTCAGGCTTGCCCTAATCCTCTGGTCCAGGAGTCCCCAAACATTTTTGAGTTCTCACCACCATAATAAAAAATGATTGAAGATTTGAAAATATTGTATTTGCATATATATGTGTCTATATTACATGCATTGTGGTAATATGATTACACTTTTAAATATTTCTCATCACTTTTAAAGAAATTTTGTATAATACTGAGATGAGTTTCAAATAACTTTAAATTTCAGGGAAAACAAAAAGAATTGCTCCATGATTAAGATGCCTAGACTTCAGATGTCTTGCTAATTATGGCTTTATATTATCATTACTATCTCAAGGCAAGATGAAGGCTTATTCATTAAATATAGTGGATGAAATCTATATATTAAATACTCTCTATAATACTTCTAAATTTTAGATCAACTCTTTGGGGGATCTGATTTGATGATCATTATTATCCTCTTGAATATGGCCAACAAAAGCCTGTCCAAGGATGCAGGAAGTCTAAGCTTTGCCGTTTTCTTGTTGTTCACCTGTGTTTACACTATGCATTACCTTCAGTTTTTTTGTATTTCTTTATAGAAATCTTTATAAGCCACTTATCTATTTTCTGGCAATGTCCATTTACTGAGAACAAGACACTATAATTGTTAAATCCATTTAATGAGGCAACTCAGCTCAATACACTGCAATACCCTGAAAGCAGATGAGAGCACGAGGGCGAGGCTATAAGCCTGTCAGCACTGGGACGGACCCCGTATATCCATGTGATGGATGACCGCCCGGCATACAGCCCACCCAGGCAAAGGTGTCATTGTTTGAGCCCTATCTTAAACATTAGTGAAGTTGAACACCTTGATCATTTTAACACAAAAGTAATGTAAATGTAGCTTGTAATATTTTCTTTGCAAACCCAACGAATCATTTTGCACACTCCATTTTGGTGACTGCTGTTCTAAATCATATCCTATTTACATGGTCCTTAGGGCAACTTACTCACCTCTTTGCGTCTCAGTCATCTCTGAATTGAAATAGAGATAGAAACCCCCATTGTAGTTTGGGGCCCCAATTACATATTCCTTGTCTCCTTTAAGGCCTAATGGTGAGGAGTAGGACAGGGAGGTGATTAAAATCAAAGCCTCCACCTATTAAGGATGACTCCTACTCCCAAAGTATAAAACCTCAAAGCAAGGGCAGATGAAGGACGAGATTGATAACCAAGGTCAACATGGCAGTCTCCTCCCCTCCCCTCCCCTCCCCTCCCGTTCTTCCCTCCCCCCCTCTGCCTTCTCCCCTTCTCCTCCCCTCTCCTTCTCCCTGAGGAAAAGCTCCATCTTTCTCATTTAAACGAACAGCTCAAGAGAAGCAAGGAGTCTGTCTCCCACTGCTGAGGGGCGATGGTGTGTCCGATGTGTGGGACTGATCCACTGGCTGGTAGGGTCTCAACAGTCAGATCCCCTCCTCTTCTCCCCCGGGGAGGGGCAAGCATGGAGCAGAGAGAAAAAAGCCAGAAATGCCCCCGTCAAAACTCCCAGCACTGACAGAGAATGTGAAAATCCCCTTTAATGGAAATAAAAAGATAGAGGGTAAGGATTCCTTCCTGAGAAACCTACCTGTCAAGACTGGTGACATGATTACATAAAGTGCACATGGAAAGCTCTCAGACAGGACCATGTACCTAGCAGGTATTCCACACAATTCATTTAAAAAAAATTAGAATAGTCCTTGAGCTGTATGTCTGAACTCCAGTGGGAAGAAATTGCCAGTAATGACTCATATTGGCTAATTTCTCAACAAGCATTTTAGTCACTCCTTGTATATCGCTGCTATTATGAAGTACCTAACAAGGTTTGTTGGCATAGAGCAATGCAATGCCTTGAATTGGAAACAGGCAGTGATTCAATAGAAAAATTTACAGGCAGTGTAGAACCCCTTAAATTGAATTAGATTCTTAAATATAGTACTTATGGTACCCTTGATGTAAGCTTTTTTTAAAGCATCAGGGGAATCAAACAAACAAGGTCTATATTTTTGCATAGGGTCCTTTATGTTAAATGCTGCAATATTTATGTTTGGCACTGTTCACTCCACGGGAAAATACAGGCTGTGTGTCTTTTATTCGCTTCATAGTTCAGACTCACTGATACCCAAGGGCTTACTACACCCACAGATTTTGTCACAATACTTATATTCGCAAAGGGATTTTTACCGTTCAAAAGCAAGCCAAGTCTAATTTTGTAATTGTTACATGCTGTGAGATGTTAGTATTTAGTATGTGTGAAGTACCTAGAATATCTATCATCAGTGAAATCAGTGAATATGACATAAAATAATCTATTTTACACAATAAGATGGCTTGCCAGGATCTGTTTTATTTCTAACCAGTGGCCAGTTTAAAAAATCTTGTTTCTTTTTTCCCCTTCTTTCTTAGCCATTAAATTTACTGTCAGAGCACTCAAGAGCAAATAATCTGGTTCTCCTACACCTATTTAGAACCATTGGATTTTGTCTTCCTCATTTCCAATAACATTTTGCCCGTGGACTATTTAAGTATTCTTTGCTTTGAGGAATTCTGATAGTTCAAGTCTTGAAGTAACAGTAGAGAAGGCCAACTTAGCAATATTCTTATTTCCTTGGGCTATGCAACATAGCAAATTTTCTCTCAGAAATAGCAAATACAAGTTCTTTCTTTTGCATTTAGTGGGAAGAAAGCAATGATGTTTAGTAGCTGGGAAGTTGGCGATGGCAAAGAGAGACCACTGCCTGGAGCAGACCACAGTAGGCAGGGGTCTACTCACCAAAGGTCAGAGTCTGAGCCAAGAAGCAAGACAGTGACTACATAAAATTCAAGGTTTTCCAAAAGGAAGAACAAATATCACAGAGTTGTACTCTCTCCGTCAGACTGTGCTAGCAGTTGCTTACCTAGGGACCATGCCAGTTAAAAATAGTAGAAAGTAAATTAAGCTGAAGATGCAACCAAGAACAATGTCCGTCATTCACTGAGTAACTTTTATGAACCAGATGCTCTACACATCCACCCAAATGTATGTACAAATGAAAAAAACCCAAGGCTCCAAGTGGTTGACATTGGACAAGATCACACAGGTCACAGATCACGCAGCAGGGTCTCAAGCCTGCTCCAAGCCTGCGCGCTTTCCTCTAAACTGTTACCACGTAAGAAAATAGCTACACTCATCAAACTGATCATTTGTGTTCCTAAGCTATTTACAGTCTAGTCCACTGCCACTTAATCACCATTATTTCTGTAGGGAGGGACCACACTAATTTCAGTTCAGTCACACTGACTCAAAGGCATGCATGGGTTTATGATTATAAATACCTCTGTGATTTAAAAAGGCAACAGTTCTTCCATTTTTCCAATCCATCAAGTCGACTGCTGCAGAATAAAACGCTCCTATATAAGGTGTTGCATGTTAATATTAGCTTTTTAACAAAGAAGTGGAATTAACATTCATTGTGTGAGGTCTTGGGCAAGAATTTGCTTTCAATGATCCTAAAAGAACACGATGGGTGTGTATATTAGGTCCATTTTATGGATGAGGAATTAAAAGCTCACAGAGAACCTGTCAGTTGCCAAAGAATTCAGAGAAGGCCAGTAGTCCAGGCTCTCTTGAGCACAGAATTGTGGTAACACAGACACAGAAAGAATGAGACAGACCTAGGGTGCAGTCCTGGCAGGTGCTCCTAACCACAACCTTTCCAGGCTAAATTTCTTTCACTTATTTTGCTTATGGGCAGCAGTTTCTTTGGTGAACTAGTTCTGTGGCATGGCTTTCAAAGTCATTCTTGAGAGCACCCATTTCTTCAGCTCTCAAGATGATTTTGCAATCTATCTAATTCCCTGTGGAAAATTTCTTCCTGCTTAAAGAAGCCAGAGTGGATTGGTGCTCTGTTAATGAATTCTTATTGATACCCATGTGAAAACAATGGGTTAATAGAATGTGTGAATCAGCCCACATCATTTGCACTTTGGTATTCATTAATATTTTAGATTTTCAAGCATTACACTTCAGGAAAATGTGCGCCCCTATTGTTTGTGTAATGGAGTGCCAAAAGGTTTGACTTTGCTTTAAACCCAGAAAATCTGGCAAGAGATAGGGTTAAAGAAAAAGGATGTAACAAATGCCTGGGATAAGATGGAAGCTAATGGATGGTCTGTAACATTCTTTCTTCTTATTTTGCCTCATCTCTTTGTCATGTGTGTGAAAGAGAAAGTGAAGCGAGAAAGACTATGGAAGAGAATGGGAAAATCATGGCCAATTTTTTTTTAAATAGGAATAAAAATCAAGAAGTATCAGAGAGCAGCTCACACAGAGAGATTAAATGTTGTTTAAAAATTATGCTATTATTTCAAGACTTCCAAATGGATTATGAACTAAAGTTTGGAACACACTGCTCTAAAGAGATGGTGGCGTAAGGAGTTGTAATTCTTCCACCATCTTTGGTCAGCAACAGAGTCTAAGCACAGTGAGATGTTCCTCTCCCCAGTCCCTGCCCTCTCAGGCTTCTGCTTTTTCTTCCAGAGGAAGTCTTAAGCGTGTCCTACTAGTTGGAGACTTGTCACTAAAATCAGCCCTTCTTTCTAGCCCCCATTACCCAAACCATTTAAACTCGTTGACTTTGACTTACCCCCAAATGTTGAGAAACCAAATTATTAAACGAAATTGTGTCCAAACTCAACAAAGCAGCAGTTCTTTTTACAATATCCCTGAAGAAAGGCCATTAAACCTCTGCCTGAATAGTTATGTGAATGCTTTTGTTGGCTAATTAATTAAGAGAAGGAATTCAGGTCAGATGTGGCGAATAGTCAGGTAGTCTTCCCTAAAGGCAATTAGCCACTAGGTTTAAACATTTACGTTCCTTGAAAACATCATGTTTGTTTACATTGTGCTCTCCCGCCTCCTCCCCAGTTCAGGTGTAAGCGACGCGATACAGTGTTGGCCGTTTCTGGTGCATCTGCTAACACAATATTAGCTCCTAACAGCTGAAGACGGCTGGACCTTCACCTCTATTTTATTTCCTCCAAATAACAGTTGTCAGATGTATAAATACAGACTTGACTGTATAAATAAAACCTCAGAAATAAACATATGCAGAGAATCGTATGCTCAAACTAAAATATCTGAAGACACCTCAATCAACTGATGTTTTAGTCTTTTCAAGTTCAAGCGATGGTCAACGATTTATTCTGATTCAGTTTGGTGCGGTAATCCACATGCAAATACAGCAGAGCTGGGAGCCCTTGAGTGTCGGCTATGCTAGAAAGATACAAAATTATTTTTCTAAATTCTGAGCAGGAGTCACAAACTTGGAAGCCTGCAGGGACCAGGCAGATGACAGAAATGCATGAAGTGGTAAAGAACTTGGGTCCACTGGGGAACCCGTGTGCCACCAAGCGGAAGTCCCCACAATTCGGCACGGGCAAAGGTTTTTCCGTCAAAAGTGTTGGCTCAGTGTTCTAGATTTTTCTATTTTTTAAGAGATTCCAAACAACTTTCTTTAAAAAAAAGATAATCTCCTTATTTTAAAATGTCTGACACTAGTGCAATTAAAAACACAAAATCAAACATAAATTACAGGCCAAACAAAATATATCTGTAGGCTCATACTTTTCCAGTCTGATACACTTGTTTTAGGCAGATGGGCTATTTTCAGCTTCTTTCCTAAAATTCAAAATTTATATTCATTTATTTATATACCAAGACATGCGTAAGTTATTTCTCTAATGTTTTTAAAATGCTTAAGCTAAACTAGATAGAAAAACGTCTTTGGGGTGAAACATCCTAGAGCAATGGCTGCTAGGTAAGGTAGAGGCATTTCTTCTAGATTGGGGTGCAAGGGGGGAGCCAGAGAGAAAAGAAAGAAATATTTCTTTGTAGAAATTATTGTTAAATTCAGTTTTAGGGTCACGGTCCCACAGAAGTTTGGGTCACTGTCTCATAAAAGATGGACATGTACATCTGCTCTGTCCAATAGGATAGCCACTTGCCACATGATACGACACTTGCCAGTAGCACTTGAATTGTGGCTAGTACAAGTAAAGAACAGAACTGTAAATTTAATTTAATTTAACTGAATTTGAATTGAAATGTAACTAGCCACATGTGGTTAGCAGCCACTGGATTGGACAGCACAGGTCTAGATGTATATATCAGAATAGGACGTCTGGTTCAAAAGACACCACTCCTGTGTACATCTTTATCAGATACTGTCTGATAAATTTACAAATTGGTTTTACTGATTTATATGCATAAAAATAATTTAGTTTTCATAACTGATGAGGGCTGTCAGGTCCTGTCAGTTCATAGTATCAATAAGATTAAGCTCTCTTTTGGGTGTCCAAGGCAGTGGCGCACAGCATGCATTGTCCACCCTTTTCTATGAGAAAGAAACATCACATTAAACATTCCAGAGCTTCCTCATTTCATTATCTCATGGTCCCAGACACCTGGGAATTCAAATGTCAGTGTGTCCCGTACACGGAAAGTGGAAAGCCAACCCAGTGAGTATAAGCTGAGTCCTTCCTGAAAAGGATGCTTTATTTTTTCAGCAAGACAGTGAAAGTCATTCTAATTGAAGTAAGCCAGAAGAGAAAGAAAAATACCATATGACATCACTCATATGTGGAATCTAAAATAAATAAATAAATAAATAAATAAATAAATAAATAAGATACTAATGAAATCATCTACAAAACAGAAATAGTAAACAATCTTATGGTTACCAGGGGAAAGGGTGGGAAGGGAGGAAAGGATAAATTTGGGAGCTTGAGATTTGCAAAGTTTAACCACTATATATAAAAATAGATTAAAAAAAACAAATTTATTTTGTATAGCACAGGGAAATATATTCAATATCTTGTAATAACCTTTAAAGAATATATGTATATATGTGCATGACTGGGACATTATGCTGTACACCAGAAGCTGACACATTGTAACTGACTATACTTCAACAAAAAAATAAAAGACAGTGAAAATAAAAATCTTAGCAGCAGAAAAATAAGCCTACATGTAGGCTGTAATCTAGATAGAAATCTAAGTTTGAGTTTATATAGTCTACATATTTTTAAATAGGAAAAGTGACTGATCAGGAGGCTGTAAGCTTCTGAACCATCCTAAAATAGTCAAACTGTAACTCTTGCCAGAGAAACACCAGCTAGTTATGCTACAGGAATTTCACCCGCCTTGCTTCTATAGTGTAGCCAGCTCTGTCAGCTTCCCTGCACCTTGATGGCCTTTTACTGTAAACACCTGCATCTCTGTGCTGGAGGGCTTTCCCTGACCTCAGGGGCATTCTCACATCACGGACGGGGCAGGTTGGAAGTGCTGGGTAACGATGATGGATAGCAGCTGGAGGATAAATACCCCCACTCTCTCAACCCTCAGGTGGGAAAACACCGAGTAGTGCGCTGTGCAGTTTTCCAGGCATCCCCAGGATTGAGTCCCAGTTGCCCACAGTGGTAATCTTCTCATGAACACCTTGTGTGACATCAGTCTCCTCCCTGTCTCCTTTCTGTGTGCCCTACCAGTGCTTCTGGTGTTTACCTCCCAAATAAACTGCTTGTGCTCAATTCCTCGTTTCAGAGTTTACTGCTGGGAGAGCCAACCAGTGAAAAATAGGACCATTTTTATGTTGCTACAGTTTTCTGATTGTAAAAACAACACTGACCCACTGAATGTAATTCAGAAACTATAAGATACAAAGAAAAAGACAAACATTATCAAAACATAAATGTAGTAGATATCATTAAATTTATCCAAATAAATAAATATACTATATTTGGGTTTTGCTAACCATCCAAATTTGTATCCACCAAGATGGATAACTTAGTAACAGACATTTTACTTTTCTTAGCTCAATTATGGATAAAATGTGTACACACACATAACAGGTAACAGGATTGTTATAAAGATTAAATGCAGTAAAACTTGTGAAAGTGTCTGGTGCAAAGCAGGTGCCTAACATCCACCATTTTTTTGTTCTCCATTTCAGTGAATTTTCAGTGAAATCAATGACCTATCCCTGCCTCTCCCAGCCTCCCTGGTAATCTCTGCTCAGATCTGAAGCTTTCTGACACTTAGCAATATAAAGATCAGGGTTTCTCAAAGTGTGGTTGAGAAACCACGGAGCATCAGAGTTACCCAGGGAGCTTATTAAAAAGGGAAAGCCCCAGGGCCTACTAAGTCAATCTTTGAGGAAGGGCCCGGGAATATGCATTTCAGCAAAGCACCTCATGTGACTCTTCCTCCTGCTAAAGCGTGAGAAGCAATTACGTAGGTGAAACTGGCCCAAGACGTCGAGACAAGACGTCGAGACAGGGCTGCGGGCGTTCCCCTTTGCAGGAGTCAAACACACTGGTCAACAGACCTGGATTAAGGCTTTGCCTACTTTGAAAGATCACAGTTGTTAAGAGTCTGGACTTTGAAGCCAGAAGGACTTGAACCCAAGTCCTGGCTTTGCGTTTTACTCACTGTTGGATCTGGGCAGGTTGCGTGATCGCGGAGAGCCTCAGTCCCCTCCTGTGGAAAATACAGGTGGTAATGGCCACCCCTGCAGAGGCTCAGGGTTGATGAGAGGGAATAATCATGCAGGTAAAGTACAAAGTATAGCTCCTGGCACAGAGCAATTGCCCAGTAAAGGGTCGTCGTCCTCTTCACGACTACCATCTGCTGCCAGGAAAGCACGGGAAGTATTTGACTAATAAAGCATTTCCTGCAGACTTCCAATGGCTAAGCTGTGGAAGGACTGGGTTCTCAGTGGGACAAGAAACCTAGAGGATAAATCTTTGACTTAAAATTGGGGTGCCATAAATTTACTATCCAACTGGGCCATTTTTGTCCAGGACAAACGCTAAAATCAATTGCATGCCTAGACAAATCAGAGGACTAGTGGTCACCCTGTTTATAATCTAATGTCCAGACTGTGAAGAAGAGCCTGTCTCTGGACCGGAAAATCCCAATATTGCACACAGCCTGCCATTTTCTGCTGGGATCTAAAAACAATGGGATCCCCACGTGCCCGCAGCTGTAGAATAAATCAGGGCTAACACTGCTTTCCGATTCTGGATTAAATAAATTATTTCACTGTTTAGCAGACTATTCTCCGGGAGGGGTTACGTTTCAAGTTTTCTCTCCTATGCATAACAAACAATGTAATGGATAAAATTACAACAGTCGTTTGTCAGCAGGTCATGGTTTAATTTCCGTGCCTGGAGGGTGAGGTGTGATGCGATGGAGGACCATGAGCACACCTAGGATCGCCCCGGCGTTCGCGTTCTCCTCCCGGCGCCATCACCCGCTGGCTGTGTGGTCCCGGGGAGGCCGCTCGACCCCGCTGTGTCGCACAATTCCATCAGCCGCAAAAAGAGAAAAACGCCACTTCCCCTAGGTCCCTCCGAGAGTGGTAATGAGATCAAGTGAGATGTCAGAGTTAAGTGCTGTGAAAAAAATGGGACGAAAGAACACTTATTTTTAGTAAAGGCTGGAGCCTCACTTCTTCAACAGGAAGCACCCATCTGTCCTTCGAGGCCACCGAGCAGAACTGAAGGAGGCCATGCAGAATCCTAACAGAGCTCAAAAGAGCTGCTCTCCCGGGCCCCATCTTCTCTGCCCTCCTGTTGTTGGGGCAGATGATTAATCTCTGGCTCTTGACTCCCCTCTTTGCTGACCGGCCACCCTAGGGTTGTAGCTGCTTTTCGTATCCACCTTTGGGTTTTGCAGCCACGCAGGGCAAAAAGCCTTCCCTAGCGTTAGGGCATGCCAAAGCTGAACCCGACACCCCCATTAGCCTAATTGACAGCAGGACGTTCCCCTGGGGAGAAGAGTGATAATCTAGCTATTTATCTTGTCTGCAGGTTTATCACCACTGTGCTCAGGCAGAGATGTTTAAATATAAAAATGAGGTAAGGCACATTCTTTGCCAGACTATGTGCCATTAAAGCCAGGTTGGGGGTCAGAGGCATGATAGGGGAGCATCTGGGATTGTGGTCCCCTCAGTGGCTGCTTAATGTCTCAAGTGGCCTCGGAGTAAGGGGCTGCTCATGAGGGCACTAAAGGACATCTCTTTGTAATTGGGAGCAGGCTGGAGCTGCGTGGCCACTGCTACCCACAGAGCTGCTGCCTGCAAGCGGCGAGGCCGCTGCTTTCCTGCGAGGCAGGAGAGGCCCATTAGAAACATGGAGGGGCGGTTTAATTCCACAACAAGATGTGTACAAATGGATGCCTCCTATTGAAACCCATGCAACAGCTTCCAAAGTTAATTAAAAGCTAATTTTCTAATGAGGTGGCAACACTGGCAACAAGATGCTATCAGTATGAGAGCTGCAGCCAGCAGCCAGGGAGGGAACAGGCAGCCTCCCTCTTACAGGATGGCACGTCCTACCTGAACCCATTAATTAGCCTCCAGCTGCATTGCTTTAGTACTAGACACTGGTATAGACTGCCATAAAAATCATAAATTGCTTTGGCATTGCCAAGATATTGTTGATACTTATCTTACTGTCGGACTCTTTCCAGCAGGAGCATCGCAAGCAATGACATCCATTCCTGGGAATATGAAATCCAGGGGACAGTGCCACAGACACTCTGTTACGTCAAGTGACATGGGCATTTTAATCCTTTGGGCAATTGTTAATTTTAAGCCAGACTTGCAATTAGCTTTAATAAATAGAGAAAGTGCCTGAAATTAACTGCACTTATGTTGGTTTTGCCTCTCGTTTTGCTTTCAAGCGCACAGCCAAGCAGGATGACTCGTGGTCATTATCCTAATGATATGGGTCTCCTGGTCACAGTCAGAATGTGCCAGACACCTGTGGTCGTTCCTTGGCATTCTTTACAGGGAGTGCTAATGATGTCATGCAGATAGATGCTGAGAACTACCACAGAAACTCTGCAGAAACTCTGCCGACACTCCAGGATACTGGATATTTAAGATGTAGCTTGTTTGTTACATTCTATCAATAAATAATTTGGAGACATACTTAGGGTCTCTAAGATAATCTAAGAAATTGAATACAAGTTTACTACATATTCATGTAATGCCAAGCAGCAGGTACAAAAGTCTACTTCAAAGGTACTGCTTCTGCAGGAAGTTTCTCGCTGACAGCTCAATATGAGAGTAATTTTTTTATTATTTGCACATCCTCTTGGAAAATAGTATAGCGTTAGATCTTTTTAGTTCATTGGTCTCTGTGTACACGTTTCTTTCTCTTATTCTTGACCTCATTTTCTCTCTCTCATAGTCGCCCTGTTATCTTCTGTCTCTCTCATTCTCCCATTCATTTCTTTTTTTAAATTGAAGTAGAGTCGATTACAATGTGTCAATCTCTGGTGTACCACGTAGTCCCCCATTCATTTCTTACTCTCTTAGTCTCTTGTATTTTCATTGTTTCTCCTTCACTCTTGTTCTCTGATATTCTTAGATGATGGTGTGTCCTTAGAAGTGATATTTTAATTTCAGAAATGAAATCATCACCAGGCAAGTCAAATACTGTATCCTTTTTTGATTCTTTCAATAAATATTCATTAAGCAAACACTATGTGCCAGGGATTGTTCTGGACCAGTGCTGAAGAAGTGTAGTTAACTAAACCAATGACATTCCTGCTGTCGGAGAGCTGACATTCCCATCTAATTCTCACCCATTCAAAAGCAAACAGACAATCAATGAAGTAGATCTTAATCACATTTAGCACATGGAGATACTATAGCTTAAAGATATTAGATACCTTAATTAACATTATATTTCAAAGTCTTGTATTTTTCTATTATACACACTTCTCCAATTAAATCAATAACACAAAATAGCTGTGGTAGAAAATACAGGTGGCAAGCAAAACTTATGAAGGCAGCTTTCAAAATATTCAGAGTAAAGACATGTATGAACCTACAGTGTGAGACCCTAAAATAAATACTGTTAAAATCAAATAATTTCAAAAGGACAAGTTACAACTGACACCACAGAGACACAAAGGATCATAAGAGATTGCTACAAATAATTGTATGCCAATAAAATAGACAACCTAGAGAAAGATCACCAATTCATAGAACTGTACAATCTTCTAAGAATGAATCAGGAAGAAATAGAAAATTTGAACAGGTTAATTACTAACAGTGAAATTGGATCAGTAATTTAAAAAACTCCCAACAAACAAAAGTCCAGGACCAGACAACTTTGCAAGTGAAGTCTACCACATATTTAGAGAAGAATTAAAATCTATCCTTCTCAAACTTTACCAAAAAATTGCAGAGGAAGGAGAACACTTCCAAATTCATTCTATGAGGCCAGCATGACCCTGATACCAAAACCAAAGATATCACACACACATAAAAATTACAGGCCAACATCACTGATGAACATAGATGTAAAAGTCCTCAACATAATTAGCAAACTGAATTTAACAATACATTAAAAAGATCATACACCACAGTCAAGTGGTATTTATCCCAGGGATACAAGGATGGTTCACTATCCGCACTACATTAAAAACTGAAGTATAAAAATAATATGATTATCTCAATTGATGAGGAAAACGCTTCTGACAAAATCTACCATCTATTTATGATAAAAACTCTCAACTAAATGGGTACACAGGGAGCAAACCTCAACATAATAAACGCCGTATATGACAAGCACACAGCCACCATCATCCTCAATGGTGGAGAGCTGACAGCATTTTCCCTAAGACTAAGACAAGGATGCCCACTCTCACCACTTTTATTTTACATAGTATTGGAAGTCCTAGCCACAGCAATCAGACAAAAAATGAAGTAAAGGGGAAATTCAAATTGGGAAGGAAAAAGTAAATTTGTCACTCTTTGCGGATGACACGATACTTTATACAAAAAATCCTAAAGATACCATCAAAAAAACTATTAGAACTCATCAATAAATTCAGAAAAATTTGCAGAATACAAAATTTATATGCATAAATCTGTTGCATTTCTGTACACTAACAAAAGACTATTGGATGGAGAAATTAATGCTATTTACAGCTGCATCAAAAAGAATAAAATACACAGGAATAAATCTAACTGAGGAGGAAGAAAATTGTACTTGGAAAACTATAAGGCATAAAGAAATTGAAGATGACACAAACAAATGTAAGGATATACCCTGCTTATGAACTGGAAGAATTAATACTGTTAAAATGACCATACTCCCTAAAACAATCTACAGATTCAATGCAATACTGATCAAAATACCAATGGCATCTTTCACAGAACTTGTACAAATAATTCTAAAATTTGCATGGAAACACAAAAGACCCTCAACAGCCAAGACACTCTTGAGTAAGAAGAATAAATCTGGAGGTAACAGGCTCCTTGTTTTCAAACTACACTACAAAGCTACAGTAGTCAGTACAGCACGGCAGTGGCACAAAAACAGAGACACAGATCAATGGAACAGAACAGAGAGCCAAGAAATGAACCCAGACTTATATGGTCAATTAATCTACAACAAAGGAGGCAAAATATACAATGCAGAAAAGGCAGCCTCTTCAATAAATAGCAGTAGGAAAACTGGACAGCTACATGCAAAAGAATCAAACTGGGCTACTTTTCCACATCGTATACAAAAATAAACTCAAAATGGATTAAAGACTCAAATGTAAGACCTGAAACCTTAAAACCAAGAAGAAAACACAGGCAGTATGCTCTTTGACATAAGCCTTAGCAATATTTCTTGGATCAGTTTCCACAGGCAAGGGAATCAAAAGCAAAAATAAACAAATGGGACTACAGCACACTAAAAAGCTTTTGCACTGCAAAGGAAACTACACAAAGCCAAAAGGCCACCTACTGAATGGAAGAACATATATGCAAATGATACAAGTGATATCTGATAAAGAGTTAATATCCAGTTATACAAAGTATATGTACAACTCAGTATTAAACAAACAACTTGATTAAAAAAAAATGAATAGAGGACTTGAATAGACAGATTTTTTTCCCAAAGAAGACATACAAAAGGCCAACAGACACATGAAAAGATGCTCAACATCAGAATTATCAGGGAAATGCAAACCAAAACCGGCATGAGATACCACCTCACACCTGTTAGAATGGCTATTATCAAAAAGACAACAAATAACAAATGTTGGTGAGGGCATGGAGAAAGGGGACACCAGTGCACTGTTGGTGGGTATATACATTGGTGAAGTTACTATGGAAAACAGTATGGAGGGTCCTCAAAATATTAAAAATAGAATTACCACATGATTCAGCAATTCTACTCCTAGGCATTTATCTGAAGAAAACAAAAACACTAATTCAAAAAGATACATGCATCCCTATGTTTATGGCAACATTGTTTACAATAGGCAAGATATTGAAGCAACCTAAGTGCCCATCGATAGATGAATGGATAATGGAGACGTGGTATGTATACAATGGACTATTACTCAGACATAAAAAATGATGAAATCTTGCCATTTGTGACAACATGCATGGACCTGGCAGGTATTATGCTAAGTAAAATAAGTCAGAGAAAGACAAATACTGTATGATTTCACTTATATGTGGAATCTGAAAACTAAAACAAAGGAAGAAACATAACAAAATAGAAACAGAGTTATAGATGCAGAGAACAAACAGATGGTTGCCAGCGGGGTAGGGAGGATGAAAGAGATGAGAGAAGCAGGTGAGGGTGAATAAGAGGTACAAACTCCCAGTTACAAAATAAATCGGGGGGAAGGGATAGCTCAGTGGTAGTGTACATGCTCAGCATGCACGAGGTCCTGAGTTCAATCCCCAGTATCGCCTTTAAAAATAAATAAATAAACAAATCTAATCCCCCCACCCTGCTGCCAAAAAAAACACAAAATAAAACAAAAACAAAATAAATAAGGCAGGAGTATGAAATGTACAATGTAAGGAATATAGTCAATAATAATTGAATATCTTTGAATGGTAACAGATGGTAACTAGGCTTAACATAGTTATCATTTGTAATATATAGAAATAGAGTCCCTATGTTGTGCACCAGAAACTAACACACTGTTGTAGGTCAATTATACTTCAAAATCAAACAAACAAACACTTTTATAAAAAGAGATCAGACTTGGGGTTACTAGAAATGGGCTGGGGAAAGGGGGATTGGAAGAAGATGGTCAAAAGGTACAAACTTCCAGTTATCAGATAAATAAGAACTAGAGGGGTAATGTACAACTTGATTAATATCATTAACACTGCTGTATGTTATACATGAAAATTGTTAAGAGAGTAAATCCAAAGAGTTCTTATAAATAGAATGTTTTTCCCTTTTCTTTAATTTTGTATCTGTATGATGATTGATGTTCACTAAACTCATTCTGATAATTATTTCATGATGTATGTAAGTTAAATCATTATACTGTACATCTTAAACTTCTACAGTGGGGTACGTCAATTATATCTCAATAAAACTAGAAGGAAAAAGATGAAAAAAAGAAAAGAATTAAATTACTTTTATTAAAATTGTAATGGCTTTAATACAATTCTGATAATTCTACTGAAGACAAAAATGAAAAAGTCTTTAATAATGGTGATTTTAATCAGAAGTTTTTCCTTAAGGATGAATAGAAGTCACTGGTTTATAAATTCCCTGAACTTAATACAAAATTTGAATGTGTAGGTGCATTATTCCGGGGAGAGGTGCCCCAAGCTTTCATCAGATTCCCAAAGTTTTTTCATTCAGATGGTCTAGAACCATCACTTTAGAAGTTACAGATACCCTTAGAGGGAGCTTTCCAATGGATTTCAATATAAAAATGTATGTTAAAGAAGAACAAATATCAAAAAAGTAGCAAAGACTTCTAAAGAACACCATTAGGAAATCTTAGCCCCTAAATGAACTGAAGTGAGAAAAAACTTTCAAGGTCAAATGCAAAAAAAAGTTTCACTTAACTTACATTTCAAATAAGAGGAGGGAAGGTCCAGGTTTGCCTATCGCTCAGATCCTAGTACAGTACTGACAGATGACAAGCAGAGAACAGATCTGGTAAGCATGACAATTCTTCTGCCTTGGTTGCCAAAGGAGAGTGATCTTCAGATAGGAAAGGTAGGGAAAATGCTGGTAAGAGTAAATTGAAGCCTGAAATCCGTAAGAAGACTGGAAGAATTTCTTTTTCAATTGCGTTAGTCTCTTAGTTTTCAAACATTACTTATTTAGAACTTAAGAAAACTTGGTATCTGTTACCCGTTTATTGGTCTAGTTTGGCTATCCTTATGGAATCAGGAAGACTTGACATTTTGGAAGACTGGAGGTAGACTAAGTTAGCTCTGCTGTTCCAAAGCAGGTCAGAGAACTTGGCTCTAGTCAAGAGTCTGGAATGGGTTGTTTGAGGGAACTCTAATTCAGAAAGATACATGCACCCCAATGTTCACAGCATTGATGTGGCTACAATAGCCAAGATATAGAAACAATCTAAATGTCCATTGACAGGTGACATGATAAAGAAGTTGTGGTATATATACAATGGAATACTACTTAGCCATAAAAAGAATAAAATAATGCCATTTGCAGCAACAGGGATGGACATGGAGATCGTCATTCTAAGTGAAGTAAGCCAGAAAGAGAAAGAAAAACATCATACGATATCACTCATATGTGGAATCTAAAAAAAAAAAAGAAGAAGAGTAAAAGAGGACACTAATGAACTCATGTACAAAACAGAAACAGACTTGCAGATAATAGTAAACAGTCTTATGGTCACCAGGGGAAAGGGGGTGGGAAGAGATAAATTTGGGAGTTGGAGATTTGCAAATGATAACCACTATATATAAAAATAGATTAATAAAACACATTTCTTCTGTATAGCATAGGGAACTATATTCAGTCTCATAATAACCTTTAATTAAAAAAAAATGAAAATGAATATGTGTGTATATATGCATGACTGGGTCATTACGCTGTACACCAGAAACTGACACATTGTAACTGACTATACTACGATTAAAAAAGTATTTTGTGAGCACTTGAAGCCAACATTGTACACTAAGAACCTATCTCAGGTTCATTTTCTTTAAGTCAATGTTTCTGAAATAAAAGAGTATGGACATGCAATAAACATACTGCCTACCACAATGTGCTTAATAAATTCCCTATTTAGGAACATTCCTTTCTTTCTAGAGCAAAGTACATGTCCTCACAGACGTTAAAGGTGAAAACTGGCTAACTCAGTAGAAGTGGTGCTGTCTATACAAATATATGTCCTACTGAGAGCAAAGAGATTCAGAAGCTAAATAGCACAGCTAAAAGACTGGCTCTGAAGTCAGACATTTTTACTTTGGAAGCTTAGATCCATTACGTCTAGATTATGACCTTGAAAAAGTCCCTTCACTTTTCAAAGCCTCAGTTTCAATGTAAAGTGGGGAATAATGTGATTTATCTCCTAGGGTTTTGTAAGGATCAAAGAAAATAATACACATGAAGTGCTTACCAGTGGGTCTAGGCTGGCACAGCACTCAGTAAATGGTAGCTTTTGTTGTTGTTGTTGTTATTATTATTAACTAATAAATGCAGTGGTTTTGGTAGCTGTAAGCCCAAGCAATGCTTAAGGAAAAGGGGTCAGTATAATGCTATGATAAATTTTAAAACTGTTAGAGAAATTATCATATGAGGAATATTAGTAGTAAGTGTAATAAGTCCTAATCTTCTCATGTGTTAATATAATGCTCCATTAAATTGTTATTAATAATCATTAATGCTAATTTTATTTCAGAGTGAGCTCTGCCAAGGTACTCAGAGAAGTGTGAAGTCATACATAATAAATGTCCAAAGCATTATAAAAACATGTGAAATGACACCATTGATATACATGTAAATGGTTCATTGAAAGTAATTGAAGAAAGGATAACCAGTTTAATTTGCATATTTGTAAATGTGTTTCTATATTTTCACGTCCAATTATTCAGAATTGTGAAAAAGATACCTACTTTTCAGAGAATCTGTGCCACACCCACCACTCATTGAGATGCTTTGTCAAGAACAATATTGTCAACAGGATGGGAATTAGGTTTCTTGCTTCTTGATATCAGAGCTTGCTAGGTAGTTCTAGCAGTTGCTAACTAAATAGCCCTTTCCCAGTGACTAGTACTTGTCATTGGAGTATTAGGGCATTGTTATTTATTTATTCTTCATTCCGCCCATTTGTTGAGTCCCAGCTATCCAAGGCCGAGTAGGAAAGGATGATTGGACATGTGGTCAGCTCACAGAGGGATGACGGGGTGCACGAATAATGCTAATGCCTGATGGTCTGCAGTAAGTGCCTTATTAAAGGTGCAGCTGACGTGCCCTGGGGAGAAAGGGACAAGGCTGTTTCAGTAGAGTCTTGAAGGACCAGTATTACAGATCTGAAAGTGGGTTGGTGGAAAAAGTAGGGAAAAGAATCTAGAAAGTAGGGACAGTGTACTAAACAGCAGAGAAAGAAGACATAGGTGAGCGCTGGGGAATGTGTGACTTTAATTCAATTTAATTGGATTGGAGCAGAGGACTCTTGTAGATTAAAGACAGGTGTGCTAAGAGCACTGGAGATTGAACTCTGTGAAATGCTGAAACTGGAGGGCCAGAGAGAAAAAGGGGAGACTGCAGTCCAAAGAACCAGGAGGAGACGTGAAAAGTAAAGTAAGTGGTATGACAGAAAGCACGAGAAGAAAAGGCGTCAACTGGAGGGTGGCTTCCAACAACATCAGATGTTCCCGATAGGCAAAGTCAGACCTGAAAAGTGCCCACTGAAGTGGAGAGTCAGGCAATTATTAATAATCCCAAATCAGATGTGGTAGAGATGTGACAACAGAAAGTACAGAAGGAATGAGGAATGAAAGGGGTGGGGCGTGAAAAGGAGAGTTAGTGAATGCAGATGCACCATAAAATCGATGGCTTATACCACACTTGGTTATTAGTAAATAAGACCAACTCCATTTTGGCGATCTGCCACCATTTCGGGACAAGCACTGCCTACCGCAAGCCTCAACTTCTGCCTTCTGCCTGTAAAACCCTCCCCGGACCTGAGTGAGAACTACTGTCGGCGGAGTTCATCCGACACGCCCCTTTCTCTTTCAGACACGCCCCTCTCATGTTCAGCCTCCCTCTTTTGCATAAGAACTCACCAATCAGCTCCCACCCCCAGGCATAAATAACCAAGCCTGTTGGCAGAGACCTCCTAACTGGAGACCCCCTCTGCAGGTTTTTCGCAGTAAACCTGACTGCCCTTGAGCTGTCGTCTCTGATCCTTTCTCTCCAACTCTAACAGTTATAAAGAGAAGAGGGAAAGGGTAGTCTTAAGGGCCTGAAAGATGCCCTCAGTAAGGAAGGAGTGGACAGGATGCAGGTGACAACACAGAGGCGATGGTGCGCAGGATATGAAGCCAACACAGCTAGTGGCTAGAAGGGAGGGAAGAGGAATCATACAGGATAGTGAAGTTTTACAGAAAGATGTGCCTTTGATAGGAGCAGAAATCATTAGGGGAAGGGAATTGAGATACCAGGTGATGAGTCTTCTTTGAATGGTCTCAGCCTGGGTCCTTTGAGTCTCATTGTGCAGATGCACGGATCGTCTTAAGAGATTTGGGATGTTTGCTGTCATTTCCTGGGCCACCCTGCAGTTTACGTGCATGTATTACATGTGACTAATTTTATAAAAATTAGAATTTTTATGATACTTTGTAACGAAATCAGAAAATTGTTTTTTACTACTCAGAAATACAGAGATTCTCTTGCAGTGCAGCCCTTAAAAGAGTGGTAAAAATGAAGACATGTTGCATATTTATCTTTCACAAAAAGACAAATGTTCAAAATTTGTTGACCTTTTCTTTTCTGAAACATCGTCTTCCCTCAGGTGCCAGGGGCCGTGCACAGTTGGTTCCCCCCTACTTTCCTTCCCTCTTTTCTCTGCCTTCCTCCCTGCAACAACCCCACCTTGCTGATTTCTTAACATTGACATGCCTGGGGATTTCTCCAAGGATCTCTTCTCTTCTCTATTGTTCCTTATTTCTGAGGAGAGCTCTCCCAATTTTATGGCTTAAAAATGTCGCCCTATCTGACTCCCAAAGTTGTATTTCTAGCCTGGATTTCTTTCCCAAAACTGGAATCTTAGATCTTCATCTGCTTACTCAACATCCCCACTTTTAATCATCCCACACGTATTTTTTGAACTCTTACTGTGTGCAAGGCACTGATTTCAACACTTGGAACATATTAGTGACCAGGCAAAAATCTCTGCCTCTATGGACCATTCATTCCAGTGGAGGGAAACTGAAAATTGACAATAGACATAATAACTAACTAAAGTATGCAGAATGTCCTAGAGTGAGACGAGTTAAGTAGAGAGGAGACAGGACCATGGCACATGGCTTAGGAGCATGGGGGCAGGGCAGGTGGTGTCAGGTTGCAGTTTTAAATAGAATAGTTAAGGTAGGGCTCATTGAGAAGGGGTCATTTGAGCAAAGATTAGAAAGAGGTGAAAGGGTGAGTCAGATAGAAGGAATCGTCAGTGCAAAGGCCCTGATGTAGAACCATGTCTGGTCAAATCAAGAGCACTTGGGACTGTGGGTGTGGGAATGCAAACGGGGTGAATGGGACATTCATTTCCTACCCCACCTACCTTCTTTCTCTCAGTAGAACTTTCCCCACCTGGCATTGTTTGTTCATATATTTGTATCTATTGTTTCATTTGTTTATTTTGTATTTCTGCTCATCTATTCTTCCAGGATGTGAGCTCTTTGTGGACAGATTTTATAATTTTTGGTTCGCTGCTTTTTTTCAGCTGCTAAAAAATGCCTTGCTTCTAGTGGAAGTGCAGTAAATATTTGTTAAGTGAAGGAATGAATGAATAACTAAGAATATGGTGATATGTTAGGCCTGTATTTGCCCACATTTATGCATCTTTTGATTAAAGACAGCAAAAATTTGGGTATTACTCTAGTCACAGGCTACTGAGGCCTGGGAACAAGTAAATTGCACATTTTTAAAAGAAGATGAAAGTATAAAGTATAGAAGGCTAAAAGCAAGACAATTTATGTATAAATATTATTAGGTGATATTTCAAGATAATATGAATTTGATTGGTTTTTATTAATTTAGTTTTTGTGTTTTTTTCTATATATATGTATATATGTGTATATATATATATATATATATGGAGAGGAAAAAATTATTGACTTGAACTTTTGAAACAGAGAGAGGAGGGCTGTGTATATTAAAGCTTTGCTTTGGGATCTGATTATAATTTTTGGTTCAGTAGACTGTAATTGTGGTATACCTCCACAAGCCACAATTTAATGAACCTGGGCTTCATTTCTAGGACCAAAGAGGATTGGGAAACCTGGAGCTTGATAATGCTGTTTTGTTTCATTAAATGTTCTCACTGTCTGTGTGGAAATAAATGTGACTTATCCCTGACAGATGATAAAAGGCAACAGACATCATTAGTGTCCATCACATGACTCCTGATACCTGCTGGAGAGAGGGCTTTTCTGTTTGCTCATGATCAGAGGTAAAAATCTTCCTACAGATTGACTTGAAATTACTTCTTAACTTCGGTGTTCAGATCTAGCCATGAAGCCAAGAGTGGCTTCCTATTTCAACCTTAAAAACCTTCTTCTGAGGTTTTAAATCATTTCAGCTCTGTATTTCAGGACGTTTCAAGGGGCAACCATGCTCACAAAGGAAGAGGGCTCCGTGGAATGCTTTATTAGAATTTCAAAAAAGTGCCATCTCTTCAACTGCTCATTACTAGGAACAACCTGATGCCAAGCAATTTATGATTATTAAAACATATAATTTGCATTTAAATTAAGTGAATAAATAGCAGAGATTACAATACTGTGTTATATTTTCTCATTGTTTGCAGCTTTAATTTTTATACATACTAAAATAAAGAACAAAATTTATGGGTTTTCATTTGTTTTCTACAGAGAAATTATTAAGAAAAACATGAATTGGAGAAACTACTTAGTCTCGATTATTTCCAATTTGTTCATGAGAACATGTTCTTTGGTGTTTCTCTTAAAATATGACTTCTTTTTAAGAAATTGGATTATATTTTAATTGTTTTAGGAGGTATTTCTCAATATTTATCTATGTAAGAAATCTTTTTTTTAGGATATATAAAGAATCCAAATATTTTACTTATAATTTCTTATATAAAAAGGTTTTCTTATATTAATAAATGATAGTCTTAATAACTAAGTAGTGAGTATGTATTAAGAAGCTATTATATGTGTGCTGTTATGCCAGGTACTAAGGTGAATGTGAAAACTACCAGATCCCTCCCCTCAAAGTGTGGAGTCCAATTAGGGATATACACATGAAAGACACAAAAACGTTTCTAAATTCAAGATATAACAAAATCTATAGAAAACAAATACAAAGTGGTTTGATACATTTAACCTAGAATAGATCAATTTCAAAACTCTATTTCCAAGGAAATTGTGGGACTGGAAATAATGGTGTCCTCTTGAAACTGAATCTCTCCTCAAATCCTCCCCCGAGATGCAAATATCAAAAAAAGAGTGCAAATATTATCACAAATAGCTGAAGCCTTTAGCCTTACTAGGAAGTAGAAAATACCAAAATCAAGTTATCTGTAAACAGAGATATAACACCACATTCCAACAGACATCCCCAAACTATGGTAAGTCTGTTGGGTCAAAAGTAGGAAAGGGAAGCTTAAGAGACACCATTAAAAAGTGGAGCACATCAACAAGCCGTAGACCCCAGAAAAAGGAGGTACAACACTAAGCGGCAAAATCTGAGGTCTAATATTTGGCGCTTCACTGTACCAACTACAGGAAAATGTTTTGAAAATGAGTGATATTAGAAGTCAGCAGCTTCAAAAGGCACTGCTTCCTGGAGAGACTCATAAAAGTAAGGAAAAGATTACGCTCCTGAGGATGTAACAGACATGAGAAAGAAAGAAAGGGAGAAATTGAAGATCTTTAGAAATGAAAGAAAACAAGGCTTCCAATCATTTCTGTCTCCCCTACCACGGAGAACATTTATTAAAAAACTGGCTTCACTAGTCTGTTATAAGAAAGTTATCCTGGTCCAACTCATGGTCCATCCGTTGGTCACATCCTCTGGTCGCATCTCATTGGAGGATGAGCTCCTCTAGTAACCAGGGCAGCAGGAGGGACCCCTGACATCTGGCTGCACACTAACTTCCAGTAATGCCGCTAAGCATCCTCCAGTGCACAGGACCGAGCCCCACAGCAGAATTATTGGCTCAATAATTACTGTGGCAAATACCATAGATATGTAGGCATTTTCCAGATTAAATATAAGGAAATGACTGGGGGGGGGCAGAGGAAGGAAAGAAGGTGACAGTGAGCACAGAGGGACATCAGTGACCTTCCTGCTGCGTTACACTGCAGACACTCTGTATTCCAGCTACTCTTGGCTGCAACAAGCCAAGCACTAATATGTCTTTGTACTCATTTACTGGTTTTCCCTCACTTTAAAATACCCTTTTCACCCATTTATTTTTCTGTTTAATGAACCATCACCATCTCTCAAGATCATGTGTCATGAGATCGAGAGGTTTGTTTTCTTGTTTTTAATGTTCACAGATCTGTTGCAAGCACAAAAACAGTCTGGAATGTAGCAAATGTTCAATTAGTGTATTTTTTTTTTGAATGAACAAATGAATAAACTCAAATGTTAGTTCCTTTCTGTAGCATTCTTTAATTCTCAATTTCTTATTAAAAAAAAAAAGAGAACCACATTTATCCATACTTTGTACATGGCATACAGATGGGGATTGTGAAAGGTGACGTATTATACCTGATAGGTGCTTAATGTTTATTTAATGAATGAAAAATGGAAGAACACAATGAAAAAAACAGGCAGACCTAACAAGTGTCTGAACCCACATAGCTCAGTAAAACCGTCCCCTCCAGTTTTCCCTGAAGAACAGAAACTGAAGAACTTACTCAATATAAAGAAGCAAAAATCACTTATAACCCAGGCCCCGAAGAAAAATACTCTTTACTTCTTGCTAAACATTCTTCTGACACACTCCTACAGACACACACATATACAACACACAGATGTGCATATTCAAAGCAGAATTGTATCATGCGGAATTTTATAACTGCTTTTCATGTCAGTTAAGTATAAATATATATTATTTGAATGAATCCATCACCTTTTATTTTACAGACACAACATGACTGATTTAAAAAGATGCCTACATTGGACATTCACATTGCTTTCATTTTTTTGATGTGAATGCTGTGGTTAAATTATTTTGTGTACTTTTGCATACTACATTATTATCTTGAAATAAGTTTCTATTGTATACGTAAAATTTAAGACTTTTTTAAAGTACACTGCAAATGTCCCTTCCAGAAAGTGAGTGAGTACCATCCCCCCAAACAGTACAGGAGAGAGGCTGCTTCTTCACATCCTTAATTTACGCTGGGTACTGCGCTGTGTGTAAGATTTTAATTTAATGTGTTATAATCCAACAGTATTTCCTTTATGGTTTCTGAGTCATGGATCAATGCCTAGAAATAATTTCCCTGCTAAAAGAATCTAAAAATGTCTACAATTTCTTCTAATACTTTTTATGGTTTCATTTTTTTTTCATATAGAAATCAAATTCCTTCAGAAATTAATCTTGTTTTATGTCATCGAGTAAGCATCTTTTAATTTCCAAATGGATACTCAGTTGCTTCAATACATTTAATAATCTACCTTTTTTCATCTTTATGACTTACATGATACACTAAATGAATATTTATATTTCAATCTGTTTCTGGAGACTGCACCTTTTCTATTGGTTTGTCTACTTTTCTTTGACAATGATATTATTTTATTTATTACAACTTTATACTACACTTTGCTATCTGGTGGATTAAGGTTCTCTTCTATTGCCAGATTGGAAGAAAATTTATATTTGTATGACACTGAATGATCATGATCTCCTTCAGGGAAATAATTGGCCCCCTTTTTACTAAAGTTTTATTATGTTAACCTGTAAAGTTCTTTTTTTTTCCAATGAAGACTTCATATTTCTTGCTGATTTTTTCGAGATAATTTATAGTTTTGATTGTGATTGTAAAAGGTATTTTTATGTTATGATATTTAGCTAATCATTGTAATGACTGTATAGGTAGATAAAATTGATTTTCACGGTTATTTTCTAAATGAACATGTTCTATAAATCTTAATCTTTCCTTAGCTTCTAGTCAGTCATATAAAAGGCAAATAGTAGCTTTTCTCCCACATTTACTATTTATTCCTATTGTTTTTAAAATCTGATTGTACTGGCCATCGTTTTCACAAGAATTTAAAATAACATAAAATCACAAAGCATTCATGATTTTAAGAATCTAAAGCATGATAATAGAATTGTCATTTCAGTGCTGAAATGAA
The DNA here is from genome assembly GCF_009834535.1 of Camelus ferus. Taxonomy (NCBI): domain Eukaryota; kingdom Metazoa; phylum Chordata; class Mammalia; order Artiodactyla; family Camelidae; genus Camelus; species Camelus ferus. Next base: position 35,981,942 of record NC_045720.1, on the reverse strand, counting down.
CGAAGATTGCAGTGGATTGAACCCATCACATATGTAAATCCAAGCTTTTATAATGATAATCAGAGAAACTACAGGAACAGCAATGGTGCATCTTCACTGGTCACAACAGAGATGCTAACCCATCACTCTGAACTGTGCATTTCAAGTATTTATCTTCCTTTCTTGTCATGAGCTGTTTAACCTAAGCAAATGGTCGATATAAATTGTTTTTAATAATTCCACTTAATATATGCTAAAGAATGATAGAAAATCACCATTTTGCAATGCCCAATGAGATAAAGAACCTAAGAAACAATTATGAATGCATGCTAAAAGCTTTAGGTAAAATGTTGACATAAAATCTTATTTTGGAGGGAATCAAGTTAACTAGGACGGGAACCTACTGATCAATTTCGGCATCACAGTGAGGGAGACGACCAGATATCACGTGTCACATTAAGTACTCTTGCCTTAAAAACAAACAGATGATAGCCAAAACAAACAAACCAAAACCTCAACTGTCTGGATCTAATCTAATCTAACTTAAAACCTAACACCCAGCTTACAGAAAATAGGAAAAATAGAGGAATAAAATAAGTAACAAAATGAAGAAGCCAAACCTAGAACGCTGCGCACCCAAAAGGACAAATGAGTTGGCTTCTTCAACAATCAATGGCATGAAAGAAAAAGAGGTCTGTTACACAGTACAGCTGACCCTTGAACTGCACAGGTTGAACCACGCAGGTCCACTAATCCATGGATATTTTTCAGTAGTAAATATTACAGTACTACATGGTCCATGGCTGGTTGAATCTGAGGACGTGGAGGAATCACAGACAGAGAAGGCTGACTATGAGCTGTAGGCAGATTAACACCAGCCCTGTTCAAGGTTCAACTGTAAAAGAAATTTAGGAGACATACAACCAAACGCAGTACAGATCTCGATTCCAAGCCTATTATAAATAGACATCTTGGAGACAATTAAGGACATCGAATACTGACTTGGTATTAAGTGCTACTAAGAAATAACTTTAATTCTATTAGCTGTAATAGTAGCATCTTAGTAATGCAAAAAAAATAAAAGAAAATAATACCTAACCAGTAACAAACAACCAAAGATCTTGTCAGGGATGCATACTGAGATATTTACGAGTTAAATGTCAGCATAGTTGAGATTTGCTTTAAAATAACTCAGGTTACAAAAAAAAGTGAAGCATATAAAAGACTGGTAACATATTGGTAACTGTTGAAACTAGGTAGGAGGTAGACTGAGGTTCATGGTACTAGTCTCTCTCATTTTGTGGTGCGTGTGGTGAGTGACAGATAAAAAAGAAAGCAGGTAAGAAGTAAGAGGCAGTAAAAAATAGGTGAGGATCAATGATGATTCAAAGTAAGAGCAGATAGAGACTGTTAATATAGGAAGCACACAGCTAAGAATGACAAAGTACAAGCCAGGTTCAGAAAAAGTGAGACAGGGAACGTCTGAGAATTTAGAACTGAGCAGAGAGGGGAGAAGGGGAGGAGCCGAAGGGAGCAAAAATGCTGAAATAAGGCGCCTACAAGGGCAGTTGCTATCTGGGTCACACATGTTCAAGAACTAGCATAAAAAATAAATTTTTTATGTCTAGATTATTTCTCTTTGGTGAACCAACTTCTCCTACACTGTTGTGTTATGTAAAATTTCCAGATAAGGACAAAGACTCTGACCTCCATCTCACGGCCATGTGCATTATCTTTGGCCGTGTTTATTTATAAACTGTTCTTTTAAAAAAAAGGACTGCTGCAATTTAAGAAACTTTTAAAAGACATCTTTACCCTCACTTTATAAATATGAAAACAGAAAAAAAAAAACCATTCTGAATTTTACGTTATCCTAGGATGTACAGAGATGGGAACCCAATGAAGACCTGTCTTGTCACATTCAATAAAGCAACTGCAGAAGCAATTTGTTACAAGCAGATGGATAGTTGAACACTGAAAAGGATGATAAACTAGAACAAAATTAGATATTGAAATCAATTTCTTTTAAGCTTACCATGGAACTTCAGATTTACACAAACAATTGTATTTGAAGAAGTCGGAAAAAAAAAAATGCCGTCCTAAGATGGGTGCCCGTGAAAACAGAACTTTACACGTGCCATAGCCTTTATAACCACCACTTACTTGGTTGGTCCAAATATTTATAGTTCATTGTTATGACTGCCAAAACTGGCAACCACAAGGATTGTTGTCTCAATTAGGACAGTAAACAGATTGTCTCTTTTTTTAATGAAAAAATCTAAAATGTAATACTTCACAGTTTAACATGCTTATTCATCTAAACGAGCTAAAAAATAATGGTGCGACATCTGTTCGAGAGGCATTGGTACCTCAGATTTTGGCTGCCTCCCCACCAATTTGGTTGTTTTAAAGAACTGAAGAATAGGAGGGGGAACTGTCATCAAAAAATCTTCTGGCATGCAAAGTATCTTATTTTTCTTGAAATAAGGCTCTCATGTCTGTTGCTAGGGATAAAAAAAAAAGTCGTTTAACCAGGAGGTACAATGCTGAATACGACAGCAGTTTAATTGTTTTATATACATTTACTGATCCACTACGGATACTTCCACTCTGCTATAGTTCTTTAAGTGACTTTCTCAGTCCCCTCAATACTTAACCTTTGTAGCTAAAACCTGTACAAAATGGTAAAATATTTCTGTAGGTACTGAATTCATCTGCCACAGTTTTTCACTAAGGGTTGCACCGATTTTAGAAATGGTGTCAATGGAACAAAAATCTAGCAAACATTTTATCCAGGCTGCACTGGATCAAATTGTAATAAAAGAAGGCAGTGCTGCCAAGGGAGAAGTGGTAAGACCTCCCCCAGAGAAGCCTCAGGTAACTGTGAAGAACCCTAACTGCTGGTAAGGAGAGCATAATGACTTACCTTAGATGGTGTCTGGCTCAACAAACTTACGTTATGGATGAAATACACTAAACCTTAAAATTCAAGTTTACATTTCTAGAGATGTATTTCTGAAGCTTATCAAGAGCATAACTCACTCTACTGAATTGTCACTGACTATATAATTTTAGAATCTGGAAAACACAGTGCTTTAGCTTTCACATAAATATAAATGTTATCATGAACATTTAGTTTTATTTTCAATGGGGGTGAAGATCTATACTAAGTTAAATTAAAAACAGTGAGTATGGTTTTTAACAATGCTGAGACAAAAACAGCATATCTGATTTCCTAGCAAAGAGCAACGTTTCTGTTCTACCGCAAATTCAATGCTAGTTGTTCTGAGGAGAACCAGGATGAAACGTGTAAATGTCCCAGTGCAACAAAAGACCATAAAGGCTAAAGGCTAAGAGTTGACCGATATTGTGATATTTAAGTTTTATTTATTAAACGCAAACAATTTTTGATCATCTACTACGTGCAAAAACTGTGCCAGATTCCAAGAGGACGAAAAAAGATTAACTTAAATTGTAACATGCATTTATTAAATATGTGCAGATCACCCTTGTTGTTGGAATTACAGAAATGAACAAGAACATATTCTCAGGATCTCACAGTCATCGGTTGGGGTGGGACTACTCCCACCTTTATGAAAAATTGAAAAGATTAGAAAATCTTCAAGTATTTTGCCACCTTAAAACAACAACAAACCCCATACCGGTACTAAGATAGTCTTTTAGTTCATTTGTGTTAAAAGAAATTCTAGACGAGGTCTTGTTTTCACAACATCTCCTCTCCAATGAATTTATATATTCCTTATTTTGCATGCAAGATTAGAACCAGCAACCCTCCAAGTTTCGTTCACAGTGTTCCGTAGGCTGTATGTTAAGTCAGCTGCATTAGTTGAAATTTATTCTGCAGAGAAGAGTATGTTAACAGATAGATTCTAACATTCTGAAAAGTCATTATAATTGTTTCTGGTTTTGTCTTCTGAATTATTCTCAGCGGCGAATTATTGGAGGGGGAAAACCCATGCCTAAAACTGGTGTCTGGTGCCAGTCTCAGATTTACACTCGCTATCCAAAAGTGTAGTCCCCTGAAACCAAAGGCCGGATATCACCTCTTTGTCTTCAAAGATTGAAACCAGATTTCAACCTGGGGTTTCTCTACAGAGGACTAGCTGATTCCCAGTTAATGTGAGTTTGAAAAATTTGCATGTCACAAAAATAGTGTTTTGTAAACATATATTGTTTCAAATGATGTCCTATTTATTAAAATCAGAGTTTAGACTTTGGGACTTGCCACAAGTCAATCAGTCACACACATGGACTGGCCACAGATTCAGAGGATCAGTAAAACTAGGGAGTGAATTGCCTCGAATTATACAGTGTTTAGGCTAATATTCATTACTATCAGAAACAACGTTTTTTTCCCCAAAAGAGTATCTGAAGAGTAGCATAGGATGGTAAAGTTTTTTCCCAGGGTTATGAATTTTCAAATATTTCTAACAGTGTAATCATCTATTTTAAATACCGTAAATCCTGTTATATCCCACTTGGGTAGGTATCTAATAAACAATTATTACACCTCCTTGCATTTAAATTACCACTGAAATTAGAAATAATCTTTATTTAACATGAGTGTATTTAACACCATATGGGAGGGGAAATAACTAAATGAAAATTGTTCACGTAAATGTGATCGGAGTAGGGGAAAGCAGTATTTCTTGACATGTGGCGTGTCACTCAGGAAAGTAAAAGACCCATCATATCCAAAATGCCAGCTTGGATATTCCCTTGCCACCCACTTCACGAACAGACTTACCACATGGCATTAAATGCTGCAACCTTTCCTAAAAATGCCACTTGGATGGGCCCGCTGTGGTAAGTGTATAGGAACTCTTGGTCTGTCTCCTGAGTTTGTGATTTCAAGGGGAAGAATCCAGTAAATAGCATTGGCTGAATTTTGTCCTCAGATGTTTGGCATAAATGATCTGTGAGGACACTGGAACTTTTGGCTGTTTTCACACTGCTGAAATAAATTATACTACTTGAAAAAATTCTACAGAACATAATGCTACACAGCCACGTTCAACTACCTGCAAAAGTCTCAAAAACTTTCTTCTCTTGGTGAGAATGGAAACAATTGTAATGTTTTATTTACTCTTTATAAATACAATTCATTTACTGTAAAATACCTTATGCACATGTTTCCAACTATTCATTTTCTATACATCTTTTTATAAGGCAGGAACTAACAACTCTGTTGTGGACACATATTTTTCCATTTTCTAAGCATCATGTATTTACGTGTCGTAAAAATATTTTAAAATTCCATTACTGGTAAAAAAAAACAATTGAATACACTGGTCGTTACACGCCAACAAATGTAAAATATCTTGAAAAATTTTATAAACCAAGAACTACATATGCAAGTAATACAGACATATATTTTCTTCTATTACTCACTTTCCGTGAAAGAGTTCCGACTGATTTAACTCTCAAGAGACAAGATTTTGTAAAGCAAGTTCGTGTTGTTCAGACATAAGACAACCCAATAAAATGATGCCGAGTTGGGTAGGACTTCTGCTGTTACTGCTGTGTGAAAAAGACTGCACAATTAAATGACAGATTGTTACTTATCTCCCGAACAAGAGGGGCAAACTGATTCTGCAAGCAGCCAGAACGACATAATTAAAATAGAACTCCAAGTTTATATTAATAGAGTAATAAGTTAATTAAAATCAAGATCAACTGAACTTTCTATTTACAACCAGTTCAGACAGCCCAAGAGGAAAGGAACTCTGTTTTAGAGACATATGTGACTCTTTGAGCTTCTGTCATCCAGGTGCCATTTCTGATGGAGCACATGTGCACTGAACAGTTGGCAGGGAAGGAAAAAGATTACTGGAGATGTATGTGCAGATAGTCACTCTAATGATATAAAATACGTCTGGAAAGAAAGCAGGGCTTCTTTGTAAGATGAAAAATTTCCCATGACTTCTCATTCCTTTTAGGCTCTGAATGTGACTGGAGAATGTTTCTGTAAATGAGGATATATACTTTTACTTATGCTGTACATGGAGCAAAAAGAGATTTAGTCATCTGTAAGGGATGGAGTTATACACATAAATTGGCTGAGACATCCGAAGAATTTAGGATCTGTTTTCCATTTTATCTAAATGCACCATGAATAGGTTGCCTGTCAAAGTAGAAAGATTTACAGAAGTATCCGGTAGCATACGTTATACTACACTGCTAGGTAAGGTTCTTTTCTTGATATCTTATGCAACTATTGAAGAAGATATTTCTGCAAACTGAAAGGACCAGCAGAAAAAAAATTCAAGATGTTTCTGTTTCAGTACATCAGAAAGTACTGGTCAAGAGGTGTTTTTATAAAATTATTTTCTTCTCGTTCATTGATTGCTGCTCAACTAATCTTCATCTGGTTCCAGATCGGGGTTGACATCTGTGGACAGTCTGAGATAAAAGAAAGCATAGAAAGCCAGTAGGAGGACCAGTAGGGCTGCAAGGACAAGACCAACTTCCTGAGGAGAGAAAAGAAAAGTAGATTTGCAATTCATGAAATGAGATTGGTTAACGTTTTCAGCTCCGTGAGACAAAATGACCCAATAAAGAACGAACAATTACATTCTTTTGAACACTTTCCATCATTAAGTAGAGGAACTTATTTTGTACCTTGCAATACCCACTATGAAATGGCAAGGACATCAGTGGGTGATGGTTTGTGTTTGTCCAATAGTAAATGTAACACTTACAACTGTCATATATCTTCATAGTTTGGATATCACAATGGTGGGTGCAAGCAATGTCGTTTGTGCCTCCACAGTGTATCTTTCTCTATTTGAGTATGTTTCACTTTATCTCTTGCTTCGATACATCTATTATCAGTATGGCATTCGGATTCAGCTTTTTCAAACAATTATCATTCCTTTTCCATAAGGAAGAAGCTATTATAACCAGCTTCTAGATTATGTCTCTGAAAACGTCTTTGTTAAATTATTTTTTATTGAAACCTGTTTTTAACTTCTAAATTCTATATAGTTTGTGATGTGGCAGAACAAAACAGGATAAGTACTCTGAGCTCATGAAGCACGATCCAGGATAATGCCCACAACTGTCAAGGACGGTCCGGGCTACTTTGGTGATTCGATGTGGATTGTACTAAGCAATTACATTGAAATAACAGCCAAAAAATTTGCCACACATACAATGACAAAAATCATATTATGTTTCAAAAAGTCTATAAACTTTTTTATACATATACATACCATGAGGGAACTTTCTCACAATTAACCTATCATTTGGCTAAATAGAAAACAGAACAAATAATGCTAGTACAGTATCATACGAGGCCAAAATAGTCCCTCCTAATTTTCCCTCCTGTATCACGTCCTTTCCTGGCGTTACTTTACGGAGGAGCAATTTATTTGCATTTACAGAAATGTATTTTACATTTCATAAGAGTGCAAAGTTAATAATTCAATGTATGCCACTTAATAAACTTTAAAAACATTCAAATGAATTTGGTTTATAATCAACATGTATTTTTTTTACCTGAACGTTGAAATTAAAAATGGACACAGATTTTTAGCTTCATAATGGCATTTTTTTTTCAGATTTCCAAACTATGAAAATAAATATTAATAAAAGCTATGGGGTTGAAAGGCTTGGTGTCAACGATATTTGTAAGATGTGATTTTTCAATCTAATATATCAATATAATGTCAAATCAAAGTGACTTTTTCTCTGTTGCAGTTGGAATACTTTGGCATCTCAAAAGGGCATGGCAGCATCAGACAGGTTTCATTTATTTTCTTGTATCCACAGCTGTGCTCCCAGACCCATCTGGTTAGACAGCTACTAATTTTAAGAGGATGTAATAAACAAGTGACACACAACTGCAAACTCCATCTGTTCTGTACAGTGGACAACAGAATGCTCGGCAGCAGTCACCATTCACATCAGCTTAACGCAAGAATAAAGTTTGTGCTCTCGACTGGCGACCGTGATTCTCATCTCGTGGATAATCACCTCTAATTGCTGCTTTTCACTCCTTCTTATCCTTTCAGACAATTCTGTATCATCTTCATTGTATATTTTCAGAATATCCAGAGGCAGGAAAAAAGGGTTTGGAGGTAGAAAGCAGAGAACATTCACAGAATACAACTTCAGAGGATCCGTTAATTCAGTTAAGTCTATTCAATATACTACGGTGTGGGGGTGGGGCTTAAGAAGTATTGGATGAGGAGGTACAGCGAATCATTTTTTTCCCCCAAAATGTCCCTATTCTGTTAGGGGGATAAGCATTGTGAGGACTGCATGTTTGGAGCGTTTGAAAAATGGTAAAATTTGAAAATACTGCTTTCAGAATGCTGGTCACACTAACCATAACTTAGAGACCCACAGGCATTTAGGACTGCCCCACCCTCGGCCATTTTTAGTTTTAGATCGGAAAAGACAAAAAGAACAAAAATAATGGTTCTAGCTGGCTCACCCCAACGGGTTGTTAGCAGGATCTGGCTGACATCTGAATATTTGATTTATGTAAGAGAAAATTCAAATTTTTGATCCTTATTCTTTTATTATACTTTTCAAATAAACCTAAATAAACTAATGAATTTGTAATCAACTAATAAAAAATAGATTATCTTTTTCCCTCTAAATACTAGGAAACACAGCTATTGCATTCTAAAAAATGTCTAGTGACTCTGCAATTTTGAAAAATAACAGCGAATATTAGTGTGCAAATATTTTTTTAGGTGGTACTCATTTCATTATGGGGTCATAAATTATGACATTTTGTTTATATTGGTAAGAGATGGGAACTAATAGAAATTAATTCTACATTTTGAAGCAGCCATATCTTATTCTGAATCATTACTGTTTCCTGAAGTCATTTTCTATCACTAAACACACATTTATTAAAAAAAAGGCCAGAAGCCCGTATTGTATACATTTTATAACTCCAGCCTATTATTTCTCAATCAACACTGTAGATTTTATATGGTAATGAAATCTGGAAGTAATTTCTTTTTTTTTCAATATATGAGTTTTTTTTTTCATTTTTTTCATTTTATTTTTTATTGAAGTATAGTTGATTTACAATGTTATTTTCAGGTATACAGCAAAGCAATTTAGTTACACATATACATATGTATGTATATTTTCTTTTCAGATTGTTTTCCATTATATGTTGCTACAAGAAACTGAATACAGTTCCCTGTGTTATACAGTACGCCCTTGTTGTTTATCTATTTTTTATATAATAATGTGTAACTGTTAATCCCAATGGAAGTGATTTCTTGTATAAATGCCTCCAAGACTATTATGTCTTATTCATCTTTCTTTTCACAGGTTCTACAATATTGCAATACTCACGGCAATTTCTAAATAAATAATGAAGGACTGAATCAGATTTCTATAATCTATATACAAGGTATATTAAAACTATGTAATGTTTTCAAAACTTTACAGCAATAACATGCATAATACTAACGCCACAGCAAAACTCAGAACATTGTGCAATATGTAATAGAGTCACACAATGCAGACTTAGATTGAAGTTTGATTAGATCTTAAGGCCAATGACAAACATCCAAGGAAAGTTTTATTCATGCAGACCAGTAATAGCTAATTCAAGGAAATGTTTTCTCAACCAGCTAACCATCCGTAAAGGACTTCTGTGTCCTAGGTTCAGCGTTAAGTGTTCTATAGTATTATTGAACTCGCCTGACTCGAGTTAATGGCATAAAATCCACTTCACAAATGCACCAGCTCAGACTCAGCTGGATCATGGTAACAGGAAGAGGAAAGAGGAGTGTGACTCTAGGCCTCTTTATTTCGTGTTGTTGGATCATTGCTGTTATTTTTCTATTCCACGCAGCTGTTCGTATTTTCTGTAAATTATTTTAGGATTATAACTATTATTCATTCGAAAAAAATAAGTGATAAAGTAGTATAACATAGTGGTCATCTTGTATTAACCAGGTAAGAGTCAAACATGTTTGATGCTCATTAGTCCTTAGTTGCTTCTCTGACATTATCAATACGGATAAAATCACTCACCGGGGAAATTAAATAGCATTAAATGGCAATTGCTGAAAGAAACTTCGTTATTTAAAATCCTCTGCGAAAATGACAAGGCAATCAAAGTCTGACAGGGCAAACTAATTAGTATGCCAGATTTGAAATGTAAAACAGCTCCATGGTTCTGATTTTTAAAAGTTTCATATCATTTTAATGGGCTCTGCACATAAATTTTCAAGCAAAGTAAACAGTGTATAAAGTTAAGGTTTTGTCCTTCACAGGTTTACAAATCAAAATGATATGCTAGCTTAGTAAAAAGAAGCTATGTTTTGATGTCAGAAACTGTTGTACATACTTTAAATCATAAATAACATCTAAGAAAAAATTTTTCTCATAAAAGATACACAAATTCCGCATTTTTTTAAAAAGACACTAGATAACTGCACTGTAAAGTAGACTTATACTAGGAATATAGTTATTTCCTCCAATTAAAACAATACGAAAAATTATAAGATCAAATGAAAAACGGGATGTATACAGGGAGGGGTATGTATCAGTCAATGAATGGCTGCACTGTTTTTCAAATTCTGATGTATAGCTGCTCATACTGTGCCACAAAGTGGAGTGTGCTACCCCAATATTTTTCTAAAAACAAAACAACACCGAAGTACTGTATCGTGAAAGATAAAAGTAAGTGACATTGCTTTCCTGGAAAATGACAGACAAAGCTCTCACTACGAGAGACAATCATCAGGTAGTTAATTGCAAAATAAAAAACGAAGCACTGGTTTTAGAAAGTTCATGCCACGGAAATCATTTTAAAGATGAATGAAATTTCATATGAAATTAGAAGACTTCAAAAGATTAATCATCTCTCTTTTAAACAAAAAGGCAATTCACTTTTTTTTTTCCCATTAAAAACTGACACACAGCTCTAAGTGAGGAGATGGTGTTGTGAAAACATACTGTATCACCCAGTAATGCTTGATCAAAATCAGCTATCAGAAGTAAAAAGAAGGCAGTGTTTCGTGATCATAATAGCAAATTCTGGAAGACAACCAAATACATCATCTGGCAGTTCAACAGCTGTTACAGCTTGGTAGTAATACCTTGGCATTTGCTGTAAGCTATAACTTAGAAAAATTGATTTTTCATCTGCCAGATAAAAAACCAAAATCTCCTTTTAACATTTTAATATTTAAAATAAAATATATCGACTAGTCACTTTAATTTTACACATTTGACAGTAGAGCCATTAAATTAATTTTTCTATTTATAGTTTAATTTGACTCTAAATACAGGGCAAAGAGTTGACATGGGTAATAATGTCAACGTAATTCTGTTGAACTTCATTGTTCCAGCACATTGGATTAATATCTGCTAACACCATTCTCAGTTGCTTTTATCCCTCTTAAGCAGTTGAAACACTGGTTTTCTAAAAGAACAAGTTTGGGAACATCATTAGAATTTTATCACAGAGGGTACTGACAACAATAATAAGACACAGGTAACATTACCTCTATTAATGATCTAAGTGTACATAATTATAACTAAAATTTAAACAACCATAAAATCAAACTTATTGCAAGTGAGAGAAGTTTTTGATCCAGGCCACATATATCACTAAAATGTATGCAAGATAAATACAGTAGCTAGAGAAAAAATAAATTGAAACTTTCAGTGCAGTTGGTTCTCTTAAGTGACACTGAGTCCTATTCTTAGAACTGATAAAATCTTAGGATAGGAAGGATGTTTCTCATTAAGTAAATTCTTTATTTAAAAAAAAACCCTTTAATTCTGGCATTTGACTTAGATTTTGAAATGTCATAAAACATTTAGAATTCAACATTTATGCAGTTCAGTTTTAGAAAATGAAACGGCACGCATCCATCAAATTGTCAAGTTACCAAACACGAGTACCTTTATGCCTAGCGCTGTTTTCTTGGCTTCTGCTTTTAATTTGGTTGCTCGTAAAATGGGTTTGGTTTTTTTATAATCCTGTTTACCTAGAAAGAAATAATTCCAGACAATGAGCTATAATTCAAGTTTAACAGCCATCTGAAATGTCAAAGAACATTTAAATAGAGTAAAACTGGGACACAAAGTTGCCAAGTAATTCCCAGTTATGGAAGCTATAAACTTGTCACCCTAAGGTCAACTTTTCCTCCTTTCTTACTTTTCCAGGAAGAAGATTTGACAGACATCCTTGATTTGCTGTGTGGTTAAAATCAAAAAAGATTAAAAAAAAATCATTCTAGAGAATAAGATGTTTAAAGTAAAGAGAGTAAACCTTTTAAAAGCATTTGGGGAAAAATGAGGAAATAAATGAGTATACATAAGATCCCATTACGTAGGTAAAGTTAACTTTGTCTTCACAATTGAAGAATAAACAGTACATTAGAGATGTATTTTATTCTGATATATTAAGTAGTCAATAATTGGAGAAATATCCTCAGGTTTTCTCTAAGTAAGAAACTAGAGAAGGATCTGTAAATAATTAACTTTCAGTTGGTGAATTCATTAGAAAAAAGAATGTGTTTAACTTTTGTTTACTCTCGATAGAGGAGAGACTAAACATGGCTAGATAAATGATAGCTACATTTAGATATTATTTCAGTCTTCTCTACCACATTTCCCAACCCAAAATGAACAAAACTCAGTTAGTGTCACCAAATTTGCTGTTTTGTGTGTACCATCTGGTGACCCGACTAATGACTAACAAAAGAGCTATTACACAGCCTGTGAGGAAAAGCTTTAACACCACCACCAACAACAAAAATATTGACTAGAATAATATACTTGCTTGCTGTTGCTAATCAAACTTAGCTAAGAATTGGGTCAAATGAGTCTCAAATGTAATATGTCATTCTGAGTGGAAGTTAACACTTGACTACATACTCTATTTAGCTATTTTATATTCTTATTTGGCCTTGTTTCCAACTTAACTCCCTTTCTTTTCAATCACCAGTTCCTTTCCAAAACTTGCCCCTAAATTTTCTTTGTCTAAATAATACAACTTCTACCTCCAACGTCCACATCTTCCTCCCACTGAAGTCAATCTGAAAGCAGTTTTTCTAAAGTAGAATCATCAAAATTTAATGTGTGATATATTTCTTAATGTGTTTGCTAATGATTCAAAAGTACCTTTAAAATTCCATATAGATTTTTAGAATTAGAAATGGCAGGGAGAAGTGAGATAAATGGATGGGAGTAATGAAGAAATGTAATATTTGTGTTCATTAGACACATAAAAGAGTGTTTGGCTGAAGAGCTATGTAGTTTTTTTGAAAGAGAGAGTGTACACTGTTCCCTTAACTGCAACTGGAGAGCAGTCATTCAGGATCCATGAGCTTGCAGAAGCTTAATAAATATTATTTGATGCTAGGGTTTAATGATCCAGAAATGAGCCAATTGTAAAAAAACAAAGTATATCAAAGTGATCTAAATTTAAATTATGGAATGAAAAAAATAAGGAAAAAATATTACTCTAGTCCATTTTAAATCAGCAACATTTAATTTTGCTGGAAAAAAACCTGAAGTGTTCACTCTGATTTCACATCTCAACCATCAAACTATTCACATCATTATTCCTGCTGAGACATAAACAGCTCAGAACAATGACACTGGTGACACATCAGATGTCCCCACTCAGGGTTACAAAGCAAGTTTCTAATGAGAATCTAAAAAGATATTTCAAGATTATGGATTTCAGGCCAAGGAGTCATGCCTTGTGTTATCTTATATACGCCCTAAAATAAACTCCGGGTGCAACAGGAACAAAATGAACAAAAAAGATTATGTTAACCCATCTGCTTTTCATACACACGTGCAATATTCTGGGTGATGTGTCTGTCATAAAAAGGATTCAAATCCACCTCAAAGAGTCAATGTTGAAGTGAGACTTTATCGCTCTCCTTCACTTGCCATTGGTTAAATAATGTGTTCTACTTCAACTCCTATAATCTCTTAAAGAATAATACTTCTAGATTTATATTAAAATTGATGTGAATATTTGAAGCTGTATTTATAATAAATAGATGGTTTTAAAAATTATTGTACACCTGGTACTTCTCCAAATAGTGCATCTGTCATTAATTTAGCATTCTCCTTGCTGGCTATGCTATCCAAGTATATATTGCAAAATGTGGTTTCAGTCTACTAAGTGAAAACGTTTACAGGCGCATCTGTTAAGTTCTTTATAACTAAAACCAGATCTTTCCATTATACCCAAAGACATTTTTAACATTTTAATTTTTTATGACTTCAAGAAAAATACCTATGCCCACATGATTGTAAAAAAAGTATAAAATAAGAAGCTCCTGCTGGCTGAGTACTTACATCTAAAAAAATACATTTATATAATCTAGATTTTATTTGTAGACAGTTTCTTAGCTACAAGTGGATTTGATTTTGGTTATATCAGTAATGCAATAACCAAGGTAGCTGTTTAGCAACCGCTCATTACGTTTTATATGAGAGAAATTCACCTGGATAATTCAAGCCTATGAAGCCAATGCACAGCCTTCATCATCTAGTTTCTCTCTTCTCAGTTACACCATTCACCACATTTCTGTATTTTCATTTCCTGTGACACAGTTTAGGCAACGAAAGCTTTCTCTCCCTTCTTGACACTTTTTGATGGACTGGTTCATGCTTCCTCCCTCCAATAAAGTCCTATAATATTATTTTATTAGATTTTATTTTAAAATTATCTTATAGTGAAATTGACATTTTTTCCTTTTAGCATACAGTTTAATTAACTATAGTGCTTATGTACAGATTCATGTAACTACTATTATAACCAGGATACAGAAAAGCTGTGTCATTCCCAAAATTCCTTGTGCTATCCTTCTGTACCCACCTCCCTCCCACCCATAGTTCCTGGCAACCACTGATCTTTTGTCCATTTCTATAGCTTTGTCTTTTCAATAATGTGGCAATAGTGTGACAAGAGCTTCTTGTATTCAGCATGAGGCATTTAAACTCACCTACTTCACCTGAGTTGTATTGTATCAGCAGTTCACTCTTCTTTACTGCTGATTAGTATTCCACTAGATGAAGGTATCAGAGTTTATTCATTCACTCATTGAAGTACATCTGGGTTATGGCCAGTGTTTGGCAAGTCTGACAAGAGCTACTATAAACACAGGTGTACAGGTTTTTATGTGAACATAAGTTTTCACTTCTCAGGGTAGGATTGCTGAGTCCTATGGTAAGTATATATTTAACTTTGTAAGAAATCGGCAAACCACTTTCCAGAGTGGCTATACCATTTTGCATTCCCACCAGCAGTGAATGAGCGTTCTGGTAGCCTTGCATCATCACCAGCACTTGGTGTTATTTTATCAAGGCTGTCTAACTTTTTAGTGTATAATTGTTTATAGCATTCCCTATAATCCATTCTATATGTGTGAGGCTGATAGTAGTATATCCTGTTTCATTACTGAGACTAGTAATTTGAGTATTTTTTTCCTCTTAGTCTAGTTAAAGATTTTTCAGTTTTGTTGATCTTTCTCAATAACAAGCTATGGGTTTTCTTGATTTTTTCCTACGGTTTTCTCTTTGTATTTTGTTTATTTCCACTCTGATCTTTATTATTTTCTTTTTCAGATTGTTTTGGCTTTAGTTTGCTCTTTTTTTTTTTCTAATTTGTTTAGATGGAAATTTAGGTTATGGATACGAAATCTTTCTTCTTTCTTAATACAGTTATTAACAGGTATACATTTCCATTTCTTCATATTTACCTGTACAGTTACTTTTACTGGTGTTAAATTATTATTTTTGTTTGTAGATTCAAGTTACTGCCTGTGTACTTTCATTTCAGCCTGCAGGACTTCTTGTAGTGTTTCTTGTAGGGCAGATGTACTATTGAAAAATTATTTGATTTTGTTTATCCAAGAACATCTTAATTCCTCCCTTTTTTTGAAGGATAGTTGTGCTGGGTATAGAATTCTTGGTTGACAGTGTTTTGCTTTCAGTACATCATATGTGATGAGTTACTTTCCACTTGCTACTTTCAAGATTCACTCTTTATGTTTGACTTTCAACAGTTTGACTACGATGTGGCTGGGTGTGGATCTCTTTGACTTATCCAACTGGAATTTTGTGAGGTTCCTGGATGTATAAACTAAAGTTTTTCATCATATTAGGGAAGCTTTTACACATTATTTTTTCCCAATTCTTTCTGACCCTCTCTCTCCCTCTTCTCATTCTGGAACTATTATTATGCATAGGTTGGTATGCTCAGTTGAGTCCTATAGGTCTCTGTGTCTCTGTTCATTTCTCATTCATTATTTTTTCCTCATGTTCCTTAGACTGGATAATCTCAATTAACCTCACTTCATGTTTCCTGATTTGGCTGCTAGTTCAAATCTACTGTGAAGCCCCTCTAGTAAAATTTTTACTTTGGTTATTATATTTTTCAACTCCAGAATTTCTATCTTGCTTTTTATATGCATAATTTACATTTCTATAATAATATTCTCTATTTGTTGAGACATCATTCTCATACTTCAGTTCTTTAGACAGTGGTTTTCTTTAGTTTTTGACCATTTTTTAAATGGCTGATTTAAAGTCTTTGTCTAGTAAGTCCAAGGTTTGAGCGTCCTCAAAGACAGTTTCTGTTCTTTTTCTGTGTTTGGACCGTATATGGCTGATTTTTTTGTGTGTTTCATAATTATTGTAGAAAACTGGACATATTAAATAAAGTAACGTGGCAATCCTGAAAGACAGCTCTCCCCTAGGAGTTGTTGCTACTGCTCTTTGTTCTTCTTGGTGTCAGTGTTCGTTTGTTTAGAGACTTTTAAGGTCTACTTCTGTAGAGTTTGTATTCTTTGTCATATGCAGCCACTTAGCTTAATGTTCACCTAATGACTAGACAGACATGTTTTAAAATATCTTGAATCAGTAATTCTTCCAGCTTTGTTGAAGAGGGGTGTGTGTGTGTGTGTGTGTGTGTGTTGTGTTGTGTGTGTGTTGACATACGTTTTCAACACCTTGACAGAACTTGATAGTTCTGCTTTAGCCTTCGCTTTCTGCCAGCTCCCCCAAGGGCAGCAGGAAGTGAGAGATTATAGCTTTTCCAGGTCTTTACTGAACATGGCATAACTCTGCACAGGCTCATGATTTCCTAGACTCCTAGGAATCTATGTCATGGATTTTAAAAGATTCTAGAGACATCTCATTATCCAATTAAAAAAAAAATAGGAAAAGAAATCATGCTGGCTGCTAGTAACCCTGCCTCAAGTAGCTGGGATGTTAAACGTTTGCCGCCGACTGTTTTTGCCAAACGGACGAGGCGCTGGCTCTTCACACAGAGTGAGCGCTGAGTCAGACCAAATGAAGACAAATTCTGCAAACGGCTTTCAGTGAGCGCCCAGACAGGCCACATGGTGACAGTTCTCTGAGGGTGAGATGTGGGGTAGTTCCAAACCCACTCTGCCTATGCAGCGACCGTAGGCTGCTGCTTTTCACAACTGTTGTTACAAGGCTGAGGAGAGGAAGGCAGGATTAAGGCAAGTTGAACAAAACCAAGACTGATGTTCTTCCTCATCAATCTTACTAACAGATTCAGCTGTTTTCTTCAAGTAAACACTCTTTGCACTGTTGTAACATTTCTGTTAATTTCTAAATTCTGAAAAAGTTGATTTTGACAGTTTTTTTGTCATTGTTCTTCCTTTTATGGAAGAGTAGACTTTCCATTCAAGAAGTGCTTCTTGTTACTTTTAATATCATTATATTTGAAGTGAATTTCTTATCTACAGCCTATATTTAGGTCAGTTTTTAAAATTTCAACCAGAAAAATCCTCTGTCCTTTAATTGATATGTTTAGACTATTAATGCATTTTCATTCAGATCTACCATTTTTTTTGGTTTCTTTTTGTTTCCTTTGATTTGTTCCTGTTTCTCTTTTCATGCCTTTTTTTTTTTTTGAACATTTTTTAGTATTTCATCTAAATCATATTTATTATATTTTGATATATCTCTTAGAATGTTTTAATAGTTCCCCGAAGAGATTACAGAATATACACTTAACTTTTCAGAGTCTAATTCAAATCAATATTTTATTCAATTTGCTATTTTTAAATGCATTCTATATTATTAAATAATTTTAGCATGCACAGTGCAATATAATTC
The DNA here is from genome assembly GCF_009834535.1 of Camelus ferus. Lineage (NCBI taxonomy): Eukaryota > Metazoa > Chordata > Mammalia > Artiodactyla > Camelidae > Camelus > Camelus ferus. Next base: position 35,963,834 of record NC_045720.1, on the reverse strand, counting down.
ACATTCTAATTTAATAGGAACAAGCCACCCATTGCTTCGCAGTGCTAGTTTTACACGTTGCTGTTTGTATCTTTTGACATTGCTGTGCTAATATTTGATCTTCTTGGATACACGTCATGAATTAGGAAAGTTGTTTCTATACAGTTGACTTTTAATAATTCAGGACTTTAAATGTCTGCAGACAACGAATTACACAAATGAATATACTACTGTAGCACAGATGTGTTTTCCTTAAAAATCCTAGGCAAGACCTTGGTGTCCCTGTTTGATGCATGTTCTTATCAGAGCTTAACTGTTTTGTAATAAAAAGTGAAAAGTACGTGCATAGTTAGAAGGACTATTGTACTTTGGTTACTGAAATTTTATAGTCATAGTAAAAACTGAAAGTTGTCCTTAGATAATACCTGTGTTTTAGTTCTGGAATAAAATTTCCTATTACCCTTCTCTTGAGTTTTGTGTTCAACTTAGTTGAAGAGTATTCTTAAATTGCCAGATCTGTACTGTTAAAAAGTTACATTATTATTTTAACTACTTATTTGTATTAATAGAATTTTCTTGATACTATAAAACCAAAACAAAGTACAGGGATAAATGTAATGCTCAGGTTGATAAATGCTGACAAATGTCATTCTTAATCCTCAATCTCATTTACTTCCATCAAAACAGCCATAATGTTCTATTTGACTTTCTTTAAAATAACTACACATTATCACCTAAACTTATGAGATACAGTTACACTAATGACGTGTCACCTTTGTATGTTTAAAATAAAGTTGTATAATTAATTCTCTAGTAGAAAATTCTATGATATGAAAAACTGTTTTTATGGCTTAGTAAAAATATAGATTTTATTATCCATTATGTATAGTTCTTAATAATAAGTATATATTTAGATGACTGCATTATTAATATTGCCAATACAAATAGAAAATTTCTCTGAAATCATGATACTGAGAGTCAAAATTCCTTCAATCAATCTGAGATTCTTAATCGAGAGTGTCTGTTTCTGTCAATATGAATTACTCATTATAAAACATCTCCTTTTGCATGTAAAATCCAAGGTCATTCTTGGGAAGAAAATTTAAAAAGCTCTTCCCAAATATGCTGATGATATAGCTAAGTAGTGTACTTGGAACAGTGAAACATAATTAACTTTCATGTTAATGCCTGGACTTAACAATAACTTATATAAGGGAAAAATACACTTAAGATGTGTGAACTTGGATATTTATTCTATAATAGAATTTAGTGATTTTTTGTCAAAATCAATCTGCATTTAATGCTGAAAACCAGGCATTTCAAAATTAAGAAACATTAAAGCCTTGAACGTTTACACAGGAAATTTACATCATAAAATTGCTCTTTGAACAAATATTAGCAACTGATTATCAAATTGCTATAAGTATATACATATAATTATTGAGCAGAATTGAAGTAATGTTGTTTTGGCTAGCAAATAACAAAATATTATTATCCAACAAGAAACAAGTTTTATATATATATATATATATATATATATATATATATATATATATATATATATATAGTATGAGCCATTATTTTTTTTTTATGGTTAGCAGATAAGAGTTACTAGAATCCCTGAGAACAGCACTGTAAATAGTGTAACATCAGAACATATCACTGATTATAATTTTTCTTAGTTAACTTTGTGCCTAAACATAACTGAAAATGTTCATTTATGGCCATAAGAATTCTTATATCCTTATTTTCTTAAACAATGCTTTCATTCACTCATTAAAAATTATTTATTGAGCACTTACACACTATAAAAGTGTTCAAGACACTGAAATACAATAGCGTGAGCAAAACAGACCAGATGCCTATTATCTTGAACCTCATGAAAATATGGCTAATAAGCAAACAAAAATAAATGGTTCAATTTGCCAGATAATGAAAAGCACTAAAAAGAAAAATATAGTTGGTAATGAGCCAAAAACAAAGGGAAGAGATGTACTGATTCAGATAGAGTGGTCAGGGAAGGCTTTCTTGATAATATCATTTGACATTACCATTTGACGTCACTTAACTAGATACTTGAGTGAAGTTAGGGAAGGAGTCACGTGGATGCCTGGTGGAAGCAATTCCACATACTGGGAGCATAAAAGTGCAAAGACCCAGAAGACAGTAACCTCTGGAGGGGGCCAAATGTCACTGATGTCTCTCAAGTCAGAAAGAGAGCTTAATAGGTAATAAAATATGAAAAGTTTAACTTCTGATACCAGGCTCAATGGTTCAGAACAGAACCTACATTCATGAGTCAATTTCTGAGTCTGTGGGCTCAAATGACAGCCTTGGATATAGGCAGGATCTTCAGCTTGGTTCTCTGATCTGTGATGTGAGAGCTTTTGAAAATAAGAGTAACATAGAAATATTACTCCCTTTAGCTACTAAAATGGTAAATCAAGGGGAATGCATACTCCTGCAGAAGTTTCAAAGGCTGACTGTGTCATCAAAAATTAAATATGCAGTTTCACTGATTATTCCCACAGACCTATTTCCTCCCTGTGACCAGTCGGTCTTGGAGACTGAGTACATTCAATTTAAATTTACGGTAGAATTTTCTTACTGTACTTACTGCAGCAGAATACAAATGTCATTTGCACATGGTCACAACTAGTTAATTAATCTCGCCAAGGCAGTTTTCTAAGTTCTGATAACAGATACCACATGAGACTATCTGCCTTTACTGGAAAGGACAGCAGTATACTTACAGAACCTCTTGTAAACTAAATCAGCTCTCCCCCTAGTCCTGTAGTCTGATTTGAGGAGACTTTAACTGCCTAACCAACCCACAGTAGATCACAAAGTCAACGATAGGACATAAGCCTTGGAGAAGACATGACAACTGTCTGAGATGCCTCATTTAGATACATGTACAAGAAGGAGAAGAAAGAACACTGTTAAAATCTGATTCATGGAAGTCCACTGAATTAGAGCATGTCAAGATTGTCTCCAAGAAGAAAAGGTCAACTTTCTGCTGCATTTTGCACTCTATCTACCATTAAGAGGGGACCAAAGGTACAACTTCGTAAAAAATTGGCATTATTTGATAATGTCACATATCCATACCTCTGATCCAGTATTCTTCTACTAGGTGTATATTGTAGAGAAACTCTTTTACATGTAAACCAAAGAATAGACATGTCTAAAACTATTTATAGAATTCTCGTAATAGCATTTATAGAAAAAAAAAAAAAAACCAGAATAACCCAATTGTCAAAGCCAAGAGAATAGAAAGAAAAATATTGGTATATTCATACAATGGAATGTTATAAAGCATAGAAAATTAGTGAACAATATCAACATTCACCTATAAGAATAAAACTCAAAAATACAATGTTCAGTAAGAACAAGTTACATAATGATATATACAGCATGGATTCATTGCTATTAAGTTCCAAAACTAAAAAATATATTACTTAACACGTATGTGCATAGAAAATTTATGAATGAAATTAATGTAAAATCAAGATAGTGTTCATCTCTCAGGGGCACAGAGGCATAGAGGGTGTTCCAATTGGGAAGGGGCATAAAGAAGTGTCTAAGGTAGTGATACATGTCTAATATTTAGATGATGGATACATGGTTGCTCATATTTTGTTATCTTTTTAACCTACATGCATGTTTTATATACGCAGAAAACCTGAAACCCTGCTGGAGCATGGGACAGTTAAAGGTTCTCCGTAGACTTCTGTGCCAGCTACCCTGCCTCTTAGAACTTATGACGTGGCATAGTCAATGGGGCCTGAAGTGCTGTTAGCTAACTGAGACACGGAAACAAGCCTTTAGCAGGTCCCCAAAAAAGAGGTGGCAGTCTCTGGGTTTTGGAACAGTGCCATGCATCCTTCAACAGGTGACAGCTGCTAAGAAACTACTCCTGGATTGCTACCAAGCTCTGATGGAGACCGACTACCTGGCCATGAGAAGCAGGGACCATCTGGCCTGAGCCACCAGTCATGAATTGGGGGTTATCTAATTCAACAAATCATAAACCTGGGTGTTCCGTTTTGGTAGTTAAAAACATGCTTGTGGATGGTTCTTTATATTATGCTGTACCAGCTGGAAGTAAACTGGTATCTCTGGAGATGGTCCTAAAACACAGCCTATAAAGGGAATCCTCCCAGTGGCCAAAGTTTAAGTTGTACATTTTATTGTGTACTTTAGCTGGAAAGAGAGGTAACCTAAGGAAAAACACATATTAGTCTTCCTGAATTAGAAGCTAAGTCCGTTACCTAGTCATTCTGGATTCTTCATGCCTATGAGTAAACAGGTAAAATGGGAACTCACAGCGCTGGCTGGTGTAACTGACGCTGATTATCAAGGATAAGGTGGTTTGTTAATACACAGCGAAACCCAGAAGGAATGTGGAAAGATGTGAGGGAATTCCTGGGGTCATCCCATGTACTACCGTGGCCAATGGTAGCGTTTAATGAAATTCCTATACAATCCTAGTCCTCCATGTCCTTGGGTTCAACTAACTGTGCATCAAAAATACTTTTTTTAATTCCAGAAAGTTCCGAGAGGCAAAACTTAAATTTGTTACACTCCAGCAACTATTTGCTCAGCATTTATATTGTATTTACGAGTATTTACATAGCTGTTCTACTGTATTAGGTATTATGAGCACAGTTGACCCTTGAACAACATGGGTTTGAACTGTGTGCTTACACTTATATATGGATTTTGTTCAACAGTAAATACAGCAGTCCTGCATGATCTGTGGTTGGTTGAATCCGTGGATGCAGAATCACAGATATGGAGGAACCACAGATACAGAGGGGCTGCATATACAAAGGGCCAAGTTATATGCAGGCTTTGTACTGTGCAGAGGACCAGCACCCCAAAGCCCAGATTGTCCAAGGGTCAACTCTAATCTGAGATGACTTAAAGAATACGGGAGAATGGGTGTAGGTTATGTGCAAATACAGTTGACTCGAACAATGCAGAGATTGGGGCACTGACCTTCTGCACAGTTGAAAATCCATGTATATGTTTACAGTCTGCCTTCTGTATTCCTGGTTCCACACCCACAGACTCAGCCAACCCAGGATCTTATGGTAGTGTAGTACATATTTATTGAAAAATAATCTGTGTATATGCAGACCTGAATAGTTCAAACCCATGTTGTTCAAGGATCAACTGTATTTCACCATTTTACATAAAGGACTCGAGTATCTGAGGATTTTGGTATCCATGGGGGCCCTGGAAACAATCTTGTGGATACCAAGGGCCTTTATAATGACTTTATGAGAAGAAGAATCACCTAGAAGATTTGGGTTATCCATTAAAGGCAAATGGCTCATTAAACTAAGATGCTTGCTAGGGATAAGAAGGTCTGGAATGAGCACTGGAGAAGAGAGGTCATAAACGATAACCACTACGACCAGCTAGGGCACCGACAACAATAACCTGAACCTAGAATTCTTTGCCTGCTTCTAGGCTGTAATGACCAGTCTCTTTACACGACCAAATTCTCTGTGAAATCAGCATTATAAAAATGTAAATATATCCTTCTCATCCTTTAGCCTGGATCACAATAGAAAAAAGAAGAAAAGAAAAAAGACTAAATATCACTCAAGATCGTAGTGAATAACAGTCCTAGGCGTGGCTGGAAAAAAATGGGGTAGTTGTTGAAGACCATCTAAGATATTCTTCAGGGTTATTTTGATGATAAATGACAGAAATCTAACCTGCGATAACGTGAAAATGAGAGAGAGAGATAGAGCAGAGAGGAGAGAGACTGATTATTGATTGATTCCAGGAGGTAAGACAAGAATGAGTTTATTTCTTATTTCACTCTGGATTCATGTCTATTTCCAGCCCTGGCTCACGTTCTTATGACACTAAGAGCTAAGTGGAACGGGCACTTTTCCTTGGGGTCATTTTAATCATTCCTATGTCCCCAAAGATTCCCTATCAAGTTTCTTACAGTGACAGAAGGATTCACCTAATACTACGTATCTAGTTCCCCATTCGATCAGCTTTAACAAAACAGACTCGTCTGTTTCTGATTTCTCCTGTTAAATATAAATTGAAAACATATACTTAAAAATTCATTTGCTGCTGCAAGTCTTAAACAGGGCTTATGAGCACCAACTAAAACAAAATCATAACTAGAAGGAAAACACTGATGCAAAAGAATTTTTGAATTATGTCTGAATTTTCGATAGCAAAGATGATATCATATATTTTCATAATTTTTATTTATACATACTTTGCAAACAATCTGTGTAGTATCTGCTTTTCAAATAGAATACTTGAAAGAGCCGTTTTCATTTATAATTTCTAATCACTAGATATTATATGTGTTAAAAGTTTCCTTTCTTATTCAGCAGAATTAAAATATATTTAACTTTAGCATGAGCAATGTTTCTAGAAAGAATCATGAGTAGATATAAGAAAATATATTTAATAAAGATCATAAATATTTTGGTACCTCAGTATTAGCATTTACTATTCCTAATATTACATTAATTTAGGAGAGAATAGAGTAATTTATATGCTCCATTTAATTCAACATTAAAACCTACATTTATGCCATGAATTATTTCATAGTTAAGCAACAGTCAGTTTTAACTATGCCATGGTTTTACTGACAGCTTCCTTAGTTTAATAAAAGAATAGATTCCTTAACCGCTTTTGGCTTTTCGCTTTTCGATTCCTTAGCTTTGCCCGGAAACAAGACTGCATCTTTGCCCTTTGTCGACATTGTTGCCTAAGCTCATTATCATGTGAATATCTGGTTATTGTTTTATAAATGTTCATTTTTTTCAGAGGCTCACCGTTTTTTTTTTTTTCTTTCTCAGCAGCCGACTTTACACTAGCCACACTCATTATCATCATGTGTCAGAACTGCTCTTCCTCTGCCTTTGCTGCTTTAAAAATTAATGCACTGTTATTTTTTGAATACTGCATAAGCTGCTTACGAGTACATTATGCTATCAAGCAAGCACATGCAGAAAGGCTTCCTAAACTGTTATTCTTCCAATGAAAATACAGCTGGTTCTGCTTGAAAGGCACATCCTTTCACCTGCAAATGGACCTGCTCCTACACTTACTCCTCAGTTCATTGTCTTCCATTTGTGTCTGGAAATCTTTAATTGCCTTTAATTAGAAAAAAGTAAATTCAGTGCTTTAGTCTTGCAAATACATTCAATCATAATTCTGTCTGGGATGAATACCAAGTTCTATTCACTGTCTGATCTCTATAACAAAGATATATAATTTATTGTCCATTTATATAGACCACATCAATTAAGATACAATAGAAAAGCAAAGAGATAAGAGTCAAAATATTTGAAAAGAAAAATTTGCAATCTAAATTTAATTACTCAAATGAATTATTGAAGATGAGCTATTTACAGCATGCCCAAAATACTGACAAATAACAAAATTTGCCAATCAACAATAAAGACTTTTATATTTCCTTCAAAATTTTTTGGAATTATTTCTCATCAAGTGCTTCAAATCCCTGTTCCCTTCCTCAAAAAGCAAAAGACTATTTGGAATCTGATTTTTCTCATATTACCAAAATTACATGTAAAAGAATAATATAATTTAGCATATAAAGTAATGCTCCAACTACATTTATAGGAACACAATTTTTAGCTACTATTTTACAAACTACAAATAACTGTAGAAAACTCTTTGCAAAAGCAAGAGTCAACAGTCTATAGCAAGCTCAGGTGGCTATGTTAGTAAACAAAAAGCCTGCATTTTGATAGCTGCAAGATGAATAAAATCGCACATGGCATGGTCACAGGCAAAATATAATTAAAATGTTAATCAATCAGGCTGATAAAAAGAAAATTACTACAAAACCCAAAACACAATAAAAAATACAGATCTAATGGATTCTCACCAGCTTTTATAGATAATACCTCTATAAATATAAATAAATACAAAAGTAAACTTTTATATTTAGCCAAGTCATACAAAATGATGCCACATATTACTTAAAGGAAAAGGGAGGTATTATCTATAAAAGTAAAATTTGAAAAAAGTGTTTTTCTCAAAAGTATTGAATGACATCTGGGGTAAAGAGAGGAAGCTGATAAATTAACCCTCAAAAGCAAAAATCTCACACAAACTTTTAAAATTCTATTAGAGAAGCAACTCAAACAATGATAACTTTTCAATGCTTGAACAGAACAACCTGATATTAACCACATGTTGCAAAGGACACACCATCATTTAACACCACATTAAGTACCAAGAAACAAGTACTTTACTTTGGCTTGCCACAAAGTTAACCCAACAAGCTGCTCATGAGGTTGTCAACTGAAATAAATGTACAGCCTAAAAGTTGAGAGTTATGTTTTATTTGGCGGGAGGACTTGTGCCGGGATGACAGCCTCTCAGATGGCTCTGAGGGGCTGCTCCGAAGAGGTAGGGGAGGAGCTAGGATACACAGGAGCTTTACAACAGAGACCAGGTAGTTGGAACAATAAAAGATTGCTTGTTAACTAAAGAAAACCAGGCAATTCAAGTTAAAGAATTTAGCGCTTTTCTATGTATGGGAGGGAGCAAACATTTGGGCTCTCTGAATTCATTCCTTTGAAAAGCACCTAGCTATCCAGGGCCAGCATCCTGTCCTTTCTTATTCTGAGTCCCCTCAGGGTGCACCATTGTGAGTGGCTGCAGAGGCCCGGCTGCAGGCTTGTCTTCACTGGGTGGGGTAGGGATGGCAGCCATGGATGACTTGATGGTTTCAGCATTCTTTGTTTACTGATATGGTTTACAGTATTTTTCATTCACAAGGTATAAATTAATTTCCCAGAAAATTATATTAAAAATGCTAACCAAACAATAACTTACATATGGAGGTGTAGGGAAGCAAAACTTGCCACCCCAAAATGTCTCTTTGGCATGCAGATTATGTCAAATTGAAAACAACCAAGGCTCAAAAGACCCAGGAAGAAACTCTGACCTTCTCCTGCCTAAAAAATAAATTTTAGGTAGAGAACTTGTTCCAAGAATAGAGCTATCACCAGAGATAGCTGCAAAGATTACCAGCTGGGCTGGGTGTAGAGGGTGAAGCTCCACAACTCCGTGTCCCCTTGTCTCTGCGTGGCCCCAGCAAACATTTGTTTACCAAACATTCACTTTCCCATCTTTATGTGATTTGCCTTCCTCTCTTTTGAAATCCCAAACCACTGTCCCCCAAATCGTCCTTATATTTAGCTGAAAATTGTATTTAAAGGGGGGACTTCAGCCATTTTAGTGAGTTACTCATTTTTTTTCCCCATGGATAGAAGTTATTAACCTTTTGTTTGATTTTCTTCTGTTCATCTGTCTCATATCAATTTAATTCTTAGACCAGCCAGAAGAACCTAGAAGGGCAGAGAAAGTTTCTTCTTCCCAACAGAAGAAAATGTAGTTAAGTAAAAGATATTATAAAGTGTATCAATCTTTAGTTTGCACTTAGCTCCCCACCTCAAAAAATCAACAAACTTTTTTTTTTTAAGTAGAAAAGTTCCCTTGGGGATACAGAGGTAAACTCAGAGGGAAATAACAAGAAATATCACACAGAAAATAAAACACTAAGGGCAGAAAAGTTAAATAACAGCATATTTCAATAAGTTTATAAGTTAAAGATACTGCTTATTATTTCAAGAGAAATTATAAAATAATTAAGCTTAATATAAATAGAGTACGTTATAGTAAACAGTCTTATGGTTACTGGGGGAAAAGGGGTCAGAAGGGATAAATCTGGGAGTTTGAGATTTGTAAATGAAAACCACTATATATAAAAATAGATAAAAAACAAATTTATTCTGTATAGTACAGGTAACTATATTCAATATCTTGTAATAACCTTTAGTGAAAAAGAATATGAAAATGAATATAGGTGCATGACTGGGACATGACGCTGTACACCAGAGATTGACACATTGTAACTGAGTGTACTTCAATTACAAACAAACAAAAAAAATAGTAGGTTAAAAAAAGGGGTATATAGAATTTTAATTATCCGAGAATTAGGGAGATTGTTTTATTGATTATGTTAACACATAATTATTAATTACCTTCTATCATTAGGGATGATCATTAGGGATGAAAAAAATTAGACGGAGCTTCTGCCAGCAAAAATGTTCAAATCCCAGTAGATACAAATAAAAATATAAATATTTAAAACAAGGTAGAAAGAAAGTGGCATGCGCAATCAGCAAAGTTAAATGCTAGAAGGACTTCTAGTCCTGAAAACACAGTAGACTGGGCTGCAGTGGGCCCTTCTCTGACACAAGCACATAGAAACAGTAGGGAAAACAATTCTACCAAGCTATAAATAGATGTATGAATACATGTATACATATTTGCATACATGTATATATATTTTTATAATAAAACGTAAGAAATAGAGGAAATGTTCAAATGCTAGAAACAAGGAAAAATCTCAAAGCAAGACAGTTAGTTCCCGCTGATATCCTGGCAGCCCTGCGTATAGTAATGGGGTGGTGGACTAGCCCCCGGTTCAGATGTCGAGAGGCTTGCACATTAGATTTCAAGGCCCAGGCAAGTACAGTGCCACTGTGAGAAATGAGGTGAAACTGAGATACATGGATAAAGCTGAGGTCCTCGAAGGACTGAACAAAACATACAAAGAGGAGAGAAAAATAATCTGCATTTGTTTGGAGAAATAGCAAGGAATCTTTCTGCTTCCTCTAAATTCTGGGTGTGGAGGACAGATGTGTCTCCTGTGAGAAATACAAATCTTAATCCCATCAGACCCAAAACAAGGTGTGAGGTCCAAACTGCAGGATTCCTAGGCCAAGAAATAGTCCAAAATAATGGTCCAAAATCTATAAAATCCCTACTGTCAATAAATAAATAGAACACTGTTCTATAAGAATATTTCACAATTCAGACTTCTGGGACTTTCACAGAGGCAGAAAACAGAAACAAGCAAACCTCTGCTCAAGTTGAGTAAACACATGCATGCACACACACACAGACACTCACACGCACAGACACACACACAGACACACACACGCACAGACACACGCACAGACACACACACAGACACACACACAGCCAGAACCACAAAGCACAAAGAGGTTGGGGAAAAAAAAGAAAAAAAGGAAGAAATGGCATGAGGTAGAATAAGCCAATACAACCAATGTGAACGTTGGCACCATAAGAAGAAATAATTAAAAAGGAAAAAAAAAATCTTAAAACATAAAATAGGTGTTTAAAATGATTAAAAAGGAAAAAAATGAAGAACTAGAACAAAAACCAATGACTTTTTTTAAATGATTAAATAGATGAGAGTATGACAAAAAAGATCACGGAACTGATACATCCATGGATGCAAGTTAGATGCAGCAATAAGTAAATGAGAGTGAGAAAAAAAAAAGAATTTGTGAACTCTAATCAAACAGAAGACAGACCTGAGAAATGACATACCCAGAGTAGGACAGAGATCTAAAATAGAAAAGTGATTTTAAGAGATATGGATATTAAATTGTGATGATTCACTTTGTAAATAATAGGAATTCTGGAAGAAGAGATTAGAGAGAAAGAGGGAAATTATTATTAAAAACAAGCAAATCATCCTGTCACTTCACTCTGAGCACAGCGCAGCAGCCAGTGCACCGTGGAGGGAGGTACGGTGGGACCAGGAGTGGGAACAGAGGTATGGAGCCACCAAGGGCCTGAACTAGAAAAAAAAAAAAAAAAAAAAATCAGGAACTGAAGTCCTTCCAGAGCTACAGAGACAAAACTCCTTAGGATGAAGAATCATCCACAAGTCACAAGATTCTCCCCATCTTTTTTTTTCTTTTTACTAATAAAAATAAATATTTGCATTAAATTAGAGTTGAAAAATATTTAAGATAAAAAGAAAAATCTTAATGACAGGAAGGAAAAATAATACCTAAAGGAAATGACAATTAGGCTAATGGATGAGTTCTCAAGAAGAAACACCAGGAAAAAATAAATAAATGACATGATATTTTCAAAGTTCTGAATGGATGTAAATACAGACCTAGCATTATGTACAAAGCTAAACTATAACTCAAGTGCAATGTAACCATGTTGTCTTGTAAGCAGAAACAGAGACATTTTGCCCTAACAGATACTTGCATGAAGGCAAAAGAAACAAGGACTATCACCAGCAGGAAGATGTAAAATCCAAGAGGTAGTGGATAGTAAGGACATAAAACATAAAGTTAGATCTAAATAATTATTGGTGATTAAAAACTTCATAATAATAACTATCATAATGGAGTTTGTGCTATTAAAAACAAGAGGGAAAGTAATAAACACAGCATGAACAATAGGAAAAAACTAATCAGATATAAAGAGTTAAAAATCTTTACGTGGTTTAGGATGAGTGAAGGTATTAATACACCTTAGCTTTCACTAAATCAAATATACTAGATAAAATCTGAAGAAATCAAAAAGAAACAATTGAACAAAAAACAAACAAAAAAGAAAATAGAGAAAGAAATGGAAAGCAAAACTTTAAAACTGGAAGAATACTAAAAAATACCGAATTCAAATTTTTTAGGAAAGAAGATTAGGGTAAAGATTAGCAAAGAAAAACCACCACAGATAAAAAATGTAAAATAAAATTATGGAAATATATCTAGATTTTTCATGCACAGTAAATGATATAAGATTAAATTTGCTTGCTCAGAAACAAACATTTTCAGTCTATATCAAAATCATAAAATATAATGTTAAAGTCTAGATGAAAGTAAAGGAATAGAAACAAAATATGTCAATCAGAATACTAAACAAAAGAAAGTTACGTACCAATATTAATGTAAGACAAAAAAGACTCTAAGAAAAAACTTAATAGCACTTTTTAAATAAAAAGGCCAGGACTTAATAGAAAAGAGGGAATTATCAGAAATATAAACCAATTTAGAAATGCTATGCAACAAAAACATAGCCTCAAAATAAACAAAGTAAAAAAGGACAAAATTATGAGAATTGACAGTTTCATGGTCTTAGTGAGAATATTTTAATTATTCTTTCTCACAGAATGACAGCTCATACATTCATTTTAAGTACAGAATAGATTTGAACACCACAATTAATATAAGCAGTACCTGCATCCCAATGTTAGAGAATACATATTCCCTTCAAGCACAGACAGATTGTTAACAAAATTGACCACATACTAAGCAATAGAGAAAAGCTTAATATCAAAAACTGACATTACTCTAATAACATTCTCTGAACACACACAACAAAATAAGGTTAAAAATCAACTTGAAATGAAAAATAAGGTTAAAAATCAACTCGGAAACAGTTGACCCTTGAACCACACAGGTTTGAACTGTGTGAGTCCACTTATACACACATTTTTTCCAATAAATACATACAGCACTACACGATCCATGGTTGGTTGAATCCATCAATGCAGAACCATGAATACAAAAGGTCAACTATGGGCCTTGAGCATCCATGGATTTTGGTATCCACACAAGGTCCTAGAACTAACACCTGGCAGATACCAAGGGGTAATCTTGTATAATTCAAGGAAACTAAATAAAACAATAGGGCCAATAATATAATGAAGAAAACTGGTCCATTAAATGAATACATTAGGAAAAAAATCAGGACAATGTAGGATTTATAAAAGTTTCAAAAGCAAATATCAAATCATTCAACTCAAATAATTATAAAACGAGAAAAGTTAAAGAATTACAGTAAAGGCAATGACAGAGACAAGAGTAGGATTATGGAAAAGGAAACAACAGAATCTATAGTAACAAAAGCTGGTCCTTTAAAATATCTAAAAAGTTAGGCAATTCTCAACTAATATTGATAAACTTAAAGAGATATAAAAACTAAATAAACTAAGTAATATTATCAATTAAAATAGAAATGACAGTAAATAATTTTAAAATATTAAGAGAATTTTATGCACAACTATTTATGAATACATTGGATATTTTTCCATCCAACTTTATCACTGAATATGTTACCCAAATTGGCTCAAGAAAATATAGACCTATTAACAGATTAAAAGAAAAAAAGGTAGTTAAAAGTCTACTCACCTAAAAAGCTCCAGAGATTTTCCTAGGGACTTTTATAAACATTCCAGAGAGTTATATTTCAAAATTTAGATAACCTATCTTGGAGCATATAAAAAGGATAGTTCTCCAATTCATAACTAAAACTGAACAAAAATGGTAACAGAATGGAAAGATATATGCCAATTTCGTGCATAAAGAAGGATGTTAAAAAATCTTATAGAAACTATTAGTAAGCTGATTTCAGCTGTGTGTTTAAAAAAAGCAAGACAAAGTAGGATTTATATTAGTAATATAAGGATAATTTAACATTAGAAAGTCTATAAATACAATTTGCAAAAATAACAAAAATATCCTTCCAATATATACAGAAAAAATTCAATATATTTTAAAAAAGGAAAACAATCTCAGCAAAATAAGAAAAAAAGGGAATTTCCTTAGTCCAACAAGTATGTGCCAAAATCCTAGAGTTACACTTTACATAATGGCAAAATAATCAAAGCATTTTCTTAGAAGTCAGGAATTTATATCCACCACTTGACAATGTAACAAGATATAAAAGATAAAACACAAAGAATAAATTTTTAAAAATTATATCTATTAGAAAATCAAGAGAAATTATGAATTATTGCAACTAATAAGAAAATGCAGTCAGGTAACTTAATACAAGAGAATAATTAAAATTCAGTGGCATGTTTATATAGCAGCAAGAACCAACTACAAAATAGAATTTTATAAGATCAACTCACAATAATAACAAAAAATTAAGGTATGTATCACTTATGTTTAAGTCAAAATTTTATAAAGAAAATAATAAAAACTTACTGAATATACCAGCCATATGATCATTTCAAAAGATAAAATCAATATGAATTTTGACATATAAAGACGTAAATTCTCCCCAAAGTAATATATAAATCCAGTGGAATTCAAATTTGATTACCAATGGCCTAGTTCAGGACCATAAAAGTTAATTTTAAAATTCATGAGGGGAGCAGCCAAGATGGCAGAGTAGAAGGCTGCTCCTAGCTCACCCTCTCCCGTGAGTACACCCACGGAGACATCCACAGACCCACCCATTCTCTCAGAACACCTGCTGAACTATGACAGAACAGCGCCTTCTTCAGAAGACAAAAATACCTCACAAATCTGGTAGGAGAAAAAAAAAGAAGAAGAAGAAAAGGGAAATTAGTGTGGGACCTGTCTTGCAGGGAGGAAGCACAAAAAGAGGAATAGTGTTCTTACGCTGGAACTCATCTTAGTGAAACTGCAGAAATCCAAAGACAGAGAAAGTCTTAAAACGGGGAAGGAAATGATTATTTTCAAAGAAGGAACATTTAGATTGACTTCCTAGGAGCAAAAATGATAGCCAAAATCCAATGGAGTGATATTTCCATGTGTTGAAAGAATCCACAATGAAATAAAACCTGCCAAATGAGAATTCTATAACCAAAGAAAACACATTTCAGAAATAATGGTAGGTCCAGATCATAAAATAAAGAGAATTTGCCACAAGCAGACATATCTCCTAGGAAATTCTTAAAAAAGTCCATCAGGCACAAAGAAAATGATTTCAGATAGGTCTGGGATGTAAAAGAGAATTAGGCATGGAGGAAGTAGTAATACATATACAATTATAAATAGATATTTGCTGAATAAATTATAATAATAACATTTTAGGACTTTTAAAAATTAGAAAGAATTAAGAAATACGAGAATCTATTTAGGTCTTTGTATTTCTAAATTAGGGGCAGAGGATCTTCAGACACTCCTGACAACCATAGTGCTACTATCCTGTCAATTCTATGAACTCAGATCTTGTGATTCAATTACCTTTGCACCTGCCAGTACCTAATAAAGTCTTTGGCCCCAGGGAAGCAGTATAGTGAAGGGATTCTGGGGTCAATTTCTTAGAATGGAGTCCTGGCTCTACCTCTTACCAAACGTAGAACCTGGAGAAAATTCTTTAATCCGTCTGTGGTGAGTTTTCCTGATCTGTAATAAATGAAGCTAACAATCGTTCCTATTTCATAGGACTGCTAGGAGGATTAAATAAGATGTGTCTGGCACAAGATGCAGTAAACAATCATAGTTACTGGGGGAAAAGGGGTGGGAAGGGATAAATTTGGGAGTTTGAGATTTGCAACTATTAAGTACTATGTATAAAAATAGATTAAAAAACCAAATTTATTTTGTATAGCACAGGGAACTATGTTCAATATCTTATAATAGCCTTTAATGAAAAAGAATATGAAAACAAATATATGCATATATAGATATATGACTGGGACATTATGCTATATACCAGAAATTGACACATTGTAACTGACTATACTTCAAAAGAAGATGCCTAATAATATTAAGCTACTTCTTTTTTTATTGAAGTAGTTACAATGTGTCAGTTTCTAGTGTACAGCACAATGTCCCAGGCATGTATATAAATACATATATTTGTTTTTGTTTTCTTTTTATTAAAGGTTATTACAAGATATTAAACATAGTCCCCTGTGCTATACAGAAGAAATTTTTTTTAATCTATTTTTATTTATAGAGGCTAACATTTGTAAATCTCAAACTCCCAAATGTATCCCTTCCCATCGCCTTTCCCCGGTAACCATTAAATTGTTTACTGTGTCTGTGAGTCTGTTTCTGTTACTTCTATTATATGAAAAAATAGGAATTTACAAGTAAATTAGTTGTAATTTTTATGACTTACCTGGCACATGTAAACATTATTTGGTCTGTATATTTAATAACATCTGTTTATAAATTATCTTACTTACATTAAGTTTTAAAAACTCTTTTCTTTTACAATTTTGAAATAATTTATTTTTAGAACAATACATATAATATTAACCAACCTCACACCATCTATTTTAAAATACTATTTCTGAAGAAAAGATAAGGCTCAAACCAATTTATTTCCCCTTGTAGTCAGCAATGTCAGAATACTTAGTTTTTCTTAGTCTGTTGCCTTCAAAGTGAGAAGGTATTTCATCTCAGTTCACTACACATTTCAAGATCATGCTACAATAATGAGCACAGTGTCCATTTCATGTGAAGATTCTGTGTCTACAAGGTGTTCCCAGGCACGGTGTCAGCCCACTGATACCCACCTGAGCAGCCTATTGTGAAGAAGGCTTTTATGAAAGCCATTCATCACTGTCATTTACTACATAATTGAAAAGGCAAAACTTCTGATGAAAGATAAATATTAAACAGTGATGTTGAAATCATCATTCAAAAATGGCACTGGTTCTGGCAAATGTTGTTACTGACTGACCATACAGAAATTACATAGATGAGGTTTAGTAACATGGGCACACTGAGCACGTACAATGCTATTCTTCTTTGTGAAAGTTTACCAGCAATCTAAATTAGCCTACTACTAACTTTAACACTGAAAAAAAATTGATACTGTTTATTTGCTATCTGCACTTCTTTTTTTTTTACCATCAATACCAAAATACCTTCTCAAGATAATTCTAGCTGCTTTATTATCCCTTCCTCACATTTTGGATCATATCTGGGAAACATGTACACAGAACTCCATCTAAGGAAAACAGTGTCGGTGGTAGACGCTCTACCATCATTAGTATGAGTTCAGACTCAAACTTTGACGCAGAAAATCAGAAAAAAAAATCCTTCCTTGAGAAAATCCTTGAATTGGTCAATATTTTAATTAATTAACTAACTAATTAATATCTTTTCTATTTCATTTTTCTCTGCCTTTATAAAAATCTCATATATTACTACATTTTATAGTATATACATGAAAATCTAAAGACTGACATGCATTATCCTTAGAAAGAGTAAACAATAGTGTACCTTCATTATTTTACTTTTAATATATTTCGTTGGACCATGATTACTGTATCTGCAAAGTACACCCAGGATAACTCACAGCCATGCAACACTCTAGTTTACAAACTGCTCTAACACTTTCCACGGACCTCATAAGAACCCTGTGAGACAGGCAGATCTTGTGCCTGCTTCTATTTTCAAGAGGAAGTAAAACAGGAGAGACAACTTTGTATGGGAGCATGATGCATAACACAGCACCCTCAGAACAATTTAGTATAAGAAGAGGGCTTAGAGTTTATAACTATATAACTTTCTGTCTTTGTCTTCCTTGGCTCTAATAAATAGAAACAGAACAAATAAAAGGAAAGATAAGCAATGTTTACAGAACAGATTTCAGATTTTTTGTATGTCTGTTCTCCAAAATTGATTATTAGATAAAATTCCATTTTCATAAAAATCTTAGCAAATGCTTTACTTTTTTGTAGGAAAAATTCATCAGTGATGACAGAAATCAGAACAGTGGTTGCAGATGGAGGGTAGGTAGGGACTTACTGGAAGTAGATATGAAGAACTATCTAAGAAGATGGAAATGTTCTATATTTTGATTGGCATATGTGGTTACATGGATAGATACACTTGTCAAAATTCTAAGAATTGTTTATTCAAGAGCTGGATGTGGGTTGATCCCCAATATGGTTACTCTTTATTTATGTGGTTAGCACATCTCATTTGATCAGACTTCAATCTGGTAAGTCAGTCTTTCTGTTTAAAAACATACATAATCTAACAACCTACACTATTCATTCATATGACATCCTATAAGTTAAGGAAGGAAGGTACATGAAAGAAGTAAAATTTCATAAGCTTTTTCATAAGAAATTAATATAGTCAGAAATACTGCTTTTTAATTTGCACTTACCTATCAGTCAGGTAAGTCAGATCTTTTCATGAAACTCTTGATTTCGTTTTTATACTAATAGTTGTTCTGCTTTGTTTTTGTTTATTTGGGTATTTAGATTTCCTCTTTTATGAATTGCCTCCTCATATTTTTTGCCCATTTTACTATTGGGTGTCCAGACTATTTTATTTATTTATAGTAGGGCTTTTTTTCTCCACATGCAAATTTTTAATTGGTTATATGTTTGAAATATCTTTCACTTTGCATCTCCTTTGTTTTGCGGAAATAGCTTTTCCTTTATGGAGTGTTCCTTATGTATCATATTTATGAAACAGGTATACACTTTATTGGTATCAATTACTTCTGCTTCTTTTCTGACTTGTAACTTCTTTGTTCATCCTTCAGTTATTTAGAAGAGGTTGGTTAAGCTAATTATTATTTTATTTAATTTACAAAGGAGTGGGAACAGGTGGGGATGGAACGGAATATGTAAAATCAAAGGGCAGGGGGATGGGAGAAGGGAAGTTACCTTTTTTGCTTCTAACTGATTTCTAATTTACCGCATTTTGTTCAAAGTTGTGCTTGTGGGATGTTGATTCTTTAAACTGAGGGGTTTGTGACATAGTACGTAGATGATTTTTTTGTAAATTTGTGTTGGACTTCATGCAGCCTTGAAAAGCTTGGGTGGGAAATCCCCCATGTAGAGCATAGCCTAAAATAGCTTCCTGTGATCCTTCTGTGCTGATTAGTGAATATTTCTCTTGTTCACCATTTTACTAAGATAAAATATTAACAGAGAATTTTGAAGTTATCAAATTATTGTCATTAAGTGTCAACAGAATTAAAAGATTTAACATGGGTTAAAAAGAAATAATTAAATAGATAATATTAAAAATACTGACAGTACACACGCATCTAGCCTTAAGAATAACAATAAAAGTTATTTTTGCTTTTACTAAGTTAATAAAAACTGTAAGAGCTTTGAAAATAATCACAAGTACAAAATGTGTATTTCTTTACAGGTGAAAAGGGCTGCACTTATTTTTGCTCCTTAAAAACACTATACAGTCCTTCGTTATTCATATTCTGTACATCAAATGTGTTAGAGAAAAGTTATTTTCTTAATATCACACATAATTGCTTTTTCTTCATCTTAATTCACAAGAATGTATCAGAGGGAATTCATTGCTTACCAATTTGCTTTCTGTACTGATCAACAGGAAGCTTTATAGTGGAGGCATCTTTTCTACCCATCTTTGATCTCCAAAATGCCTGCTGCAAAGAAAGAAAATAATTATGATGAAGCCCTAAAAAATCAAAAGGACTATCTATGAACTTCAGGAATAATTTATTCCATAAAATCCATTTTTAAAGCAATGGGTATAAATGCCTTTGAGTTATTCCCAGTAGATATCAGTAAAGAATGCAAAATTCTTTCAAATAAACTATCAAGGATACAATTGCTGGTAATTAAATTTCCCAATTATTTGTTCGTGGTAACATTCATTTTATTAAGTGCTATCAGTGCTCAATTAAACCACACTGTTTCAGAGCTGAAGACCGTATTTATGGTGAGGGATTTAGCTATTTTGGTGAGTCACTCGGTTTTCCTGGTTCTCTCCCACATACACATGTGATTAAACTTCTGTTTGATTTTCTCTGTTAATCTGTCTCATGTCAGTTTAATTCTTAGACCACCCAGAAGAACATATAAAGGTGGAGGAAAATTTCTCCTCCCCTATACTACATTATATCCAGTGTTCAAATTAATCCACAATACATCTTTCAAATCCTATTATTTTTCAAATACTGAATTTAAATATTATAGCAGACTGCAATCTACTAACCAAAATCCATCTTCTCCTTTTCTTTCTGATGCTGTATGTCCTAGACTCAAATCAAACATTTAACTGAATTCTTGTCGACAGAATATGAACGGTAGAGATGCACTACTTCCAGACCTGAACAGTAAAAATCTCCTTTGTTGAATCTCATGTTCTTCTCCCATTTTCAATGGGCTAGAATAGAAAGAATCCCCAGACAAACCCTCAGGGTCTATTTGTAGAAACCCAGAACGTTGGCCTGCCTGGGGTAGAGGAGGGCAGTCTCTCTAACTTATTTACCATCATAGTACTCTACTGAAAAAGGAATGAAATTCTGTTCTGACCGAATCATTTTATGTTGATTGGGGTCAATTTATTACAGACTTAAGTATTCCCCAGAGTGGTGCCTGGAAGTTGTTCCTTATTGCTTCTAAGAAGGAGCTACAAGATAAAGATGAGGACAAGAACTGGCCAGTTCACAAGAAAAACTATGAAGGAATAGAGAGCCCAGTAATTTGACAACAAGGTTGGAAAAGCCAACTTCTAAAAGCCAAATAGCAGGTTAAAAAAGTTAAAAAGGACTTTGAGGAACAAATACTCATTAAGATATCTCAGTTAAAAAGAGAGAGAGAGAGAGAAAAAGTGACAAAGAGCAGATTAAATATGTTTCTCTCTAAGCTCAACCCCCGGTTTCAGCCCCACTAGAGGCAGCCACGGTATGAAGAGAGAAGCACAGGATATGTGAAGTACAGAAAGAAAGCAGACGTGAGAACTGTGTCTAGCAAAGAAATCGCAGTGTGATTGCTGGCACGTGGAACTAACTAGAAATGGTAAGAAGGTTACTAAAATCTGAGGGAACCATATTTACAGGGAAATCAGAAACTTTGTCTTAAAAAGTCTCTGAATAAAAACCAATTCCTGAGCTTCTAAACTTAAATCAGCCGAGTACGGCTCCCAAGGAAGGCAAACTCTTTAGATCGATAGCATTCACTTCCTATGTGGGCAGGAAGGAGAACCATCCAGAAAGCAAAGCCAGGACAAGGGAATTTCTCTAAAAAGACCACTATTAGGGTCTAAGCAAGAAACTTCCACTGTCAGTATAATGGTCCTTCGCAGCAGGTTTCACAATCACAATGGATCGATGACTCCCGTGTGGTTCCCATTCCTCCCACCCTTCTGTTTCTAAATGAGAGTGATCACTGGAGGTATAAAGCAGTTATCCTTTGCTCCACCATTATTTATCAGAGGACTGGTTAGGCTGGGTAACAGTAGGTAAATTTCAGAGTCTGTAAACCCCAAGAAACCACATTCCAACTTGAGAGGGAGGACTGAATTGGCATGAGAGCCTTGACTTTGAGCCAGATGCAGTAAGCAGGGAACTTTAGGATCTCCCTACTGGGGAGGCAGCAAAAAGGATGTGCATGGTTATTCCATTACCAGAAAGGTGGAGTATAAGAAAAGCTGCTTGCTAAATTTCCTGGTTACACCTGATGACATTTTCCAGCCTCCTTTGCTGCTAGCTGTGGACATGTGACTGAGTTTCAGATAATGGAACACAAGTAAATTAATGTTTGCTACTTCTAGAACCAACCTATAAAAACCTTCCATAGGTACTCATTCATCTGGCTGAACTGGGGATGAGCTCCAGAGTGATGCTGGAAATAATGTGATAAAGACGGCAGGACCTATGACATCCTGGATCCTGAATGACTGCACGGAGGGTAGCTACTCAACTAACTTGTTTCCTCTCTCATACTGCAATGAAAAATAAACTTGAGCTTCTATACATTTTGCATCTGTCAGGTGCAGGAGGCAGTATTACCCTACTTAAAACAAACATGTGTAGATGTCTCCACATAAACTGACGCAGTTATCAAACTGTAACCTTCCTAATGAGCATTATTAACAATCTCAAGTGCTAAAAAATGCATCTGAAATTTGTTCAGACCAAACCATATTGTTTATTTATATATATATGGTCACGCAGAGCAACGCTAACAATGATCCCACCTTATGCTGTAAAAGGCATCCCCAAATAAATCATTTCTATCTATGTATAAGAAAATTATAAATTCGGCTAAAATTTATTTCTATATTCATCATAATTTTCAGATTTAATATTATGGTAACATCTAGGAATGTACGAAGTAAGACAAAAAGTCAAATAAATTAAATCATCTCTCATAAAGCATGTAGTTATTATATCTAAGATAACACATCCTTAAAATTTCAGAATTGAAACCAAGACATCACCTAACCCTATCTTCTCACTTGTTATAATGCAGAACATTCAAAATAATTCTGATAATACAAGCACCATAAATCATGTCAATAGATATATTATAATTTATTCATATAGCAAATATATTTGCATAGTGTTTTGCATTTATTAATTACAGAGAGGAGTCAAGTTATTTTAATCTTGATTGTGTGGCACTAGAAAAGATATCACTATGTTTTAGGAGAGAAGTTAGTTTAAGTGAATAAATACACAAGATATTATTCCCTCTGCAATTTAGTTTTGGGTTTGTTTGCTTTTGCCTTTGTGGAACAGCTTAAATGTTTAAAAAGCAAGTTACTAAGGCTACCTACCAAAATAGTCACTCACTAGGCTTCCCCCGATTCTTTCCTGGCCATTTAAACAAACATTAGAATAGAGGTAACACTTCAAAGGCCAATATTTTATTCATTCATTTCCTGCAGTAAATAAAAAAGTCAGGGACTCATAGAGAATATCTTCTCACCAAAGCATATTGGATTTTATTTATTTTAAAATGTATTTTAAATAAACAAAATTATACCCTCCCAAAAAAGCTAAAGAACCTAAAGTTTTATAAGGGCCTACTGCTCTACAAATGATATATTTTATCTGTATAACCTGTAAATATATAAACTTTAAGAGAATTTCAACCTAGGAGATACATTAAATAGGAACTAGTTTTAAATGTTTGTTCCTAATTATTTTGGTAATGGGTAATTCCTAGTCAAAATTTCACAAATTTAAACTTTATTTGTATCCTCTTGGAAATCATTATATTCTATTCTGTAAGCAAAATTACATTGTAACAAATATGTTGAAATGAACAAAAAAAAAATGCCTAGAGAACACACACTTGCATAAATTTTACTAGTCGCAACAAACACAAGAAGGTGGAAATATTTTATTTTCCCAATAATCACATTGAGGCGATTTTAAATGATCTAAAGAGAAACCCATTTGTGTGTCTGGTGCAAACTGTCAATGCCTCAGACACCTAGAACCTCTAAAATGCTCTGACTTTTCTTTGTTCTTCAAAGCCTTGCAGTAATCATCAGTCATTTCTATTGCTTTGATGGTTACATAGCAAGCTCCCAAGAAATCCAGGGAGACATCAGCACACACAGCCGCAATTTCTAATAAGACAGTTATTTGCATATAAGATCAGCCATAATTTAAAATGTGTTGTGATAGATGTGGAAAGGGAATAACAGATTTATATTAGCATGTACAATACCAAGATTGTTTTCACAATTTAATTCCTTGGAGATTACATCTCATCACCTTCTTTTATAAA
This sequence comes from Camelus ferus, assembly GCF_009834535.1. Classification (NCBI taxonomy): domain Eukaryota; kingdom Metazoa; phylum Chordata; class Mammalia; order Artiodactyla; family Camelidae; genus Camelus; species Camelus ferus. Next base: position 35,939,746 of record NC_045720.1, on the reverse strand, counting down.
GAAGACTGCATTCCCTGAGGAGCTAACTTGCTCTGAGACCCAGCTAAACTAAAATATGGATTAATAAGATAATATTTATTATTTATGAATTTTGCTGTAGGAATGATTTCAGATTAAATCATCAGAGAAGTTTTAACATTCTTGAAACTTGATAACACATATTTAAGGAAGAAAAAAATGCTAATTTTATTTAATGCCTCAATTGCATATTAAAATAATTCCTAATTAATTTTTATTTAATTAAAACTGCACACTCTTTAGGACTTTTAAAATCAAAGAGAGTTCTTTGGTTTTTAATATCCTTTTTTAACCTGAATTTCACACAGCAATATGCTATATGTATTTTTAAGCATAATATGTGACCTTTAAAAAATACAAAGGCAGTGTTATATTCAATCACATTCCAACCAACTTATTTTATTGCTTATTTATACCTTCTTTATGAAACTCAGAAAGTATGAGTGCAAAAATAAGAAACCTGAAGCCTTCACATAAGTCTCTGCTTCTAGAAAAAGCATTCAAGCCAGACCGTGACATTTAAATACAGATCAAAACACAGGTTATTAAAAAAAAATTCAACCCATGACCACAAAAAAAAAACCATCTCAGTTTCTAAGGCTAAGGGGCCCTTATTGAAAAAAAAAATCTTACTTAAGTATGAAGTTATACATAGGCAAAAAAGATGTTTGGCTCTGTGATCAGACCTGGGAACCGTTCATCCATTCATGAAAAAACAATCTTGTGCTGGATGCTCCGATGAAGAAGGTAGTTCATAAAGAAGAAGCGTGCCTGATCTCACATTCCAGAGCAGTGCTTTAGAGCTTCAAAGCTGGTCATGTAATTAACACACTTAAGTCGTCCAAATGTTGGCCCTTTTTCCTACATAAAGCAAAATTCTCTAGTATGAAGAACCGTTAGTGGTCCAAGCTTGTCATCTGTTCCCTGCTCATACTCCAGTGCACTATTAAATTCAGCTTTTAGTTCCACGATTTTGACAAGGTCATTCACTCTGCCATTTACTTTAAATGTCACTTCCATGTCCCCTCACTCATGGAATCTATATTTTAATATTTCAAGCAAGGGTAAATAATTCAGATCTCTAGAGATAATCCTCCACACTTAAGGAAATGAAAAAAAAAAAAAGGTAATTAAAAGACTATCAGAGCAGTGCCACATCATCCAAGTAGACAGTGTATACCTTGACATAAATGTAACATTGAGACAAGTCATTACAAGGAGGAACAAATCCCTATTGTATAAAACTGAAGAGTTAAACAGTGATCTTCCTAACGTTTTCGGGGATCAAAGTGACCACATCATCTTCACTTTGCCAAATTAATTTTTGTCTGTAGCTGCAGAAAGAGTATGTAAGAACTTGAATATGGGAAAAGGTGATTTCTAAAATCCTGATCACTTGCCAACACTGATTAAAAAAAATTCATAAGAAAAGTAACTATAGGCCAGTTAGCTGTATGACTCCACAAAGTGGTGTTCCAAGAAAGGAATCTTGGTGGTTGGGACTCCCCTACATCAATACTATAGAACTAAAATGAATACAGTATCAACAAATAGTGCTGAAACAACTGTGTATCCTTATTAAAAAAAGAGCTGGACCCCCTATCTCAGACCACATGTAAAAATCAATTGAGGATAGACCACAGATCTAAACACAGAGTTAAACAATAAAACAATGAAGCTGTTAGGGAAAAAAAGGTTATTACTTTAGGGCAGGCAAATATTTCTTAGGGAGAACACAGATAGTATGCACCAAAGAGGCAAATAAAAATGATGTAGTGGGGTTTCATCAAGTAAGAAAAGAAGTAGATGAATTACATGTAGGAAGTGAATGTTCATAATACCTGAAAATCTGACAAAAAGAACTTACATCCAGAATGTATAAAGAACTATTCAATAATAAGACATTCAACCCAACAAAAAACAGGTAAAAGACTTGAACAGATACTTGACCCATGAAGAAATACACATGACAAATAAGCAGATGCAAAAGGTCTCAACATCATCAGTAATTAGCAAAATGCAAATTAAAATAAGAATGGAGATGTCACTGTATGCCCACTAGAATGATTCAAATAAAGATTTACTCTGCAAAACATTGGGAGGATGCGAAGCAACCGAAACTCTCACACGTTGCTGATGGGAGTATAAAATCATACAGTCACCTCCGAAAATTGGTTAGCAATTTCTTACAAAGTTAGCTACCAGCAATTCCACTCCTAGGTATTTACCTAAGAGAAATACACATGCCCTGTCCCCGAAAAAAAAACAACTTTGTACAAGGATGTCTGTAGAATTTTTATTCATAGTAGGAAAAATAGGAGAAAGCTCCAATGTTGATCAACAGAAAAACTAATAAAATGTGGTTTATTCATATAATGAAATATTACCCAGCAAAAATCTACTGTGCTACTATGCAAAAAATCTACTATGGAAACAAATCTCAAAAACTACTATGCTGAATGAAAGAAGCAGTGGCTCCTTTGGACCTACACTGAATGGGCATTCATCAGTTTTACGCGGCCTTATAACGTGATTTAACAACGGTCATCCTGCTCCTTCCTGACACATGCACTGAAATGCTTAGTTCCTGTGGGCTAAGAGATAGGTGCAAGGGGAGAACACAGGGTTCTAGACAAATCTATTACAAAACGAGTAAAGGAAGAAGAGAGACAGGGTAGCAAGAGGAGAGAGAGTAAGGTTGAGGGAGGTTTTTTGTTATGCCTCGTTTTTTTAAACTCTTGAAAGTTTGTCCCTTTTTTTGGAATACAGGTGGAAATTTGAGTTGGTCTAAAAGTGGAAGGAGACAGTGCAAAGTGAAGGATGAAGATACAGGGGAACAAAAAGTAGAAAATGACTGAGGTTTCCAAGCAGATGGGCAGGGAGAGAATTCAGTGTACCCTCGAGGGAATAACCATACAGGATTACCTATTTCACTTCAGCAGGAGAGAGGGAAAATGGATGGGTAAAAATATTCTGTGAGTTTTGTGGTTTGGTAGCCAAAAGTACGGGGGTTCTCAGTGGTACCTCTTCTTTCACTGTGAATTAGTGGTACGATCTTCTCCTAAGAGTGAAATGGAAGGTGGAAAGTTTGGCGATTTGGGAGTAACAGAGGCTGGAATTTCTGCTGTCGAGAAGTGGAAGGAGGTGTCTGGGGAAAACTGGATTAATAACAAACACTAAGAGACCAAGTTAATTTGGTAAGCAAGAGTCCACGGTAGCAGCAAACCACGTGACTGAAAATAACACATTTCTAGTGCCCAGCTGCCCAACGCTGGCCCAGGGAAGGGGGGACAGCTGGATTCAGCAAGGCTTAGGTTTTCCCAGACAGGCACGCCAGAGGGGCAGTAGGGCAAGGAAGATTACGGTACTATAAAAGTGGGTGAAGCAATGTACCAAGGAGCCTAAACATAAAATAAAATGGAGACAGCAGGGGTTTAAAAGGTAAGCAGAAAGTAGATCCATTTTTGGACGTGAAGATTTGGATAAAGTCAAATAACCGAAGTACTCTCTTACTCAAGAACTAAAGATTATTAATAAAAGTGTGAGGTGATCCATGTTGTTGTTGAGATGAACCAGGTTATGATGGAGGGTTACTAAAATGATAGAAAAATATATGGCAGGTAAGTTAAGGAAATGAGAGACCAGGGTATCACCTACTTCATACATATGAATAGTGAAGGCACCCAGGATGGTGGAAAAAATCTGGGCTAGGACGGAAAGAAAGACTCTAAGTGAGGAAGACTGAGTGGCCTGAATATCCACAGATGATAGCAAAGGAGAGAGGGAGAGGGCACTGAAGTCTAATGAATGAGCCACAGAGGAGCTGGGTTTTTTATTCATTTGTCATTCCAGTAAGTGATCTGGAAGTGGTGATAAGGACAGAAAAAGGTAATAACCAGACTCCAGATCCACGGGTGGATGGAGGGTTAAAGAACAGTGTCCACTTAAGAAGGCGTCAGAGAAACGGTGTCTATGAGAAGAACAAGGTTTCAATGAATGTTAAGAGGTAAAAGTAATGATCAATTGCTTGAGAATGGATGGGGTTTAAGAGGGATATACAGAGAAATACAGGGAGATAAGGGAATAGCAAAAGATTGGCCCATGAAAAAAAAAAAAAACCCACAAAATAATAATGAGGCGCCTAAGTGTGAAGGGGAGGACAAATGGCCAATAGGTCATCTTGGACAGCGAATGAAGATGTTAACAGGGACGTGCAGTATCTTGAACCAGCTTATCTCACAACTGTATTGAGGCCGCTCAGGAGTCAGCTGTGGCCTGGGAGATGCCAGTCCCCGTGGGAAGGGCCAGCTGGCCAGAACGGAGCATCTCAGCTCCAAAGGAAAGAACTCGGGCCTCAAGAGTCTAGCCAGGCACCCCGATCCAGCAGGAGTGAGCACAGGCTCTAGGTCAGCCTTTGCCAACACAGGGTCTGCCCATCCCCAGCATCAAGAGTTATCCCAGAGGATCTTTAAAATGCAGATTCCCGGGCCCCACCACCGTCCTAATGAATCAGAACCTCAAAGGCGAAGGTCCACAGATCTCCAAGTTTTCAGGGGTTTTTTTGTTTTGTTTTGGCCATTAACATTTGAAAACCACTGTTTTTCTTTTTAACCAGCTCTTATGTAATCGTGTATGCTAGCGTCTGAGAAACACTGCTAGGAGACATGAGACCTGCGCAGGGACTGGGGAGGGCCTCCGTCCTCCTTGGTGCAGGCTGAGTGAGGCAGTCTGACTGCATCGCGGAAGCTTTTAATGATCAGCTGGAACTTCAGACTGTTTCTGAATTCAACAGGAAACCATAAAAGGGTATTGTGCAGAGAAGTAACCAAATCAGACACTTTTAAAATGATATTGGAAAGACTGGAAGGTTTGAATATCATTAATAAGCTTAAAAAAAATCTAGGCGTGTTCAATTCCTCCCTTATTGGAGGAATTGGAGGAGAAAGGAAGTGACATTTTGGTGTTTGACTTTTTCGAATTTGGGGACATTCTAGGCAGGCACATGAAGCAGAGGACAAACTGAAGATGCCTGTGCTTTTAAATCAGAATCATAATTAAAATACAAAGTCCCAGGGCTCACTCTGCAGAGATACCCAGTCAGTAAAGTTAGGGCAGGACCAAGGGAGCCGCATATTAAACAAGCACCAACACCCTGCCAGGATCTTCAAACTCAGGGAGCACCTGGACCATACTTGTCAGAATACTGGGCCAGAGAGATGGTAATGTCATTAACAAAAATAGGTAATATAGGGGGAAAAGTAGATATGGAGTAGGTGGTGAGGGTCGAGTAGTATTATAAATCCACATTATAAAATGTTTAAAATTGCTGTAAGTAAACAATGCACTTGTTTTTCCTGAAACCTAATAGAATTAGTTGATCCAAACATAATTGTATCACAAATTCTCTGGCTTCCATCAAAAGATACCCACAAATATTTTACTTACTTTTATTTTAATGCCTTTTTAATGCACAGATTGTTGTGGCATCTGGACACACGACATCCTTGGAAACAACACAGTAAATTTATACTGCCCAGAATAGACAGAAAGCCGCCTCAACTGCGCCATCAGCAACGCTCATCCCTGGGGGGGGGGTGGCATTAGCTGGGTCCTATGGAATTGTTTTTTTTTTTTTAATTCTGAATTTTGCACAACTATCAAAGGAATGGGCACCTCAGATCTGGGAGGGAGAGGATTGCTCTCTGATAAGTAACCGTGATCCTAAGCAGGAAAAGGGTCGTTACGATTTACAGGGTTTAAAATTCAGCAAAATGGGAAACGCACTTCAGTTAATTTCTCATATTATATTAGCTAAAGAAGATAGGTTAGTTAAGCTAGGACTTGGCCGATGATATAACTTTTAATAGTAAAAAGTCATTAATGACATAAATTACACTCCCTTTGAAATAAAGGTTATTTTTTTTTAATAGACTTTATTCTTTTAGAGCAGTTTCAGGTTCACAACAGAATTGAGCGGAAAATACAGAGTTCACACAGAGCCCTCCCTACCTGCAGGTTATTTTTAATGTAAACTGTACTTTCAAAAAGTTCCTATAGGGTCACACTAATATGGTACCAAATAAACAAAACTGCAGGCCCTGTTTTTACTGTTACAAGTGCTGATACGAGAAGAGACACATATCCAACCGTGTAAAAGGAGCAAAGACATCTTCACTTCCAGTATAAAACCAGTAATGCAGGTTGAACTCTTGCTAAGAGTTTAAGCAACAGTCAAGAGGAGTAAGAGGAAGCAGGGGTCGGTTTGGCTTCAGGGAATCTGAAATAGAGAAAAGGCAGCTTCATAACTTTAACCCTTAACCAACACACCTTCAGACTGTTTTTCCTAAATGAGACAATAATTCAAAATAGAGTTATAGCTCTAAAGGTCACAAACCTTGATTTTTCAATACTTACAATCCCTTTAAACTAGGTCATCTTTAGGCAATTTTATGAAACCCAAGGTTGTTTCAATTATATCGATAATAAAAACGTTATTCCGTCCAGATGGTACCAAAAACTGGCAGCTAAAAGATGAAGGAAAACAATACCTTGAGATGCAGACATCTCAGATGGTATCTATTCTTATCTTTGAAGTTCCTAAGTAAATAGATATGTATCTATTTTACCATAATTCCTCAATATGAATTCCCTTTTCTTGGTTCTGAAGTAATATTAGCAAATTCATATTATTCAGAGCTTTCAATGAGTTACCTGAGACAAAGGTTTACTAGCAAAAAGTATATTTTGTATGTTTAGCCCAAATGTTAAACAGATTTGACTGGGAATTTCTAAATAATAAATCTCTGTAGGTGACGTGCACCCTAAATCTATCAAAATCACTTCTTATGACCAAGTTTGGCTTATTTCAAACAAAGTTAAGATTTTTATTTTTGTTAATTTACACGTATTTTACATTGAAGCAAACATGAACCGAGTGTGGTAGGTTTAGGACAATACAGTCATAAGTTTGGGAAGTTTACTGAAAAGCTTTACCCAGTCTCTGCAGGTACCTTGTCGGTCTCTAAGAGCGGACTTGAATATGTCATGTTTCCAAAGTTACTTGTCCAACTTTTCAAATTTTGCACATGATCATCCCATAAAACCTTTGTTTCATGTAAAGTTTGGTGAAATAAAGTGATTATTGGAAAGCTGATTTAGAAGGATTAGAAGGGAAGGGAATAAGCATCTGATTGATGAATAAAAGATGCCAAGAACTGGCTAAGAGACATCCTTATCACTCAGTTCCCCAGCTTCAGACATAAAAGGACTGTTCTGTCCACAGAGATCCAGAAGTAGGGTCACCATATAATTTACCATCCAAACCAGGACACTTCTGAGAATGAAATGGGACCCTGTGACACGAGGACAACAAGCATAAACAGGACCGTCCTGGGTCACTGGGATACACTCTTGCCCCAACTATGATGCACACAAGGACAATTCACAACACACTGGAGCTCAATTGATTTTGTCTTTCATACAGTGCTGCAATACAAAGAAAGAACGGCAAATCTTCTGGAATATTCACATTTCAGGAAACAGATGATTATTTAGACAATACTTGCTACAGATATGAGAATACCACAAGATCAGGTTGTGCCACGGGACAACCTTATTCTTATTTACAAAACCTGTCTGTGATATGAGACACTACTGAGTACAGTTGTCCCTCGATATTCCTGGGGGATTGGTCCCAGGACCCCCAAGAATCCAAAATCTTACGATGCTCAAGTCCTCCATATCAAATGGTATAGTATTTGCATAGATCCTGTGCACATCCTCCCATACACTTTAAATCACCTTTTGATTACTTATAATACCCAATACAATGCAAAATGCATGTAAACAGTTGCCAGTGTGGGACAACTTCAAGTTTTGCTTTTGGGAACTTTCTGGAATTTTTTTTCTTTTTTTTTTTTTTTTTGAATATTTTTGATCCATGGCTGGTTAAATCCAAGAATGGGGAACTTGTGGATAAGGAAGGCCAACTGCACTTGGTAAACTCTAAGTCATCGGTTTCTAAGTCAGTCCTCTCCGGTTTATCCTCCTTCTCCATCCCAGTCTTTTCCCGACTGCCTTCCTACGCGTTCTTCCTCAGTCTGTCTGTTAAACTTCGGTTTTCCTCGTAGTTCATCCATTCCACGTGTGCTCTTCTTAGATGCCTCATTCCCTCAGATACAGATTTACCTGCCTTAGGCACCTACATCCTAGCCCTGACCTTCCATCACACATCCAGCGTCATTCTGAGCATGTCCAACCTGAATCTCTTACTTTCTCTCTCATTTCTCCTTCTGACTGGCTTGCTTTTACTATTTTCTACCTACACTCCCAGGACTATCCCAGAAATCCCAGAAGCACTGTTGTTTCTTCTCATTGCATGCTTTCCTCACCTGGTGGTGGTAACTTTGATCGCTTGATTAAGGTGACACCTGACTGATTTCTCCACTGTGAATTTAGGCTTTTCCCTTTTGTAGTTAATACATTTTTGGTGTGAAGGGACTCTGAAACTATGCAAATATCCTGTTCGTCATCAAATTTGCAACTACTAGTTTAGCATTTATTGATGTTTTGTGCTGAATTAATTATACTCAGTTGCCAAACGGTGATTTTCTAATTCCATCATTCCTTCCATGTTTATTGGTTGGCATTCTACTGTATCAAAAAGTATTCTCTTCTCCTCATTTATTTATTCATTTTTGTGCTTATAGCAGTATATACTCATAAATTACCATTTTATTCAATGGGTTAGACTCCATTTATATCATTTGTTTATTCTGATGCTCAAATTGCCCTGAATTTAGCCAGTGGAAGGTCCTTCAAGTGGTTTGTGTTCTTCTGACATATTACCATCATTTTTTAAGCCCCTCTTTATTTCCTGGCATGATAAAATATTTGAGGCTCACTTTATCCTTTCTCTGCTCCTGCCCTGGAAACCTGCCATTTCTCGCAGGAGTCAAGCTCCCTTTCAGTGGGGAACAGTATCTAGAAGTCAAGCTCTGGGGACAAGATATACTCATTGCTAATGGAGTGATACTGTTTCCAAGCCTTCTCAGTGGACAGAGGCAGGGAACATATGCATTCATGTGAGGTCAATACTTCCAATTTCTGTCCCAAAGCCACACAGTTCATTGTAGGTCTGCCCTTTCCACATTTATATTTGTAACTTGCCTCTCTGACAGGGAAAAACCTGTCAGACATTGTTATCAATGTAAATCTGTCATATTTATTTTTTTGTATTTAGTAATAAAAAGTTAGTATCTATTTAAATTTGTAGATCACCTATGAAATAAGCAAAAGCTCATTTCAACTAAATCTACCAAATAACCAAACTTCGCTGAGGTAGACCAACTTAAGATAATAGCACTATCAAATATTAAGTACCCCACAGATGCTAATCACATTATTTTACACCTTACAGACATCTGCTCCGCTCTACAGCGAGGAAAATGAGGCTGCTAAACCAGCTAGGCCTATCCCGAAAGCTGGCTGCGGGGCTGCCTTCCCCCAAGCACATGGCTGCATGTGGGAGGGGTAGATAACAGAATAAAATCAAGGTTCTCTGAAGATAAGGAATAAACAGTGGATTCTCAGCAGGCAACTAAAGCATTTCAGTGTGCAGCCACACACTCTGTATATGTAAGTATTCATACATAAGAAATATCCAGGTTGCATACAACAAATTCCTGACATTCAAGGTCTATATTATGAAATGACGTGCATACTTACTGATTCATCACAATTTAAGATCTAAAAACAATCATTCTCACACTTTTTCCTACAGTAAAATGTACAGATAACTCACTGGACTTCCTTAATCTAGTTTAACGGCAAGCATCACTTGTGTTAATGATTAGTCATTTCAAGGTATGTTATCTATTTCAGGTAATCAGGTCTCTAAATTCAATAAAAACATCCTAGGAAAAAATGACTTAAAGTCCATCTAGAGAGAACAAAAACTAACCTACATTTGTCTTGCTTTCAATCACTTTCTCTCTCTGGCTAGCTACTTCAGGAAGAGGGAGCTAAAAAAATAAAGTTCTTGTTTGGCATCTGGATAGTTTCCAAGAACACACAGTGTTTGTCTTCTGACAAAACACCAGTATTACAGGAAAGCATACCAAACCAGAAGTCATAGAACCTTAGTTTGGCCATGTCTTTTCAATAAAAGACTGAATGACCTAGACAAAGTCATGCTGTTTTCCTTCTTGTACAATTCCCAAATCTCCTTCAAATTTAAAAACCTAGTACACATGAGCATATGTCTCAGGTTAAAGAAAATTATTTTCATGCCTAGAAACATATCCTTGTACATTAGGATAGGCCCAATAATAATACTATATACTTCCTAAATATTTCTTTTAAAACCAATGAAAGGTATGTTCATTGAGGTGAGCTTAATCTGAGTATATAAGGGGAAACAAACAGCTCAAGGCGACCATCAGAATGCCCTTTATGGTTATTTTGTTTCTCATAGTTTCCTATTTCTATACGACTTTCTAAAAAATAGCTTTATTAGTAAATAAATGTCATAAGTATAAAAACAACTAGTACACATCCAATTTCATAGAAGCTGCATTCAATGCACTCATTATACTGAAGTCCTATGTGATTATATCATTACCACTTTACTATGTAAGAATTTCTCAGACTGGTAGTTTTCAAACAGAATGTGTTATTAAAACTTATATTTATATACAGTAATACAAATTACATATTTATAAAACTACCAAAGTATACTACCAGAGAAAGGCAATAAAGAGCATTGAGTTCAAAAAATTGATAAAACAATGTAGAAAAAGCTTAATGGGAAGAAGTACTGGCTTATTAACTAATATGACACTACCATTTAGAAACAAATAAATTAAAAAATAGAAAAAAGTACAATACTAAAAAGTATATTTAAATGTTTCTATAACAATGGATTGATAGAAAAAAGACATCCTATATGAACCAAAAATGCAAATGAGAAAATCATATGTTCTGGTTTGCAATAGGTTCTATCTCTGACCTCCTGTTCCCTAATTCATGATCTATCAAGTGTATAGTGCCTTTTATAAGGTATTTCATTAAAAGAAGTGTCAAAATACTGCTTGATAGCTGATCTTTTAAGAGTATTTAGTGTAACAAAAAAGAAATAATTAAAGAAAGGCTATCAAACAAGAAAATGGAAAATACAGATTGGAAAAAAAATAGTCAGAAAGCAATCAAAGACTTCAATTTCCATCAAGGTAGAGACTACAGAGATTAAAAAACTTCACTGAAAAATATCTAGAAATGATCAGGACTCTGGTTACATGAGTGTTCATTTTGTGAAAACATATCATCTACACTCTTGTGTTATGTGCAAGCTGCTGTGTGTTATACTTCAATGAAAAGTTACAGAAAATACAGGGTTCAACTAGCATAATTCTTAGAAGAAAGAAATTAAAATAGATGAAATCTTGGAAAGAAAGAACTAAAAAGAAAATACTAGGAAAAGAAGAGTAAAGTCCTCCAAAGCATAAGGAGGAATACAATGAACTAAGAGCAATAAATAATGAGACAGAAAACAAATATGGAAAGGAAGTGAGGTGATCCATACAGACAAAAGCTGATCCTCTGAAAAAGAGTAACATGGAACAAACTTTCAGGAAAAGACGTTCAAACAAACAGTATTAGACGTGGAAAAGGGAACATGGCCAAATATTCAGCAAATATTGATAATCTATAACAGGACAATACTGTGAAACTAAATCTAGTATGTATACTCATAACAACAAAATTCACCATGAAGAAGCTAGGCCAATAACAAAACTGGAAGGAGAGTTTAATATCAGATAACACGTTAATAATATTCTCCATGTGAACTATTTATAGGAGAGAAAAAATTGGAAGTTCTCAATCAATGGATATAGAAATAAAATTCATTACATTCAGTTATATTCAGTACCCATTGATTCTTTTTTTTTCATCGAAGTATAGTCAGTTTTAATGTGTCAGTTTCTGGTGTACAGCATAATGTCCCAGTCATGCATATATAAACATTGGTTCTTAAAGAGAGAGAGAAAGAAAAAAAGAAGGGGAGGGAGGGAGGAAGGGAGGCAGGAAGCAGGAAGAGAAAAGAACTTTCTAACTGTTGATAAGTAGGCAAACAGATAAAGATTGTCCATAAGAGTGAAACAAGACAAATATAATCATTGTACTGAGAAATCCAGTGCGACAAGGAGAGAAAGGACATAGGATTGGGAAGAAAAAAAATAAGCTATTATTCACAAATAATATGATTGAGGGGTGGAGAAAACAAATTATAGGCAAATTATTAGAATCTGTACAAGATGCTTTACAAGAGCTCAGCAAGGTTACTATATATAAGTCTAGGTACAAAAATCATAATTTACTATAACAATAAAATCTACAAAATACCTATAAATACTATGCCTACCTCTAAAATACATTCAAGACCACTTACGGCACTTTTTAAAGAGAATAGATGACTGCAATAAAATAAGAACAGTAACTAATGAGTATCTGAGGAGTGATGCAGCCGTATCTAACACAGTTTAAGCTATGTATACACCAAAATCATCAATTCCACTGCTAGTTTTATGAATTAGAGAAACAATTCGACAAGTACATGCACAAAATCACTAGCAAGAATGTTCAGTGCAGCACTTTTAATAACAGCAAAAAAAAATTTTGGAAAAAAAAATCCTACATGTACATCAGTATTTTTCATCAATAAAACATAAAGCAGCTATAATGGGTGGACAAAAATGCATGTGCTCATATATTTACATACCATTTTAAAGCATTCAAATCCAAAGCTAATGTGGGTAAGTATATATTATATATATTTGAATACTTCCTAATAATAATCACCAAAACACCAAATCCTTTGGTTATCTGTGGGGAATGAGGGAGGAAGATGAGACAGCTTGCACAGAGGTAAATAATTGGATTTGTTAATCGGGTCTTGCCTTTTTTCCCAGACTGGAAATACCTGTTTCAAATGGAGTTTTTTAAAGATAATTTTGTTTAACTGACTTATGATATATTTGTGTTTATGCCTATTATCACACAATTTGTTTTTCATTTGTTCCATCTGTTCTTTTCCTTATTCTTCTTAGCCTGCCTCTTTGAGATCTAGTGAGGTTTTTTTAGTATTCTGTCTTCACTTTTAATTTATTAGTTATTCCTCTTTGTTTTGTATTTTCAGTGGTAACTCAAGAATTTATAACACACGTATATAACTAATCACGCTCTATCTTCAAACAATATTCTACAACTTTACATATTCTAAAGCCTTGCAACAGGAAACTGCAATCGCCCTTCTCTCTCATTTGGGCTATTTTTGTCATACATTTTACGTCTTCATATATTAATTATAAACCATAGCTAATACACTTGCTTTAAACAATCAAGCATCTTGTATAAGATTTATAAGATAAGAAAAAGGTCTTTTATATCTATCAACATATTTATATTTTCCAGTTCCCTTTATTCCTGTATAGATTGATGTTTCATTTTCCATTTTCCTAAAGAACTTATCTTTAACATTCTTTGTAATGCAAGTCTTTGGGCAACAAATTATCTGAGCTTTTATTGATGTACAAAAGTAAATATTTTGTGTTTCATTTTTGAAGAATATTTTTGCTGGGTATCGAATTCTAGGGTCACAACTATTTTCTTTCAGTCTTCTAGTTGGCATAGTTTTGATGAACACTCTTCAAACTTATCTTTTTTCTTTGTTTCATATTCCTCCCCTGCTCTGGCTATCTTAGATTTTTTTTTTTTTAATCCTTGTCTTCAAAAATGTAATTTTGATGTGTTTTGGTATCTGTTAGTTTGTCTATTTATTTTTATCCTGTTAGTGTTCCTTGAGTTCTTAGATCTGTGAGTTTAAAGTTCTCATCAAATTTGGAAAATTTTCTTCCATAATTTCTTCAAATATTTTTCCATCTTACTCTTTCTAGGACTTCAGCCACATATATATTATACCACTTCATATTGTTTCCTAAGTCACTGAGGCTCTGTCATTTTTTAATCATTCCTCTGTTTTTTATTTTGGGCTGATTTTATTACAAGTTTGTTCAAGTTCACTGATCGTGTCTTCTACAGTTTCTATTATGCCATTAATATCATACAGCACAATTTTTAATTCAGAAATTGTATATTCTATCACTAGAACTTCCTTGGATTCTTTCTAATATCTCTGTTTCTCTGTTCAAGTTTTCCTTCAAAAATGTAAAAATATTTATCACAACTGATTCAATTTCTTGCTCACTGGTCCACCAAATCTGTGATTTATGATTCTGTTTCTATTGACTGGTTTTTTTTTTTTTCTCCTGGTTATGAATCACATTTTCCTGCTCCGTGGTATGTCTTGTGATATTTATTGGATGATGGACGTTATAAATGTTACCTTGTTGAGTGTCTGGATATCATTTTCTTCCTTTGAAACATTTTGGGGTTTGGGGAGGCAAGGATGGGAAGGCAGTTAAGTTACAAATCAGTTTGATCAGGTTTTATTAAGTTTTTCTAGGTTGGGTCTGGAATTGCCTTCACTCAGATAGATCAGTCCTACTTCTCAGGCATTATAACATCTGGGGTCTCCACTAAATGCCCTACTTGATCATGAGGTCACCCCATTCTAATTTGCCAAGGCTCTAATCTCCCCAACTCTGTGTAAGCTCTCAGAATTGTTCAATTTAAAACCCCATCCCATGCTATGTCCTGCCATGTAGAGTTATACACTATACATGCATGACCTAGTACCCAGTAAAGACTCAGGGGAACCCCTATGCAAGTTTTGATACGCTCTGGCTGCATAGCTCCTTCCAGAACTCAGCCCCACAATATATAGCCCACTCAGCTTCAAACTCCAACCTCTTATCAGCTAAATTTAGTGAGGTTGCTGGGTTCTGTTTGGGTTCCTTCCCTCTATACCCACAGTCAGGAAATGAATTCCAGGAAGAAAGCTAGTGCTTACCTTGTTTGTTTCCCTTACCTAACAAATCACAGTTCTATGCTGTCTGTTGTCCAGTGTTTAAAACTGTTGAAAAATACCAGTTTGTTATTGTTGGCCGTTTAAACTAGGTAAAGCACGGCCTTTATTACCCCATGATGGCCAGAAGAGGAAGTTTTCAATTTGTAACTTTCTTTCTTAATCTTGGGTGTGAGACACAGATGTTTATAACATTATTTTATCACACTTCATTTGGTAATGAAATATTTCATTATAAAACAGGCAATATGCTTTTCATGTACAGTTGACAATGAAAATTTACTTGAATTACACAGTTTAGTTTATTCATTCAATCAATGACAAAATTTAGATAGCTATTATTTTCTTTATAGTTAGACTTTTCCAAAAGTCAGTTAAAATATAGTCCCAGAAATTAACATTTGACATTAGTTTGAAAGAAAAAAAAAAAATCTGGGACCATTAGGTGGTAGTTAAGACCATGGAACTTAACTAAAAGATACATGAATATACCTAAACTTGTGAATAAGAATGGTACTGCTGAAGCCATGGAACTTACCTTAGAGACATCAAAGGAAGGATTTGAGTACAACTGGTCTGCACAATAGTTTATTAATATGACAGAATCACAAAAGCAGAAGAAACCTCCGAGATTGAGCATATTTGTCCTGAACCTTCATAGCTTGACAGCCCAACGAGCCGTATCAAAGAACCTGGGTTCAGCCCTACCCTGATTCTATTAACAATGACAGCAAAATAAATAATAATAACAAAATATTTGTCTAAGAAGACCACATGAATATTAAACTGAATTCTGCTGTTATAGTAACTGTGTGAAAATTAGAGAACTGGCTTTTGTCTACACTAGTAAAGAAAATGACCTGGTTGAGTACTTATATTTGAAAAGCAATATATCCACAAGATTAAGGTCTTTCAGAATAACTCCAGGACTCAACTAACAAAGGACAGCCAAAGGAACGATATCTGCGATATCACATTAATTATGCTTGATTCATTTCCCTACCTATAAAAAAAAAAAAAAAACCCTATCTAAAATTTGAAAAGACTTGATCTAAGAACCAAGGAGGCTGTGTTATCTAAAAATTAAACTTAAACATTTAATGAGTTCTACCTATAGCCTAGGTACTATCAAAAGCACATTTACATATAATAAGGAACCTTTAAAGGAATTGGCCAGACACAATCACTACACATCATACTGTGCTGGACCCAACTTATGTACCTCCCCAGATTCACTGCCTACTGGATCCTCAGTCACTTGCTAATGAACAGCAGCTGCCATCACCCTCAACAAATCTTCTAACACTGCTGGCTGACTTGGCTTCCTCTGGGGGTGAAGGTCAAAGCACAGCTTCCAACACCGCCACCACGGCTAGAGCAAGATCTATACCTAGACGTGTAGGAAGCTTGGCCCCTCCTGTCACTTCCAAATCCCAGTGAAGTCCCACAGCCTAACCACCATCTGCAAAGCGCAGGCTTAGTGACATGCCGTGAGGTGAGCTTTGAACAATGAAAAACAAGAGATAGGAAGACACTGGTAGATAAATTTCTTTCCCTTCCTCAATCCAACTAATGGGTGGCCTGGAGATGTCCCACATGACTAAACAAAAATCTACATTTTCTCCTGCAGCTGCAGCCGGCTTAGTAACCACCTTATATTTGTTTTTCCTCCTTATCTAAAGTTTTTCTTTCTTCCATTTTTTTCACTCTCTTTTCTACCCCTAGGATCACACCCAAGCTTAAGCTGTGCCTCGGGGTCTGTCGTCTGGGGGACCTGTGATAATATAATTCATTACTCCATTTCTGCCCCATCAATTCCTAAATATATTACAGCTTTTTGCAATTAAGTGGGATACTCTGTGTTTTCTCAAAACAGTTTTGAATGTCCGATGGAGACCCAGAATAACTCTCCTGAGGAATTCATTAGCTGCTTTTTAAAAATAGAAATGCCAATGTGTGGGTTCCTCTCTCTCACCTGTTCTAAACCCAGATAAGAAGAAAACCACGATAATAGCAGCAGAGACCTAGGAAGCAGAATGTCAGATGTAAATACAAAAAGTTAAACGGATAAAGCAAGAATGACCTGGTATTGCTACAAAAATAATGAGGCAGTCCTGGAGCACCAGTCAATTCAAAGCTATCCATACACTCATATTGATAAGTAATGCCTATGTCAACTGTGGGTGGTAGAATTATAAGATGACCTCCAATACTCTCTTTTCTGCAAATTTCTTCCCCTCCTTGAGTGTGGATGGAATCTGTGAATATGATAAAATATAACTCCTGTGATTATGTTACATTAACAGCAAAGGGGTTTCACATATTTAATTAACGTTCCATATCAGTTGACTTTAAAATAGGGATATTATCCAAATGGGACTTATCTAATCATTCGAGTATTTTCAATCTTGGTCTAAAAGTCAAAGCCAGAGAAGTCAGAGAAAAATGAAGTGAAAGGGATTTTATGTAAGAGAAATTCTCCATTGATGGGTGGGGCCACATGGCAAGAAATAAGGGTGACCTGAAGGAGGTCAGTCAGCCAAGGAGGAAATGAGGACTTCAGTCCTACAACTGCAAGAAACTATGATCGGCCAACAACCCATAAGAGCTTCAAAGTAGATTCTTTCACAGAGCCTAGAACAGCCTGATTGGCATTTGATTTCAGGTTTGTAAGCCCCTGAGCAGAAAACCCATTCAGGCCATGCCAGACTTCTGACCTACAAAATCTTGAGCTAATAAATGGTTGTCGTAAGACATTAAAGTTTATGGTGATTTGTTCCGCATCAATAGAAAACTAATGCATACCTGGAAATGAATTATCCGTGACCTAGTTTATTCAGTGAGTTACACATAGCCATGTTGGTTATTATTAGTCATTGCTTTTAAAGACAAAAGAATGTGTCAAGTTCGTTAGGTCCATCCTAAACTATATTCTTATTAGGAAATTAAATTGTCATTAGATTTTACTAACATATATTTAAATGGTTTCTATTTTGTAATCAATTTTTATTCACTATAAAATGGCATTAGTACTATGCCAAGTTTTCTCTCTTTCCCATTGGACAATTGTCAACAGTGTTAACTAAATCTGCTTTCAGATAAGTTAACATTCCACCTCTGAATCAGGTCCTCTAGAAAGACATTTCCCCCAAAAAGAGGGCGATTATTGTAAGCAGTTTGCTATTTTCCCCATGAACCAACAGAATAATGACCACTGATGTTCACAACAAAAGGCTACAAGCCTGGGAAATACATAAATGTTTTCTGAATTGAAAATTCAATTATTTTAATATAGCTTATAAATATATTTTATTTTACTTTCTTTTATACACTGTTACTTCTATATTTATATGACTGAACACAGCATCTCCTTCAGCCATAACATATAATAAAAAAGCTTATTTGATTTCTGCCCTAGCTCTTTGTATTTGAACTTATGTGTCATTCCAATGTGTTAGGTACTGATTAGAAAGAACATCCTTTCATCTTTATTATTTTCAAAGAATTTGAAAAGCACATACCTTGGATATCTTGGCTAAAGAAATAGAGAATGAATACAGACAATCCCAAGTCACATGGTCCTTAAATGCTGGCTCATATAGGTATCCACCCGGAACACACTGCAGTAACAGCAAAACCAGGAGCAGTGAGGTGCAAGACGTTTGTTTGCACACACGGAAATATATACAAGATGTTGTGGTAGCTCACAGAGAAAAAAATGTGACAATGAATATATATATGTTCATGTATAATTGAAAAATTGTGCTCTACACTGGAATTTGGCACAACATTGTAAAATTATTATAAATCAATAAAAAATGTTAAAAAAAAAAAAAGATTTGTTTTCATAATGTCATACCTTTTGTAGGATCACTTGCTTTGCTACACGGTAAGAGTACAGAGTAACAGAATGCAAGAAGCTTTCAGTGTCTCATGCCAATTTGTTTATTTAAGAATTGCACTTAAATTTTCACTAAAACCCACATTAGGCAAATACTCACGCAAGGAAAAAATGGCGTTTGTACAATGAACTAATATTCATTCGTGAAATGCGTTCCTTACAATAAGATAGAGAGGTGATAAATCAACAGAGAGTTCACATATTCCTCTCAACACTTGTAACTGTGGCTATCGTCATAAAGAATAAAGGAAGAATAAAAGAAGACGTGTTATAAACTGAAATGATCAAATATACTAAAGTTACTCATGTTCTATGTGATTAAAGAGAGAGCGAGTGATTATTTTATGAATTGAAGATTGAAGTTCAAAGGGTTTATTCAGAAAACAGCCAGAAACTCTCTGGAAATAATTAAATCGTTTGCTACTAGTAACGGCTGGTTTCACGAAGTTAAGCAATACGCCGGTCTTCACAATATTAAGCTAAATCGTTTAATTATGAGTGCTGATCGAGAGACAATAAAAACTTTTAAATGAAAGTTTCAGTTTTAATTATTAGAAAGGAAAAATACGTCTGTCATAGTCATAATTTGCATAATATTTCATATTCAAGAAGGTAATCTCTGCATAAAGATTGGGGTTTGCTTTAATTTGACAAGGAAACTGTGTAAGTTATTTCCACTTAAATCAATAATCACATCTATTCACAGTAAATCAATATACCTATTACTAAAATCCTCTTTATGGAAAATTGTGTACGTGCGGGTACATAATCAAAACACGTATGTACAAAGATTACATGCATGTACAAGCTTAGATACTCATTCTAGTGTTATCATGTGCCCAAAGAGATACAGCTCCATGTATTAAGTTTAGCCTAAAATACAATTAATTTTCAATTAAATTATAAAGGTAAGTTTCGGAAATAAGTTCAGAGAAAAGCAGCAGCACTTATAATTGAAAATAGAAGCAAAGAACAGAAAATAAGAAAGAAAAATACATCTCATAGAAAATAATGTAACTAGAAAAAAAGAATAGAAAAAGTTAATTTCCCAGTGACACGTATACTCTGGGAGAAGGAAAATAACTAAAATGTCAAAATGAAAAGTTAGAAAGTAGTCTGGTTAATAATAAAGGAGTAACTCAGTGAAAATCTACTACTCTTCCTAGAATACTTTGATGATGGGAAAATGATGAGCAAATTATGCCTCAAGTGTGATGTATCTAGGAAATAGATCAGTGAAACAAAAAGAGTAACATCACAGCACACCAACAGAACATTCACATATAGGAGCAAAAAAATCACAGTTTACATTGCATTCATGTTTAAAACCAAACATCACTTTTTCACATTCTGAAGATTTTCCCCCCTAAATATGGAAAGAAAAACAAGCCAGGGCTTTAATATAATATTTTTTTCCAACCTGGAACAGCTGCAAAAAACAAATCTTTCTGGAGATAAGCTTAGTTATAAATATCAACATTCCCTTTAAATAAGGGAGTCCAGTTTTCATACCATCTGCCTCTTTCTAAAAGGGAAAAAAATATGAAAATCATAAACCAGGACATTCTCTTTCAAATAAGGCATTTAGAAATGAATGCAGTAAAAAGACTGAATTGTTGTGAGTCCCTGCCTTCAAACTTGCCCTGTTTCGCTCAGATCAGAAAAGGGGACTTTATGAAAGTAAACAACCCTTAGTCCATGAATAAACTGCATGAAGCAATTAATAAAGAAGAAAAATGTTTTCCAACTTTTCCACATTATTGGCCATAATCACAATCTCTGATTGGTCCACATTTTCCTTAATGCATCATAATCCCCACTGTTTATTGCTAAGCTACATTTCTCACTTTCATTATCTTTACTTTTTCCAAAACTTTTCTAGAGCCTGTTCCAAAGACTTTCATGTTATCTCTTTCAGTGCAAAAGTCTAGTTACTGACAGAACTGGACTTTTCTTTTAATAAAGATTCTACCCTCTGCAAAAGCCTTCCCTATGCCTTTCTCAGCACAGTGGTCTTTTCATACTTGAGTTTTGATTTTATCTAAAAATCTTCTTTCATCTTTCGCCCTTAATTATTTTCCATTCTTTGTTAATGACCTTGTGATTGAACATTTTAATTTTTCACTGTACCACATCATTACTACTTCAGTAATGAAGTTCATAAACCGTTTCCATTTTTTAACTCCTTAAAGCATTCACAAGAAAGAATAAATGTAAGATGGTCTACCAAGTAGGGACGTTCAGAGTGGTATACCAGAAAGAGCTACATAGAGGCTTGTCCAACACAGTAATTCCGAGATCCCTTGAGGGGAAATAAGAGACGTAAGAGAGAAAACAGCATCCTCTATTTTAACAATAAATGCAAATGTTTAACCAATTCCCTGAATTGCAGTGGTAGAATTCTGAAACGCTACTAAAACAAAGGCACTTAGGGAGCTTTGCCATAATTCATTCTCATTCTTACGTTTATCCTCTCTCTTCTTTTTCTCATATGCATGTAAACACGCACCTATATATCGCAAGCAAAGAGAATAAGACTGAATCTTTAACCATGAGCACTGGCAGTTATTTTGGTAGTGAGACTGCAGTTCAGTGTGTCCTTTATAGGAAAAATATGTCCTAAGACTCTTCACTGTCATTCTGTTTCAGCCCTGGACCACGTAGCTCTGTCACTATAGAAAACAGAGTTTTTTCACAAGTCACACTTAACTGCTTCCTTGGAAAGCTGCATCTTCACTGTGGAAGGAGAAAGGAGAGGGGGGGATTTCTTCAAAGGAATGGTCAATGATATTTAATCTCAAATTAATTACTTAAGATAAATAACCATATTATTGCAGTAAATATTTCATCCTTTTCATGACTGGATGAAACACTACAAAACAGTATGAACAATCAGATGAGCAGGGATGCAAGAGAAAAATTACTTTACCTTAGGCCTGTCAGCTATTAGTTTAAAAATGCTAACAAGCCTTTTTCACATTAAATTTATTCTATTGTTTATTTTCTGACTTCCCTCCACTGGAACGTAGTACCACAAGTGTTTGTACACTAAATAATCCCAAACACTTAGAACAATGAGGACACAGTAGACAACACATTTTTGAGTGGATATTTTCCTAAAGACTGTTATGTTCACTTAAAGCAGCCACACTTTATGCTTTATTATGATCAACTTAATTTAAAATGCTTTGCATTTTAAAATATTACTATAAGTTTTCCATCTTTTACAAGACAATGAGCCTGATAAAGTGTGGGTTAACTCTCTCCTACTTTAACTCATTTCCTTTCTAGTTCCATCACTTTTTAGTTGTTCACCAAGCTAAGCTCATTTACCATTTTTAAAATCAGTACAGTAAGAATTCCTATCCCCTGTGGCTGCTGTAAGCATTAAACTGAATAGCTAGTTCATTTAAAGTGCTTAATATGGTACTTCTCACATAGTAAGTGCTCAATAAATGTTGTCAGTATCATTACATCATGCTGGCTTAATTAGTTACCCACTGTTGAAGCACCACACAGCCCAAATAGGTTTTTTTTAGACAAAAAAAAAAATCTGAATTTGATGACCTCACATTCATTTAAAAAGTCAATAAGATCCAAGAAGAAAAAAAAAAAAAAGAATGGTCTCATAATATGTATCCTACATAAAACTTAATTACGTATAAATTGCATACTTTCTGCTACTATTTGGTCTCCTAACCATCTTCTTTTACCGGCTAAGCTGCTTCAACAAAAGCACCTTTGGATAACCTTTAAATGGCTAAATTACAGTATGCTGTCTTATTGTTAATAAGTGTTGGAAACATTGGATAAATAGATTATCACTTACATGCTTACAGTATATGTGCATAATTAGTATTAAAAAATACTTACTTTCTAAAATGGAAGGCTTCTGAACAACAACAAAAACTTAAACCCTAGTCCCCATTTTTAAAACTGACAACTGAATCTCTGAGCTTTGTCAGAAGTCTCAAATTATCCTCCAGTCCAAGAAAAGAGTTTTCTCAGATCAACACTTCCACCAATTCTTTGTTATTCTCTCCTCAGGAGTTCAGGAGTTGAAAGTTCTCAATGTTATTTCTACTAAGTCTATCTGTCACAATGCTCTTTTTTTTTATTATTATGAAAGTATACTCAGTTATAATGTATCAATTTCTGGTGTACAGCATAACGTACCAGTCATGTATATACACACACACACACACACACATATTCGTTTTCATATTCTTTTTCATTAAAGATTATTATAAGACATTAAATACAGTTCCCACTTTTATACCCACCACATGCATTGGGCAAGTCAGCATGGTTCTTTCTACAAGAGTAGTAGTCTGACATTAGGAAAAACTGGTTCTGTCAATGGCCAAAACTTGAAATTGCAGTAATAAAATTACCACCCCAAATATTTTAAATGACCATGGGTCTAAAAGACAATGGCAAACAAGAAATACAACTTTAGAATATCTTTTAAATTATAATGCATTCCAATGTCTTCCAAAAACCTTTAAGAAAAATAGCATTAGTATTCCGATCATTTCTCTATTTTTCTTTTTGAAAATGAAACTTCACTATAATATTATACTATTACATTTCTGTCTATAATTTAAAAAATAACTTTATAAAAGCACTGGATAACTACCTCAGTAGTTTTAGAAAATTTTCCTCTGATATAAAACAACTAGGTCTTTATTAGCACAGTAACCAAAATTTGGGGGCAGGGGATAATTATGTATCATGGGTCCCTCTAATGGAAACAGCATACACAAAATTCTTTTACAAGTGTATATTTTCAAATTATTGTTGAACTGTAAACAATTTAAAGAAAAAAGCAACTGAACTTCCCAAAGCAATTTTCACAGGAAATTTTTGAACTGATTTTATACAAGTACATAACACTGCCCAGCAAACTCTGAGCCCCGAGTCAACCCCATCTCCCACCTGACTCAGCAGTCACTCCAGCTTACAGGGCTCTCCTGAAACCCACCTTCATTTCAGTCTGGGCACATTTGTTTCCCAAATCACAAGTCAAATACAGATCCTTCGGTAAGACTCACTCACTCTGCGAATTCACTCTCACTCTCTCACACCAACACCAAACAGACATAGATCCATGTACACACGCTCAGGCATGAACACTGCTCATGTCCGAACCTTTACTTTGGTCTCAGTGTAAGAAGGGTCCTGTGTCCTGCCAGCATGTGAAGCGTCCTGCTTCCTCTGTGCCCTGGAGCCCACCCCGTAAATATTTCTTCTGTCTTTTACCTTTTGTCCCCCTCCTTGCCATCTCCTCTGTCATTGTCTTCACCCAGGGTCTCACCAGCATGACTGCGTTAGTACCATACTTGGTCTGAACTGTCTCCAGTTTTTCCTGCCCTCAAAGCCATCCCCTGACACTGCTTCCAGAATAATCCCTCATAATTTCTCAATCAAGAAACTCCCCTGAATTCAATTCAATATATCATTCAATGTTCCCCTAAGTCCTTTACGATAGGGTTCTGATCCCATAGTATGGTATAATCTAACCCTCTTTTCCCACTAATCTCTTTACCTGCCTTTATCCCTCATACACACAGCGCTCCAACTACTTCTAATTCCATGCAGTTTTCTGAAATGATCATACTACATAACAGCTTACTGGTTTTGCCCACTTTCTTCCTTTCTCTGAAAATGCTTTCAAATACTTCTTTATTTAAATATTTTATACTCCTTTAAGAGAGTAGAAGGGTATATACATCTATCAAAATTCATCAAATTGTACATCTGAAATATGTGTCATGAACTGTACAGGAATTATACCACAGCAAAGTTCTTTGTTTTTTTTAAAGAATGACAGGTAAAAAAAATTAAAAAAAAAAAAAAAACAGTAGAAAGGTATGGAACTCATTAATTCTATTCACATATCTTCCAACTTGCCTTTCCCTTCGGGTAGAAGGCAACGTTATATTTCACAATCTCCCATTTGAAATAAAGCTGTTTGCTTTGACCAATAAAACTCTAAACACACCGGTGCATAATTAGCCACCTCTCTCCCCACCTCTGCAGTGATTGTGGAAGTACGTTCAGATGCAGTCTTCAATATCGTCAGTCCCTTAGAGTCTATACCAACCCATTACGGGTATGTAGTCTATGTGAGAAATAAATATTTGTTGTGTTAAGACAATGACAGTTGGCCTTTTTTTGTCCCTACAGCATAGGTCTGTAGCACTGGGCTATTCTGAGTGATACAAAGGGTTACCTTTTTCAGGAAGACTTTCATGAGCCCAACACAGTCTGACTCAAATGCTGCTTCCTCAAGTGATGATAACATTCTATTCATACTGCTGTTATTATCCATCTCCCTTCAAACTGTACTTCCAAGGGCAGGAACTGTGCATTTCATTCCTGTATCCCCATCAACTAGCACAGGTCATAGCAAGTCCTTAAAAAATATTCGCTAAATTAAGCATTCATTCATTCACTTACTCATCGAGGGCCAGGGACTACTCTAAAGTAAAACCAGAGCAAACAAAAACGCTTGCCCTCATAAAAGGAACTACTATGCTTGTGAAGGATAACGACAGTAAGTTAAGGCAAATAAGTATAGAATAGATCGTTTTTTAGATAAGATGAACGCTAAGTAGAAAATACAGAGCAGGGACATCTGGATGGTGAGCACGTAAGATCTCGTTTGGAAAGTGACCTTTTAATAACAAACCCAAAGGAAGGTAAATAAATTGGCCACACAGATATCTGGGAGAAAAGCAATTCAGTAGAAAAGATAATGCAAAAACCCTGAGATGGACACATGCCTGGCATGTTCAAAGAACACCAAGGGAGACAATATGGCTGAGCAAGGTGGTTAGAGATGACACTAGAGAGGGAACGAGGGGCCAGGTCTTGCAGAGACATACAGGCCAGTGTCAAAACTTAAGCTCTTATCTTGAGTGAAATAGGGAGCCATTGAAGAATTCTGAGTAGAAGAGGGGTGAAAGACGACAGTAGAAGGTAAGATGACAGTAGAAGGTAAGATCACAGATATAATGAAGGTTAATTTTCTCCATTTCATGACATATTTCCTCTCCCCATAAAACATGTCAAATGTGGATGTACCAATTAATCAAGAAAGATTTAAAACAATGTTGAATATTTTATGATGATCTTAATGTGTTCGTTACTTACTATGCAGGAACATTGATTTACCAATATATAATTATCAAAATACAGGAATATACCAAAGTATCATAGTGTATCAAACATCAAGAGAGATCAAATATTTATTGTAGCAACAAACCCTCACAGATAATTAATACTACTAAATGATTTAACAAATTAATCAGATATAGATTTGTAGTTCTATGGATCTTGCTTCATTTACTCAGATTTGGCCAAACATCACAAAATAAATCCAAGTAAAAACACTTTCCCATTGTAATCCTGCCTCCCATAAGAAAGAACCAGATTCCGAACTCAAGTTCATTGCCAGAAACAAACCAAAACAAGAAAAACAAAGTGAAAGAAAACATACCACAAGTCAAAACACCTTTTGCCAAATGTTAAATCAAATAAACGCACCTTGTGTTGTGTCCTTGAGGCTGCCAAGTCTGAACTCTGGAGAGCTGCCAAGGGGTGGGATGCTTCCAAAGGCAAGATCTTTACTGAGGAAGCTGCACTCGCATTCCTGGCAAATTCAATTCCAGATACCAATAATAACACTCGGTTTCTTTTTCTTACTGGAATTCAAAACAGAGTATATGGAAATATTAAATGGATGATCTCCAGTTCCCTAA
Source organism: Camelus ferus (assembly GCF_009834535.1). Taxonomy (NCBI): domain Eukaryota; kingdom Metazoa; phylum Chordata; class Mammalia; order Artiodactyla; family Camelidae; genus Camelus; species Camelus ferus. The sequence goes on along the minus strand of NC_045720.1, from coordinate 35,913,078 downwards.
TGTCCACAAAATAAAATCACTGTGGTAGCATTTTCCAAATGTTGTTTTGTGGTTTGCTAACTCTGTTACACGTTCATTCAAATTAAGTTTCTACAGCCAACATACTTGAAAAACATTGCATACTATGCCCCCTTTACACAAGGTACAGTTTCATAAAAAGGCTCTGAGAAGTCCTATAATAGGAAAGCCTATTTACATCTACTTGACCCAAAGTGTCCCAAATTTATCTAAGTAAAGATCCCCTTTGATTGTAATAAATAGTAACGTTATTTCTGCAGATCATACTTTAAGAATGGTCTTTGTGTGGTGATTATCTGAAAAGTAGTAAGAGATCCTAATGGGGATACAGGAATGAAATGCACCACTTGAATATCAATGCAGAGATTTATTTGAATTTATTTCCTGTTATTACAATTTGTCAAGTTGACCTATAAACATAATTGTACTTATTCAACCATAAATTGTTAAGTATATGTTACTCCCCAAACCAAATGCCCATTAAAAAAGCAACAAGGAAAAAAATCAAATAATGTATGATTTATTCATTTTTGTTCAATAAGTATTTACTGAATACTTATCATGTGCCAGGCACTGAACTTATCTCTGCTTTTATGCTGCAATTGCTCTGACATAAATAAGAGCATCAAATTTAAGTGGTCCCAAACTGCTGCCTAACAATAAGAACATCAACTCAAAATTTAACTCCAAGTATTTGAGAATGCAAGTTTTACTAATTTTAATCACATCATTAAAAATAGCTTGCAGAGGTGGCCAAGATGGTGGAGTAGAAAGACCCTGAACTCACCTCTTCCCAACGAACACACCAAAATTACAACCACTTACAGAGCAACTCTCTACAAGAACTACATGAAGACTAGCATAAAGGATTTTCCACAACTAAACTAAACACATAAAGAAGGAACCACAACAAGATTAATAGGAGAGGCAGAGATGCAGTACAGTCAGAACCCCCTTCCCTGGGTTGTCAACCCACAAATGAAAAGAATATCAGAATCATAGAGATCTCCCCAAGGAATGAGCCCCACATCAAGCTCCTCAGCCTGGGGGGTCCTGCACCAGGAAGAGAAACCCCTAGAATGTCTGGCTGTGAAAATCAGCAGGGCTTATGTTCAGGAGAGCCAGGGAGCTATAGGAAATAGACATTCCACCCTCAAAGGGCATGTACGAAATAGCACATGTTCTGAGTCCCAGAAGAGGGGCAGTAGTCAGAGATGAGCCTGGGTCAGACCCACTCGCTGATCTCAGAGAGCCTCCCAGAGAGGCAGGAGGGCAAGTAGGACTTCTCCTGGGGATGGAGACACTGGCAACAACCATTTCTGGAAGCTCATTCTACAGCAATGACTGTGGCATTATCAACCCCTATTTTCAAATCCTCCTTCAAGCCTATTAGCGCCCATTAGTGGGACAGCAACAGACCTAAGCCTCCAGGGGCCATTGGACAGCCACCCAGAGACTTGCCCCTGGTCTCTAGCAGGCTGGCATCAGCCCAGTGCCCACCTGAGTCATGTGGACAACCATGCTAGGACCCAATCCTGCCCACCAAAAGGCCAGCAGCAGTTCTATGTCCCCCAGGCTGTAAAACCAATGGCATGGGAAACTCATTCCACCCTCTAGGAGACCCACAGCTACCCCACCATGCATTGCCTCACAGCCAGCCTCGATGGGACCACCCTCACCTACCGTCTTGGTCATGATAGTGGTCCCCACCACAACAGACGGCACATGCAGCCCATGTAGGAGGCACCCGTAGGACATATAGCTCTGTTGACCTGAGGGAAGCATGCTGCTGGGCTACATAGGATGTCTGTTATATAAGACCACTTCTCCAAGAACAGGAAATGTAACTGACTAATCTAACACATAGAAGTAAACACAGTGGATTGGGCAAAATGAGGCAACATGTGAAATACATTCCAAATAAAGGAACAAGACAAACCTCAGAAGAAAGACCCAAACAAAGTGGAGATAATTAATCTATCCAATAAAGAGTTCAAGATAATGATCATACAGATGTTCACCAAACTCTGGAGAAGAATGGATGAACACAGGGAGAAATTCAACAGGCTCAATGAAACTAAGAGCTAGTTCTTTGAAAAGACAAACAAAATGGATGAACCTTTAGCCAGACTCATCAAAAAAGAAAAAACAAGAGGGCCCCCCCAAAAAAAAAACAAAAAATAAAAAAGTTACAACCAATACCACAGAAATACAAAGGCTCATAAGAGATTACTACAACAATTATACATCAATAAAAGGAAAACCTAGATGAAATGGATAAATTTATAAAATTTACAATCTCCCAAGATTAGATTAGGAAGAATTTGAAAATATAAACAGGCCAATTACAAGTAATGAAATTCAACTAATAATAAGAAAAACATACTCTCAACAAAGTCAAAGCCCAGATGGCTTCACAGGTGAATTCTACCAAATATTTAAAGAAGAGTTAACATCTATCCTTCTTAAACTATTCTAAAAAATTGAAGGGGAAGGAAAAATTCCAAACTTACCCTACAATACCAATGTCACTCTGATACTAAAACCAGACACCACAGAAAAAGAAAATTCCAGGCCAACACCACTGATAAACATAGATGTAAAAATCCTCAACAAAATATTAGCAAACCAAATCTAACAATACTCATACACCACGATCAAGTGGGATTTATCCCAGTGGTGGAAGATGATTCAATATTCACAGATCAATCAATGTGTCACCCTACCTACATTATCAAATTGAAAATAAAAATAATATGATCATCTCCTTAGGTGTAGAAAAAGCTTTTGACAAAATTCAACATCCAATTATGATAAAAATTCTCAATAAAGTGGTTATAGAGGGAATGTGCCTCAACAAAATAAAGGCCATATATAATAAATCTACAGCTAAAGTGTACTCAGTGGTGAAAAGCTGAAAGCATTTTCTCTAACATCAGCAACAAGACAAGAATGCCTACTCTCGCAAATTTTATTCAACATAGTATTGGAAGTCATAGTCACAGCGATCACGAAAGAAAAAAATAAATGAAAAGAAATCCAGATTGGAAAGAAAGTAACACTGTCATTGTTTACAGATGACATGAGTACACATAAATACACATATATAAAATATACCATATATTTTTATATAGAGAGAAATATATATATGAATATATAGAAAATCTTAAGACACCACCACAAAACCACTAGAACTCATCAATGGAGTCAATAAAGTTGCACATACCAAATTAATATACAGACATCTGTTTTATTTCTATATACCAACAAGAACTACCAGAAAGAGAAATTAAGAAAACAATCCCATTTACAGTTTCATCAAAAAGAATAAAATACCTAGATATAAATCTAACCAAGGAGGTGAAGGGGAAGACAATAAGACATGGATAAAAGAAATTGAAGGCAACACAAACAAATGAAAAATACACCCTGCTCATGGAAATAATTGATACTGTTAAATGGCTATAGAACCCAAGTCAATCAACAGAGTTAATGCAATTCCTATCAAAATACCAAAGGATTCTTTAACAAATGAACAAATAATTCTAAAATTGGTATGAAAACACAAAAGATCCTGAGTAGTCAAAGCAATCTCGCGAAAGAAGAACAGCTGGAGATACCATCCTCTCTGAGTTCAAACTACACAACAGCAAAGCTACAGTAATCAAAACAGCATGACACTGGCACACAAACAGACACACAGGTCCATGGAACAGAACAGAGTCCAGAAAGAAACCTACACTTACTTGGTCAATTAATCTACAACAAAGGAGGCAAGAATATGCGATGGAGAAATCCTCTTCAGTAAATGGTGTTGGGGAAACTGAATAGCTACATGCAAAAGAATCACACTGGACTACTTGTCACACCACTACAAAAATATACTGAAAATGGATTAAAGACTTACATGTAAAACCCAAAACCATAAAACTCCTAGAAGAAAACTCAGTATGCTTGTTAACATCAGTTTTGGCAATATTTTTTTGGATCTTCCTCTGCAGGCAGGGAAATTAAAAGCAAAAAAACCCAAATACAACCACATTAAACTAAAAAGCTTTTGCACAGGTAAGGAAATTATCAACAAATGAGAAGGCCACCTACTGAACAAAAGAAGATATTTGCAAATGATACATCTGATAAAAGATTAATATACAAAATAAACAAAAACTCATACAACTCAACATCAAAGAAAAAAAAACCCAACTCAAAACATAAGAAGGCTTCTCAAAAAATTACAAACAGAATTACCATATGATCCATAAATCCCCCTGTGTGGTATTTTTCTGAAGAAAACACACTAATTCCAAAAGATACATGCACCCCTATGCTCACTGCAGCATTATTTACAAAAGGTATGAAAGCAATCTATGAACGGATAAAGAAGATGTGGTATATATACAATGAAATATTACTAAGCCATCAAAAATAATGAAATCTTGCCTTTTGCAACAACATGGATGACCAAGAAGGTATTATGCTAAGTGAAATTAGTCAGAGAGAGAAAGAAAAATACTGTAAGTTTTCACTTATATGTGAAATCTAAAAAAAGAAACAAATGAATAAACATAATAAAACAGAAAACAGCATTATAGATACAGAGAACAAAAAAGTGGTTGCCAAGAGGAGAAGCATGTTGTGGGGGATGAGTAAAATAAGTGATGGAGATTAAACTTCTAGTTACAAAATAGATGATTCATAGGCATGAAATATACAGCCTTGGGAATATAGTCAATAATATTGCAATATCTTTGTATGGTGACAGATGGTAACTAGACTTCGCATGGTGAAAATTTTGACATGTATAGAAATATAGAATCACTATGCTGTCACCAGGAATTAACAAAGTGTTCTAGGTTGATTATAATTCAATAAAAAAGTAAGTGCCAATTATACACTATTTCATCACATCCTCTTAATCTCTTTGAGGTATGTGAGATCACAGGGAACTTTTTATGTTGTCAGAGTGGTTAATCCAAAATGAAAAATAAGCTTGAGTCTAAAAAAATAAAAATACTTTAAAAAAAAGTAAAACAATAAAAAGTGAAATAGAACTCTTTATGACCCAGCAATTTCACCTCTGGATATTTACCTGAAGAAAGCACATCAATTCAGAAAGATATATGCACACCAAAGTTCACTGACGCATCATTAACAATAGCAAAAATATGGAAGCAACCTGAATATCCATCAACAGATGAATGGATAAAAAATATATGTGTGTGTGTGTGTGTGTGTGTGTGTTGTTTTTGTGGACGTACACAATGAAATACTACTCAGCCTTTAAGAAAATGACATCTTGCCAAGTTCAACAACATGTATGGATCAAGAAGTTATTATATACTAAGTTAAATAAATCAGATGAACAAAGAGCAATACTGCATGATCTCACTTATATGTGGAATCCAGGAAACAAAACAAACAAAACAAAATGAAAAGAGACTTACAGATACAGAGAATGAATGGGTGGTTACCAGATGGGAGGGAGGTGGGGGGGGGAACAGGTGAAGGGGATTAAGAGATACAAATGCCAGTTATATAATAAATAAGTCACAATAATGTAATGTACAGCATAAGGAATACAGCCAACAATATTTCTGTGTGGGGACAGATGGTTACTAGACTTATTATGGTGATATTTTCATAATGTATGCAAATGTCAAATCACTATGTAGTACATCTGAAACTAATATAATATTGTATGTGAACTATATTTCAACAAAAGATAGCTTGAAATTTTTAGGCTATTTTAAAATAATAATGATAATTCAGGTCAAGAGTCACAACATGAAAGCATAGTCCTTGTTTAAAAAAAATGATGCTGCAAAAGAATAAAATTAAACTCCTACTTCATACCACACAAAAATTAACTCAAACTGAATCATAAACTAGATACAAAGGCTGAAATTATAAAATGCTTAGAAGAAAACACAGTCGTAAAACTTCATGACCTTGTGTTAGGCAGCATTTTCTTAGTTATGACATCAAAAGCATAAGCAACAAAATAAAAACAGGTAAATTTGACTATCAAAATTAAAAACATCTGTGTTCCAAAATACACGATCAAGAAAGTGAAAAAAACAACTCACCAAATGGGAGAAAATATTTGCAAATCATATAAGTGATACGGGTCAAATACACAGAATATATGAAGAAGTCTTACAAGAGTAAAAATACAAATAACTCAATTTTTAAAATAGGCAAAGGATTTGAATAGATATTTCTTCAAAGAAGAAATACAAATTGTAAACATGCACATGAAAAGATACCTAACATCATTAGTGATTAGGGAAATTCAAATCAAAACCACAACGAGATACCATCTCACTCTACCAAAAGACAGACAGTAAGAAGTGTTGATGGGCATGTGGAGAAACTAGAACCTGCATACATTGCTGGTAGGAAAGCAAACTGAGGTACAACCGTTTTGGAAAACTGGCAGTTCCTCAAAAGATTAAACATAGAATGGCCATACGACCCAGTAATTTCACTCCTAAGTGTATATGCGAGAGAAAAAATATATATATATGTTCACATACAAACATGTACACAAAAGTAAATAACAGCATTATCCTTATAGCCAAAAAGTGAAAACAATCCATGATGATTAGATAAACACAATGTGGTCTAACCATACAATGGAATATTATTCCAACAAAAAAAGGAATGAAATATTTATACAAAGAAAACATGGAGGAACTTTGAAAACATCATCCTAAGTGAAAGAAGCTATTTGCAAAAGTGCAATTAATGCATCATTCCTATTGTTCTCTTTATAGAAAATGTTCAGAATGAGAAAACCTATAGAGACAGAAAATAGATTAGCAGTTACTTAAGGCTGTGGGTAAGGGCAAAAGAGATGGGGGGTAACTAATACTTTTTGAGGTGATGGAAATATTCTAAAATTAGACAGTGGCAATGGTTGCACAGCTCTGAATATGCTAAAATCACTGAATTGCACACCTTAAAATGATAAAATTACAAATTTTATCATTTTGAGTGGTATCTCAATGAAGCTGTTATTAAAGTAGAAGAATCATAATAATATAGATCTATAGCACTTATCTAAACAGTTTGGGCAGATGTGTCTTGGAGATGTGTTTTGGAGATTACAGAAAGGCAGTATGTCCCATATCTATCATAATTACATAACACTCCTAAAAGAGTTTGGGGGTAGCATATCAATATTTCATACCAAAATCTTACCAATATTGACACTAATTACTATAAAATAAATATTATATAAGTAGTTGCCTGTCTTTTCTTCAAGTCTGGTTTACCTCAAATGAGTTGCTAAAAAACTTGGGAAAAATAATTTTGCAAAACTTTTGGATTTTGAAAATAAGGGTGTTGGATCCTTATTAATGATGGTGGTTAATATTAGTAATAATAATATTAGTAGTTTCCACTTGCTGTGTTAAGCATGTCACATATATGATCAGACATTTCTGTGGAATAAGTAAAATTAACCCCACTGGGACAACTGGGTTTTCTAATGATTAAGTGATTTTTCCAAGCATGCACAGTTAACCAGGAAAAGGGCAGGGATCTGAACTCAAATCTACATAATCACACAGCACCCTCATTCTCCTCTATAGGGAAGAGCGTGTTCAGATCATTCATCTGAGATACAGACTTTAAATCTGTAAAATGCAGAAAGAACACTTTTATATACATGTATCACGGAGATTATTGTAAGGATGAAACAAGACCATTTTTATGAAAATAATGTGTCAATATAAAGTTTGATATAAATGTGAGACAATATTATCTGGAAAACTATTTTCACTATATAACTAAATCAAGACCTAAAATGGGATATAGGTTTAGTCAAATTCTATAGAGGCATTCAAAATTAATGTCAATAAATATTTAATAACAAGAAACAAATAATCCAATCAAAAAATGGGCAGAAAAGCTAAATAGATATTTCTCCAAAGAAGACATATAGATGGCCAACAGACACATACAAAAAAATGCTCAACGTTGCTAATTATTAGAGAAAGACAAATCAAAACTACAATGGGGTATCACCTCACACCAGTTAGAATGGCCATCCTCAAAAAGTCTACAGATAATAAATGCTGGAGAGGGTGTGGAGAAAAGGGAACCCTCCTACACTGTTGGTGGGAATGTTTATTGGTGCAGTCACTATTGAAAACAGTATGGAGGTTCCTTAAAAAGCTAAAAATAGAGTTGCCACATGATCCAGCAATCCCACTCCTGGACATATATCTGGGACAAAAGCTCTAATTTGAAAAGATACATGCACCCCAATGTTCATTGCAGCACTATTTGCAATAGGCAAGCCATGAAAGCAACTTAAATGTCCACTGACAGATGACTGGATAAAGAAGATATGGTATATATACACAATGGAATACTACTCAGCCATAAAAAATAATGAAATAATGCCATTTGCAGCAACATGGATGGACCTAGAGATTATCATACTAAGTGAAGTAGGTCAGAAAGAGAAAGGAAAATTTATGATATCACTTATATGTAGAATCTAATATATGATTATGACAGCCTCTTCACAGACTATTATAGCATGGCCAGTTTGGCTGAGCAGATTGCAGACAGCGTGTGGCATCACACGGCTGCCTTCTGCACTGTCCTGTACTGAGCAGGGTCATTGAAAGGATGTGACCAAAAAAAAAAAAAAGAAAGAAAAGAAAATAACTTATTTACGAAACAGAAACAGACTCACAGACATAGAAAACCAACTTACGATTACCAAACGGGAAAGGGGGTGGGGGAGAGATAAATTAGGAGGTGGGATTAGCAGATGCTAATTACTATATAGAAAATAGATAAACAAGACCTATTGTATAGCACAGGGACAAAAAAAAAAATTTAATATGCTCCTGCCCAGAAAGATTCAGCACTATAATGAATCACTGTGAATAATGTCAATTTTTTATAATACCCAAGAATATTCCTTAGAAAAAAAAAAGGTGGAAAACCAAAAATCTCCAACTCATTATATTTACATACAGGTAAGGAACTTGATGCTTGGAAACTCTCGAAAGCCCAACAAACAGTACATCTACTGCCAGAGCCAAGTCTAAGACTTTCAGTGCAGTGCACCTGCTACCTGGGGTAGGTTATAAAGTAGGATTTTGTCACAGGTAGTCACATAATTTCTTCCTCTACATCTCTCAATAACTGAATATTTTTAAATTCAAAGTATGTAAAAAATGCTTTTTGGACTAAACTATCTTCCCTTGGTCCAAAATTTTAAGTTGCTCAATCTAATTGGTCTATTTTTGCAACTATGTCACTTGCACACTACTACTATGGAAGGATCAAGCAGCTTTATTTCTGCTGTCATTCTCCGTGTTCAATGGCTTGAAAACCATGCAATTGATAAGACCCTCTCATTTATGGAACTGTCTCCACCTTCTGATTGAACAAAACAGAGTTTGTTAAAGCACTGAGCAGAGAGCACTTATCTTTTTATTTTTGTTGTTTAACAATTCAAAACTAAAACGTAAGCTACGAAGTCATTCTTTTCTTTTTCATGAAAACATATACCTATCTCACTCTGTTGTTGCAAAGATACCTTAATACTTCTGCCATATAAGAAAGGACTAAATGTATACACTAGATGTGAAAAGATTTAGCTGTAGGACCTTACGATCCTCATATCTTCAGTAAGGATATGTTCAACCTTAAGGCGATCAAATATGATAAACTATGTGTCACTATTTTCCATGAATATCATTTCAGTCATTCTGAGAGAATAACAAAAAATAACTATCATCTAAGCAGTATTTTTATTAAGACCTTCATACTTAGAGCCAAATCTACTGATATCAAAAACATGGTACATATTCAACAGATGAATCGATAAAGAAGATGGGGTATGTATTTACAATAGAATATGACTCAGCCATAAAGAATGAAATTCTGCCATCTGCAACAATATGGATGGGCCTCAAGGGTATTTGGCTTGGTGAAATAAGTCAGACAGAGAAAGACAAACACTGTGTATTGTCACTGATATGTGGAATCTGAAAAATAAGACAAACGAATGAATATAACAAAACAGGAACAGACTCACAGAGAACAAACTAGCAGTTACCAAGGGAGAGAGAGAAAGGGGAAGGGGCGAGATATGAGTCGGAGAGGAAGTGGCACAGACTAGTATGTACAAAATAAATCAGCCACAAGGATATATTGTACAGTACAGGGAATATACCCAATGTTCTACGGTAACTTTAGAGCATAACTTATAAAATTTATGAATCCCTATGTTCTATACCTCAAATTAATACAATATTTTAAATCAACTGTACTTCAATTTAAAAATACAAAAAGAAAGAAAGAAAAAAAGAAAAAACATGGTACATATGAACAAAGACTAGGGGAAATCTGGCCTGGTCTCATGTTTCCAGACAGAGGAACTTCCCCTAGGATAGTTTGGAGATGATTTTGGCATTGGAATAGGGGAAGGAAATTTTTCACTGTGCTGGTGGACTTCTACAATATACAATATTTAGCATCCTTAAACTTCAGCGTCCTAAAAGCCAGTCACTTCAAGATATTATAACAATTTAAGAACACCCTACACATTTCTAATGGCCCAAAGATACCAACCAGATAAAGAGAAGAGCCCTAGTTTAACAGCCCTGGCCTCACATCCCACTCTGTATCCACAGCTTCCTCGCAGAGGAGTTGAGTGGTCCATGGCTGAAATCCATTGCTCCCTATTATTCCAGTAGGGTAGAGATAACCTATTATAAAGCTGTAAACACTAGAGGTATATCTTCTTTTTCCTCCCTCTCTGCTGGGGATCATCCAGACCAGCAGTTCTCAGTAAGTGCATCTGTTCTGCAAACTGAAACTTTCTCTCATTGGACTGAAGTCTAGGTTCTGAGAAAGGGGGTGGAGATAGAAGGGAGAAGGAAGTACGGGCACTCGTTTTTAGTCTCTCACTGAAGGCACTGTATCCAATCAGCTCTCTAGTGATGAAGCTGACACTGCAAACTCCATCTGTCTCTTTACAAACTCAAGAGAAGAAAAGAGCTATTATTTATTGAGCCCCTAAAAACTCTAATTCCATTCTCTCTCTAATCAATTTGTCTTTATTCTAGTTTCTCCACTAGAAATGAAGTGAGTCGAGGAAAAACTGGGCGAGTCGAACACTAAACAGTTGGAATAAAATTACAAGTGCTAAAGAAATGACAGGTGTTCCTAGATACTCTGATGTTTATTACAAAAGAAATATATTTTTCCCTTTTCAGTGTTTTCTCTACCTAATGATAGTATCTACTACTGATGCCTACTTTTATTGATAAAGCTAGATAAAGGTACATTAGCAAACAAAAGAACGCTATTTACAGCCTTCCATTTTAATACAGAAATCAGGAAAAGAGCCAAAGTGGAACTGAACGCAATATTCTCTCGCCACAGGAAATTAAAATGTTATAAAAGATCATTCACTTAAGTTAAAGGAAAGATTTCTAGGAATAATTAATATTCTACTGGCACATACTACAAGTAATCAATTTTTCTTGGTCCAAAATGGACTTTGATAGAAGAGAAAGTTTACATATTTAATATTTATCTCAAAAATACGATTTAACATTTTCCCAAAATATTTGATAATAATTTCTCTTTTCACTTGCTTAAATATCAGAGTATTCTTTAAGAGACCGATCAAAGGGCATTTGGAATAAAATAGGGTTTACATGGTTTTGAAAGACTGCAGCAATTTATTGAGGATTGCTAGTTCAAGTTTGTTAAAAACCAAAAAAAGAAGAAGGGTTGATTGAAGACCTTGAACTAAGGTAAACTATGGTAAGATGCCTTGTGGAAGAAAGAAAAAAGACAACTCTGCTCCGAGCCAAGGAGTTTTGGATATAAATTACTCAGTCACTCTTTGGAATGAGGCAAGTTGGGAGAGTAACTGTCTTAAACCCTCAAGAAATTGATGGAAGAAAACAGGTGTTCTTTATCCACATATGCTTCTAACCGTGTCTTTTTCTAAGAGGAGAGTCTATAGCTTTTCTTGGCTTCTTAAAGTGGTATATGACACTAAAAAGGTTATTCATCGTTGAATTAGAAGGTAATCCTTTCCAATTTTTTTAGGCTATGTATATACTTGAAAAAACCTAGTGATGTCAATGGGGAAAAAAAAATGTTGTGCAAGACATTTCAGGTACTACCTAACCAGAACACACACAGAATCAACAGGAGATCATATAAGACTAAAGGATACATTAATATTGTAGTCAATATTTACAACTGTGTGGATCATACTTTTATAACACTTTCACAGTCAATTATTACTCCTTACTTTTTATAAATAAAAGGCACATAAGTATGTTCCACTTTACAGATGAGAGAACAGTTATAAGGGTTATTGCCCAGGGACAAATATTTCCTAACTCTGCCAGATTCCTGACTTCTAGGCCATATTCCCAGTGCTAGCAAGCAGTACAAGCTTCCCTCTTGGGGAATTTATACAGTAAACCTAGCAGAAGGAAGTAACAGCAGACCTTTAGCTCCCTTTGTGTTTTCTCTCTGGAATGACGCTTCTGCTCAATCACTTGGGGCCAGCTGATTGGGGCAGAGATCCGAAATGGTTATCTGTGGTTACCACCTCATAGTTAATCATTAAATATGGGCCAGTGAAGCAAAAGAGGGCTTTATACGCTTCGTACCACCCTTCTCCACAATAGGGACTTAAGAGATCATGTATTTGGGCCTGTCCAATAATGAACTGCCTCAACTTCCTGAGAAGTTCATTGAGTTCAAACTGGCAGCAGCGATTAAAAAGAACTCCGGGTGGAAGAAATCAGATCTCCTATCCTCCTTTTCCTAGTCTTTCACGTGGACACCGACACCGTGTGGGTTCAAGGATTCACCAAGCACCAGGAAAAGGCATCCTCCCCAACCAACCCCCGCAGCCACCTCATGCTGCCTGAAGCCCTTCCCCGCAAGCGTTTTGGTCTGCAGATACTTGTACGTTTAAGAAGGGGAGGCGGGAAAAGTGTAGAGAGGAGTAACAGGAGAGAGGGAGGCCTGAGCGCCAGCTACAGACCCAAAGAGCAGGACAGTGCAATTACGGACGCGAATTGACTGACAGCGCAAGGAAGCCAATCCCTAGGCTCGTGGAAGGCCTGGGGAGGCGGGTGGGACTAAGTCTCCAAGGCCCTGCAGCCCGCGCCAGACACGCTGGCAGGGCGGGAACCGCGCGTTCCTTAGCAACCGCGGCGGCCACGCCCTACCCACCGCCGGAATCCCGCTCCCTCCGTCCCCTCCCCCACAGGGGCTCCCTGCTCGCAGTGAAAGGGTCCCTAGGCCATCACCGAACCTGCTGGGCTTCCCAGGCTCCGGGTTCCTCCTCGTCCAGAGCCCCCTCCGCCCAGCCCGCCCCCAAGGCCGCTCCCAGGGGCGGATCGAGGATCCCCTAAACGCACTGGGGGCCCTCTGCGGAGGTGCACCCGCTTTCAGTCCCGGACCCCGAGCTTCCCGGGCAGGGCCTCCCCAGCCCCCTCGCGCTCGCCGGACACACACACCTCAGCTCAGCCAGCGCAAGGGCCCACAAACTACGTGTCGGGCTGGAATTGTTGCTGTCCACGGTCCTGTCACTCAGAGGAGGGGGCGGGACGAGCCTGCGGCACACCCCTACTCCCAGAGGGCGGTACGGGAGAGGGGCGGGGCTCGGCCGAGAGGGGCGGGACCAGCCCCCAAGCTGCGCTCCGATTGGTCGATCTCTCTCCCGCTCTGCGCGGGTCCAGGACGGAAACGCGCGGGCACGGTGAGTGGCCTTCTCCCTCCTTCCGACGTGATTGCCAAGCTTCTAATACCTGTCTCACAAACTGACTACAGAAGTTGGAAATAAGGGCTGTGACTTGTTTTGTAAACATAAAACACAAAAGTAAGTTCTTTTGCTTATTGAACTCCTCTCCCCATCCAGACTCCCAGGGGAGCATCCCTGGGTGGAAGGATGAACTGTCTGTGAAAACAATGTTGTCTGCACAGTCAAGCTTTTAACAGATTAATCAATTAAAATGGGAAAGGTGATTCCTGAAACCTGACCAACAACCAAGTTTTGGCAGTATGTCCAGGTACCCAGTTTTCACATTTAGAAAATTGGAATGCAATATTGTTATTAGTCATTGTTCGGAAAGCATTTGACAACCGAGTGATTTATATCTTATATAATCCTCACAACACTCAAGGAGAGATGTTATTATTCACAGCTTATGAACGATGAAACTAAGGCTGAGAGTGACATTTATTCAGTCATTCCACAAATGAAAAAGTGCCTGTAGTTATTATTTTTACACTGGTAAAATGAATTTAAATTTCTTTTAAAATTTATGCGATTTCCAATTTAATTTTTCTCTTACGTAAGTATGAGTTACTTTCCTCTAGGCCAACCCATCACATCCTTAAGTAAACAAACAAATGAAAACCTTGAGAAAGGAAACAGCATACAATAGAACTGAGACAAGTATAAATAGACTAACTAGAAGGTTCTCCCTAATCTCCTAAAATATCTCCAGGAACTGAAGCTAAAATGTAATGTTATTTTTTGTGCTTTTAAGTCTTTTGTTGGTCTCCAGTCTCTGTTCTAGAAATAAAGGTAGACTTAAATGAGATTGTCTTAATACTCTTAACCAGATTTACATGTGTGTAGCTTTAAAATAATAAAATCCTTTTGCGTTCTATATTATAGCATAATCCAGAAGTGTGTATCTTGTCAGATATGGTAGTAAGAAAGAAAAAAAACAAAAAACAAAAAACAAAGAAAACCTCTGGACAAGTGCTTTGAGATTCAATTAAAATGGCCACTATACTGTGATAAACTAGGTGGAATAAAAGAAACACATTCCAATCACAAATGATTTTATTCTCTGTCCTGCAGGACTTCCACCTCCTTCTGAAAGTTTGCTAGCTATTAAACCTCAATACAAAAAAGTCTTGGCTTGTATGACTCATGATCCGCATTATGTTTCTTTAATCTTTTAAAAATAGTTGGTTCTACACTAAAAAGTGTTCTGATTGTATATTAATAAATACATAATATAAATACATACTGTAAGATTTAAACAAAAGTGGTGAATTATTTATTTGAATCCTTTTCCAACTGCTTATTCAAATAAGTACAGCAAATGCATTTGTTGGAATATTCTCATATATAAGATTACACATTTGAATAAATGCATTGTATGCATGTAAATGTGTAATCATTGAAATAAACACAGCTGTATATTCCCCATATGTATAGCTCCAGATGTTTGAAGCATATATTCGAGTTTCTAGAACTCTACACCTTGGTATCTATTTAAACATCCAGTAGAAAATACTGTGCTGCATTCATATACATAGAAATAAATTTTCAAACTGTATCCACAGTGATGAAATAGGTTAGAACAGTAAGGAGTCTCTGCTAATGAATTTCCTTCATGACCATGTCCTTATGAGATTGCTTGTCCTTGCAAATTTCATATAGCTTACTCATCTGTAAAGTGCACACCAGCCAACTTACCCTGCATGAATATGACTATTGCAAAGTATTCTCATAAGCATCTTACAAAATAATTAGTAACTACCAAAAATTAACTTTTAATCCTGTCCTCTTTTGGTGTAGGAGAGTCTCATGTTATCCACACCTTAGTTACTTATTTTGCAACTCATGTTTCTGCTCCAATACTTGGAGCATGTATAATTTGTAATTCCCTCTTAGGCACAGATATATATTAGAAATTATGATGAATATACTAAGCCAATCTCAAATGAAATATATCTAGGGACATTGAACAAGAAATAAATGGCTTAACATAAAAGTAAAACATCCAGATATATGTTATGAATATGCTTATTTCTTTATCACATAATGACAGATACATGATTTAGTTAAATTTGTGGTAGTTGAAAAGTATAGTAGAATCTAATACTTATATGTGCTAATGTCTTTGATCCAGATGAATGTGGATATAGATTGAAATTTGGGAGAATCATTTTGGATCATTTGCAGAAATTATAATCCTGTCAAAATATATGAAATTCATTGAATATATTAAAAATAAGAAATAAAATATCAAATTACTTAATCTTGTTCAGCAATCTTTGCCTTAATTTTTTTTTAATTGAAGTATAGTCAGTTTACAATGTTGTATCAATTTCTGGTGTACAGCATAATAGTTCAGTCATACATGTACATACATATATTCATTTTTATAGTCCTTTTCATTATAGGTTACTACAAGATATTGAATATATTTCCTGTGCTATACAGAAGAAACTTGTTGTTTGTCTATTTTATATATAGTAGTTAGTATCTGCAGATCTCGAGCTCCCAATTTATCCCTTCCCACCCCAACCCCCCTACCCCTCAGGTAATCATAAGTTTATTTTCTATGATTCTGAGTCTGTTTCTATTTCATAAATAAGTTCATTTGTGTTTTTTTTTTTTAGATTCCACATATAAATGATATCATATGATATTTTTCCTTCTCTTTCTAGCTTACTTCACTTAGAATGACAATCTCTAGGTCCATCCATGTTGCAGCAAATAGCATTATTTTGTTCTTTTTATGGCTGAGTAGTATTCCATTGTATAAAATACAACTTCTTTATCCAGTCATCTGTCAATGGACATTTATGTTGATTCCATATCTTGGCTATTGTAAATAGTGCTGCTATGAACATTAGGGTGCATGTATCTTTTAGAATTAGAGTTCCCTCCAGATATGTGCCCAGGAGTAGGATTGCTGGACCATATGCTAAGTCTGCTTTTAATTTTTTAAGGAATCTCCATACTGTTTTCCATAATGGCTGCACCAAACTACACTACCGACCAACAGTGTAGGAGAGTTCTGTTTTCTCCATACCCTCCCAAGCATTTATCATTTGTGGACTTTTTAATGATGGACATTCTGACTGGTATGAGATGATACCTCCTTGTAGTTTTGATTTGCATTTCTTTGATAATTAGTGATACTGTTTCATGTGCCTATCAGCCATTTGTATGTCTTCACTGGAGAAATGTTTGTTTAGGTCTTCTGCCCATTTTTGGATTGGGTTGTTTGGTTTTTTGTTATTAAGCTGTTTGAGCTATTTTGTATTCTGGAAATTAACCCCTGTCAGTTGCATTATTTGCAAATATTTTATCCCCTTCCATAGAGTGTCTTTTCATTTTATTTATGGTTTCCTTTGCTGTGCATGGCTTATATGTTTAATTAGATCCCATTTGTTAATTTTTGCTTTTATCTCTATTACCTCAGTAGACTGCTGTAGGAGAACACTGCTATGACTTATGTCAGAGAATGTTTTACCTATATTCTTTTCTAGGAGGTTTATGGTGTCATGTCTTATGTTTAAATCTTTAAGCCATTTTGAATTTATTTTTTTGTGTGGTGTTGTGAGTGTTCTAACTGCATTGATTCACATATGGCTGTCCAGCTTTCCCAGCAGCACTTGTCCAAGAGACTTTATTTTCTGCACTGTGTATTCTTACCTCCTTTGTCAAAGATTAATTGACCTTAGGTGTATGGGTTTATTTCTGGGCTCTCTATTCTGAGCCATTGATCCCTATGTCTGCTTTTGTGCCAGTACCACGCTGTTTTGATTACTGTAGCTTTGTAATATTATCTGTAGTCTTGAAGGGTTGTTCCTCCAGCTTCATTCTTTTTCTTCAGCATTGCTTCAGCAATCCTGGGTCTTTTATGATTTCATATAAATTTTAGGATTATTTATTCTAGTTCTGTGAAAAATGTCCTGGATAATTTGAGAGGGATTGCATTAAATCTGTAGATTGCTTTGGATAGTAGCCATTTAACAATATTAATTCTTTCAATCTAAAAGCATGGGATATCTTTCCATTTCTTTAAATCATCTTTAATTTTCTTAATCAAGATTTTATAGTTCTCTGCATATGTCTTTCACCTCCTTGATCAGGTTTATTCCTAAGTATTTTCTTTTATTGATGTGATTTTTAAAAGAGATTTTTGTTTTTTTGATTTTTTTTTTGCTTTTCCTTTTCTGTTATTTCATTGATAGTGAAAAGAAGTGTAACAGATTTCTGTATGTTAATCTTGTTTCCTGCTACCTTGCTGAATTTGTTTATCAGCTCTAGTACATTTTGTGTGGAATCTTTAGGGTATTTCTATGTATAGTATCATGTCATCTGCATATAGTGGTAATTTTACCTCTTCTCTTCCAACTTAGACACTTTTTTTTTAATTGTCTGATTGCTATGTCTAGGACTTCCAATACTATGTATGTTGAATACAAGTGGTGAGAGTGGTCATCCTGGTCTTGTTTCAGATTTTAGTGGGAAGGCTTTCAACTTTTCACTGTTGAGTATCGTGTTGGCTGTGGGTTTGTCATAGATAGCTCTTATTATGTTGAGAAATGTTCCCTCTATACCCAATTTGGTAAGTTTTATCATAAAATGGCTGTTGAATTTTATCAAATGCTTTTTTCTGCATCTATTGAGATGAACATGTGGTTTTGTCTTTTCTTTTGTTAGTGTGATGTATCACAATGATTGATTTGCATATGTTAAACCATCCTTGTGCCCCTGGGATGAATTTAATTTGATAGTGGTATATTTTTTTTAACTGTTATGGATTCTGTTTGCTAATATTTCACTGAGAATTTCTGCATCTATATTCATCAAAGATATTGGCCTGTAATTTTCTTTTTTGGTCTTTGTCTGGCTTTGGTATGAGGGTGATGGTGGCTTTGTAGAATGAGTTTGGGAGTATTTCCTTCTCTTCCATCTTTTGGAAGAGTTTTAGAAGGAGTGGTATGAATTCTCTCTATATTTGGGAGAATTCCTCAGTGAAGCCATCTAGTCCTGGACTTTGGTTGCAGGGAGGGTTTTTTTTTATTGCTGATTCTATTTCACTTTCAGTAATCAGTCTGTTCAAATGATCTGCTGCTTCTTAATTCAGTTTTGGTGGGCTGTATGTTTCTAGAAACTTGTCCATTTCTTCTAGGTTGTCCAATTTGTTGGCATATAATTGTTCATAGTATTCTGTATGGTTTTTTGAATATCTGTGGGTTGGTTGTAGTTTCCCCTCTTGCATTTCAGTTCAGTCTGTTTGGGGCCCTCTGTGCCTCCTGTACCTAGATACTTGTTTCCTTTTTTAAATTTGGGATGTTTTCAGCTATAATTTATTCAAATACATTTTCAATCCCCTTTTCTCTTTCTTCTCCTTCTGAGATCCCTATTATGCGTAGATTGGCATCCTTTGTATTATCCCATAGGTCTTGTATATTGCTTGCTTTTTTTTTTTTCCACTTCTCTTTCTACCTGCTGTTCTGATTGGGTGATTTCCATTATTCTATCTTCCAGATCACTTATTCATTCTTCTGCATTACTTAGTTTTCTATTTATTACTTTTAGCTCTGCTTTTATCTCAGCAAATGAGTATTCTAATTTTAATTGGCTCCTCTTTACAGTTTCTAGTTGTTGTTTTTTGTTTTTACCATGCTCTGCATCTCTATCCATAGTCTTTCTCGATTCCTTTAGTATTTTTATTACCTCCTGTTTGAACTTGGCATCTAGCAGACTGGCGAGGACTATTTTATTGTTTTTTCTTTCAGGGTTATTCTCTTGATCTTTAGTTGGGAGTGGTTCCTCTGCTTCTTCATTTTACCTGTATTTCGCTGACTATATGAATTTAGGAAAAACAATTATCTACTGTGGTCTTGAAGCCCTGTTTTTATGTAGGTGTTTTCCTGTGTAGCCTGCATGCATCTAATACTTTTGTTACAGGGTGGTTTTTAGTATGGATGCCTGCCGCATCTTTCCTCCATGTGTGTTGGCTATTATCCTGTTGATAGGGGGTGTAATTGGTGACCAGAGCCTGCACTGGATGTTGAATGGGATCTCCTCTTTGCTCTGTTGTCATCACAGCCCTTCCCAATAAGGGTCTACTTATTAGAATAGAAGCCCCCAGATCCATTTCTGAGCTGCAGTGTGAGGTAGGTGGTACTGGAGTGCTCCCACTGGGAAAAGAGCTGCTCAGTATTCCTCCGCAGGAGCCATCCACTGGAAAGTGCACTCTGGGGTTTGCTTATTACCGTTGTGTGGGCTCATAGAATTACACTGTTCTTGGCAATGCCATTGGCTCCACCTAAACCATAGGAATGCAGGCAATCAGCCTGGGTGTCCCTTAGGCCTCAGGTGCTATGCTCCCAAAGCCACCAGCACAGATCCCTTGACACAGATGTGTTGAAGTCAGGCACCAGGACCGCCATAGGTGCACACCTGGAACCACCCTGGGAGCTATGGAATTAGCCCAGACCCTGGCCCTGACTCCACCTGTGCATACTGGCAAAACTGTTAATGCTGGACCCGCCCCAGCCAGGGACGCACCAGTAATCCCCTCAGATGTCCCCCAGGCACTGAATTTACAAAGCCGACCAGAGTGTGTAAATCAGTGGGTGGATGCACAGCCCCTGGGACATGGCTCAGATTTCAACCCCACGTCCACTTGTGAGTGACCTGCAGGTGCCTGCGTGCTCCCAGATCTCACAGAGGCAGAGCCCCACCTGCTGCGAGCACAGGGAGAAGGAGACTGCTATGGCAGGGCCCTTCCTCTCTGTGTACGTGCTAGCAATGGAACTTCAGCAGTGGACAGGGTTACATCCTCCGTACACCTCTAGCTGTGGCCCAGATCACATTCCAGCCCCTTTCAGCCACCTCTGTGCAGCCAAACCCAGTCCTATCCCCGAGTCTGTCCACTGAAGCCCTAGTTTCACACCAGCAGATGCACATCTCAGGCTGGGGAGTGCAGTGAGGGGACCAGGACTGTCTGTGCTGGTCTCTCTCTCTTCTGCCTGCTACAAGCTGGTTGCCGCACCCTCCTGTGAGCCTCTGAAGCTACCTTTCTGTCCTGGCTGACCTCTCAGCTGGTGAAGGGTATCCCCAGGGTGCGGGAATCTTTCCTCTTTCACAGCTCCCTCCCAGGGGCACAAATCTCTTGTCTTGATTCCCTTTTTTTCCCCTTTCATCCTTTCTGGTTATATTGCCGGTGGATGCAACCGGTGTTCCAGGTCCCAGAAAGAATTCAGAGACAAGACGTAGTGGTTAAAAAAAGTAAAGTAAGAATTTATTAAAGGATGGGTAGGACACTCTCAAGGGGAGAGCGGGCAGGCTCAGGTGAGCGGCTGCCCTGTGTTTCTTTGGCAAGTTAGTTACACAGGGTGTAAAAACTGAATGGGCGGAATATTCACTGGGGAGGGAAGGGTTTGGGGTCATATTCCCTGATTATCATCCTAACTCCACCTTCCCAAAGGGAGGAGGGATTTCTGTCCGAATTTAGTCTGGATCAGAAGTGTCATGGCGTCGGAGCATGAGGGGTACTTCTGATTTGCAAGGCTAATTTTATTGAAATGAGAGCATAATGAGCAAAAGGTTATATCAGGACACAGGAAATTCTTGCCTTTTCTCACCTTTCTTTGTTGGTCTTTAGGCCACTCATCACCCCAAAAGGTGTGACCACTTATCAGCCCAGAGGTTCCTGCTTTTCTTTCTCTGCCAGGGAGCCCTGGTGCTCACATGATGTGTGGTTTCCTGCATTTGGCTTGTGCCCCTCCTTTCTGCCCAATTCCTGCCATGTGGTCTCTGTCCCCGTTTCTCTGCTCATATCTAGCTGTCTGCCTGCTCTAACAGTTATATGGTGCTCTCTCTTGCAGCTTTGGTTGTATGAAATCTGCCAGCATTTAGTAGGTGTTCTGTGAGAATTGTTTCACACGTTGATGTATTTTTGATGTATTTGTGGGAGGAGGGTTCCACCGTCTTGTTCTCCTCTCCCATGCTCACTGCGACCTTCTACTTTAAGGAGAGGTCTTTTGACTATGAATCCTAGGAGAAGTTCATTACTGTATAGATTGTGTCCGTATGTGTATGTTTGTGTGTGTGTGTGTGTGTGTATATATATATATATACATACACAAAGTTAGGTAGAGGTGAAAGAAACTTTATTAGAATTTAATTTGGGAAGGTTGTCAAAAAGTATCAAAAAGGTTTTAAAACACTTGGTCAGATAGGATCATAAGTCACTCCATCTTGATCATTGCAGGAGAGGTTTTTGGTTGACAGAGAATATCCAGATACATATCTCACGTTTTGCATCATAAGACAGAAAACTTCAAGGAGCTCCTGACCCAGCAGTCGCAGCGATTTGAGGCTGGCCCCCAGCCCCTCATGGGCCCTCCTTTGATGCTGGCCAGGGCCCCTGGTGCGTTCACCCACCTGACACATTGTAATGAAGCTGAAGTTAGCCATTATCTCGGTCTTCCCTAGAAGGCAGTGTAAACAGAGATGGGGGTGTGAGGATGCCTGTGGGCACCTTAGCAGTTTAAACCTTGTGCCTTCTTCACTGCCTTGTCTCCAGGGACAGAAAATCAATTTGGAAAAAAAGGAGGGAGGGAAGTCAGACAGAAGGCGTTTCATCTTCCTGTGGAAGCTGAGAGGGAAACTGAAAGAAAAGTTTGGTTTTGGAGCTCCGTCCTCCTTTGGTTCAGCTATTACTGGGCTACTTCCGGTAAGCGTGGCCCTTACAGGCACCCACCCTCCATGCATGCCCCCCACCCACACATTGCCCCCCACCGTCAGCACCAGTGAGCCTGAAAGGAACTCCCTCAAAGGAGGACGCCTGGCATGTAAGGTGCACTGCCCGGGGCGCCTGCCCTCATGGGCTCCTCGATTTCCGCTGGTAAGAAACAGGTGACATTGTATCATTCCACATACAGTAAAAGAAACTTAAAACAGTATACTTCCGTTTCCTCAGCCTTTGTGATGTTGTTACCACGTACTGTCTCTTCATTTGTATGACCTCTACACACGCATTATTATTTTTCTTTTAACAATTCAGTTCTCCTTCAGGAAGAGTTTTATAATACAGAAAACTCTTTTATATTCACCCTCGTATTGATCATTTGCAATGACCTTTATTCCTTCGTGTAGTTGCTTGTTTCTATCTGGTGTTATGTCCTTCCTGCATGAAGGACTTTCCTTCCTCATTTATGGTGCAAGCTGCTGGTGTGCGCGGTGAGTCACTTGTGCTAGTGGTGAGTTATCTGACCTGTTGTATGTCTGAATGAGTCTCTATTTTGCCTTCACTTTTGAAAAAGATTGCTTCTGGGTATAGAATTCTAAGTTGGCAGTTTTCATTTCAGTATTTTAACCTGGTTACCTCACTTTCTTCTCTCTTGCATTAATTCCAATAAGAAGTCTTCTATCTGCAATCATCTTATATTCGTTCTTCTGTAAGTAATGATTCTTCTTTTTTTCTTTGGCTGCTTTTACAAATTTCCCTTTTTGAGTTACTTAAAGAAATTTGATTGTACATCATGATGGAGACTTCTTCATGTTTCTTCTGTTTGGAGTGTGTTGAGCTTCTTGGATCCATGGTTTTATAATTTTCGTCAGATTTGTAAAATTGTCAGTCACTGTTGCTCCAAATATTTTTTTTCTGCCCCCTACTCTTCTGTCTCCTTCAAGTACTCCAGAGACATACATTGGGCTACTTGATCTTTTTCATTTTTTTAATATTTGTTCTCTCTCTCTCTGCATAATTTTGGATAGATTTTTTTTTTACTTTGGATATTATTTATTGCTTTATATTTCATGTTCATTTATATTTTCTGCTCTTAATCCCATCCAATGATTTTATATCAGACTTTTTTATATCTAGAAGTTCAATTTGACACTGTTTTATGTCATCCATGGCTTTTCTTAATATATTCATCCTTCTCTCTACCTTCTTAAACATTTGGAAAATAATTATAATAACAAGTTTATCATTCTTATCTACTAATTGTATCATCTTTGTCACTTCTGAGTCTGTTACTGTTGATTGAATGTTTTTTCTTTATCACGTGAGTGATCTCTTTGCATGCCTGGCAATATTTTTTTAATTGAACGCGACATTTCGAACTTTACCTTGTTGGATGCTAGATATTTTTGTTTTCCTAAAACACACTTGAGCTTTGTTGTAGAATGTATTTGTTACTAGACACAATTTAATCCTTGTCAGGGTTGTTTTTAAGCTTTGTAGGCAGGAGCAGAGCAGCCTTTCGCCTATTAATCTTTTGCCTCTACTGATCCAGTACACTTCTGTTTATTCTAACCCTTTGAATCATGATGTATTTCCACTTTAGCTGGTAAAGACACACTCTTCCTGACCCCAGGTCAGCCCTGTGGATTGTTCTCGCTGCTTCTTCCAGGTCATACTTTTTTTTTTTTTTTTTTAATTCAGGTTATTTCCTTCCATGCATTCACTGATCAGTATTCAGTTGGAATTCAAGAAGTAATCTCTGTATCTATGCAGGGCTCTCACTGTGTGGTACTCTCCTGTCTGGTATTAGACCCTGTGAACTGTTGCACCCTTGGCCTCACCAGTTTCCAGCTTTATCATCTCAACCAGGGGACACCACCAGGCTTCACGTAGGTTTCCTCTCCCTTCACTCTGGCCTGGAAACTCTGTCCCAGGGTGTAGACAGGGGCAGTCAAAGCCCTCACTTAATTATTTTTTTCCTCCCTCAGGGATTACTGTCCTGCTGCCTGAAGTCCAATGTTTAAAACCATTATTTGAAATGTCTGAGTTTTCCATTGTTTCAGATGAAAGTTAGATTTGGTCTTTATTACTTAATCATAGCTGGGAACACAAGTTTTCAGCTGCTCACTTTTATTTAAAACTTAATTATCAGAATTTCGGGGGGATGGAGGAAGAAGCTGTAACCTTCCGGAGAGGATTTGTATTACCACTGCAAGCACATCAGGGCAGTAAGAATGTAGAATCATTTAAAACTTAATTGAAGCATAAAAGAGCCTCAATTTTTTTTTACTGCAAATATATGCAAAATCTACCTTGTGGGTACAACTTCTCAGGGATTTTTTTTTTTTTTTCCTCTGTGCAAGGTCAGGACAACCATGATCCTTTGAGGATAGAAGCATAGGTATATTTATTTTTGCTTTCTCCTTACATTGAGGTTCCCAACTAAGGGTTTGACAGTTTCTTATTAGATTTCCTACCTTGGGTGGGCCTTGACTCACAAAGACTGTGAAAACCACTGAAGTTCCCAGCTTTGGCTCACTTATGCAAGGCAAAAAGCAGGCTCAGTATTCTTGCTTCTTGCTGAAATACAGCTGCTCTGATTAACTGTTATTGCAGAACACACTACCCAAATTCTAGTGGTATAAAACAACAATAATTTTATTATGATCAAAAATCCTACGGGTCAGGAATTTGAACAGGAATCAACAGGAAGTGCTTGTCTGTTCCACAGTGTCTGGGCTCTCAGCTGGAAAGCCCGCACTGTTGGGGAATGACTCAAATGGATTTTTAAGCTCCTCTACACAAATGTCTGACACCTGCGTTAGGATGCCTTGAAAGCTGGATTGCACTCAGCTTGGACTTTTGACAAGAGGACCTGTACGCAGCCTTTCAGGGGGACTTGCAGTTCTCATAGCATGGAAGGTCAGGTTGCAGAAGATCAGTGAAGAAATTATTGTGTCCATCTTTGGAAAATACGGTTTGCCACAACTTCTTTTATACTTGTGATTGAAAAACGCTTTTATCTACTAGCCCTTTGGAGAAATATCTGTGTCTATATTTGCATCTGTGTCCATGTTTTCAGCATTGTTACTTGTTTTCAGCATGAAGAATTCCAGAGGTCAATCTGGATATTCATCTTCAATAGAACATAGATATGGAATTCTCAACCTTCATATATATTTGAGAATTAATTTTTTGAGTTCCACAAAAATATTATTGGTATTTTAGTGGGTATTTCACTGATATTCATTACAGGCACATGTTGGAGATATTGGGGGTTCGGTTCCAGGCCACCACAATAAAGTATCACAATAAAGCGAGTCAAACACATTTTTTTGGTTTCTCAGTGCATAAAAAAGTTATGCTTATGGTGTACTGTGGTCTCTTATGTGTGCAATACCATTATGTCTAAAAATATTGTACATACCTTAATTTAAAAATACTTGATTATAAAAAAAAAAAATACCAGCCATCTTCTGAGCCTTCAGCAAGTCATAATCCTTTTGCTGGTGGAGGGTTTGCCTTGATGTTGGCGGCTGCTGACTGATCAGGGTGGTGGCTGATGAAGGCTTTGGTGGTTCTAGCAATTTTTTTTATTTTAATGAGACAATAATGTAAGTTTGCTGCATCAATTGAATTTTCCTTTCATGAATGATTCTCTACAGCGTACAATGCAATTTGATAGCATTTTATCCAGAGTAGAGCTTTTTTCAAAACCGAAGTCAGTCCTCTCAAATCCTGCCCCTGCCTTGTCAACTAAAGATTATGTACTGTGCTAAATCCTTTGTTGTTATTTCAGCAATCTTCATATCTTTACTGAGAATAGACTCCATCTCAAGAAACCATTTTCCTTGCTCATCGTCATAAAAAGCAACTCCTCACCTATTAAAGTTTTATCCTGAAATTGCAGCAATTCTGTCAATCTTCAGGCTCCACTTCTTATTCTAATTCTCTTGCTATTTCCACCACATCTGCAATTACAATAGTCACATCAAAGATCACTGATCACAGAGCACCATAACAAATATAATAATAATAGTAATAATAATAAAGTTTGAAATGTTGCAAGATTACCAAAATGTGACACAGAGGCACGAAATGAGCAAATGCTGTTGGAAAAAAGGCGCCAATAGGCTTGCTCAGTGCAGGGTTTCTACAAACCTTAAAATTTGTAAAAACAAAACAAAATAAAGCAAACCATGATATCCGCAAAGTGCGATGCAGTGCAATAAAACAAGGTATCCCTGCGTGGACTTTTAGATGCCTTTGTAATGGTGAGTGTTCTTATCCTTGAGCATGCGCATTATGTCTTTTTTATATCTCATTAACTGAAGTTGCATAATTTTTTCCATTCAGGTCATGCACATTTATTTTTAGGTTTGTTTTCTGGAATATTGTAGTTTTGTGGTTTTATGAACTGCATTTACTAAATGCATTGTGTTTTCTAATTGCTTCCTCCTGGTTTGTGGGAAAGCTATTGATTTTTGCAAACTGATCATATATACAGATATTCAACTTTGTTTAATTTCTTAGCTGCAACAAAAGTTTGTTTGTTGATTGTCTTGAAATTTAAAATCACGTACAAATAATGACAGACCATCTTAGAGTTTGGAATTATGTATGAATGACAAAGTTGTTTCTCTCTTTTCAGTGCATACACCACTTTATTTTTATGATTCCATTAGCTAGGACCTCCAATATGCTGTTGAAGAACAGCAACAATAAAGAATCTTTGTCATAGTATCAACTCTAATTTGAAATATTTCTAATGTCTCACCATTGTAATATGATGCTCACTTAAATCTCTGGTATTTTATTAAGTTAAGGATGGTATATTCTAGATTAGTTTTGTTGAGTTCTTTTTATTATGAATGAATATTAACTTCTCTTAAATGTGTATCATTAATCATTGAAATGAATAACAGCATTTTATAGTTACTACATTAAGAAATATTCCAATGTGGTATTATACTTTCTCCTAGAGAAACACTACTTAGTTATGCCTTCTTAAAAAATACGTTGCTTAATTTGACTTGTTAACACTGTATGTTTTTTGTATCTATTTTGTGAGTGTAATTGGCATATTGCAGGGCGTGTGTGTGTGTGTGTGTGTGTGTGTGTGTGTGTTGTGTCTTTGCTATCACTGCCCAGTTCTGGTAACTGTTGTGTGTACCAGGTTAATTGAAAGAGTGTTAGTGCTTCACCTTATTTTCTTTTCTGGGAATCTTTGCAGAAGATGGGAAATTGTTTATTTTGTAAAGTCTTATCATAACTTGCTATCTAAATAAAAATTATCTGGACTTACTACTTCCTCAGTTTATTCTAGGGTTAGGTTTAATTCAATTGTTATGCTTCCTCTTGAACACACTTGAAATTCACATCTTCCCAAAAGCATATACGTTTCATATAAGCTTAAAAATTTATAACCTAAAATTGTACATTCTCATACAATATTTTAAGCTTTACTCAATAACTTTGTTGAGTTCCTAATGTGTTTTCTTTTTCATGACTATATTGTTACCGAGTTCAAACACATTCTGCTCACCGAAGGACAGGCCAGTAAATTGGGAGACGAGGTGTTGGGACGAGGAATAGTGACTTTATTTGGAAAGCCGGCAGACCAAGAGGATGGCAGACTAATGTCTTGGAGAACCATCCTGCTCTAGTCAGAATGCAGGCTCCTTTCATACAAAAAAACAGAGGAGGGGTTGTGGTTGGTTGTTGCAAACTTCCTGCTGTAGAAATTCTTTGTTCTTGCAGCCGTCCATGTGGGTCAGGCCATGGTGTCCCTGTAAACCTCCAATGAAACAAAGGTTATTCTCTATTTTGCAACTTGCCATCTCTATGTAAGAGCAGAAGTGCTAACATCCTTAAAGGTCAGCTCCCGAGAATAGGCTCTCCTGTCAATTTCAGGCCAAAGGCAACATTGTTTCATAAAAGGTGTAGCGCTGACAAGACTAAGCCTAGAAAACAGGGCGCAGTGGTCAAAGCTAACAGACCAGATCCAATATGGAGTCAGATTTGTTCTCCTCTGTTACAAAGCTTTCCAGATTTTGAAATTAATCTCTTTAAAAATCTTGCCTTTGATTTATGGTGATCAAGTTTAGAATTTTTGTTAAGTTTTATTAATATATATTTTAATTGTATTGACTTCTTTCTGTTTTTTTTTCCTGAATTTGTTATTTTTGTTCTAAGTTTTTATTTATTTTTCATCTATTACTTTCTACTAATGCATTTGGGTCCATAAATCTTTCTCTGTGTTCCCTCATGGACACAGAGTATACATTTTGGTAAATAGTGCCTTTTATCTTTTAAAAGTTCATAATTAAGAATTCTTTTCCTCTTAATAAAGAGTTATTTAGAAGCATTTTCTTTAATTGATGGGTTTGTATATTTGGAGGGAGCTTGAGGAAGAGCTATTTTTTGGTAATTAAGTTTGTATTTTCTTACAACATTCTCAGTGAATATAGCCTCTATGATAATATTTTTTGGATAGCTTTTTTGAGATTTCTTTTGTGATTAGTAAATGGTCAATTGACTTCTCTTTTCTTTTGGCTTGCCATTTGTGTTTAAATCCTCTGTTGAGTTCAAACTTATATAAAATTCTATATCTACTACATAGTTTGTTAATTGTGTTACACAAATATTTTATATTCTAACTTACTTTCATATTCTCAATTCAACAAATTAAACATTTCTAGTTTGCACTATTGTGATTTATTAATTTTTTTGTATATTTGTCAGTTTCACTTTATATATCTTGTAATTGTGTTAATTAGTACATAAAGAATCATTACTACTATATTATACTGCTAAACTTCCTACATTATATTTAATTAGTATGAAATGCCCCTTTCACTTCCTTTAATGCTGCTTACCTTAAATTGTATTTGGTCTAATATTAATATTGATATTATTTTTTTTCTTAACAATCTTCTGGCTTATCTGTTTTTATTTCAATATTTCTATGTCATTTTGTTCAAGTGAGGTTTCGTACTTCCACTGGATTCAGTCTGCTTTGAGTAATTTAAATTCCCCAGTAGTTTCTAGGCCAAAATTGGGTATCCTTTTTGTTTTCCAGTGCAATCATAAATATTTTGAAATATTTTCACTATTAACTCCAATAAATAGAAATAGAGGAAGAAGATGCCCCATTTACCCAGAGCATTATTTTGATCTTGATGCATTATAGCATTTTTAGGTTCTGCATCTTATCCTGACATCTTAAGAAGCCTATTTTTCCTTATGAAAACAATAACATTCATTATACATTTT
Organism: Camelus ferus; assembly: GCF_009834535.1. Lineage (NCBI taxonomy): Eukaryota > Metazoa > Chordata > Mammalia > Artiodactyla > Camelidae > Camelus > Camelus ferus. The sequence goes on along the minus strand of NC_045720.1, from coordinate 35,883,247 downwards.
AGAACATACAGTAAAGCCTCATTTTCAAGATATCCTGAAACAAGTAAATATAGTTTACTATTTTTGTAAGAATCTTAAAAAAAGAAATAAATGGAGACAAAATAGAAGTACTCAATATTAGCAATGCGTAGTAAAAAGACCTTATTATGTTTTGGAAATTTGGCCCCTCTTTCTCCACTTTTTATTTGAAATCTGCTAAATTAGCAATTGCATTGTTTGCATTACCTTACCTGGATTTTTTAAAATATAAAACATAATTTTGAGATTCAGTTAAGCTTAAAGAAGGAAAACAGACATTTGGCCCACTGTTAATTTCAGCGGTGCATATTCCCTGAATGTTAATGGAAATAAGGACTTAATGGATGATATATCTGTTATGAAATACTAAAATATAACTGTACTCTTCAAATCTAATAACTTTGTGTGTGTGTGAGTCAGCCAAATGCATGAATACTGGACCAGAAAAAATTCTTCAGCAATCTGACATTCACTGAGTTAACAATGTATTTTTCACTGGTGGGGAACGTCCAAGGGTGAGGGATAGACCGTGACTGACTGCTTTCTAGGCAGTTTTCTCATGCTGTAATGTCTACCAGAATTGATGCAAAAATCAGAGGGAAATAATTTTTATTTCTTAAATGGTTGAGTAGATTAAAGCTATGTTGGCCTTTTAAGTGTTCCTGTAAATTCAGATGCCCCAAATATGAGTAAGAGCTGTTAAATGCTCTTTTTCATAGAGCCAACGATCTCCTGTTATGCTTCCTGAAGCTCAGAAGTAAGATGACGTTGGGATGTGATCTTCCTCCTCCTAAGTAAGGGGTGGTGGTGCCTTTATACTAAAGGGAGTATTAAGAGAAGGATAGTCCTTGATGCAATTCATTTTGAAGCATTTTGCGATCTTTCAGAATTGAATTTAAATGCTAGGTCTGTCCAATCTATTTGTGATAGGTTGGGCAAGTTATTTGATGTCTCTGTGCTAGAGTTCTCATTCATAAAATTAGTATAATAATATCCAGTTCACAGTGCTGCTCTAAAAATTATATAAGATAATGTTTTAAATGCTATCAATACAATGAGGCCCATGGTATGAATGATATGGTTATCTAAATTTAAATTTGCAATAAATTACTTTTATGTACCATAGACGTGCTGGACAAAGGAGAGGAGCAGGGTTGCTATCTGTCCCATCAGGCAACTACTTAGTCCCATCAGACAGCTTCCTCAGAAGTAATGCCCCAGCAGACACAAAGTAGAAGCAGACAGGAAATGAAATAACTTAACTTCAGGTCAAGTCAAGACAAAATGTTTTGTGATTTTTTTTTTATAAGCACAGAAAAGGATTTACTGTTATAAGAAACAAGTGCCAAATTCCAGTGGTTTAACATAGTTTATTTCTTGCTACCTTCACAGTTGATACAGGAAGGCAGTGAGGCTTCTGCTCCATGAAGTCATTCAGGGGATGATACTTTTTCCCTCCACACACTCCACTGTTCCTGGAGTCCTGAAGATCACACGTGAACCTGCTGCATCTGGCAAGCGGGAGAAGTAACAGAGATAAGAACAGAGAATCACGTGGGTGTATATTTAGGGACCACGCATAGAAGCAGTACGTATCATTTCCAAGTTTTTCATATTGTACTGGCCAGAACTTAAGTCTCATGGTCCCACCTACTAGGGAGAGGAGGCTTAGAGAGAAAATCTGTGTCCCAGGGCAGAAAGAGAAGTTTGGTAAACATGTAGAATTGTTTCTGCCAGAGATGTCATTTGGTCAGATGCCAAAATAAGGGCAGGGAGTGAATTGAATTTTTCTTTTTAATTTCCTCACCTAAGTTTTTTCTCATACTCCTTTCTTAATAGTCTTCAAAATAAACATCCAGTTTTTGCTTAAACTGAAGAATAAACACAAGAATGGTTTATGCTTTGCTACTCAGTTCAGCTCAGCAGATCGTCTTCATTGCTGGATTCCTATGCCTAGCTCTTTGTAAAGTTCAAGTCACTTGACCTCTTCAAGCTTCAGATACATGAAAAATGTCTACCTAAATCACAGAATGAAAAGTTAAATTGAGATGATAAACGAAAATATGTGTTTATCAATTAGGAAGCATGAAACATTATTTTTACTAATGAAAAATGTCTGGAAAATAATTATAATGATGATTTAGCATTCCATTACCACTCTGCCCTGTCTTCATCAAGTCCATTAGCATCCTTGCAGCAAATCATGCTGTTTAAATGTCAGATGTATATTTGAATTTCACGTGTGTTATATAGCAGAATCTATGTTTAGTTAACACTCTCTTGTACTGTCAGTACAAGAGTAAACCATGATATAAAAAAAAGAAGTCATCACAGAGAACATGAGGTATCGTTACATATGAGCCAAAGATTTGGAAGACAAAGATTCAGAAGTAATGAAAGAAAGGAGTTTTTAAAGGTCAGGTTGGCCAGGGGTCTGAAAAGTGGAGAATTCAGTTGGTCATTAAAATTATATTAGATATTGGAATACTAAAGACACCTAAGAAGGGTGGTTTTGTGTGTGTGAGTGTGTGTGTGTGTTTATCTCTTGGTTTTTTTTTTTGCCTCCTAATTTTATCCCCTAATTTTGTTTTAGTTTATTTTTTATTGAGGTCGCATTGGTTTATAACATTATGTAAGTTTCATGCAAACAATGTTATAGTTCTACTTCTGTATACACTGCAACATGCTCACGATCAAAAATTCAGTTTTCATCTTAAGCTAAATCTTCATCAAAGAATTGAAAAGAGGAACCTAATTCTTTAGTCCCCCTTTTATTCTGTTATAGACATTAGTCTACCTTTCAAAACATATTTACTTCGCAATAAATCATTGCTTCTTTAACATTCACAACTCTGTCCTTAATAATCTAAATCAAAACTTAAGATCAAATAGTTTTTCATGCAAATTAGAAGGTGTGCCAGTTCTATGAAGGCCTACAGTATAATTTTTATGTAGACTGAAAAGTGATTGTATCTTTTCTCTTTCCTTTCTTACTTTCCAGTTTGCCTTTTACTCTATTTTTCCTATATTTTCTTCATTTCTTTCCCACCAGTTTTCTTGATTTTGTGTATATTTTATGTTTTTATTCCATAAAATCTGGAAATCATGAAACGGATATTCAACTATTATGTATAATGCACTTGTTACCTCTAACGGAACTAAATTCCATGTAAGAATAAAATACTTCTTCTGTCAATTATCATGAAAAATTTCTCTCAACCTGTCATGGGTCTAAAGGTTAATAAACACATTGTTTTAATTCCTTCCCTTTAATTTTCTTTTTAAGTTGACTGACACTGTGATTGACTTTGAATGATCATTATTGATTTCCAGACTTGTACGAGGCCATTTATTAAACACATAGCTTTTTTAGCTTACATGTGAGTTGAAGTGTGTGTGTTTCTGTGGGTGCAAAAGAGAAAGAGAGGGAATGTCTGTATAGTAAATGCTCACTCTAAATTTTGCTGAGGACCATGAAATCTATGTTGAGCATGATCACTCCATAGCTTGTAGATTCCATCCCCTATTTCTTCTTCCACTTTTCTTCTTGATTTCCCAACAGCTCCCTCATATAAGAAGTGGTAGGTGAAGTCAATGAACCTATTCCTGGTACCAAAAAATGGGGGAATAGCTTAATTTAGAGGCATTAGAGAAGATCTGGCTTCACTCTATTTTCAGTTTCCATTTGCTGTGGGAGGTCAAGGGCTGACATTTAATCTCATGCATGTACTGACATGCTTTAAAACCCTCCAAGGTTTCCCTGGGCCCTATTGTCACAGAAAGTTAGAAAAACTTAACCAAAACCATGTTTGTTAACTGAGAAAAATGTTTGTAAAGTGAGGTTGTTGTTATTGTTGTTAAGAAACTATATTACATATTCCATGCCCAGGCTGTGGCCAGTCAGAGGCCGTACAAGGTGGCAATTAGCATAATCCAGGTTTTAGCCCTCTATATTTCAGGCTAAGAACCTTGATTTGTCAGTTTACCAAAATTAATAACAATCTAATATTCTTTGCAAAGAATAATAATTTACTATAAGTCATTGTAAATGATGGTTTTTTTCTATTTGACTAGCACATTTTCTCCTTATATCTGAGTTATGTGGGAAGTCAAATTACAAAAAAAGGCATTTGTTGCCTGCAGTCTACGAAACTAGCACTAGTTGAGTGATTTGAATGTAAAATAGCATGAAACAGAGAATCAAATACATGTTCAATGATACTACACATTATATAGTATAACTTATCTGGGCAACCTTTTTTGCAAGTTCTTAAAATTCACCACACTATTGTTCTAAGGATCAGTTGGAATAATTATCTTGTTTCCCATGGTTTCATGGCTCTAATTACAAGCCAGGACTTGACATATGACAAGCTACTCAAGTAGTATAACTGTCCATCAAGCAAGAATGAAATGATCAGCTAAAAGGTTGAGTTTCTCATTGTAATTTTGAAATGTGAGTTGTCTTTCAGAATTTTCAATTTGTTGCAATTTCAGATAATACAGATCAATCTTTCTGAGTCTCATCAGATCTGGAACTGTAAAAAGAGTAATTCTTCTTTTTAGTTGCAAGAGTATGAAATATTACAAAATCAAGAAGATAATACCATCATGTAAGCCTCTCGAAGCATTGGCAACCGGCTTACTTCCGTGACGTTCTACCAGAAAGTTCACTCCTACCTCTACTTTGTAGTGCAGTAACTCAGTGTTTTTAAGGGATATCTCTGTTAAATATAAAGTTATAGACAGATGTCATAAGCTTTTTAGCATCTCCAAAGAATTTGTTCAATTCCTTAAAAAGTAGTGAAAAGAAGAATTTAGTTATCTACCAGAGAATGGGAACACTATAAAGAATTACTTAATATATGGGCTTACATATGTGTATATGTCATTTGGTTTTACATGATAAGTATTTGGACTTGCCCTACTTAATTAGCATAAACATAGACTGAATGGGCACCATTACTGTCCTGGTAAACTAGTATTCTAAAGAAACAGCTTAGTTCATTTGTGAGCTGTTACCAGAAGTCATTGCTTGGCGTGGTTAATAATAATCAAATTATAACAGGTAAATATATGATTTATCAAAACAAATGAAAATCACAATTTTCTGAAAACAATGATTAGAAAACTATCAGTAGTAATTTTAATGCAAAATCCTTGCAATATGTCCATATTCTAGGATGCTAAGTACCTATTAAAATTGTTTTTGAAGAATATTTTAAAATACGGAGATAGATTCTCAAGTGAAAAATCAAGCTAATACGCAGTATAGTTACTATGATTTAATATTGATATGGATAGGTAGCTACATAGATACACAGACAGATATGTATATATGTTGTACATTTCTCAGTATTATCTTTGAATGATACACTTATGGTGATTTTTATTTTTATCTCACACTTACTTATGTTTCTCAAATTATTATACCCCCCAAAGTGAATTCATATTCTTCCCTTTCTTTATTCTCTTTATTGTCACAAAAGGAAGGAGAGAGAAATAAATGCATGTGTGTTTGTTTAAGTACATGGATGTTTAAATTCCATGCCACCTTTTCTGGCATTTAAATCACAAACTAGATTGATGGGGTACATTTATTTTTTACTTTCATACCAGAAAACATAAAGTTCATTTTATTTTCGAGTGCTATAATTTGTTCAATACTTTAACTCCTCTAAAATTATTCTATTTCATATTGTTCTACTTAATCTCCAACATTTACTTGGGTAAAATTTACCCTTAATAAATTGGTCATCTCAAACACCATCTGTCCCCAAAAGCTTTCCAAGATTCCCCGTTTGGCCTCTATATCAGTTCTCTGTGTTCTCATTACACCAGAAGACTCTTTTCTGAACATGTAGCAAATTTTATTGACCATAATTTTCTCAAAATCAGAGATTATATTTTATTCAACTTCTTATGCTTTGGAATATTATATGATGAATGCAAGTTGAAGTAAATATTATAAAAATATCTACCCCCTTTTCCCAATTTGTAATTTTAGTTCCATTCCAATAGCAGTGATTTATTCACTTTTGGCAGTGGACAGGCAAAAGCTATCTTATATTAGGAAAAGTAATGAATAAAAAAAGTAAGAAAATTCATGTATTACAGATGCAAAAATATACAAACAAATCAGTAAAAAATAACAGACAATTCATAAACAAACACTTTAGCCATGAGGATTTAATTTAATATGTGATAAAAGTAATATTATATATCAGGAAAGAAAAGATTAGTATGTAAAATATGTTTATATTTTTTAAATAATACATTTAGAGCTACAACGCATCCAAAAGCTGAAAATAAATACCAGGTATATTACAACTTAAAACTAAAACCTAGAAGCACTTATGAATAGAACAAAAGATGGCATAGTATTTGGATAATCAAAACCACGTAAGCATAAAGGTAAGTAAACAAATCATCAAGGAATATATAGACACATTCAACTACATAAAAGTATTTTTTTTAAGAAACCTCCTGTTTATTAAAAAAGTCATAATTAAAATGTTAACAGTAAATAGTGGGAAGATTGCCACAGCTTTAGTGACTTTAATAGAGAACTTGAAATATTGTTAAGAGTATTAATACCTCAATAACTAAGGTTGTAAGAACAGATTAAAATATTAATATAGTAATATTCAGTATTGGTCAGCTTGGGGTAAGATTGAAACATAACACTATAATCACCAAAGAAATTATATATTATGCCCTTTACATTGCTTATGAAACAATAAAATGAAAATACACTTCATATTTTCTCTAAGCAGAACTAACCAGAACATCTACTTCTCTAAGAATTCCAGTCAGTTTGGTGCTAACATTGATACTATTTTTGCTGTGATGATTTTCCTGTTTTTTTTTTTTTCCTATGATTTCTCTTTGTGCTTTCTCTGTATTTTTTTTTTTTTTGATCAGACTTGCCAGAAAGATGTTTACATTTTTAGTTCTTAAATGAAAGAAAAACATAAAAATAAATTTTTACTTTTTTTAATTGAAGTAGAGTCAGTTTACAATGTGTGTCAGTTTCTGGTGTACAGCATGTTTCAGTAGGTTTTACTTTTTATATCAAGTGGTGCAACCAGGTGGGATTATTAATATCAAGTGACAAAAACTGACTTTGATTAACTTGAGCTGGAAAAAAATTAAGTTTATTGCTGGGTTATAGAACTGAGAAACATGCATTAGAGGTGATCCAGAGATGTCAGGAGAAGTCACGTGAACTGTTTTTAGGTTACTATTAGCAGAGTGACTGAACTCCAGTTGTATCTGCCACTGTAGAGATTTACATTCCAGTCCAGATTTAAATTCCTGGAAGAAAGAATCAGCTCCTATCAAACAGTTCATTGGTTCTAGTAGTTTTAAAATTTTTAATTTGTGTCCTTAGGTTTCCTTTGTGTATGTAATCATCAAAACAAAGAAATAATTGTGTCTTTCTTCACCCAATTTCCCTTATCTTATTGCATTAGTTACTACCTCAAAAGCAAAATGGAATAAATTACTTAATTCTTAATTTATTTAACTTGTCTTTTATCTTAATTCTTATGCTAGGTACTGTTCCAGGCTCAGAGGATACAGCAAAGAACAGAACAGACAAAAAACTCTGTTCTCATGGGTATTCTCAAGGTTGATATGACACATAATAAACCAGAAAAATAAGCCAAATAAATATACAGTATGTTATGCAGTTTTAAGTGTTGATGATAAAAGTAAAACATGGAGGCGCATGGGCAATGTTGCAGGTAGGCTGAAAATAATGGCAGCCGGAAGAAGCACTCTCTTTTATAATGTAGGTTCTCACTGTTTAGAATAAATGTTATTTGTTGTTGTGAACTCATCCCTTTTTATATTTAATCGGTTTCTTTCAATTTCAGTTTTTAAAAATTAAAAATGGTAGCAAAACTTGATCATATTCTCTTAGCATTGACTGATATATTCACAAGGATTAATTCACTGATGAGATTAATTACAGTTATGGATTTAAGCCCATGCTGGCCTTCCTAAAATAAGCCATATTTTGTAATAATGTATGACTATTTTTAATATGCTAGATTCAATTTTCTAATATTCTACTTAGAATTTTACAGCTTTGTCTGTAATTTTCTATCTTGCTTATCATAATCAAAATTAGGAATTATTTCAAAGAAGAATTTTTCATCTTTTTCCTATGGCCCAAATTATTTAAATATCATTGGGACTGTATCTTCCCCAATACAATAGTAACTAACATTTATGTGAAGCTTGATACATTACAGACAATTCTAAGCACTTTATGTGTATGATCTTAGTTAATCATCACAGCAACCCTATGAAGGAGACGTTATTATGCACATTCTACACATGAGAAAGCCTAAGCAAGAGGGGTTATGTAGCGTATCTAAGCTCATTTGAGTGCAATGCCTTTTTTTAACGGTTAATACTCAATATCATTTCCAGTTTCTTTTAATTTACCAAGACGAGTCTTGTGTTTCTTTATCTTTATCTTTATCTTTTTTAATTGATATTAAAGAATTTTTAAAGCAATAAAGTTTTTTTCCCATCCTTTCACTTTCAGCCTGTTTGTATCTTTGAATCTCAAGTGAATCTCTTGCAGACATGACTGCTCTCCTTTTGTGTATAGATCCCTGTTATCTATTTGCTCCCTCCTTTGTTTTCATCTTTTTTTAATCCCTTTGTTGTTGTTGTTGTTGTTGTTGTTGTTTACTTTGTGGGGAGGTAATTAAATATATATATAAATATATATATTTAATATATTTATTTATTTATTTTAATGGAGGTACAGGGGATTGAACACAGGATCTTGTGTATGCTAGGCACACACTCTACCTCTGCGCTATACCCTCCGCCTATTAATCCCTTTGTTTTAATTGTGTTTTATAAAAATTACTCACAAAACAGGTTTTTCTCCCAGGCTGACAACTGCTATCTTTAAGAGACAGAATTCATCCCATTCATATTTAGAGAAACAACTAATATAGTTACTTTTACTCTTTCCATGTTAAGTTATCTCTACTATTTATTTTATTTTGTTGCACCCCTCAGTTCATCTACTAATATCTGTTTAATTTTGAAATCATTTGCATTTGTTGCAGGAAGTCATTTTAAGTTACAATTTATTCTACTTAAAATAACTTCTTACTCTTTTTTGGTTGAAGTTGGTGAACATTGTTTGGTGTGTACCTTGCAATTCTGTTTCATAGGGGCCATATATTCTAAAGGTTCTTCTTGGTTCCTTTAGGAGAACCAATATTTTCATTCACTTGCTCATGTCTTTATTTAATCCTAGGTTGAGTTTCCTAGATTATTTATGTGACAAGAAATCTGAGTAATAGAAGGTACCCAGATTGGCTTCCTGAGAGCAGGTGATGTGGAACTTATCAACACTTAGGTCTTTGTTGAGGCACTGAAAGGAGGCTTCTCTGATCTTTTTTCCTCTCAGTGCATACCCAGGTCTCAGGCATAAAAATTATTCAAGGCCATCTGCATGGCTTCCCTTGCAGACCTTGTGGGCTTGGGAATATCCTGAATTTCAGTGCCCTTTCCCCCAGCCCACCACATATTCTACTTTTTTTTTTTCTGCTCCAAATATTGTGGCAGAGCCCTTGAAGAGGTCCACACTGTTCCAGCTCTGTCAAACTACCTGCCCTGTTACATGCATTTCAGAAGAGACAGGAAATTGGGAATGTGCGCATCCTGGGCTTGAGTTCAGAATGCCATTTCCCCATAACCTCCTTGAGTGTATTCATAATGATGTAAATCAGATCATATCACTTTCCTGATTAAAATTCTTCAATGACTGTCCCTTGTACTTGAAACTAAATCTGAATGCCTTCTTACGGTCTACATGGCTTGCATGATCTAGGTAGTGTTTACTTCCCAGCTTCAGCATGCACCGTGCTAGACCTTGTCCTCCTGTTATGTTTTCCATTCTCAACTTCTTTTAAATTCTGCTCCATTGGTTGTACACTTTATTATTTTCTGATGTTCTCATGGCATTTTTATTTATTTATTTTTTTTGTTATTTCAATAAGTTTGAGAAAGTAAATTAATGTGTTGAGCCTACTGCCTTGAATGAGAAATCAAGACAGGCTTGTGCTGTGTGCTACAGCTGCTATAATAAAAACACGTAAAGGAAGAGTGCTGGGTGTGTACAAGTAGCCACTTGTGTATGGGGTGAATGGTTATAAGAAAGTGGTTCGCCAAGCAAGTGACATGAACTTGCAGACTGTTTTCACCTTGACATCAAAAACTGTGACTAGAATGAAATCAGAACATTCTCTAATACCATATACAAAAATAAACTCAAAATGGAATAAGACCTAAATGTTAAGACCAGATACTATAAAACTCCTAGAGGGAAACACAGGCAGAACACTCTTTGACATAAATTGCAGCAATATTTTTTTGGCTCTGTCTCCTAGAGTAATGGAAATAAAAGCAAAAATGAACAAATGGGATCTAATTAAACTTAAAAGCTTTTGCACGGCAAAAGAAACCATAAACAAAATGAAAAGACAACCTACAGAATGGGATAAAATATTTGCAAACGATGCAACTGACAGGGGATTAATTTTCAAAATATATAAACAGTGCATACAGCTCAATATTAAAAAAAAATCAAAAAACAGGCAGAAGACCAAAACAGATATTTCTCTAAAGAAGAAATGACCAACTGGCAAATGAAAAGATGCTCAACATAGCCAATTATTAGAGAAATACAAATCGAAACTACAATGAGGTATCACCTCACACCAGTGAAAATGGCCATCATTCAAAAGTCCACAAACGATATATGCTAGAGAGGGTGTGGAGAAAAGGGAATCCTTCTACACTATTGATGGGAATGTAAATTGGTGCAGCCACTGTGGAAAACAGTATGGTGATTCCTTAAAAAACTAAAAATAAAGTTGCCATATGACCCAGCAATCCCACTCCTGGGCATATATATGGAGAAGGCAAAAGCTCTAATTTGAAAAGACGTATACACTCCAGTGTACATAGCAGCACTATTTATAATAGGCAAGACATGGAAGCAACCTAAATGTCTATTAACAGATGAGTTGATAAAGAAACTGTGGTATATGTATATATATTTTACACAATAGAATATTACTCAGCAATAAAAAGAATGAAATAATGCCATCTGCAACAACATGGATAAACCTAGAGATTGTCACACTTAGTGAAGTCAGTCAGACAGAGAAAAACAAATATATGATACCACTTATATGTGGACCCTAAAATATTGATACAAGTGAACTTATTTACAAAACAGAAATGGACTTGAAGATACAGAAAACAAATTTATGGAGCTAGGGATTAATATATACACACTACTATATATAAAATAGATAAACAACAAGGACCTACTGTGTAGTACAGGGAACTATATTCAATATCTTGTAATAACCATTAATGGAAAAGATTCTGAAAAATTATACATATATATATATAACTAAATCACTTTGCTGTGCACCTGAAACTGTCACAACATTGTAAATCAACTATACTTCAATTAAAAAAATTGATTAATTCTTCTCTGAATCCTCAATACTGAGTATTTATTAGCCTGAGATGGTAGTTAGATATTAAATAGTGAAATAAGTTGGATGCTGACTTTTTCTAAATTCTGGGAAATTTCTACTCTTATTAAATTTACAAGGATTCAGACTTTGAATAGACTTTATTTTTTTGTTTTGAAGCTTAGTAAGGTGGCTTTTTGGATTTGCACAGATAGACCTAGAATTAAGTCTGAAGTGGCTATTGAGAGTTAAATTCATCTTCAAAATAAATTAACAGAAATCTTTAGTGAGCAATGGGAAGAGTGTTGGTGGAAGAAATGGAGAAATGGGAGAGTCACCTCCACAGAGGTGGGGGTAGGGAATCATGCATACAGAATGGGGCCTACGGACATTGGTGTCCATTGGAAACTTCCCTGTGTTGAAGGTAATTTGATAATTTTAAGAAGAACAATAGTCAATTATACATCGTATTTCTTTCAGTGCTATGGTGTCATTTCCCTTCATTTCCTACAAACCTTCAGTAAAATGTTACAAGTAGTTACCTTTTTGGTATTAATGCATTAAAGAATGATTGAGCTTAGAGGAACAGAGGGGAGGCCCACAGACAGTACCCAGGAACAGTAAACTAACCAGTGCTAGGAATTCAGATTGTGCAAGGAAACAAAGAAATAAGTTCTCTGGGAAATTCTCAAAAGCATGGATCTCGCTGGAACTTCCCAGTACATAGGACAGGGCTTTGAGTGACACTATTTGATTGTTAAAGGGAAGGGCAGCTCCAATGTTATCAAACTCAGATGGCTAGCAGACTCCAGGTATCTCGGTAATTTGTTAAAGTGTATAGTGTCAAATTTGTTCAAGTGTATAGTGTCACATCATCTTAAATGCAGCTCAATTTCTATTCTTAATCAATAAGCCATAATTTATTAATTATAATCACTAATAGTGAAAATTGATGTTTGTGATTTACTCTTAGATTGTTAAATATTGAAGAATATTTCCTTGATGTTGTAAGCAGACATGAGGGCACTGGAGAAAAGGCACTGACACCTTAATACCCACACATTGTGAACTTAGATATATATTTGGTGAATGAATGAATGAATCAGTCAATCAATTAATCAATCAATACATGAATAAGTGAGAAAATGAATGAATAAAGGAAAGAATGAATGAGGAGTCAAGGAACTGGGTTTAGTACTGTTAACCCCTGCAGGCACCAGCTTTCTTATCCATAAATGTAGAGAATTTGAATTTGACTTCTGAGCATCTTTCTAGCTCTAACAGACCAAGGAAGAGTATTTAGAAATTTCCAACAATAAGACAAAACTTACAAAAATAAAATAAATTCTGGAAATGTCATAAGACTCATTAATCCCAACAAATTAATTGGTTATAGTATTAATGTTCTAAACATTTAAATAAATCAGGTAAATAAAAAGAGATGACAAGAAAGTAGTAATTTTATTAGTTTATTATTCATTTCAAAAGATAGTTACAGAGGCCCTACTCTGTTAGTATTTTAGGCATAAAGCTACAAAAACAAAAAGGCAAATTCAAGGTACTAATGCTTCAGTGGTAAAGTCAGACAAACAAATCATCATTTCCCAGAGAGCCTAATATGCTTTCATAGGTGAAGACCAAGGAGCACTGAGAGCAGGGAGAAAGAACATTTCAGAGTTTAGGAAAAGATTTATGAAAATGTCTCTAGAAACTATTGGAAATCCATCTCTCAGGTGGGAAAGGGGATATAATTTTGGCAGAGGGCTGTAGACTTGTAAGACTATCAGATTCAAAATCATAAAGATATGAGTATGGTTCATCCAAGCACAAAAAGAATATTTATTTAGTGCCTACTATGTTCCAGGCATCCGAGGTGCTGGATATAAAATGAAGGACAAGTCTCTAGCTTCAGGGAGCTACAAGCTAGAATTACAAAGAGTTTGGTAATACAATAAAATTTAGACTTCTCTCTCTCTCTGTGTGTGTGTGTGTGTGTGTGTGTGTGTGTGTGTGTGTGTGTGTGTGAAAGAGAGAGAGAGGAGAGACAGATATGAGCCAGACTGCATTCTTCTAGGACATCTGAAATGTTGCCTAAATAAATATGATTGCCTTAACAGCACTCAGTAGGCGTTTCTTTCCAGCATTCAAGAGTGGTGTGTACGGCTAAATTAGTCGAAACCTAACGCTCATTCTCTTCCCACTATCCTATTCAAAACTGCATATATATCAAAAGCAAATATATGCAAATGCTGAGAGCAGAAAATAGAAATGGATGATGGAGAATTGATGGGACAGAGAGAAAATATATGTAAACTGGAGAAATATCTAGAGAGGTTATACAGCAAATGTCTGGTATAGGACTATGAAGGGAAGAAATTAAGAAAAAAAATCAATGGAATGAGATATGAGTTAGAAATGGGTGGGAGGAAATATGAGCTAATTTTGGACTCTTGAAATTGGATGGATCACACTTATGTAAGTCTTGAGCCAAGGTTTTTGTTGAGAGAGCAAACATTTTTTCAGCTTTTTCTTTTGCATTGAAATGGTTACCATTCCGGCTTTTCTTTGCACCAAGAAACATCCAGCCAAGGGCTTAGTTACAAAAATCTTTGTTGGTGAAAGGTGAAACACAGAGTGTCCTAGATTCTGTGTACCTGTGAGAATTTCATAAATGTGTTAACTGGAGGCAGAAGTCGCAGTTGCAGGTAGACACACTGGTTTCAGGGGAGAAAACTTGGTTACGGTTGTAAATATCCAATACCCCATTTGTTCACCCTTAGAAATGGTTAAGGAAAATGAAAAGCTGGAAAAAAATTATTGAAAAAAAATTTCCTGGTTTTTAATTCTTGAATGTTAACCCCAAATTCAGAGACATTTCAAAGCTTGCCATTATTTCTACATTGGTACCAGAGCCAAGTGCAAAACAGCATTAATCTGACATCCGCTAACAAGGTGATGCACTTGCTTAAATCTTGAACTCCAGGAGCACTTTGCTGGTGGGTTTGGTTTCTTTACTGAACCCTCTCAATCAGAGGATAGAAAATTTTCCTAAATGATATAGTGCAGCAGCTCTTAAAGTACGGCACCCAGATCAGCAGTATGGACATCACTGGAGAGCTATTAAGAACCAGGCTTCGCCCTGGACCCACTGAACCAGAAACAATGGAGGCTGGGGCTCAGAAGGCTGCATGTTCCCAAGGCCTTGAAGTGATTCTGCTGCTGCTGCTAAATTTGGAAACCTCTGTTGTAGTGTGTGTGTGTGTGGAATGTGAAGGGAGTATCTGAGAAAGGTAACATCATACACAAGAGGGATCAACCAAACAGGCTTTGCTGAAACTCTTCAAAATTGTCCAGGGTACACTAACAGAAAAACTTCTGATCACTTAATGATGGTTAGAGAGGCAGTCTCCTCAATATCCCACACGCAGAAAACCCCTAATGAAAACGCATATATGCTTATTCAATAAGGATATATTTAGTAGCACTCTGATTGTTTGGCTTGACTCTCACTCAACTTAAAGAAAATGCCCTTGTCCATTTATGTATCTCCCTTCCTTGTTAGACGGTGAGCTGCTTCTGTTTAGGAACCACGGCTCACTGACGTTCGCACTGGCACTGTCAGCATCAGAGCCTGCAAAGCAGTATGTGGTCAGTAAGTGCCATTGGGAAGAATGAAGACGGTCAGAAGGGAGACACGGAGGGAGGGAGAGAAAGAGGGGCCAACCTGAATGAGATAGAAGAGTGAAAATAGGGTTTTCAGACAAACAAATTCAATAAAGATTTTACTCTGGTGCATGAAATCTACTTTTTTTTTTTTTCCAAAAACTGTGTGTGGTTCATGAAATACAAGCATACCTCAAATTACTCAACATACAATAAAACTACAGAATATAAATACGCGGTTAAGCAGACGCTGTCAGTGTTTGTAGGTGCCAATTTTTACACATCCTTTTGTAACATTGTTCTTGCAGTTTTCCTGTATGTTTTCCCCCACAAAACAATCCATTTTTCTTAAATAATAATAATTGCTAGCAGCCCAACTATAATAAACAACCCTACAATAATAAGTCAGTATGTGCCCATACAGAGGAAAGAGAAAGGATTACTTCAGAAAACAGATGTCAGCTTCAAGCTTCCAAGGATTTATTATAAACAGAAATGAGTAAAGAACATGAAAAATACTTTGGCAGTGCTATTTGAATACAGAGCTAATGAAAGGCTATATTCACCATCAAATATATGCTAACAGCCAAATTGCCAGAAAATCTACTGTTTCAGGAGTGGTCTATGCCAAAACACAGACTACAATTATACATAAAAAATGGTTAAACAAAATGTGGAACAGCAGGATTAACTTTCTACTGGGAAATCTGTTTCAGTATAATTGCGCTCTGTTGTGACAAATAGGAAATATATGCAAATAATGAATTAGAAATCAATTATGGATAAATAAATAATGTTACAGAAAAAAAGAAATTCTAAGAGTAAAAATTGTAAATTAGCTATTATTGTGAACCACTTTTTTTCTGTTTAATATTTATTTCAATAGTAAATTATATATATGTAAGCCCACTATAGCTAACTCTGAAAATTGTATTATCTTTTTTCATTCTAGTCATTTTGCTGAATGAATAAAATAGTAGGAAAAAGTCTTAACATTGTCATTGAAAAAATTCAGTACTTTTAAAGGCACAAAACTAGCAAATCTTTTAAATAAAATAAATGTTTCATGTTTTTCAATTTTGTAGATCTTATTGTTTGTTTTTGGTTTGTAATTATTGTTGCTGATTTGAGCAACAACCAAGTGATACCACAAAAGGTAAGTTTATAACTTATAATCACATATATTTCAAATCTCAAAATAGACTATGCAGAGAATACACTGTTTAGAAGACTTGTTATAATACTCAGTAGTGTGGGGTGAGATGCTACATTTATTTTAAGAGAGGGGAAAAAATGTGTATTTCATTTGTTATACTGCTAACTTCACTTTAGGTAATTGCATTCAGCTTTATTATTGCCCAGAGCAATAACTGATTGTTAGTTATTGAAGTCTGAAATGATTTTCTCATTTCCCAGGGGACTCTAGAGATTTACATGGTGCACAGCAGTAACTAATAGATATAATCTGGTCATAATGTAGCCATATAATGTGTTATTTACTTGTGGAGAACATAGATGTTTGACATTTTAACATTTCCTCAAGAAGGATGGGTATTTCACTCAAGATTTATAAACACCAACTGTATACTGCTCTACCATGAACTGACCAGAAATAATATTTTGTTAGAATTTAAGGAATTATGCATATATGTACATGTAGTAATATATAGACATTTTTTCTCTTTTGTGATATTTTGATATATCTTTTAAATTTAGAGACTTTTCAAAAGGTATATTATTTTACAATTTCTCTAAAAAATTCTAGCATATTTCTAAAATTCCAGCTAAATTATAACATTTAATGTATTGTCAAAGAAAGATAATACCACAAAATAGATTGTGTGTGGTTATTCTGCAAAAATATTTTTTGTAATTGACTGTTTCCCATTATAAATTTTAGTTTTATAGTTTTACTAACCCCTCACTCAGAAAGTTAAATAAGGCTAAGCTTTCTGTGCTTTTTTCATACTAATTTGAGACCTAAAGCTTGAACAAAGATCTTGAAACCCAAACTAAGACTGGCATACATACAAACCCAGGACAGTGGAGACCATGCAAGTTTTTACCAAAATCTTCACTTTCGTTGTGCAGAAGACCGTCTCTAACATGAGGATGCTGGTACGTTCTTATTCTTTGCAAAGTGTACATGTAACGAAAATTTATTGCATATGATTCTTGAATAAATAAAATTCTAATGGCAGCATAGTGTAATAGGGGCAAATGTTTTATTAAAGGAGATTTTTCTTTTTTTTTTTTCCCCATCTAACTGATATAAATGTTTTATGAAGGTTTCAGAGTATTCCTCCTGGAAACATTATGGGGCCTGTACTTCTCACAAAGCAGGAGAGATTTTTGCATCTTACTACCATTAACCCTAATGAGTGTCACCCACAAAACACCTTGTACATCAGAAACAAAAACATCTTTTTTTCCCAAATAAAAATTAATAAAATAAAACAAAACTTCCCTGGGCTATGCGTACAGATTTATATTCCTCAGAACTAAATTTAATATGTGTAGTACACTCTAAAAATGTACTAATTCTTTTACTAATTCTGGAAATCCTCACAGAGAACTAGTGATCTTGAATGCTTCTTAGCAAAGATTTAATAGCAAAGAGCTTTAGCGAGGACTCGCATTACTCAGACGATAAAATATAGTATAAAGTATCATTATAAATAATTTAAACTAGAATACAGCCATCACAATAAAGGAACAAAGTACATTTTGCAAAGCAATGCCCTTTATTTAAAACAAAATGTTGCCTACTTGCTAATTCACAAAAGACTAATTTTTTGCTTTTCTCTGTGACCGCTGGCATTGATCTCGCTGAGAGATTTTAAATCAGGGGGCATTTTTCTATTGTAATTAGGAATTATTCAGTGTGATGTGTAGAAAAGAGAATATAAGATGCACACTTGGCTTCATTACCAACCAGCTTTTCTAAGCTGGGATTGGAGAAACAGACTTATCAACAACAGAGCAAAGTGTACTTTTTTTGGAGGGGTGGGGGAGGTAATTAGGTTTTTTAATTTATTTGTTAATTTATTTTTCAACAGAAGTACTGTGTATTAAACCAAGGATCTCGTGCATGCTAAGCACACACTCTACCACTGAGCTATACCCTCCCCCAACAAAGTGTACTTTTAATTTTAATTTTGTTGAGATCTAAAGCAGAGAGTTTACGAAATGAACCTCACAAATATTTCACTTATGTATAGAACTCAATCCAGTTTAGAAAACACTTTCAAATTCAGGCTTTATTTTTGAAATGTGGATCCCTACAATCTGGGCAAAGCAAGGCCTTATGCAGATTAGGGAAGGCTTCATAAAAGAAGAGATGTCTGAGCTGAGTGCTAAATGTTGGAGTTAGTCAGGCCATGGGCATTGGAGGTGGGGATCGGGCTTGGGCTGAATAGAGGCAGGCAGTCCTGGCAGAAGCAGCAGCAGGTGCAAAGGCCCAGGGCTGACTCTGCTGTGCCTCCACAGACCTGAAGTACAGCTAGAACAAAGTCGTCAGGCCAGCAAAGATTCCATCACAGAGGGAATGGGTAAAAAAGGTATGTAATGTTCAAATGATGTAATTATATAATATAATTATAGACAAACTGGCCGACACAGATTAACATGAACAAATTTAATAATAAAATTCATTAAAAACAGGCTATAGAATATGTATCATGTGAACACTGATAACAATACATAAACTAATACTGAATTTTGTATGATTATATGCAAGTGTAGTCAAAAACAAACAAACAAACAAACAAAACACAGCCACAGACCAGAAGAATTTGCACCAATAGTAGGAAGCTATTGCTCTGGGGAGATTGGAAGAGGAATACAATTTGGGGCGTTTGAGAGGTCCCAATAATTGACTCTCTCCTAAATTACTCATCTCAGAACTACTTAACAAATAAACAAAAAAATTGACAACTGTGCTACCGAGTCCAAACACATTCTGCTCGCCACACGACAGGCCGATCAATCAGGAGACAAGGTGTTGGGGCAAGAAATAACAACTTTATTTGAAGAGGCAGCATACTGAGAACATGGGGGACTAATATCCTAGAGAACCATCTTCTCCAAGTCAGAATTCAGGCTCCTTTTATACTACGAAGGGGAGGGGGTGTGGTTGGTTGGTGGAATCCTTTGTTCTTGCAGCTGTCCCCATGGGTCAGGTCATGGTGTCCCTGTGAACCTTCAACAAAACAAATGTTATTTTCTATTCTGCAACTTTTTATCTTTATATGAATGGAACAGTGTTACACCCTTAAAGGTCAGAGCCTTGAGAATGGCTACCCTGTATATTTCAGGCCCTAGGCAACATTCTTTTAGAAAAGGTGCAGAACCAGCATGACTATGCCCAGGAAACAGAGCATGGGGTTAAAACGAAAGGAGCAGATCTAACTCGGAGTCAGATTTGTCCTTTTCAATTACAGCAGGAGAGCAAAATACTGCCTCTATTTCGATCAAGTCTAAGTTGAGGAATGTGGTGTAGAAATGCCAAACAATAGGCTTCTTAGCACTGAAAGTAGATTTAGACAAAGTTGTCCACACTGTCAAAAGTGGCTCTAGACTGATTCCAATCATTCCTCTAGGGCCTCCGTGTAAAACTGTCATTTTGTTGTGGGAGAGCAATACTGTGGTTTTACTGTCTGCGCAGGAGGAGATGAGTGCCCAGACCAGTTTCTTCCCCGAGCCTCCCCAACAAGACAGACGGCCCCTCCTCAGAAGAGAGGCAAGCCCTAGGAGAGGCCAGCGTTGCTGTACTAATGACGTTACCTCTACATAGAAGGAAAATGGACCAGGTGAGTGGTAGGATTTTCTCCTCTAGAAGGTTTAAAAATTAATTACAAAGAATGCAAACTTCCCATGAGCAGCTACTGGGGTCTGTTTTGCCTTGAAATATCCTCAGCCAAGATGGACTGCTGCCTCACAGTAAGTGCTCAAAAATATTTACTGAATGAAGCCCTTATTTTCTTAAAAAAAAAAAAAAAAAAAGGAAGAAAGAAAGAAAAGCAAAAAGAAAAATACCTGAAGAAAACACCACTGAAGGTTAACACTCATTTATTTATTTTTTAATTTTTTGGGGGGGAGGTTAATTAGATTTATTTATTTATTTATTTATTTAAATGGAGGTACTGAGGATTGAACCCAAGACATTGTGCATGCTAGGCAGGCACTCTACCACTGAGCTATACCCTCCCTCACACTCATTGCTTCGTTCTCCTCTAAATTTGGAATTTTTCCATATACAAAGTATGAGGCTGGACATAATCTTAGCAGTAAAGTTAGGCTGGGAACAGATCTTTTTTTTTTTTTTTTTTTTGGCTGGGAACAGATCTTGAAAACACTTGAATGCCTCACAGATGGGTTAAATTCTAAGAACAACTGACAAAAATTTTACTGAAGCCCCACAGTTTCTGAACTTAAGGAGCCTGCAGTCCATTACCTGGGTTAAAGAACATTTGGGACAGAAATGAGGAGGATAAAAAAGAAATCCGGTGAAGGAAAAAATTTAGCACAAACCATGATATTATTTTTGTATCCTTCCAATTCTGATTCTTGGCATTTGTTTGTGGAAAATCTCTCGTCATGGAAACCATGAGTGGAGAAAGATGTTGCCCCTCAGAGCATCTGATTTTAGATGGGTAATAGGACCAAAAATACTGTTAATGCGGCCAAAGTTCAGTTTGTGTGTGATATAGGTTTGCTGGAGAATTTCTTCTAATATCCAAAATTCCAGCAGTGATAGGAGAAATAATTTGGCCATTAGAGATAATTCTTTTATCTCAAAGACAGAAAAAATAAATGCAGGTTTTTATGGTAAAATGAGTTGAATAAAATGTATGGCTTTGACAGTGTCCTTTCCCCTGGCCTTCCAAGTAAGCTTAAGGTGCTTGAGTGAAGGCTCATTGGCATTATATTAAACAGGCAGTTTTTAGAGCCTCAACACTGCATAGAGATCCCCCTTTCCTCACACAAAAGCTCAATTACACATACAACTCCTGCTTTCTCCAACTGTGACACCCCAAAATGCACCTAGCACAAGTTTTACCACAGTCAGCATCCCTTCCACAAGTTGGGGAACACAAAATCTCATTGTCCGAGATCAGATAGGACAGAGGCATTGACATGGACAAAAGATGATTATTGTTTTTAGCAATTAAAATTAGTGGACCCTTGGGTAGTAACAAAAGTGGAGAGAAAGGACTTTGGTTAGTATAATGTGTAGATGAAGTCAGAGTATGAAAACTAAGGAGAGCCTTAATATTGGCAGAAACAACAACCCCTTCTTTCTAAAAATTAACCCTCAGCATCAACTTCCTTAAGTGTTTCCTCCTTTGTTTTCTTCTTCTTCTTCTTGAACTTTTGGTCACCTCAATATTTAAAGGTTGAAAGAAAAAATCTGTATTCTCAGCAGGGTCGCACAGGGAAGCAAAACTTTCCTCCAAAGTCAGGACAATCTATTCATTCAAACCTTTCTTTTCAGGAGCTACTGCAGTGATGATGAAGAAAATGGTTTCTGGACCCAGAGTGGTGCCCATCACAAAATCCTGGCCCCAACACCCTCTGGCTGTGACTAGACCTTGGGCAAATAATTAAACCTCTCTATAACATAGTTTCCTCACCTGTAAATAGGGCAGATTACTATTTCCTAACTCTCTAGGCTGGGATAGTAAATAAGTTAATATATCAAAATAACCTAGCAGGGTATATAACACAATAAGTAGTCAATACATGTTGACAAATGGGTTATTGACATTTTAAATTATTAATCACAATTTACATGATTTTGCACATTTGCAGCATGTCTAATTGACAGGGCTATAATGCCAAAACACACAGGTAACAGTGGAAAAACACTGAATATCTAACACAATCACTTGAGTGCTTGGTTCTTGACCCGCTCCTTTAGTTAATTCAGTGAGGCAACTAACTATTTCATCTTGTGTTGATAAAGCGTCACCTGGTAAATCCCTAGAGATTCAAATCCTATTTTGATTTCATCCATTTTCCTTAATGCCAGATGCTGACTACTAATTTTTTTTATTTTAGTTGTTTGATGCAAAAGATAATGTACTTGCTTCTGGTTTCAATTTTGTCTACATGCTGTTCACATTTCCTAAGAAAATGGAAGCCCCTGGAAAATAAATCCACAATTTTACTGCATAAAGAGTGCTCATGTCAGCATACCACAGAGAAGCGATGTCACACACTGGAAGTGTTAGACGTATTAGTAGTTTAATACATGGCCTGCAGAGAGGACTCCAGGCAGCAGCCAAGTCATGGGTAGTCATGGTCTCTACCACCTGACCCCGCAGTCTTGGCCAAAGAGATTCACTGGAGTGGACACCCAACCTCAGGGTGTCCAGAGGCTTCTAAGATGGCATGATGGAAGAGTCTTTGCTCACAATGACACTGATACCTGACCACCTATCTGGGTGGGATTGGGCCAGGAGACACGTAGAGAGGAAGTTCATTGGTGGGGGACACTGGAAGTGAAAACATACCAAAGGAAGCCCAGACAGGTAGCAACTGGATTCTGACTCGGGGGCGCTGGGGGGAGATGGGGCCCAGACAGCTGAGAAAACAATGAGATAACTTGCTTTGGCGCAGAGGCTGCATTCCAGTTGTCACAAAGCTTGGCTGTTCAGCATTTCTTATTCTTGCTTAAAACAGCTTTTCTGCTGGCTTTCATTGAGGATTGGCTGAGATTCCTATTTCCCGTATTTTTATAAGATTCCCTGTGTGAAGTGACCTGAATGAATCTCTGTTCTTTGCAAACAAAAGAACCCATATAAGAAATGAAATAACACAGAAAATGGGTAACTTTGGAACTTAAAGTATGCACCATATTAATCCAGTTTATTAGTGTACCTCTGTTCAATAATGAAAAAAAAATTACATTTATAGGATGTTAATAGGGGACAATCTTTTACATTCCGTAGCAAGATTTTTTGTTTGTTTTC
Source organism: Camelus ferus (assembly GCF_009834535.1). NCBI lineage: Eukaryota > Metazoa > Chordata > Mammalia > Artiodactyla > Camelidae > Camelus > Camelus ferus. Next base: position 35,860,062 of record NC_045720.1, on the reverse strand, counting down.
CATGACTAATCTGTCAGGGGAGATGTCTGAGTATATTTCCACAAAAAGTTCATATTTTAAGCACTTGTATGGATATAATGCACTAGGCATTTTATACTAATTTCCTATAGCAATATTGCAATTATAATTATAGCCTAATTTTAAAATAATACTCTTATTTACATTGTTCATATTATAGAAGTTTAAAGATATAGAATTCCTAAAAAAAAATCCATTGTGCTTTAACTTATATAGAAGAAAAGTGATTAGTTGTTTCAGCTATTATAAAATATATATTTGGCAAATTTTATTGGACAGTAGCAGTTTGAGTTTTTGTTCATTTACTTAAAATTATTCTCTGGATAACAGTCTATTTGAATAGCTGATGTTTTTGTTTTCCTATATGAAGTGTATGTAAACATTTTATTTTTGAATAGCCAAAAAACTTACTATAAGCATTCTGTGAATTTCTATCTATTCAGGTAACTTATTTGCCTGCTTGTCAATGTCCCTCACTAGTTCATAAACTTCTAGAAGAGAAAACTGTATCTTCTGTATCTTATATCCACACCATCAGGAACATAGTAGGCATTCAATAAATATTTGTAAAATTACACAAGTGAAATATAAGCAGAGCATATAAAGCCATCTTTTAAAGGATGGTAAAAGATATATTTACTTACGTAATAGAGGAGAACAAATCTGACTCCATATTGGATCTGTTACCGTGGCTTTAACCACTGTGCCCGCCCTGCTTTCCAGGCTTAGTCTTGCCAGCTCTGCACCTTTTGTGAAACATTGTTGCCTTTAGCCTGAAATATACAGGAGAGCTTGTTCTGGGGGCTCTGACCTTTAAGGATGTTAGCACTTCTGCACTTGTTTAGAGATGGCAAGTTGCAAAATAGAGAGCAACCTTTGTTTTGTTGGAGGTTTACAGGACACCATGGCCTGACCCACGTGGACAGAGGCAAGAACAAAGAATTCCTGCAGCAAGAAGTTTGCAACAACCAACCACACCCCCTCCCCTGTTTTGTTTTGTTTTGTTTTGTTTTAGTTTGTTTTAAGAAAAGGAGCCTATATTCTGACTGGGGGAGGATGGTTCTCCAAGACATTAGTCTGCCATCCTCTCGGTCTGCCAGCTTTCCGAATAAAGTCACTATTCCTTGCCCCAATACCTCATCTCCCGATTTATTGGCCTGTCGTTCGGTCAGCAGAACAAGTTTGGACTTGGCAACACTTAAATGCAAATGGAAGAAACTAAATACTTACATTCGATAACTCCTGAAATTACTGTTCGACTTATAAAGCTATTATGTTCCAAAGATGATGAAAGCAGATGGGATAGGTCACTGCTTGACCCCAGGAAGGGGCAGGAAAACGATGGAAATGTACCATCAGAAGTACAAATGAATAAACATTTACTAAATGTTAAACATTCGAAATGTAACACAGTTTGCACTTCCCGTGATTATTCAGTAATTTAACAATTAATGATAATTTTGATATTAGAGACCTTTGATGCTGGTGTATTAAAAGCGTAGCAAGAGCTGTCTTTGCACGCCCTCTCTTCTGTGCATTTGAACGTGCAGCTCTAGGCTCGTGCTCCTTTTTCCTGATGGAGGTGGAAGGGGAGACGGAGGTGGAAGCCTGCCACTGAATTTGAATTATGTAGGGAACATAGCCGTGTTGTGCTCTCTGTCAATATCTCCTTCCAGCTGGTGCTGACATAATTAGGCACATCAAGCACAGAAGAAGACATTTGAAATTCAAAACACCGCTCCAAGTCCTGTGAGTAGCTATGAAAGGTGCCTGAAGTGATCAATAACACATGGTAAGGTGTGCACTTGCAGTCGGTGACCCACCCACGTTGGGTCTATTATAAGACATGAAGAAGTAGGAAAGCCAAGATTGCTGCAAACTTCTTAAGAAGGAGCCTTGTTTAAAGAGTTTGACTTATTAGAACTGTGTTTTCTTTAAAAACTACATACTTAGAATTGCATCTTTCATCACCAGCATGGAAAGCAGGCACATGTAAACTCCCTGAGACCAGGAACTTCACCCTCCTTTGTCCTCTGCTGCATCCACAGCATTAACATGGTGTGTGTCGACTAGTAAGTTGCCGATAAGCATTTGCCTGACAGAATAACGTGTAGATGGAGAGCTTTGGTCTTACTTATCCTTATCAGTCAAGTGGGAATACAGGTGTACACTTTGGGATTTTTATGTGGATTAGAAATAAATAAGGTAAAGTTATTAAGCACCTGTAGCAACAACTGACGTTCCATAAAGTGGGAGCCCCACAGAAACACAATATATAATTGAAATTTTGATGGCGTATAGTACACACTTTGGCTCTTACAATACAAGTCAAGCTTCTGTCCCTCCCTGTCTTGCCTGGCTTCCACTGCCTCTTCTCTCACCCAGTCTTTCTTCTTCATTCATTTCCAGACCTCTATTTCCTAAACATTTGTTTGACAGAGTAGTTTTGCTATCATTTGAAAATCAGTCTTCAAAGCCCAGGACTTGAGAGTCTCAGATGCCACTCTAAAAGACTTTTCAAAGTGTTTTTCTCAACAAAGACATCTATCTCCCAAGAAAAATTCTGGTGTCAGCTGAGATTAATTTTTCACCCACTTCATATATGTACTTTCCACTGTCATTCATAGAAAGTTCTGTCACAGTTGAAAAAAGACACCATATGGAACAAGGTCTGTAAATACCTTCCTGCAGCATGTAGGGGTATAAATTTAGTTTGTGATCCCAAAGATTGAAATAACTTAAAGGGTGGTTTTCAAACTGCAAGGTAGAATTCTAAGGAGTCTCTGAGAGAAGAGAGGCTGAATGTGAAGTCTCTGAGCCCTTAAATATAATGCCTTTATAGGCTTAATAGATAAATATTTGTTTGGAAAAAAAACTATGCTTAAAGAAAAAAAAAACAGATTTGAAACATGAAGGAATAATCAGAAAAAATATCGCCCAGTAAGACTTCTGTGATATATGCATAAGGATCTGGGTGTGCTCTACGGCAAGATGCCACAAGCCCCAAGTCCCTACACTAGCTGAGGAATCAATTGCACAGGAAGATGCACCCACTCTCCAGCTGGCTGGCAGCCACTACATTAGGCACAACCTCCCAGCCAACCAGGCCGGAGGCCAGCCCAGCTTACCAGTGCACCCACAGTAGTTGGCCCCACTACAACAGAAGGGCATACGCACCCCACATAGAAAGCACCCTGTGGCATTTAGCTCTGGTGACCAGAAGTGCACGTACTGCTGAGCCCCACAGGACATCTCCTACATAAGGACATTTCTCCAGTTTCAGAAAATGAAACTGACTTACCTAACATACAGAAATAAACACAGAGAACTGGGCAAAATGAGGATATAGAGGAATGTGTTCCAAATGAGGGAAGAAGGAATAACCTCAGGAAAAGAATAAAACAAAGAGGAGTTAAAAAAATAAACCTGATAAAGAGTTTAAGGTGATGATGATAAAGATGCTCACCAGCCTCGGGAGAAGAACGGATGAACACAGTGAGAGTTCAACAAAGAGCTAGAAAATAGAACAACTGAAGAATACAACAACTGGGATTTAAAAAGAAAAAGGAAATACAGAAGGATCAGTCAGGGATCTGGAAGACAGAGCAGTGGAAATGACCCAAGCTGAACAGGAAAAAGTTTTTAAATGTTTAAAAGTGAGGATATTAAAAGACCTTTGGGACATCAAGCATAATAACAGCTGCATTACAGGGGTCTAGAAAGACAAGAGAGAGAAAAAGGGTCAGAAAAAATATTTGAAAAATTAATACCTGAAAAATTCCTTAAAATGGAAGGAAACACATATCCATCCAGTCCAGAGGCATAGAGAGTCCCAAACAAGATGAACCCAAAGAAGCCCACACAAGACACATTATGATTAAAATGGAAAAAAAAATTAAGGTTTAGAGACAATCTTAAAAGCTGCAAGAGAAAAGCAGCTAGTTACGTACAAAGGAACTATCATAAGACTTAGCAGGTTTTTCAACAGAAACTTTGTGGGCCAGAAAAGAATGGGACAATATATTTAAAGATAAAGGGGGAAAAAAAAAAAAACTATTCCAAGAACACACTACCCAGAAAGATTATCATTCATATGTGAAGCAGAGAAAGTTTTACAGACAAGTGCAGCACCATTAAACTGGCTTTACAAGAACAGTTAAAGAGACTTCACCAAGCGGGGACACAACCTACAACTAGAAATATGAAAATAATGAAAGGAAAAATACAACTGATAATGGCAAACATACCATAAAAGGAGATCAGCCACTTACAAAGTTAATAGGTAGGTTAAAAGACAAAAGTAGTCAAATCATTAATACCCACAGTAAGTAGTTAATGGATACACACAAAAAATTAGATGTAAAAAAATGAAGTAAAAAACATTGAACTTTGGGGGGAGTAAAAATGTAGAGTTGTTAGAGTGCATTCAAATTTTAAAAATGATCAACTTATATATAATTATCAACTTAAAAAGAAAACTACAGGCCAATATCTCTTCTAAATATAGACACAAAAGTCCTCAACAAAATATCAGCAAACCAAATTCAATGTTACATTAAAAAGATTATACACCATGATAAAGTGGGATCTACTCCAGGGATGCAAGCAAGGATGGCTTATTATCCACAAATCAATCAGTGTGCTATACTGCATTATCAAATTGAAGAATAAAAATAATATCATCATCTCAATAGATGTAGAAAAAGCTTTTGACAAAATTCAAATCCATTTATGATAAAAAACTCTACAGACAGGAGGTATAGAGGGAACACAGCCCAATATAATAAAGGCCATAATGGATAAGCCCACAGCTAACATCATATGCAACAGTGAAAAGCTAAAAAAAATTTCTGTAAGATCAGGAATAAGACAAGAACTCCTATTCTCACCACTTTTATTCAACACAGTATTTGATATCCTAGCCATAACAATCAGACAAGAAAAAGAAATGAAAGGAATTCAAACTGGAAAGGAAGAGGTAAAACTATGACTGTTTGTAGATGACATGACACTATAAATAGCAAATCCTAAAAACACTACCAAAAACTATTAGAACTAGTAAATGAATTCAGTAAAGTTGCAGATAAAATATTAATATACAGAAATCTGTTGTGTTTCTATACACTAATGACTATCTGAAGAAGAAATTAAAAAAATAATTCCATGTATAGTTGCATCAAAAGGAATAAAATACTTAAAAATAAATCTAACCAAAGAAGTAAAAGACTTGCACTCTGAAAACTATAAGATGTTGATGAAAGAAATTGAGGATGACACAAAAAATAGAAGATATACCCTGCTTATGAATTAGAAGAATTAATATTCAAATAATTGGACTACTCAAAGCAATGTACAGATTCAGTGCAATCTCTATCAAAACACCAAGGACATTTTTCACAGGACTAAAACAAATAATTCTAAAATGTGTATGGAAACATAAAGACTCCAAATAGATAAAGCACTACTGAGGGGAAAAAAAAAATGCTGGCAATATCTATCATGCTCCCCGGTTTCAAACTATATTATAAGGCTACAGTAATCAAAACAGTACTGTACTTCCATAAAAACATACATGTAGATCAATGGAACAGAATAGAGACCATAGTAATAAACCCATGCTCATATGGTTAATTATATATGACAAAGGATGAAAAAAATAAACAATGGAGAAAAGAAACTCTCTTCAATAAATAGTGTTGGGAAAACTGGACAGCTACACGCAAAAGAATCACACTGCATTATTTTCTCACACCATGTTAGAAAAAGCAACTCAAATAGATTAAAGAGTTAAATGTAAGGCCCGAAACCATAAAACTCCTACAAGAAAAGATAGGAAATTTGCTATTTAACATTAGTCTTAGCAATATTTTTTTGGATCTGTCTCCTTGGGCAAGGGAAACAAAAGCATAAATAAAGGAATTGAACTACATCTGACTAAATGCTTCTGTGCAGCAAATGAAACTATCAACAAAATGAAAAGGCAGCCTACTGAATGGGAGAAGATATTTGAAAATGATATATATCATAAGGGGTTGATACTTAAAATACACAACTCAGCATGAGAAAAGCAAACAACCTGATTTAAAAGTGGGCAGGGATTCTGGAAACATTTTTCCAAAGACATACAGATGGACAACAGATCCCATGAGAAGATACTCAGCATCACTAATCATCAGGGAAACACAAGTCAAAACCACAGTGAGGTACATTTCACACCTGTCAGAATAGCTATTACCAAAAAGACAACAAATAACAAGTATTGTGAGGAATGTGGAGGAAAAGGAACCCTTGTGTACTGTTGGTGGGATTGCAAATCGGTGCAGTCACTGTGGAAAACAGCTTGGAAGTTTCTTAAAAAATTAAAAATAGGACTGTCATACAATCCAGGAATTTCACTTATATTACCTGAGGAAACCAAAATACTAATTCAAAAAGATATGTACACACAAATGTTCACTGCAGCATTATTTACAATAACCAAGATATGGAAGCAACCTAAGTGTCCATCAATGGATGAATGGGTGAAGAAGTCATATGTAGATATAATGAAATATTACTCAATCATGATTTTAAAAATGAAATATTGCCAGTTGTGACAACACGAGTGGAATGGATGGAACCAGAGGGTATCATGCCATGTGAAATAAGTCAGACAGAGAAAGATAAATAGGGTAAAATCCCACTTGTAGGGCAAATCTAAAAACAAAACAAACAAAATAAAATCAAAACAGACTCATAGATACAGAGAACAAGTGGGTGGTTGCCAGAGGGAAGAGGGTTGAGGGAACAGAATGTGTGAAGAGAATTAAGAGGTACAGACCTCCAGGTACAAAATAAATAAGCCATGGGGATGTAATATATAACATAAGAAATATTGTCTATAATATTTAAATAACTTTGTATGGGGACAGATGGCTACGAGACTTCCTGTGTTGATCATTTCATAATGTATACAAATGTCAAATCACTGTCATATACCTGAAACTAACATAATAGTGTATGTCAACTGTATTTCAATAATAAAAAAGAACAATTCTATAGTATAAAATGTTAGGAGAATATTTATGGAGAACCAATTTTTATCTGTTCACAGTATTCTTCAAGGTGATTTAGTCCAAGGCATAATCTGTGCCTTAGACTGAGCAAGGGTACCTGGTTTTGCAACCTGTTACCCATGCGTATCACCCATCCACACCCTGAAACTGAGCAATAGTGTCAGATTTGTGACGTGACATAGAATCGTATTCCTCTTTCGCCTGACAGCTGTCAACGCTGGGCTAAAGCATTAACAGCTTCTAGTAAAAACCGTCTCACACCAATAAAAAATAGGGTACCAAAGTGTGAGCTGAATGGTAGATGTTTCTATTCTACCTGTTGGAAGAGAGAGCAATAATTATGATTGTAATCCTCCAATAGCAGTTTAAGGCAAAATGCGCCCCCAAGTTCCCACCACAGAGGTTAAACAGCTTGCAAGGACTAGGAAACAAATTTTCTGTACTTGGGTCCTCTGAGAAGCGGAGGACAAGGTGAGATTTGATGCACAAGAGATTTACTGAGGAAAACTTGTGTGAAGGCTTAGTCGAACCCTGGGGAAGGAGACGGGAGAAGCTAGGAGGTTTGGGGAGAAGGAAGCTCAGTCTGCGGCACAGCCCTGAGAACGTTTGGCCAGGTCAGTGGAGTCTGGGCCAAAGCTGTCTTCCAGAGGGCCCTGCCTGCTTCCTGCGGGTGCCTGTGCTTTCTCCCCCTGCGAGCAGCCTGGGGGAGTGTGGCCTGGGACCAGCACTGGTCATAGATCTCGAGGGGCAGCAGCAGGATGGGGGGCTGTCAGTCAACTCTGCCCCCTCAGCGGGGAATCTGAGCAGTGTGTGTCTATGGTCGCCACATTTTCCAACTAGGGAGCTCTGTTTCTGAAGAACTGCTAAAAATTTTAACCTGGCAGACAATAAATTTGCCAAGGCTGTTGAATGGATCTGAAAAATAAATCACTTTTATCTTTGTTTTCACAGCATCCTCTTTCCCTTCAAGTAATCTGTCCTGAAACGGGGAGTCTTCCAACGAAGGAATTCTGATTATATGGAGAATTACATAGTTCACAGTTTCTAAAATGTATTATTCTAGCAACATATTTATCCATTTAACAAGTATGAAGTAATTAAGTGCCTGCTGAATGCCAGGCAAGGTAGATATCATTTCTTTCCAATCTTTTAAGTATTATTACGCACAGAATATGCACTTAACATAGCAAGCTTTTTTCAGAATCTGGAGTTGAGGAGACACAGCACCTGTAAAATATAAGCTACTCAGCAAGTATTTAGTGACTGAAACTCCAGTGAAATTCACAGTCACCTTGAGAAAGCGTTACCATATGACATTTTTAGAGGGCGCGTACCTCTCTTCAGCATAATAAACTTAAACTTATCTAGCCAAGAATCTTTATTCAAAATAATGTATTTTTAAGTATTATCTACTTAAAACTTGAGAGCTAAAAGTAATTATGAATAGTGATTCAGTTACGTTACATTTCCAAAAATTTTCTGCTTTAGGAAGATATGTTTGGTTTCATTTTTATGAATTTTTCTATTTGACATTTTTAAGCCTGTGTTTTCTGTAGTTTAATCACAGAGGATAATATGAAACCCAGAATACAAACCGCACACTTAATGATGAGATTTCCTTGAGACCTAAAAATGCAATTTTTTTAAAGCACAGTGCATTTTAAGATGACTTAAACACATCTGAGTTTTCTCTTTCCAGCCAACTGTATGGCTTTATAAACTCAGTTTCCAATAAGGTCATATTCTATTAAGTTTAACAAGAAAAATTAATAAAACAAAGCCATAACTTTAGAAACAGATGGTACTGTACCCTTTTTTCCAGTCATGACATATAATACAAGGTGTTCTATAATAGTAATCCAAGCAGAGAACTATAGTGATGTTGCGGTTTAAAATTTTTTTTTTTTTTTTTTTGCTTCCTGCAGTTGTATAGATATTCAAGAGACTGAGAGAGTGTCTATTATCACAATAAAAAAAAAAATCAAAAGTACTAATGCCGACCTCTACATTTACACACAATTTCCTGAAATCTTATAAATCATCTGTAGTACCTTTTTTCCTGTCCCCCCGAAAGACCACTGGGGGGTTAACCACAGGGTTTTAAAAGTTGAAGGAATGTTTCAGCGCTGCTGGATTGGCACAAACCATCAGATGCTACGCAGGTTTGGGAGACAGACATTTATTATGTATTTGTCGTCTGGCTTATTTTAGGTGTGGCTGCACAGCCCGTTACTTTTAAAATAATCGAAAATCATTACAGGTAGTGATTATAGGAGATCTTGATTTAATTGACCAATTTAGGAATTAAGCCTGAAGGGTTTTAATTGTTATTTTGTAAGCTCTTAGAGTTTCCAGTTACCCCTGTACGTTCCTAAAGAAATAACAAAATGCATTTTGTAGTTACAGTGAGAATATTTCCCTGTCAAAAATGGTCTGTTTTTATTGTAAGAATTGGTCCACTGAACTTAGCTCAGCCTCCAAGGTCTGAGCGAGAATGCTATGATTAATGAGGTAGCCATTAATGTCAGTAGATTGAACAACCAAAATCTGATTATATTAAAGTGCTTCCCAAACATTAGGGTCACATTAACAGTTTATTGAAACAAGCTGATAAAATTTAAAATGGTCATCTAATTCCCTTGGGTTCCTAATTGTTGCATGATAAATCACTCTGTAGAGAAATCTATTACAATGTTCCAAATGAGAAAATGTAATTTACTGTACCATTATGAGGGTGTTTGAAACACTTCAGTTCTTTAACGGGAGGATTTTGCTAGAATGAGAAAAAAATGTTCAGTTTTTTTTTTTTTTTTGAAGGGTCTGGCCTTCAATAAAACCTCTTAATGATAAATCTTCCAACTATGAATTGAGTAAGAAAAATGACGCATTTTATGAGCCTGCATTATGTAAAAACAAATTACATTAAAGTTCCTGACGAGCCGATTACTGAGAGTTCAGCGTGAATGAGCTTTTATTGACGCTCATCTATTCTTTAGGAGGAAATCACTGCAGAAATCAACTGTACCCTAGAAACTAGCTGAAATATTTCTCCACTGTGGAAATATGGCCAGGGTCTCTCCAGAGACTAACGTCTCTGCTCTGAAAGATAGTTTTTAGGGGTTCAAGCAGAACAAGTGAAGTCTTTGCTTGTTTGGGCTTCTGAGCGCATGTCAATCCCTGAATGCAGTATTTCCAGGAATGGCCCCGCGGTCTCATATATGTTTAAGTAGTTGAGACCATGTCGTCATTTATTCCGGGAAAAACCACTGGCCAAGAGAAGGGAGGAGGAGGTGAGTATTTCTGGGAATGGCCTGAAAAGGTGGTGACCTCCATTGTTTTGGTGTAACTGATGACATAGTTAAAGGAACGTAAACGTGCAAATAATGGGGAATTGTTAATCTATGCGCTGTTTATGGTGAGGGAATGTTCTGGGCTTTGATGCACTAAATTATTAGAATTAATATTCAAATTCAAAGAAAAACTGTTTCCCGGGCAGCTTTCTTTGACACTTTCTTCTCCCCAATTCAGTGGATTTGGGGCGTCTGTCTCCACAGTCTGACTGCAAAAACCTTTAACAGAGCACTCATCAAATTATATTGTAACAGTTTATGTGTTTCTATGACCTACTAGCTCTTCAAGGGCAGTGATAACAATTTGAAACAACAGTTTAACCCCAGACACTATCATAAAGTCGATGTCCAGTAAATGTTTAAGAAATGTTTGTAGAACAAATAATAAATAGGTGAATGAACGAATTTTTTAAAAAAGACCTCCAGGTGGTTAAGTTTGCCATTTTATTTCCGCAGGACTCTGTGGCTCTTTTATATGTTGATTTCTGATCAAGCTGTCTTTAAAAATTCCTTTTTTAAATCATATTTTCGTACCAGAAGTGATTGCTTTGATATCAGTTCTCTTTCAATTGCCCACATGTCCCACCAGGAAACACCTGATGGGCTGAGTCATGCTGGGTTTAGTACCTCCACTGTATTTTGGAAACTCAGGGCGGTTCCAGAGTGGACTGAGTGTTTAGGAGGCTGGGTCGGGGGCAGAGAGAGCTGTCAGTGCCTGGAGTGACGCTCACGCTTGCGGCGTGGCTCAGCCTGTGCTGAGCCCCTGGGAAAGCACAGTTATTGGAAAGGCTGGTTGGCCACCTGGAAAATTGTGACAGCAAATCCTCAAATTACCACTTGTATTTTAAATGTCCCCAGGAAAGTACAGAGACATTTATCACATTTTTTCTTACTCAATTCATAGTTGGAAAACTCTTTAAAGAGTTTCGCGAGAGTGTCCACGTGCTTCTCGGTAATCCTCTTTCTCAGTGTCTTGACTTGAGGAAGGAATTGTGGGGAAAGATAATGTTGACCAACTTCTGCACACACAGAGGATGCTAAGAATTACCTTACGTAGAAATGGGTGAATCAGACGTATGCCTTAAATCAAATATCAGACGCTTTCATTTTCTCTAGAAAAATTTTGATAAGAATAAGAATAAATTGTCTCTGTATTGAATCTCAGAACTTAAACGCTTCTGTGGTTCAAGGCTTACAGAACAGATTATGCAGCTAGCAGGAGCGGGTGCAGAATTTTAAAAAGCTGCATCATTTTCTCTTTACCTCAGAGAAACATGTTCTTTGACATAGTGTATTTAAAACATTATTTTTATTTACTTGTGAGAAACTTCCCCCCGTATTTCAGACGTTAAACTAAGGTAACATTCCTCGTCTATTCTGAGTCCGTCGCTGACAGATACCCAGCACTCATTTTTTGACAACCACATGGCTTGCTTCCTTATCTTTCTCGAGTCTTTACTCACATTTCTTCTGATCCGAAAGCCTTTTTTATTTTTTAAGTCAGAATACCTAAAATAGCACTTCTCCATCACCCTGTCCCCATATCCTTTTTTAAAAAAATTGTTTTTGGAACATTAGACGTGTTAACATATTATATATTTATTTTTTCAACTTGTGTGCTTTCTACGCTTAAATATAAGTGCCATGAAAAAAGAAAATTTATTTTGTATTCATAGGTAAGACTCCAGTGCCTATAACAGCATCTGGCACATCATAGGTGCTCAATAAATATTTGTTGAGTAAGAGTAGAGGGGTCAGATTGTATTAGTTACAAAGGCATCTTCTGTTTGCAGAAGATCAAGTCACATATTAAAATTGGAACTCAGAGTGTGTGTGGGAGTATAGTGATCAGATTTGCCTTTTAGAAAGCTCCCTTTGGCATGATGCGCGGGATAGTTCATCTTCACATCAGTTTTAATGAACAACAGTTTTTGAATTTGAATTTGAATTGGATCATTTCTGATGGGATTTCAGTAAGCACTGAATTGAAATGGACATTAATTGAGCATCAGGGAAGAACATAAGAAACAAGGGTCCAGGGTCATGCAAAAATTAAATTTCTTTTCCTTAAATAATTAGACAACAATTTGGCTGGGTGACATTTCAAGTTCCCTCATTCATGAATACCATTTTCCCCCTTTTGTTTTTATCTTCAAGGACTTCAAAATTTGGAGGAAAAGGTTTATATTTACTATAGAAGTTAGAGGAGTCATGGTTATTATGTATCCTCAAGGGGAAGATAGAGCAACATTCAGTTGTTCCATGGAGACGTGGCTCATTTCCACTGTACCCCAAAAGCACACGTCATGATTCTGAAGGCAAGTTGAAAAGCTGTCAGTCAAATTCAGAGTGGTGTTACCTATCTGATCCCAGAACCCATATGAATGGAATCTTTCTTTTGAATCTGAATTAACTTGAATGAATGAATGAATGAATGAATGAATACTAAATTAAAAATCACTGTGGACTGAATTCACATTTTTCTTGATAGCCAGCTTTTTTTTTTTCCTCATAGGTTTAGTCCTAACTTGGGTGCCAGCTCCTGCAAATTGCACATTCATACCCTTTGTTTATATTCTATTAGTTGTTTGTATTTTTCTTCTTACTTTGTAGAATTTCTGTCGGCACTATTCTGGAAGCTAATCCTTGGGTGATTATATGGGTTGCAAATATCTTGCCACTTTCCTTTTACTTGGTTCGTGCTTTTGATGCATGAAAGTGTCTGCTCTAATGTAGTCAGATTAACCAAGCACTTTTTATTTTTTTACGATTTGTGTTTTTTAAACCTTATTTCAGAAGTCCTTCCTACACTAATGTCACCAGGAATTTTCTCCTATATTCTCTGCCAGCCTATTGAGAATTGCAGCCCTACCCCCTTCCCTGCAGGTACTCTTGACCCGCCCCCACCCCCTACTGCCACTGTCATCACTTTTCTCCAGAGCACTTACAATTTTCTAATATAGAATTTATTTGTTTATGTCTTTATTGTCTCTCACCACATTAAATACATGCTTCATAAGAGCAGGGGTTTTTGTATGTTGTTTTTACTGATCATACCTAACTCCCTAATACCTGAAAGAGTGCTTGGTGTAGGTAGATACTTAATAAATATTGATAAGCAATAAATTAGTATTTCTTCTTTTTAAAGCTTTGGCTTTAAATCTTAGATTATTTTTGTGTATATGACGTGAAACAGAGTTCTACTTTTATATGTTTTCCCAATGGAAATAAATGATCCCAGCCCCATGTATGCAGTAGCCCAAATCTAGCATGTATGCAGCTTTTCCAGTAAGGCAGGGACCCACTTTTCTATCTGCTGTATGCTCAGTATTGAGAACAATGTTTACCAAAATGGTGTATTATACAGAATATAAGAACAAATGATCTATCACTGAATGCAACAACATGACTGATTTTCACAAATATTGAATAAAAGTAGCCAAATACTGAAGAGTACTTACCATGTCATTCCATTCATATGAAGTGTAATACAGTCAAAACTAAGGTATGCTCTTAGACATCAAGATAGTGGTTACCTTTGGGAAAGAGTAGCAATCAAAAGAGACAAGAGAGAGGTTTCTGGGTTGCTGTAATGTTCTCATTCTTCATGCAGCTGCCGATTAATTTAATAAAAAATTTCAAAGCTTTAATAAATATTTGTTGTGAGCGTCTTATGTCATTCCATTGCTTCATCACTATATGTCTACACTAATACCAGACTGCATTTATTACTAAACTTTAAAATGAGTCTTCATACCCAAGAGAATGAGTTTTCCGTCTTGTTACTATTTATCAAATTTATATTAGCTAAAGTAATCAGCATTGATCCTGCCTTTTCTATTCAAACTGTACTCCGGATAATTAAATAGTAGATGAAGAAATGCTTATATATAAGAACAAATGATCTATCACTGAATGCAACAACATGATTGATTTTCACAAATATATATACTCTGGATAATTAAATAGTAGGTAAAAAATGCTTCCTTTTAGATGTGACGATGTAAGGGTGGTTAGTTATGTTTAAAAAAAGAGCAACTCTTACCTTTTAAATATGCAAAATTGTTGAATGAAATGAAAAAAATTTCATTAATGTCACTCATATAATTTTTTAAAAAGCTCATAAAGCTCTGTGATGTTCACAAACCTGTTTGGATTTTACGGAAATGTATCAAATTTAAATATTAATTTGGGAAAAATCAGTATCTTTACAATATTTACTTTGCCTATCGTAACTGTTTTGTAGACCAAACCTCTCTTTACTTATTCTCCTTTACCCACATTTTTTTTTTCTAGAGCACTCTTTCAGATTAATTTTAGAATTATCTGTCCAGCTTCTTCAAAAACTTGACTTCAGGCTTGACTGATATTTCTTTCTGGCTGTATAATAATTTGGGAAGAACTGAGAACTTACAAACATTTCCTTTTATTCAAAACATGAGACAGATATCTAGCCATTCAACTGCTTTTAATAGCAGAAGTCCTAACTTTTATTTGCCTTGTTTCTAAGCAATGCACATTTATTGCTGTTGCTATGAAGAGTCACGGCATACTGTAGTGGTTAAATATGGGCTCTAACATTGAACTGTCTGGCTCCGTATATTACTAGCTGTGTGCTAGTAATTGAGACAAATGGCTTCGCTTTTCTATTCATCAGTTTCCTGACCTCCATAACTATAATAGGAATAATAATTATTATTTTTGTCTCATAAGGTTTTGTTTTTCATTGTTGTGAGGTTTATATAAAATAATACCCTTACTACACTGACAAGAAAGAGATCAAGAACATTAGTTATTAAATATTAGGTTCTTTCTTTCTTTTTCTTTCTCTTTTTTTTTTTTTTTTTTTTTTGAGAAAGTTTTATTTTTTAATGGAGGTACTGGGGGTTGAACCCAGGACTTCGAGCACGCTAAGTACACATTTTACCACTGAGCTATACTCCACCCTTAGGTTATTTATTATGTTGAGTATCGGCCTTTCATTTGTATTGATTGTTTCAGTGTATTTGCCAAGAATGAGCGTGTTCAATTTTGCAAAATGACTTTTTGGTATTTATTGAAATTATCACTTTAAGTATTGATGGTGTGTGTATGAGTAGATGACACTGTAATTGACCACTTTCGAATGTTTCAAAGAAGACACTAAAGGGTTACCCTCTTCAATGGCTCCTGTTAATTTAAATATTTCACTTCTTCTCCAGTACATTTTGATTTTCCATTTTGCTGACATTCAATGAGGGAGGTCAGGGTGAAAGGGGAAGGAAGTCTGTTGGCAACAGGATTACCAAGTAAAGATACAGAGCACACTATTAAATTTGGATTTTGGAAAAACAACAAATAATTTTTAGTGTAAGTATATGCCAAATATTGGATGGGATATGATTATACTAAAAATTACCTTTTCTCTGAACATTACATTTCGCTCTGTGTCCCATATTTGTATTTGCTAAACTTCGTTAGGAAGCTATTGACATTAGTGACAGTAGAGATGGTGACGAATGAAAGGCTTTGAGAAATAGTCATTCCAATGTTGATTTTTTAGAACTTCAATTACTAACTCCTTCTAAATACAGACCACCCTTACACCGAATTCTTCTCTAAAGAGAAAAGAGAGTTTTCTGTTTGTTTTAATCGCAATACTAAAATGTTATGTCCCCGAGGCAGAAGCAAGTTACTCCATCATCGTCTCTCCTGGATATTGGATTACCGTAGAGGTTTGCACTGAGAGTAACCATTATAGAAACCAAAGTGCCCGTCAGTAGTTAGAAGAAACAGTGCCAACAGCGGCATCAGAAACCACAAGAATCTCTTGTAGGTTGTGTTTCATACATCTATGTACAGTTCTCACATTTTAAATTTTACATAATGCGTTTGTCTTATTAAAAATGGAAACAGAAAGTACTTCCATCCATTAATCTCCTCCAGGTGCTTTATCCTCTTTTCTTTGTTTCCCAGCTGGTTTTGTATTTCTTATTTTATTTATTTATTTTTTTTTTGCTTTCCAGTGTTTGTGTCTTTATCTGTTCTTTGAAACAAAATCAACGGTAAATAGGAAAAGGTATTCAGCCAGTGAAAGCATGGCTACGGTTGCTGATTTAAGTAGCACTTTATCTGACTTGGAGCTGCTCTCTTAAATTAAGAAGATTGTTGGTTTATCAGAGGGTCTTATATATCTCTTCTGCAACTGATGGCAGGTCACAAGTTTGAATTCCAGTCAACCATATAAAGCTATACCTCGACCTTGTCTGGCCAATGAGCCATCACTTGGACTAAAATAATTTTCCATTCTGTCCACTTATCCAAGTCAAGCAGGAGCTAGTCACTCAGTGGATGAGAACCACATCTATTTAAAGCAACAGCTAGGCCTTGGTTTATTAAAAAAAAAAAACTCTCCCTAGGCATTCTGAAAAAGCATTCTGGCACTGTCAGGTATAGATTTGAATTCCAACTCTTCCGTTCACTTATTTTGTACCACAAGTAATTTATTTAACATTCCTGAACTTGGATTTCCTTCTGTATAATGGGGAAAGGAATACTGAGCTTACAGGTGTATTGTTATTAAACTTGTGTAAGGCACTGCCACTTGTGTGATCTTTATGTAAAACTATTGATGGGATCTGAGGAAACATTTTGAAAGTTTGCTTAAAGTTAAATATACACCTACAATATTCTCTGGCCATTCCATTGCTAAGTGTTTACCCAAGAGAAATGAAAGCATATGTCTATACTAAGACTGTACTATGTTCATAGGAGCTTTATCAGTAAAAGATAAAACTTGGAAACAACCCAAATGTCCATTACGAGGCAAACTGATGAACAATCCATGATATATTCATACAAGGTGCTAGTACTAAGCAATCAAACAGAATTAACTGATGAAACATGCAACAACATAGTGAATCTCAAAATAGTTACTGGATAGAAGAACTCAGAACCGCACTGTACGACTCCATTGATACAAAATCCTAGGAAATGTAGGTGAAGGTATAGAGACAGAAATGAAGGTGTCGTGCTTGTCTGGGGATGCGAGTGGAGGGAGGAAAGGATGACAAAGGGAACACGAGTAAACTTTTGGGGCTGATGGAACTGTATGTTACCCTGATGATGGTAATGGTTTCACAGGCTTACACACATAAAAATCATCCAAATACACACTTCAGGTAGGTTTAACTCAGTGTGCCTCAATAAAGCTGAAAGAAACAAAATGCGAAGTGGTATCATCTTTATTAATAAACTCGTATTTACTATCCAAAGGAAAGGTGCTCTTTGGCTTTTCCGTGAAGAATCAGGATGGTGATTCTTGTGTATACATTGTGCCTAGGAATTTCCTTGATTCTGAATATTTCTCTCGAAAAATAAATTTACTATTACACTTTTTGTTAGAGGGCTTTCAAAATGTTTCTAAGGCACCATCATTGTAATTTTTTGTCAGAATTCAAACTCAAAGAAAAAGAATTAAAACTCATATAGACAGATTGATAGATATTGCAGTTCAATATACCAAAATTATCACCTTGTTACCTAAACTTCTTAATATTTTCCATTTTTCTCCCCTCATGAAAGGATTGTATGAGGCTTCTTTAGAAGTGAACATGCTAGTTCCGTGTCTGCTGCTCTGATATCTAGAAATCTCTTCCATAAATCACTGTTGCTCCATCTCTAATTCACCTCTTCCAGTTTACCCAACACCCTTGACCTCTCTTTACACATAATTTCATCTGCCAAATGATTCCTAACCTCCGCTCCTTCCCTTCTAACAACACCGTGAAGACCACGATCCTTCTCCTTGCCCCATAAATCTTGAGCAGAGTGGCTCCGTCTCCTCTTTTGCCTTTTCAGCAGCGCAGATCACCCAGGACCGTGCCAGGGAGTGTGCAACGGGCCATTGGTTAGGAATAACACAACTTGGTTCTCTTAATGAAGTTTTTTTTTTTTTTTTTTTTTTCAAAGAGATGCTACTGGTAAGTATAAGAATAGAGGGAACATTAAGGGAGGAAAAGTAAAGCAGGAAAACAAGAAAATGGGAGAAGATAAGGGAAGCGACTAAATTCAACTCCATGTAGCTCTAAATAAACTCAGCACGTGGGCTGCTTTATGAAATCAGTATCTTTCAGTAGAACTGTGGTCCTGAGTGTTCACACTTCCTGCATCCAACGCTCACTGGATCTACACGTAGCAGTAAGAGAATTTTCCGTGAATACGTCACATCATATACCTCTTCAGCATAAAGCCTTTCAAAGGCTTCTCATCGCTTCCCAGTCACAGTGACGTCCGGGGTCTGCATGCGGTCTTGGCCCTATGCAACCTTCTTCAGCAGAAGTCATGCTTTCCCTTCTGCCTCACAGCAGGGTTCCCCCACCACGCCCACCTCTCACCTCACCAACTCCAGATCATTCTTCAGGCAGGTCTTGCTTTGACAGCCAGCATGTCCATGAATCCGTTGGGTAAACATCAGTCTAAATTATACATTCCTATTGTACACCCCTTGTGTATAACTGTAAATTGTACTTTTCCTTTCTGTCATGGACCAAATTTTTTATATTTTATTTGTTTGCATGGTTATTTGTTTAACGTCTCCATTTGTTCTCCAGATCCATTATGTCAAGGACTGGTAAATAATTTTTGTTAGTTTGAATTTCTGTTTTGTTTTTATTTTGTTTTGTTTTAACCCTCCATTATATCATAAGCCCTACATAAGTGGTGACTGGCACATAGTAAGTGTTCAGTAGATATTTGCTTAATGAATGGATGAATGAATAGGTAGATGGAAAATGCTTCTGTGAAGTGGATTCTTATCCTCTCACTAACTCTGAGAAAATTGACGCTTAGGGAGCTTAAATTGCCAAGGTCATCCATGTTCTGGTAATCATAGAAGAGATAATGAAGAAAGCACACAAACAGAAAAGCCAGGTAAAACTAAGAAAAACTCCGCTGACGGGAATAAGAGCCATGTCTTAAATACAACTTTTGGTTTATTTTTGGTTGCATGAAAATATCTTTAGTTACATTTTCCACTTTAAAGCAGAGTGCCTGATTACAACAAATGCCACCCCCTCAAAACTGATAATCTCAGAAGATTCGCTCAATAACCCCCTGCAGCATATGCTATTGTGCCCTGGGCCACTTCTGCTAAGCCTGCCTGTGACTTCAGCTACAGCCAGGTGGACAGTTCTGTACACACTGCCAGTCTTCTCAGATTCTCCCTCAAAACTTTGTCCGAATTGCAGGATCTCACAAAGCCCCGGTGCAGGGACAGCCTGGAAGCGTGGCAGAATTAATTAACACTGTTGAGGCAACCTTCAACTAACTCGTGATGGACTGAGCAGATAGATGTCCCCTCTTGCTGTCCTTCCTAGGGACAAGTTGGATGTTGTTTGCCACACTGGCCTTAGAAAATTTCCAGAGCTTCTGACCCACTATCCACAGTGGGGACCACCTCCATACGCAGCCAATCCATTACTGAAATTCCCTCTTTCCTTGCCACATTCCTCCCTGCTGCTCACTCTTGATTCTTAGCTTCACTTCTCAAATAAACTACCTACATGCAAGTTCTTGCTAGGCTGTGCTTTAAGAGAAGTCAAAGTTAAGACACCCCCATTTATTTATTTCAATATTTAATGTGGGTATGGTTGGGCACTGGAGTACAATTAAATGACTTGCCTTTGAAAAAATTCACTGTTTAGTGGGTACAAAAAATATAAAAGAGATCAATTATTATACAACGTAAGCTTGTGATAGATGAATGTAAATAAAGTGGGGAAATAGGGAGCCTTTATTTTGATGGGAGAATCGGTACAGTTGATTCAGAAAATGATTTGAAGAGTCTTTTGAAGGAGCTATAGAAGTGTATCAACAAATTAAGGAGGTAGAGAAAGGCATGGAGGATCGCCAGGTTAAAAGGCACACACTGCATCACAGAAAGACATGCCGTGTGTTAGAAACAGGGAAACACTCAAGGTACTAGGGTTGTGCTAAGCACTCTGGGCTCAGTCACCAGAGGAGGGGTGTTACAGGCAGGAAAGTGACATAAAGGCAGGATAGGGCTTTAAGGGACAGAACCCCCTGTTTCACCCTGTATCAATGTGTAAGCATCAGACATTTTTAAAGAGCAGAGTTATGATATCAGATTTGAGGTTTTGAAAGAGAATTCTGTCTGCCATGAAGAATTGAATGACCTGGAATTGGGGAAAACTGGAGGCAGCAAAGGATTATGAAAGTGATGTCAGTAAGGATGGGGAAGAGAGAGGAGTCAGGAGCTATATTTTACAAAAAAGGAACTCTGAATGTCTCAGGCATTCCAAATGTATCTAAGATTGTATATTTTTAAATAGGTGCCCCCACACCTCCATAACTCTCTATTTTTTGTTCCTACGTGCAATAACCAAATTCTATACATTAAACACGTGGCGCTATTGTCTTAGGTTGATTCTTCTGGACCCGATTTGAGATGGAGATTTGCATATAGGACGTTGATTGGAGCGTGGGCCTGAGGTCAACACTCATGGTGCAGTGAGGGAGGTAGGTCTGGGCAGAGAGATTCCAACTGTGATGCACTCACAACAGAGGCTTCTGCTGATCCTACAGGGGGAACTTCAGGGCTGAAATGGTCCTTTAGAGTTGCCTGGCTTTGCAGCAAGGGGACAGGGTCTCCACACACCCCTCCATTGCATAGGAGCTGTCCCTGGGCAGGAGCAGTGACCTTGGACATAGAGGCCACCTTTTTTGCTCTGGGCAACCGCCAGAAAGGGATTCAGCTGAGATCTGTCAGCTGCCGGCAGTCCTGACGTCAGGAGGAATGCATGTGTCAGTCCCAAAGGGGGAACCTGACGGCACACTGCAGTGTCCGCCACAACTCTTATTTTACACCCTGTCCCACTTGTCACGATGAGGTCCTGGTAGGTTTCAACAGGTCAGCTGTAATATGGGGCATTATGTTAAACTTCACTTACACCAGAGCGAGACCAGCATTCTAAACCACCAGAAAGACACATGAAGTCCTTCTTTATGAGATTGTTTTGTTCTTGTTCTTCAGAAGATGAATTCAAAACACTGTATAACCTTTTTTTAATTGAAAAATAGTCAGTTTACAATGCTGTGTCAATTTCTGGTGTACAGCATCATGTCTCAATCATACATGTATTTTTTCCATATTGTTTTTCATCATAAGTCACTACCAGATATTGAATATAGTTCCCTGTGCTGTTCAGTACAAACTTCTTGCTTATCTATTTTGTATATAGTAGTTTCTATCTGCAAATCTCAAACGCCCAATTTATCCCTTCCCACCCTCTTCCCCTCCCCTGGTAACCATAAGTTTGTTTTGTATGTCTGTGAGTCTGTTTCTGTTTTGTAAATAAGTTCCTTTGCCCTTTTTTTTTTTTTAGATTCCACATATAAGTGATATCATATGGTATTTTTCTTTCTCTTTCTGGCTTACTATTAACTCTTAATGGCATGCATAACTAAACATTTTTTGACGGTTTTGTCAAAAACAGCTTATGAAAAAACATCTAAACTTTCTAAGCAGTAACATTAAGGAAACTCCTTAACAGGACTTCCCCCTTGTCTTAAGTTACTGGTGACGCACACTGTCCAACAGTGATTGATTCTGGTACTGAGAAAATAAGTTTCAAAATAAAAGTCACTGTATCAGACTGAAACTTCAGGTAGGCACTCATGGTCTAATGCCCTAAATATGCCCTAATATAAAGAAATAGTCAAAATTGGATATTTTCTTCCTCTGGTGACTGAAAAATAGTATTTTAAGTCAATATTTTACAATGTAGCAATGGCAGTAAACATCTCCTCCAAAAACATCCCCACACAATTGCCCAAAAGAAGAGTTCAATCCACTACGTAGTCAAAGCATTCTGTCCTGGCTTACTAATTTTTAAAGAATTTCCACTTAAAAATGTAAGGTATGCCATTCTTCTGAGACATACCTCTCCAGAAACTCTCTTCCCCATCCTCTTTTAAAAGGCAGTCTTTTGTAGCCTCTTCAAACTCTGATTCAAAGTATACATATGTTTCTACTAACAATTTGGTATTAAAGAAAAAAAAGAAAAGCACCTTTTTGAGATGGTGTTTTCCTAAATATTTATTTCAAATACTACATTTTCACAGTGGTTTTAATCCGAATGTCATCCCTAAAATAAATCATTATGTGTACTTCATGTGATCTTTTCAGAATGCAATAAAACAGATTGTTTTTAATGGCTGTTCCAGCAATGAAAAATATCCGTGTTAGGTGGAAACAACAAATGGATGCTTTTTCAATTCCTTTTAATGGCACGAGGATCTTTGCAACCTGCTGTGAAAAATATTCTCTTAATGATAGGCCTGTGGCACAACTTAAGGAGTCATCAAGAAATAAATGCGCTGCTGTCTGGTTGGCAGCTTGGTGTCCCTTAATTGAAGTGTTATAAGATTCTGTGCGGAGGGAAGCCTCCAGGGTTTCGTAGCTAAATGGCACGGACACCTCTGATGAGACATGCAGATGAAGATGTGTCAATACAATCTTCACCAATTTGCAGTAATAGCAGGGACTGATTAATTTTATAACCACGGGTGTTTCTATTAGCTAACCTAAGGAATGATTTAGACTTTATTAAGCGACTTATTTCTATCTTTCTTTTTTTTAAGAGAGACGACGGCAACATAGTTTAGGTCTGAGTGCTACACGGTGGCACATTTTCTAATAAGGATTCTCAATTTGTTATTAAAGAAAGGCTCGCACGCTTGCCTTGGCTTATGGGAAGCTTAGTGGCAGCAACTTTGGGGGACTCCAGGTACCTCAAATGCACTTCAGCAATCTCGGAGTTTCTCAAAACTAAAGCAACTTCATATTTGAGGCAATTGAACTGGCAGCTCTTAGATACATTTTTAATTTTTTTATGTGCAAAAAAATTGAAGTAACTGAATCAAGAGTAGGTGGCTGTATATTTTTATCTCTTTCTTACTATAAAATGGCTTTAATATTTTATCATAATTGCCCTTGGACATCTAACATCATTTGGTTACACATAATCAACTAATGCTTTATATTTTAGGGCTTTGTTCAATAAAAAATTAATTATCATGCATGGGTGAGCAATGTATTTGGAAATTGAGCTACATGATTTTATGCATAAAACAGGCTCCAGTTTATATATTGAAACGCAAATTGCTATAACGTTCACAGTGCAATAAAAATCAGATACAAAGAGTCATTTAAGACTTCGGCAATGTGAGCTCAGGGACACACCTTTGTATTTTTTTCTTTTTAACTATAAAAAGAAATGAACCTGCATTTACTATAAGTTAAATTTCCAGTAAATTTATTTAAAAAAAAAAAACTAGAAGCCCATTAAAAGCCATTTTATTCTACAAGCAGGCTACCCAACGAGACCATTATTAGTGCTTAATACTATGATAGAGCTTGGCATTGTAAAATGCCTACCGTAGGAGATGTGATCTTCAGTAAACAGAATCCACATCCTTCTCTCAGAGCTGAGGATGTTTATAAATAGCCCTTGGCGGGAAGAACAGACACATCCCCGCCCCACTCCAGTATTCTCTTCCAGGCTTAGTTAGGCTGTGGGGGCTAATGACGATGAATTTGAAGCGATCTATTGTCTCAAATTTTATCCCATTTCCTTACAGTAATCTGAAAGATTCACTTGCAGCCACAATCTATCAGAATCCGGGATCTATGTCAGAAAGGAAAACAATTTGTGACTGGGATGTGTCTCATTTATCTCTTCAAAAATGTTATGAGGTCCTAATTTAATTATGGAGCGATTTATGGCTACGTTATAAAATAAGGTAAAGAGATGCCTTCTAGCCTCTAACAAATTGAAGAGATAAAAATCACGTAGCTGAGCAATTCAGAGAAGAAATCAATAAACTATAAATGAAATATATTTCCGAGTAATATTGTCACCTTATTCTCAAACTGCTCTGACTTCTAGCCCTGGTTTGGTGGAAGAATGTTGTATTAGGAGTTGGGGAGTTGGGCTATTATCCTTGCTACCAAGTAGCCATGAAACCTATCGCAAGTTCCTAAACCTATCAGAGGCATGTTGCCTCTATCACCAAAACCGAGAGTTGGCTTAGATCATCTTTGAGGCTGCATTCCACTGTACCGTTTTATTTGCAATAAATCAGGACTGGGTTGGGATGAACACTTTGATATCATATGTATGTCCAGCAAAAACCACACTTGTAAATCCAGTGATACTGGTAATTTCTTTTGCCTTCAGAAAAGCCCAAATTTTAGGATATTTCTTGCCCATGGTACAGAGCTAAGAAATAGATATATGATTAGTTACCTTATTTATGTTTCAGGTAGGGAGTGCTGGTAAGCAATTTCTATGTAATTGCTAAAGCTAAAGAATGAGTAGTTGTTGGAGCAAATTACCACTGGTGACAATCCAGTAGTGATCACTTAGAAGAATTTGAGCATTTCTTTTTTTATTATTATTATTATTATTATTATTATTATTATTATTATTATTGGAAAATTTGGGCATTTCTGATCATTATCTTACTTAACTGTCTTGAAATTTATCTTAGAATTCCAACCATCTATAGTGCCAAATACGTATCATTTATTTTGAACAAAAAAGAGTGTATGAAAGTCCTTAAAGGATTGAATAAAACCCAATTAAAGATGTTAGCTGTTTAGTGTGTTTGTTTACTTAATCAAAGGTTTCAAATTTTGGGGGGAGGATAAAAATGAAGTTTGTGTGAGGATTCCAAGAAAACATGGGATGGAGATTTAAGAAAAAGAGATAAAATACAGTCAGTGATATCAAAACATTTTTGATGGTATATAGTGCAGAAAAGAAGTGCAGGCATACTTCCACACAAGTGGATATTTGTTTATAAATTACACACATGCACTTCTGACCTAGTACACTGTCAGCATTCTATATAAATGAATTTTTAAAGGATAAATTCAAAATAAACCCGAACAGGAGCACTGGTATTTTCTTTCTGCACCTTAAGGACGTAAGTACCTTAACTACCTAAGTCCAGTCTTTGCTAAGGAATTATCTTGCACACCCTTTCAGAATGCAACCACTCCATTTTGGAAATCACTACAATATGCTACCAGAATGAAATGGAAGTTCGTGAAAGTGAAAACCAACAGAAAACATTGAAGAAAGGAGAGAACATTTGGAAATGGAAAGAAAAGCAGTAACAGAGGGGTATTGAAAACATGAAAAATCCTGGGTCTGAATAACTGAAAACTGTAATCAATATGGAAAAGACCAACACAGGACATAACGTGAGCATCGCAAGGCAGGATGTCACATGTGACGCTTAAACATACGGAGTATGCTCTCATCACAGGAAGGTTTTTGCTGATCCCTACACAGGCTGAGACAGCTTCCCTATTGGGAAAAATGATTTTAGAGTACACAAGTGAAGCCAACAAAATACAGGGAAGGTGTCCTCCAAAGCCAGCCACGCTCTTCGCATCCACAGAGGCCAAGAGTCCACTTCCACTGGTAACCATTTCCCTCAGGGGTTTGCTTGTTGGACTGCGTACCTGAGAATGAGGTCGTTCATTGTGCTTACAAAGAAATATATGAGTAAATACATAAAACATGTTAAAATTTTAATAATAACTTCTGGGTCTACTAAAGCATGTTGGGTTTGGCATTTATTAGTAAAAATCATTTCAGTCTATAAGGCAAGGCTTCCCGGCCACCTTTATTGGTAGAAGGGAATGTATCTCAGACCTTGGGTGGTCAGTTTGCAATGTGGTCCTCGGACTTAGCCCAGAGCTTGGATCCATGAATTCTGGACTAAACAAAGTGTTCAGATAAGCAGAGGGTGATTTGAATCAGGCATTCTCTGTGATTGTTTTGGTTATATTAGAAACAGTCATGTTTATGTCATAGAGATGGGTACCTAATATGATTGCTTAGTCCAACGCTATCTAAAGCAGTACTGAGACCAGGCGGTGCAAAACTTAACTTAAAACTTAAACTTGGTATGTTCCTTGAATACACAGGCATCTGCAGGAGAAATGAAGTCCTGGACATGTGGCCACATGCTTATACAACTTCATAAGAGAAAACCCTGTGGTGAAGGGGGAAGGGCTGTAGGTATGCAAATGAGACCACACTTTACAACTCGATCTTTAGCATGTGGGCATGCGTTGTTCTGTACTTATGTCTCATTTCTGAAAAAACAGTCAGCTGAATATTCTGTCTCTTCTTGCATTCAAATCTCTTTGTAGTATAAAAATATGATCCATTGTAGCAGTGCTCAAACTCTTTTACTCTCAAGAATCCTTTACACTATTAAAAAAGTTATTGTGGACACCAATGAGATTTTTTCCTATTGTGATTTTTACTATTAATAATTACTGCTAATTACTTTAAGTATTTTATTTATTAATTTATTTCAGAAGAATGATGATAAGTCCAGTCTTTGTTAAAATGGCTATATTTTCTTAAATAAGCAAACAGACAAAGAATTAGTGAAGAATGACTTTCTTCAACATTATTTTTATTTCCTTTAAGGTCTGACTCCATAGAAGACAACTGGATTCTTCATCTGTGTCTGCATTCCAAGGGTTGTGCTATGCTGTTTGCTGAAGCATAGCAAGAAAACCCTGCCTCAGGCAAACTTTAGAAAAGGGAAGAGTATTTGAACAGTCCTTTCAGAAAACAGTAGTTTCAGAAGATTGTGGACATTCTTCTTTGGTCCTATACTGAAACTTAGCAAGTGATGATAAAGTCTGGGCGAAAGAGGGTGGGAAGGGATAAATTTGGGAGTTTGAGATTTGCAAATGTTAGAAACTATATATAAAAAATAGATAAAAAACAAATTTCTTCCTTATAGCACAGGGAACTGTATTCAATATCTTGTAATAACCTTTAATGAAAAAGAATATGAAAATGAATATGTGTATGTATATGCATGACTGGGACATTGTGCTGTACACCAGAAATTGATACATTGTAACTAACTTTACTTCAATTAAAAAATTTAATTGCAGCATGGAATATGAAACCCGATCAATGGATTCAATGGATTTTTTTGGTACTCTGTTACATTAAAACACTTTAGTCTCTCTAGTGCTTTGAAAGACTTTTTTTTAAAACCCATACATGATTTTTGAACATCTTGCACTGATAACTTGAAAACTATTGGTTCGCTGGCTTCCAATATTAACACGCTCTGTTTTAGAATGTCATTACACATCATATAGCCTTTAGAAAACTTTACTGTAGCCTCTTGAGAAAATGAGTGAAAAAGGTAAATAATATCTTTGTATTACTGTGAACACTGTTTTAATCTTTAACTAAGTCTTTAATCTTGTAAACATTGCTTAATCCCAAGGGTACCTGGCCCACACTTTGAGAACCATTGATTTACAGTTACCTTCTGACGTTTCAATGAAGTTGCTGTAAGCATCAATCGACATCCTACTCCATGGGAGGAAAGGTAGTTTGTTTTCCAAGAAGCAGGTTGGGAATCTCCTTTGAGTGTCCACAGGGGTGATGTGTCTACCCTGTGCTCTCAGGCAGAAGAGCACTTCCTGCAGAATATTCGTGGTCCTTAAATACATGCTTTGAATCTTTCCGTATTAAAAACTCATTATAAATATGTTTTTTAAAAAAAGACCTTTTCTTGATTTAAAAAAAAATTAAAATACTTTAATTAATTAAATTAAAAATTAAAAATCAATTTCTCTGAAAGTGACTATGGGGAGTTTAAAAGTACATAAAGGATGAAGTTACACTTAAAGACGATGGTACTTAATCTGGTTTTAATAAGTGAATGTGGTGGCCTTTAAAATTAGTTATCTGCTAATGGGTTGATATAATTCAGTATTGACGCTCAACTCATTGCCTATGAGCAAAGTTTTAGGAAGTTTTGAGGAGTCCAGCATTGTGGGAAGGCAGGTCTTCTCTTCTGATGGGCTGTCTCATAATTATAATTCTGTTATGGAATTAAGGTTACCTCCATCAATAATGCTAAAAAATTTTTTTGGAAAGAGTCATAAGGTCTGCATCAACAAGTCATATATAAGATTACTGTATTTTTTTTTAATTGAAGTATAGTCAGTTACAATGGGTCAGTTTCTGATGTATAGCACAATGTCCTATTCAATTACTGTATTTCTTCACTATACTTTGAGGAAAATGAAAGAAGTGATCAGTGAGTGAAGAATGAATGAATGAGTGAAGAAAACTGCCCTTTCTGATGTCCTTTGCATGACTGGAACATTGGTCCCTGGTTAATTTTAACTTTTGTAATAAGCCAGTATGAGGCATAAATAGGAAATAAAGTCAACCTCATACTAAGGTTTTGGAAAAAATATAATAAACTGCCTGTATTAAAATAAATGAACATTCTTATATGATTTTTGAGACTGACCAGTGACTAAAACCTATTACGTGGTACAATAAAAGTAGCTGCTCTGGCTAGTCAGAAAGTCTTTGCAGCTGCAGGGGTATTTCTTGGAAATAAAGTTTGTGTTTACACAGGTGCAGCCATATTTAACAAAAAAAATTTTTATGCACTAGGCAAACAGCTGCCTGTCTGTTTTCTTTGGCAGAGCTCTTTCCAACTGAAGCAATTTGTATCAAGCCCATCGCTTTGTGATACCTATGTAAACAATACAGAAAGATTCCTCTACACGGAAGAGGTTTCTCATAGTGTGTCTTCTAGATAAACTGCTAAAGGAGGAGCTGCTTGATTGCAACCCGCTAAGAAAATTCTGCCCTTGGTGAAATACTTACCATTGAATATTATGTGTATAAGCTGCTGGAGAAGCATTAATTTTGCAGGGAGTAAGTCTCAGAGGCTTTCTCTAACTCTGGTAATTTGAAGGAAATAATGACGAGCAGAGGGATTCAAAAAATTCAACATTTTTCCGTAACAACTTAGTATTCTATTCCAATTTTAGTCCCATTGCATAGATTATTTCCCCAAATACCTAATTAAAAATATATATATTCTTTGATTATTTTGCTATTAAGAATTAATTAAGAACATTACATTTGAAAAGTTATATAGGTTTATAAAATTATGCTGAGGCATAATGTTTTGATTTTTTTTAAAGTCAGCATAGCATATATTGTACAATTTATTCTTATTGAAATCAGAAATTCTTTATAGATAGTGTGGAGGAAGAGTTGCTTTATCTCCCATTCTGTTTATGTTAAACTTTATACATTCATTCAATAGTTATAACTATGTTCCAGGCATTCAGAATAGTTCTTAGGTACTGAGAATCCAGTAGTGAACAAAACAGACAAAAGTTGTTACCTTGAAGATCAAATATGCTTCAGAAGAATGTTAGAAGTTGTTACTGCGAACTTTGTGAAAATTAGCAAAGTTGAATCAGAAATGTGAATAATCTAAAGAAATAATAAGGAGTGAGTGGCAGTGATGAAGGTTACACCCGAACTCACAAGGTTGCACGTGGTGAACGGGTTTACTTCTCATCACTAATCTTCCCTGATTAACTTGAAAGGGATTCAGGAA
The DNA here is from genome assembly GCF_009834535.1 of Camelus ferus. NCBI lineage: Eukaryota > Metazoa > Chordata > Mammalia > Artiodactyla > Camelidae > Camelus > Camelus ferus. The sequence continues at coordinate 35,830,145 of NC_045720.1, read as the reverse complement.
TTGAAATCTCAATTTCCCCTAAACTAAGGCAATCATAAGAAGAATCTCAGTAGTTAAACGAGTTATGGGAAGAATTTCTAAGTAAATAGAATCCAAATCAGCATCGTTGACCTTCTCTGAGACTTCCAATCAGAGGCCAGGTTGGAAAGGAATGGCTTCTACCGTGACTGAGGGACATCCGGAGTGCAGAGTCCCAAGCACAGCCTTGAATCTCTCCGACACACAGGACAGCTGGGATCCTGAGCCCTCTGCCATGCAAGTAGACAGTTTAGCATGCTGAAATGCTTTGCAGTGTAGAATATATTTCTGTAAATGACTCTATAAGCATTTTCTACAAATATATAATTGCTTAATAGAATACAGATATGTATTATTAAATACACTATAATAATAAATATGAAGACAATTTTTTAAAAAACTTTTTAGCTGCTTAGAACACGTTTTACTTTAATTCATTAGATCAAAATTTCTGTTTATTCAGTTTTGCGTTGTAGTTTACGCTCTACACACACCAAAGCAATACTTTAGCTGAAGGTTATATGCATTCTTGGGTACTTGGGAGTGTTACTGTGTTATTAGAGTGGTCCTGGCTAATCCTAAACATAAAAAAAAAAAAAAAAAAAAAAGTTTTACAGTGTGATGAAAGGAAATGAGTGAATAGGCAGAGAGGTCTTCATTTTGCGCAGACCCTAAGATGCTGGAAGAACCCATTCAAGAGGCCATGGGCCTGGCTGACCTGTTCAAATGAAGCGTCAGTCAGGGATTCCAGAACACTCGCTGGCTTACAGCATATCCAGGACACGTTAGCTGTGTCCTGAGGCTGACATGGGAATTCAGGTAGGATCTTTTTCAGTCACAATAATAAATCACCATATCCACCATCAACAACACACAGACTCACAAACGCCTGCTTTTTCTAGGTCTTTAGAACCTGAAAGCAGTGGAAGCTGCTCAAATATCTTTCCAAAGACTTTCAAGTTTAAACAAAGAGGGAAACCAAGCTCAAGTCCTGCCAAGAGATTTCCCTCACAAGCCTTCTTCAGGGTGACTCTTCCGTGACAACTAGCTACAGTCTCAGGAGTAATCCACAGAAATGGCTCCACGGATATGCTGTGATCTTTGTATTGTTAATTACTTCTCAGAGTGTGATCTCCTGACCAGGGCTTACTTTTCTTGGAATTTTTATTATTTTCCCCATAATGAGCGTTATCTCTGATTTGTGATGAAAATGGATGAGGTTCAACGTAGAAGCAAAGACCAGTCAAGAAAACCCTTCTATCTTTTATTCTTCCTTCAAGTTCGTTTCCTTTTCCTTCTCACTTTTTATTGTTTGTCCTGGTAATAAAATGCTTTTTGTAAGTGAGACTGGGACATTGTGCTGTACACCAGAAATCAATACGTTGTAATTGACTGTACTTAAATTTAAAAACTATTAAAAAGTATAAATAGGTATAAAAAGGTTAATAAACATCCCCAAGAATCCTACAATCCAGGGATGACAATTTCTAAATTTTGGTATATTTCTTCCTGCATTTTCATGGTGATTTTTTTTTACATTACCAGTTTTAATAAGTAGCCGTACTGGGCCAACGAGAACGAGTTTGCTTGGGGTTCTTAGGAGATTCCACTTTTAATTTTCAGGCAGAGACTGATTCACACTTCAGTCATGTATAAAAGTGCCCATCTCACTGCAATCTTGCCAGCAGTTCCTGGTTTTGACATTATTTTAACTTGTATATCTTGATTTCTAGAAGTTTAGCTTTATCACATATTTAGTTTAGTGGTTATTTCCATGTTATGCTGTTTTTCTCATTGACTTGCATGCTCACTCTTCATTTTCACAATGGTGCCAAATATTTCCCATTTTTTCATTTGCTTTTTAGTTGTATTAATTTGTTCAGTAAATAGAAATTGTTAATGTTCATATAATTTAATTGGTTGATCTCTTCATTCACGGGTTTTTTATTTGCTTTTTTGTTTGTTAAAACATTATACATTCAAAGATAAAAAGTTCATCTACATTTTATTGGTTTTCTCTTACAGTTTTCTATTTGTAAAATCTAGTTGCTTAATTCATCTGGAATTAAGTTGGGGCCCTTGAGTTGAAAATTTGCCAGTTCTTATCTTTTTACCCTGATTTATTTTCCCTCAGAGTGCTCATCACTGGCTGCTATTATATTATTCACGTTCCCTTATTGTCACCAGAACGTGTGAGGGAGGTGGTAGACCTTTTGTCTACTTTGCCCACTGTTATATCCACAGTGACTGGAACGGAGCTTAGGCACATACTTGGTCCTGAGTAAGTATTTGTTGAATGGATGAATACTGTATAAAACAATTATTTTGGAAAAATAGCTTATTTTCCCTGAAATTTCCCACTAAAAACAAAATTTCATCATTAGGGTTATCATAGTTGAATTGGACCAAGCTTTTGAAAGTGATTTTTAATTGTTATGTCTCAAATCATCAGAATCGACAGTAATCTCATGTTACAGATGAGGTGACCATGTCAGGAAAAGAGGGCCCACTAGTCACACTTGAACTCAGAATTAACATTTAAACAGTCCCTATTTTTATTTAGCGACTTCTGTCATTTATAGAAGAGACAAACGAGTATCAGAAAGTAAATGATCCTGTGGAAAAAAGTAGATCTGTTTATTTGTACTTTTCACTTCAGATTTCTACTGAGAGTAATAAATTTTATAGGGCAAGTATTTTTCCTCACTAGAGTCTTTGAAACCAACACTCTTAAAATACATTTTTGGTGCCTCATAAAAGAATTTTCAAATTTTGTGTAAAAATAACTTAATTATACCAATTAAAACTTAATTATATGATTAGAGCTTAATTATGTCTATTTTATTCATTACTGTACATAAACTCAACAAATTTTTAAATTTTTCCCCTCGTCTGGAGGATGAAAAATTACATATGTTTCACTCCAAGTATCAAAGTATTTTCATTTTTCCTTTTAAATATATATACAAGATGTATCACCAAGCCTTGAAAAAAACGGAATAAAATAAATATTTTTCCATCAGATTGCTAAAGGAGTCTGTTTATATGTGAAGATTAACCCACTTTTGCAAGCGGTCCAGGCACTTTGTATTACAATGAGCAGAAGTCGTATGCTCTAGAAGAGAATCAAGCATAAACTTGAGTTTCTAAATATTTCAACACTTACTCTCTAAGTCCAAATTCTCCCAGAAATATTGATTCATTTTCACCAAATGTTAAGTAAAACTTCTAATTCTGTGGGAAGAATGCATAGTAATGAACAAATTGTGTGGAATTACTTAAAACATGAATTAAAGATAAATAAAAGCCCTATGTATTTCCTTGATAATTTTAAACAAGTTTTTATTTTATGTAATGTTATAAAAATTGTTTTTCCTGGAGACCAAAATATAAATTCTCATTAAAAGTCAAATAAACATTATTTTACTCTGTGTTATGACTTAGAAGTTCTTTCTGAGTAATGCATTTCTATCTGTCACCCATGTCACTGCACATTACCTCAAGATGTTTGTTTCTTAGAATATTAAGTTACATATTTTCTATCCCCATTTCCACACCCTTTTCTTTCCTTATTTGAAAGGAGAAACAGAGAACAAATTGAGAAGCATGCTTTCCCTGACGTCAACTTCTTAACTTTATCTTTCCTTTGGATAAGCCATAATGAAGAAAAATTTTATTTGTTTATTTGCTTGTTTATTTGTTGAGGCACAGAGGGAAAAACACGGAATGTGGAGTAGAAAGATCTGCATTCTAGCCAAAGTTCTGCTGCTATCACAGCCACTGCTACCAATATCTGTATTTCTTGAATTTTGCTATGTGCCACTCACTGTGTTTTATCATTTTCCTAAATCCTTTCATCAAATCCTTTCCAAAATCATTTTACAGAAAAGGAGTCTGAAGTTCCAGGAAGTTAAGTAATTTTTCCAGGGTCTGCCTGGCAAGCAGTAGTGCCGGGGTCAGGATTCGGGTCTTCCTGCTGTAGACTCAGCTCAGCTTAGCCATGTCACTTTTTCTGCACCTCAGTGGCTCATCTATAAACGACACTGTCGGTCCAGGTTTAGGTCTTAGTTGCGTTAAGCCCCCAATTTCCTTTGTTCAAGAAACAAAAACATGAGATAAAAGCTTGGTGCTCCGGTTAAAGCAGGGGACGGCAGTCCCAAAGTCTTCCCCGCCAACCACAGCTCACCCTTCCCCGGAGGGCACGAGCCGCTCTCGAGAACCCTCAGGACTCCATAGAACACTATTTGAAAACACTGGGGATGCCAGCTACCTTTAAAGTGTTTTCTGGCCCTACAAGTGGCTAGTTAACGGATGAAATGCATACGTTTTCTTAAAAGTTAGAACTTGCAACAGATTAACTCAGAGAAGCAGCAGTCTGGTGGGCTGTTCTGCCTCCCTTAGGTTCCCTCTTTTGAGGGGAGACAGTATTTCAACGCATTTACACACATAAAATGAGGGGAAGCTATTATTCTAAGTAACAGCTTCCTAGTCCTCTTTCTTAGAACAGAAAAAACATAAACATCATTCCTAAATTGTAAAAGGTCCGAGGCCACAGTGGGTGTAAATGCAATCTTTTGATCATTGGTGAGTTATCTGGATCCCCTGTTTGTTTCATTGCTTCACTTCCGTTCTTGTTTGCTGCTAGCATCGCTTTCCAAGAATATGAGAGATGAAGCACAAAGGAGTGGATGAAATCCCTTAGTTTATTTACAGTTTATCCTGTTCCTGCCGTTTACTCCTGCCAGCCATCGTTTCAGGCAACACCACATCTGTCACAGCCCTGAGTGTTAGTTCTCTGCTCGTTAGACTCCTGGATGGAAAAAACAAGTCGCCAAGAGCAAGATGCTTCAGAAAACAGCTGCGGACGGAACACTCGGTGTGAGTAGACGGGAAAAGTCCAGCTCAGCCAGCAGGAGCTGAGCACCTATCATGTGCAGCCCCTGAGTGAGCAGCTTGACAGGGTCTCCGCTCTCCGGGGAAATGCCACATGTCACGGCAGCCGTGTTAAGTATAAATACATAGTCAAAGTGCATGCAAAGAAGTGGAGAGGGTGATCGGCTCTGAACGGCAGACCCTGGATTGCATTTGAACTGGACCTGAGGGGCAAGTGAATGTGGGAAGGGTCCCTAGGGTTGGTGTTTATTAGGCTTTTCTGTCTAAGTTTGGCCATGATGTTGGTCTTCACGGCAGTGCAGTGAAATCTTGTTTCTGATGTGCCTCTCGGAAGCTTCAAGAGGTCATCTGATACCCAAGGCAGCAGTAAGTAGCCATGATATGAGAGCAGCAACAAGGCAAGGGTGTCTCAGAATTTGTGTTTCCTCCTATTCAGGTCCCACTCTAATCATTCCTATAAGTATTGTGCCTTGAGATGGCTCAAATCAGCCTCTCCTCCTCCACCCATACTACTCCCACCTTTATGCTCACATTCCCTCCCACTTCAATTACCCCGATAGCATCCTAGCTGCTCTCACCACTCCTAGGTCTTCCTGCCTATCTCCTAATATATTCTCCCCAGGGAAGAGGCACTGCAGGGATTTTTAAGAAGTGAAATCTGAGGACGTCATCCTTCGGATGAACTTTCCAATGGCTTTGACTGCCCTCAGGAAAAAACCCAAACCCTGGGTGGCACAGCTTTGTCTGATCTTTCACTCAGTCCCAAGGTGACTTTCTAATCTTCTGTCTTGCAATTCCTCTAGTTACCCTAAACGCTAAAATTGCACTGAACTGCTTCCAAGTCTTTCAACGATTCATGCTTTCACTGGACTCTGTTCCTTTGAATTAGAACTTTGCCTGGAACCTCTGCTCTTCCATCCCACTCCTTTTCTGGCTAACTCATTTGTCTCTTGGGTTCCTATTTAGATGCTGCTTATTCTTAGGGGCCTTCTCTGACCCCACACCTGGGTTAATCCCCTTCCTATGTACGCCCACAGCACCCTATACGCATCTCTGTTGCAGCCCATATTGCTCTGTATTATATTTGCTTGTTTACTTATTTATATCAGACTATGATTGTGTTTTGTGAAAAAGAAAGGAAGAAAGGAAGAAAGAAAGAAGGTTGGGAAGAAGGAAGGAAAAAAAGAAGTTAGGGCAGTAGAAATGAGACCCACCCCTCCTTGTCCAGAAGGCAGTGCAGGGATAATACGACAGCAGTAGATCCTGGATGAATGAAGGCATATCGGATAACAAAATGTAATTCTCTTCTGCAGAGAATTATATTTTATTGGAAATTAGCTGACAGGTCAGCTTTCTCCATGTTTAAGGGTAGAGAGTGGAATGAGTGTGGATATTCCTCTATGTATAGTATTAAAAATTTGCTTTAAATGTTCTATTTAGACCTTATACTGTAACATAGTACTTTTTTCCCCCCAAGAGTAATGTAAGTTTACTAGCCCTTCTAGAGAGATAACCAGATAAATATTTCCGGGTTCTGAATATTGCACAAATTGGAAAAAAAATGTTTTTGAAGTATATGTTGACATTAGATAGAAAAAGTGGATATTTACACTCAAGAAAGAAAGAAACTTGAAACATAGACTAAGAATTGTCCTTAAGTTCAAATTCCTAATTGGGCTATACGGTATTTTGTCCAAAGTGCTAATATTTTTAGGAAGATGTGGAGAAACACTCTCCCTTTGAGGTTTACTCACTGAGTAAGACTGAATTTAGTAGATTTTATGATCATCCATCAGGAAGATATTATTTTTTGAAGTATTTTTCCTTTAAAATATTTGAACATCATTTTGTCTCTTTTTTTTTTTCATGGCATTTTCCTAAATTCTATGACTCTTGTATTGGTGTCTTTTAGCATGGAAGAGTCTAGTCCCAGATTAATAAGAGGTTTGTGCTAGCTCTTGGCAGGTTTTATTATGTAATTTTTTCTTGAACTCCTCACTGGCTTCAGCTTGACTGGAATCTCAGCGACCTCTCGCTGTCTCCATTGGCAATGCCTTTCATCAAGAATAAGGACATTAAAGGAAAAAAAAAGCAAAAAAAAAAAAAAAAGCAAATGGAACATGTGTTTTAAGAGACTTGAATAAGATATTTTAGTAAGTCAATTTCATGTCACCATCTTGGAAATTTACAGCAGTCAGCAATGTAAACATGCACTTCACAAGCGCCAGCATCTTGCAGACTGCAAAGTTCATCTCCTCATTCAGGGAGGCAGATGTTTCATTTAATACTCTTCATACTATAGATTAAGATTATTTTTTTCTTTTCCTCTTCTTTTTTTTTTTTGAAAGAAGGGGAAAAAAATTCCCTGACATGCTACTAATATCATTTCACACTGTGGGCCAGATGGCAAAAAATGCAAAGGCTGCAGCTCAGTTTATGTACTAGATGGCGGGGGGAAGGAACTTTGTTTCGGAATGAGTTTCAGCTTGATCATTTGTTACTCTAATCTAAACACGAGTCAATGAGTAAAGTGTATCAGCCAAACTTCAAAAAGTTCTTGAGAGTAAGTGCTTTAAAATGCAACGCATCTGGAAGAATCGCCTTACAGCATCCTGACCTACCACATCTAGAGGAAACCAAGCGTAAGACTTGGGTGGTTGTGGGGGAGGGTAATAGCTCAGGGTTAGAGCGCATGTTTAGCATGCGTGAGGTCCTGAGTTCAACCCCCAGTACCTCCACTTAAAAAAAAAAAAAAAAAAAAAAAAAGACTTGAGTGGTTGCTCTAGTGCAGGAACCTGTACAAAGACATTTGGCCAAAAAAATAAAAACAAAAATAAATTAGATGTTATAGTTCTGTCCCTTTTTTTTGATGAAGGATTTTGAAATGCTTTTCCCTTTTGCCTATAACATTGTTTGCATCATTTGCATTTAATATTACGACTAACTTTAGAGCTACATCCATTTAGCCACATCTTTCTGTTAAAAACTATTGCTAATTTTAGAGAATAAAAAGTTAGCTGTTAAGCACCTAGTCTTAAACATTGGTATTTGAAGGGACTAGCTCCATGTTTTCATCTGCGTAGGCAACAGAAGCCTAGGAAGGATAAAAGTCTTGGCCGTATGTGTCGTTTCTGGAAGATTGGAAAATGAGAGACCAAAACAAATTAGTGTCCTTTGAAATTCCACAACTTTCCATCAGATTTTTAAATGGACCCACGACCCCAGACAATAAGCAAGAGTCTACCTGAATTGTTGCTCTGAATATTAATCATGCATATCCTGTAGCTTTCCATGAGTGCCTTCATCACCTGTAGAATAGGAAATACATAGGGGCATGTCAAAGAGGACACTATACTTTTTCTACCTGATGGTTTGGTTTAATTGGGGAGGCAGAGAGTATTTCCACCCTTTAAACACAATGAGACAAATCCTTCATCTGAAATCAAGACCTGAAAACAAGCTTATCCACCGGGCCTGCACACACATATTTGTCAGAGCCACAACCATCCAGGCTGACAGGGCAGGCTGGTGTTCTGCCTTGATGACCATATGCCCTAGACCACCAACGCCTTTTCAGCTTTGCTTTATTGTGCTCATCTTTATTATGATCTGGGCAACTTTTAATACCATGCTGTCAGCCCTTCCCAATTTTCCTCCCCCCAATCCTAGTTACAGAAGATTTTGTCTTCTGCTACCCAACATCCCCACTCGCCCTTTTCTCTAAAGAGAGTTTTGGACTTTATGGACTGATCCACAGGCAGTTTGTGGTGTCGAATCATGAGAATGGGGACAGAGGTACAGAAACAGAGAGAAAAGAGAAAAAGGGTAAGAATTCTAGATTGCTGGCTCTGGTTCAGAATTTCTTCTATTGAAAAAGACCTGGACAGCTGGAAGCAGAGAGGAAAAGTTAAAGAACGCTGGGAGGCTAAGATGCTGTAGAGATGAAAAGAGCGGAGTCGGGAAAGAGAGAACCATGGCCACGTGCGCCAGAGAAACTGATGAGAGGCTCCCGGGTGAGACAGCCGAGCAGCAACCAGCTGTAGGAGAATCGGGGAGAAAAAGAAGGTGGTTATGGTAAGTGTTGTTGTGGTTTTGCACTGTATTACATAGAACGATTTTAAGCAGGTGTGGTGTAAGTAAAAATTAGAATCATTTTTAAGGAAGTTTTCTCTGGTTCCTGGACTCTGAATATGAGCTCAGGACATATACTAGGGCACATGGAATCCTGCATCCAGTGAGGATTTCACTTGATCTCCTCTTTGGCTTCATTGTCAGCACTGTGCACTACAGAGAGATAACGTACAGGTGTCTTAAAAACAATGAAAACCTGATATAAATTCCAAGTGTTATTATCAGCATCAGTGTAAACTTTTGAGTGAAGCATATATTCTTTTGAAATAATTACTCACCTTAAATTCATCTCCCTTCACTGATAAGCATATATGCACGCATTACAGCAATTTTATCAGCAGTTAGGAGCAGGGAGTCCCTTTCAAACCAGCTGGAAGCTTTATGAAAATGCATCTATTTCCCAATACTTCACACATTCAGTGTGGTTAACAAAGTCAGAAGCATAGGGACCATTGAAGTCAGGAGTTTTTGAACTGGTCCGTGATAACATTTTTACCGGCTCACAATAAAGTGTAAAAGTATAGGGCAATGTCACAAATGTATCAAAACGTTAAGTGTATTTAGTTTAAAAGACTGTATTTCTATATTTTTTATGTTAAAATATCATTTCTTCTGTGAAATGACAGTATTAGTAGGTGGTAATATTAGAGCCAAATATACGTTAACCACCGTCTTGTACGTGGCCCCCATTCTTTGAAGATTTCTCTTTCTCAGCTTCAAATGCCTAGGGAAATACTGATTCAGGGCTCTGAGGCTGCAATATCTTAAACGCATCCTATAGACACACAGGGCTTAGCTTTGTATTCGTGTAACTTCCAGTCATTAGCAAAGCCCTGGTCCAACAAATCACATTAGCAGAGGGACGCAAAGGTAAGGACACTGTTTTTAGTAGAAGGAGGGTGCATGTCCTGAGTGAAGCTACTGCTGTTGGGCATAGGGGACAACTAAAGAATGGTAAAAAGTTTTTATATGGATCAGTAACTAAACTGGAAGCCCATCAAAGGCATCATATTTGACTGAATGTAGCCCAGTGCTTGGAGAAGTACAGTCGTTCAGTGAAGATTTGTTTATTGCAAGAAGGAGCAAATGAAAATAACCTACAGAACGTACCTGGTGGTGAACGTGCAGAAAAAGAGGTGACTTGTACATTTCACTGATAAGGAACTTTTAGCATCAAATACATGTAAAACATAAAGGAAGCTGCAGACAGTAATTTAACAAATATCCATGCACTTACAACAAAGAATTGCAAATATTAATATTCTGGCTTATTTCCTAGAGAACTGTTTTTCTTTAAGGAATAAACATTAAAATGATGTTGCAATTCCTTTATCCTCACTAATCACATTGTCTCCTTTCTCCTAAGAACTAACCATTATTCTGAAATTAGGATGTGCCATTCCAGGTATGCTAGTTTTAAAAATATGTATCCACAAATAAACATCGCACTGTTCTGCAAGGTTTAAAAAGTTAACTAAATAATATTTCTATTGTAGTTATTTTTCTGCAATGTGTTTTTTATACATGTTATTTTTAATATCTATTAATGTTGAAATATGTAAATCTAGTTAATTTATTTTAGCTGGTACAGAATATTCAATACTGTGCATATCTTCAATTATATTACATACACATTGCCAAATTAGACTCCAAAATGTCTCTCAAATTTAAATTCCAAACAGTGACACATCTGAGTTTATATTTCTCCACATCTTCATCATCGTTTATTACTGTTAAACTTTAAAACTTTTGCAAACCTAATGAGTACAAAATTTTTGTGTGTGTTGTTTCAAAAGGTGGGTAGATTTTTACAGCATAACTCAGTGCTATTCTTGCTCATTTTTCTCAACTACATAAAAGTAAAGTGCCCCCCAAACTATTTGTGGATGAGAGCAGTTGTCACAGCCCTTAATTGCTTAGTTTTCTTGATTTTAACAACTTTCCGATACACACTAAATAGTAACTTAAGGGTTGTTTTATATGGTCTTGATCCTATTCTTTGTTGAAGCTGTTAGAAACAGAACAGGAGGACTTTAATATGTGGAAAACTGTGGACCACAGATAACAAATTGACTGTTTTCTCTATGATCATAAGACAGGCTTCTAACATCTCTTTATGTTACTTAATTAAGAAATAATGGACCAGATTACTCAAAGCAATAATAGGTTGTTTTCAGATTTTAATAGAGTTATCTTAATGATGATTACTAAATTTCTATATTTGTAGAAGAAAACAATTCATAAATATCAAATTGTACTATTATTAACATATGTTTCAGTCTTCTACCAGTGTAAAAATCTAGTAATTATCACCAGAGCCATTCTCTGAGATTAAGAAGTACTGCAGATAAATAAGAAATAAGAATGCCATTCATTTCTTAACATTCTAAAGGCAAATATATCTACCTATTATCTTTTTCCACAACCTGACACAATGACAATGGAACAGAAGGTTGTCACGGCATAATTGTACCTGGCTGAGAAATTAATACTGAGGTGAAGCCAAAGCATTTATCAAAAATAAGTGTCGAAGTGAAGGGAAAATGTTTATTATTTCAGAGTGAAAGACATTGATCCTGTGATAATGTTCTATTAAGATAACTTTATTTCTGTTCCACCAATGGACTGATTCTGACATAATTATTTTTAAAAATAGAACTTGGTATGCTGCGATCCAGTTCATTTCTTGGGAATTTATTTACCAACCTGTGCTTCTGTTTAGTGCTCTGATATGCATCTTGAAAGCCTTGCATGAAATGAGAACCCAGCACCCCCGTACATGCCTTCGTCTTCCTCTCATCCCAGCATGTGAACTTTAACCTCCCTGTATGCCTGTCAGTGGGCCACACAGAGGAGAGCTGGGACAGGGGTGCATCCAGCAGGGACCCCAGCCTGTGCACTGCCTTCTCTTTCAGAGGCTTTGCTCAACTTCCATTGGATGAGATCTTGGAAAGGATGCGGACTACCACACCACCTGTCCACGGTTATCTCGCTGGAGTCTGGAGAAAGCTCAGCACTCTTCAGGGTCACTCTCACCCCATTGCATTAGAGCTGAAAACATCACATTTAAACACAAAAGCTGAGGGCAGCCTCACACTGGCCAGCTGAAGCCGCCATAATTTGTCTTTTCTACAAATTAACAGTGAGCAGTTCCCATACTTGGAAGTTTATAGATGTCTGCAAGTAATCTTTTTTTTACAAGTCATTTTTATATAAACGGCTGCTAGATGAAGAGAGTTTAAAAATACAAAAATAACGTGGAACTTATAAAGTGTGGTAATTTAGGGAATCACACTGAAGGTGGGAGAGGTGGTTGAGGTGTTTTGGCATACCCATAGACTTAGGAACCTCTATATAGTATGCTTTCAATAAATAGTCCTTCGGTGAGTTAATAAAAGAATCTTGTTGACAAAAATATAAAAATTCTATTATTTTGTATGAGATCTGAGCAAGCTACCTAGGATTCTGATCACTTCAGATTCTCCTTCCAACAGGGACATGATGCTAAGTAAGAAAAAACAAACGTTCCTTCAGTTTGAGGATCTAGCCTAGGAGTATCTCTGCAGAAGATAAAAGTATGTCAAAGGTCTGGTCTGTACTTGGAAAACCCTTGGAAATACTCTCATGGAAGTTTCCATTTAAAATGGCCTTGTAGGAAGAGGAATTTCAATTCTACAGAAGAACTTCATTTTTTTTTAATGTTCTGAAAGGCAATTTCTTGAACACGTGAGATAGTTCATTACTATATTTGGTTCATTCTCCCTACATTTTTATTTTTCGAGACCACTTGGTGATTTTATCAACAGGTGAAAAATAGAGTTCATTTTCAAATGCTATAACAACACTAGCATTGTCCCAATAAATCTTGACCTAAGTTTTACATCATCTAAACACACACACACACACACACAAGCAAATTACATAGAAAAGTACTTCTAGATTTCCAACTCTAATCCTTGGTCGCTGTCACATGGATGACATTTTAGCATAAACCATACACAAGGAAAAGACAGTCCGTTGGTCTTCTGAGAACATAATAAAAGTAACTGAAATATAATTTACAGTAAGACATTTGTTATATAATAGCCCACCAGCCCTTCCAAAATGTGTACCCAGTGGGTGCTCAATAAATATTAATTGACGATAATGATCGTTTGAAAAAGCCACTGAACTTGCTTCAAGAAATAAAGCTATAACGCATATGTGGTACGTGAATTGTGTTTCACGTGAGAGAGAAGCCGGTAAACAGAGGCAATGCACAAAGCTTACAGGTGATCACCAGTTTTCTGTGGCTCATAAGGCGGTTTTTCTCCCTTGGTACCATGGGGTTTTATATCTGCAGCCTCACATACCACCCACCTCCTGCGTAAAATTTACACAAGCGTTGAAAGATTGTGGAATACCCAAGGAAATCATTTTTCAGTCGATTGAGTTCTTAATGGAAAAAGCTCTCTGAATGCTATCTTACAAATTAGAAGATGCCCTGCTTTCTAAATAGTTCAATTGAAACCAGCTTTGTATTTATCCTTCGGGTCATTCAGGCTGAAATGTTGTTAAGTCTTAAGACCAAAAGTCAGCTTTTAAAAGGTAAAATGTCAAGTCCTTTCAGGTTTCAACTGACCTTTTAAACCAGATTAGGGATTTGAAGCCTTGCACGTGGATTTCTACATTTTATATCCTCATATTTAACAAATGATCAAATATAACTCCCAAGAATACTATTTTTACAAATTTGACATTTCAGGTCTGAGAGGTGACTGTCTGACTCTTTTTATATAAATTTACTGGTGGGGAATATTTTGGTTTCAGTGAACACTTTGCTTTTTCCCATGTCCATTTCTTTGAGGAAACTGTGTGCTTTACAGTATGGTGGGCAGTAACTAATGCCTTTAAATTCACTCAAAGATGCAAAATGACCTAGCCTCTGCATCTCTTTAACTCAAGACCTAAAATAGTGATAATAGACACGAGTAAATCCTTTGTCGTGATGATGACGGTGATAATGTATCTCAGATTATAAATTTCATCCGGCTTTACTTACCTGTGTGTCCTCCACGGGGCTTTGCCCACAAACAGTTTATACTATTGCAGTCTGTTGTTCATTTATCCGGGAACCCATTTGCCATAGTTTCCCTCCTGTATTGATCCTCAACCTTGTATGAAGATCGCTTATATCAGAAGATTAAACACACACACACGTGTGCACACACACAACTGATGCCCAGTCTGAACTAAATCAGAATCCTGATCAACAAAATCAGGATCTCTGGACTCAGATCTAGGTATCAGTTATTCTTTTTTTTTTTTTTATTGAGTTGTAGTCAGTTTATAATGTTGTGTCAATTTCCAGCGTAGAGCACGATTTTTCAGTTATACATGAACATACATATATTCATTGTCACATTCTTTTTCACTGTGAGCTACCACAAGATCTTGTATATATTTCCCTGTGCTGTACAGTATCATCTTGTCTATAGGCATCAGTCATTCTTAAAGCTCACCACGTAATTCTTACGTGTGGCCAAGGTTGTGCACCACCTCCTAGGAGTCTAGGAACTATGTACTGATAGATATTTATACATGTTATTAGGAGTAATTTGATTGTGAAAACAAGGAATGGAAGAGCTGATCTGAGTACGTTGTCTTTCTTTAGCTTCTAACATGGGAGAAGGCCCTAGTATCTATTTATTTAGTGACTACTTACTGAAATCTCTCCATTTGCAGGACGGCACAGGTGACGTGACAGTCCTCACTCTGAAGCAGAGAGTTCAGTAGGAGATGCAGGATGGGGACATGTATCTAAAAGGGCCACAGAAGTCACCCACTGAGTGTTTGTGGATCATCCTCCATGGCCACAGCCAGACTTGTATTCCGGAGGCTACTGTGAAGCAAAAAAAAAAAGTTTTGTATTTTCCTTTAATCCCACTGCATCTCTCTCTTTGGAGGCATTTTTATTTTAACAGCACTTTCATGAAAAAAAATAATTTAAGTGAGGTCTCGGAGCAAGCAAGGGTTGAATTGTCACGTGGTCAAGACACAACAAAAACTGGATACATAGAGAGCAAACCCAGAAATGTGAAAGGGTTTTCTGATATTTTCCCCAGCCTTTAGAAGAACAGAACATAAATGGAAAATATCTACGCTATGTAAAAATATCACCGAAGAATCCAGTCAATTCAGTGAAAGAGGAACTATAATCCCTTCCCCCCAAATCCGACATGAGTAATTTTGTGTATTTAGACTGAAAAAAAATGCTTATTTTACTTTATATTTTAGTTTCTTTGTTTGGTGAAGTTTATTTAAAATAGAAAGAAGGCAATGGAGTCTACTTCAATTCGTAGCCATAAAAAACTTGAGTGTGGTCGAGATGGTCAGTCTTTCTGGAAAGCAATTTCTCATCGAGAAAATGTAAGAATTCTCTCCCTCAAATATTGAAGAAGTCTACATTTTAATTAAGTAATATTAGATAGAATACCATGAGATCCATGGATGAAAGGTGTTCTGAGAGCCAATAATTTTTTTTTTTTTTATTCTTATGTCTGTCCTGGAAGACCTAAGAGGGTTGATTTCTTTCTGTTCCCATTCTGTCCCATTCTTTCCAAATAATGGTTGGTTCAAACATGCTGGCACCACGGGGAAAAGTTACAGCCAGCTGGGAACTCTGCTTGACACTATGTCTTCTCTTTCTTTAGTCTTTAAGCTTCAGCCTATACATTCCCTGCTGTTTGGATATGTAATCCAGCAATAAGAATTAAAG
Source organism: Camelus ferus (assembly GCF_009834535.1). Lineage (NCBI taxonomy): Eukaryota > Metazoa > Chordata > Mammalia > Artiodactyla > Camelidae > Camelus > Camelus ferus. Next base: position 35,814,346 of record NC_045720.1, on the reverse strand, counting down.
ATTTTCACTTTTTCTCTCTCTCTCTCTCCTTAATTAACATCCTATTTCACTTATTACCATGACCAGATTTTTTTTTTAGAAAACAGAATTTGCAATTAAACCGCATAGTTATGAAATTTTTAGGAACAGGGATGATGATGTTTGCATGAACTCCAAAGTTCCAGCTGTTGAAACATGTGAGACTCTGTGCAAATGGGAGCAAAGGGCTGGGCCGCGTGAGACAGGTATGTGGCTGGGGTGGCTCCTGGTGCTGAGAGGCACTGGGGTCAGTGCCCTCTGCACTGACTTGGAAATTCAGATTCTGAGTTTAGCTCTCCTCTTTTTTTAACATATTTTTAAAAATATTTTAATCAAGGTACTGGGGATTGAACCCAGGACCTCGATCATGTTAAGCATGAGCTCTGCCCCTGAGCTGGTCCCACCCTCACTTAGTTCTCTGCTTGACAATGAGATTGCCCTGAAGATTTAAAACTCATTTCATGGACTGAGTTTTAAAACCAATATTCTTTTTAAGATGTTCATAGATTTAATAAATGTGCAGGCTAAAAAAATAGAGGTTACAGGCAATGTTATACATCAGATTGATCTGAATTTAAGTTTAAAAAAAATGATTGCATTCATTTTTTTCCTGTTAAACTTTTAAGACAGGTAAATTCCAGTTATCTATATTGAATTTCGTATTCAGTGTTTCTTATGCTCAAAAACAAGTCTTTTTCTCTATGACTCTAGGTCTTTCACGTCCCCCCAATTCCCCCAACTGTCCCCATATACACTTCCGTCCCCCAGCCCACCTTACTTCTGTTAAATACACACCCAAGACTCTGAGTCTGTCTCCATTATTGCAATGGAGAAGAGAAAACACACTTTTTCTCCAAATGCAGGGAACCGCTGTTAAAAATGCCTTGCAAGTCTACAGTTAGAATCTGGTACCGTCAAAACAGTTTACAACTTGAAAGCTCCAGCGAAATAGGGCATACAGTAAAACAAAAGAGAGATTTCCTTGTGAAGAAATTATTGTGAAAAGAACACAGTGGTTCTAAAAGACCAAGAAAAGGACTTCAGTAACTTAGGAAATTTCAATCTTTATGAGCAAGTTTATTGAGTATTTATGCAAATGAATTATGCATTCAGAGAATCGCAGATACTGGAAATGCCATCACAGAGATTTAAGACTGTAATCTGATGAGCCAAGTCTTTGTTCTTCCCAATTTTCTATCACAGTTTTGTCTTCTTGAAGATTTACAAGAACAGAATGCATATGCTTGACCAAAGAACACAAGACGTCTCCCATATCGCACCATAATGCAACATCATCATGGCTGCATGCCATGGGTCTATTTTTATGCCCTTGAACATGTGTTTTCTGATCTCATGTGAAACCTGAATGTCTTCCTCTGCCTTATTTTTCTGTGTGGCTGTAACCTTCCTCACTTGGATTTCTCCGTACTATTTTTGATTCAGTCAGGGTGAAAGCTGATCCAAGTTGGAAGAGAGAATTTGTAGAATGAGCTCCACCAGCCATTGATGTGTCATGGTAGTTCTATCAATAATATTTGTACCAGAAAAGCACAAATGTTAATCAAAAAAAGAAAAAAGACATATAGTCACAACACACTAATTTCTAAATTTGACTTTAGTAATCTGACTTTGCTGTGTCACTCAGGATAAACTTCGATTTGGGATAAGCAGACTAATGATGCTGTCATGTAAATTAGGCAACAAACGCCATTCTAAACTTTCCACAATCTAGACTCAGCTTAACATATTTCGATCACTCAAATTAAAGCAAGACAAAATGGAAAAAAAGAAAAAAGTGTGGAAATAAGGCATGCACTGCAAAACAGTATACATAACTTGTAGTAACAGTGTTAGTAAAATTCAAAAACTCTTGTAAATAAAGCAGGACAGAGGGTGGCTTTTGGTTTTATTAAATGTAGGAAGAGCCAGCTTTATTTACAAAAGAACAAAGGAAGGCAGAGAGGGAGGGAGAGAGAGAGAAAGCGAGGAAGAGTGGGAGGAAGGAAAGAAAGATGGAGGGAAAGAGTCGAAGGAGAGGGGAAGACAGTGGACAGAATTTCCACGGAATTCTCCCTGGTAAATAATATACTTAGTCCTTCGATCAGAGCCGATGAGATTACAGAAGTTGTCATCTAAAAGGTCTTGGGCTATAGGCCATTAATATAAAAACTTTACATCTAAATGTGGCTCCAGAACTAATGTCCTAAAACCAGTGATTGTTCAATCACTTAAACATGTGTGTGACTTGACAAATGCGGGTTGTGGGTAAGGATGGAGCACCCTGTGGTGTCAGGAAGGACTGAGATAAGAGACTCTTAATGCTGGAGAAGACAGTGCGGTGCCTAGAGCGCTGGGCTGCGAGCTTTCATTTTTAAATACTATTCTACAAGCATAGAAGTAATTCAATATTTGGATTGATTCACTTGCCTTATTCACTATAAAGGGTCCTTTGCCACAGCACTAAATGTCTTTTTCTTAAAAACCAAAGGGGTTTGTTTAATAAACAAACAGACAAAACATCCAGGATGTCGCTTTTTAGCGTATAACGTGCTGTTTTCTCCATCAAACAAATTGATCTCTCCTTGATGAATGAAATCCCTTTAGGCCTTGATTACACTGACATTTGGAGAATCAGTTTCCCAAGGCAATTTACTGCTAGAGATATGAGTTTAGTTCACACTTTATTAGCCTTCCAATTTGTCTAATATTTTCCATTATTATCTGTACCTTACTTTCAGCATGTCCTCAGATTGCTTAATGTATATAACACGTGTGTGTGTGTGTGTATGTGTGGATGTTAAAAGTTATAAATGTTATCCTGATGACATTGAGGGTTTGGAGTATTTTTTTGTTGGTTACCATGTCATTTAAAGCAACGTTCATTATTAATGTGTAAAAATCTTCAGCTGCATCGATAGTACATAACCTTAATCGCTTCAGGGAGATACATCAGTGTCTCTTAAACAGACCGGATGAGTTTGTCTCAACAATGGAGAGTCATCCCAAATGAGCAAAACTCAAACTAAAAAAACAAGACAAATCAACAGAACAAGGAAACAAACAAAATGTCCACTATCTATAGGATGGTAAATATTAAGCAAATCTGAGGATGGCGGCAAGGATAACGAGCTGGTCCACTGCGGCACTCACTTCCCTGGAAAGGAAAATGGCTCCACTTACTCTTCCAGAGTGTATTTGTACCCTCTGCGTCCACTGACCCCTCCTGTCCTATTCCTGGCATCCAAAGCACAGTGTGGATAGATGGCATTTCCTTGTGGAGACATTGACGGTTGCATGAATAAGGGATGTGAATCTTTGCTGGCGTGACAGAGAGACTGAAGACAGAGTAGGACCTTCTAAAAAATAACTATATTCTCTGTACTGGTTATATCTCACTGTGCAGCCAGTTACCCTTAAAATCGAATAGCTGAAAACAATGAACATTCCTTTTCTCACAATGTTGGTGGGTCATGAATCAGGGTCTCACGTCGCTGGGGGGCCTGTGGCTCAGAGTCACTCCCAGGGAGCCATCCAGAGGTCGGCTGCAGCTGCGTTCATTTCAGGCCTTGAGGAGGAGGCGATCCACGTCCAGGCTGGCGAGTGGCTGTCAGCAGAATTCAGCTCCGTGCTGGTTGTTGGACTGACGTCTTCAGTTCATTGCTGACTACTGACCAGACCGCATGAGCACCTCCGTGGGCCAGCTCCCAGCACGTGAACTGGCTTTGCCAGAAAAAGAAAGAGAGAGAGACACACAAGCAAGACACAAGTCAGCCTTTTCTGAAATTGTAATTTAATTTCAGAAGTGACATCCTATCACCTTTACCATGCTCTGTTCAAGATTCTCTAGAATTATCACTGCCCTGAGACCAATGTTAAACTGATGTATCAGTTTGGAGGATGTGCAGGCTTGTAGCTAACGCAGATTTGAAATCCAAAGTTTAAAAATTCTCTGAGTAGAGTTTTATTTTCTATCCAGAGGTCCAACCAAGAAAGACTGGCATTTTCTCATCTCTCTGTGGAATAGAGAAGAACAAATCTGACCCCATATTAGATCTGTTCCCTTAGCTGTAACCCTGTGCTCTGTTTCCTGTGCTTGGTCATGCTGGTTCTGCACCTTTTGTAAAAGAATGTTGCCTAGAGCCTGAAATACACAGGGTAGCCATTCTCAAGGCTCTGACCTTTAAAGGCATAGCATTTTCCCATTCATCTAGAGTTAAAAAGTTGCAGAATAGAAAACAACATTTGTCTTATTGGAGATTTTTCAGGAACACCACCACCTGATGGATGTGGACAGCTGCAAGAACAAAGGATTCCGACATCAAGAAGTTTGCACCAACCAACCACATCCCCTACCCTTTTTAGTATAAAAGGAGCCTGAATTCTGACTTGGAGAAGACGGTTCTCCAGCATATTATCCCCCCATCTTCCTGGTCTGCTGCTTCTTCAAATAAAGTTGTTATTCCTTGTCCCAGCACCTCGTCTCCTGATTTATTGGCCTGTCATGGGGTGAGCAGAAAGAGTTTGGACTTGGTAACAAATGTTCCTGGATAGATTCTTTCTGGTTCTTCCTCCCTCTGACTTTTCATTGTCCCAGCTTTAGGCTGAGTGTCAGTTCCAGCTCCCTGCCTTGCATGGGCCTAAGGCTTGAACTTTCATTCATTCCTAAGAAGATTCAAGTCCGCGCTGGATTTCTGAATGGATCCTGGCATTGGCATCCCCACGCCCATCACCCAGCAGCCACAGCCCAGCTCTGGTTTCCAGACCACTTTTTGCTTATGAGTCTAAGGATTTCTTTTGTTTTCAGTTTAAACAGATACTTGTTGTGTTTAGCTACCAAGCCTAATTGCTCAGATCAGGAGTGTTTTCAGATATTAATGCCCCAAAACCCCACTGTCGTCCTTTTTATCTTCTTGGTAACTAAATCTCTCATTCTGCTTCTCTTTTACTGCTGTTGTAACTGCCATAATGTTCCCTTATATTTTGTACCCAAATGTCCCCAAAGGAAGAAGGTGATTCTGTTCAATATAGCATTCAATACAGAATGCTCTGTGAGGCAGAGTTCATGCCAGGTCCCTCATAACCTGCTTCCATCAGTGTTTCATTTTAGTCTGTATCCTTTGGCCAAGGTAGAGGTTTGTGGCCTAATCAGTTACAGACCACGATGTAAAGAATGACGCATTATAGACGGGGAATCACTTTTGAACAACTTTTCTAGAAAGGGGGTTTTGGTACAACAAACATTGAGACTCTCTGGGAATTTTCACTATAATTTAGTGCTTAATTAATTGATGCTCTCTAATTATTTAGTGTGTATTTTTCTTATCTCACTAAGCAGGTATTTAGCAGGAGTGATCTTTTATCAGCACTGTTGCATTTATTTTGATACCCACATTTGGATAAGCTGACCAGTTAGGTAGGAGGAATATTAGGGAGTGTAACGAGTTCAAGACAAGTCAAAATGAGTGTGTAAAGACAACAGGGCACGGAGAAGTCAAGGCCGGGTTATTTAGGGAAAAAGGGTATGTAATTACAAGAATATGGAAGGAGGAAGAAGAAAAAAAAATATTTCAATGTGCAGGAAAAATATGGTCTTCTGTTAAAAAGAAGAACCCAGATAATGACCTAAGAGGGATTACAGGAAATAATCATATAAAAATGCGTGACAGAAGAAGAGGGGGAAGGTTGGACGAGTACATGTGAGTCACACCCCTACACGCAGCAAGTCCTAATGCAAAGTATTTTGTACAGAAAAAATAAGTGGATATAAAATAATTTTTACAAATATTTATCTGGAGAAAAAACAAATATCCTTGATAAATGAAGTAAAGGATTCCCCAGTTTAATCTTCTATGAAGCGAGGGGAAAAATGCCTGAAACTCTCCTGCATAAATTAAGTGGAGTGGAAAGTGCTGCTAATGACATTCTGTGATTAACTTTTAATCATAAATCGTAGCCTCAAAAGTTCAAAACATCCCCCATTGTAGACAGAAAAACACGTAAGTTTTCCAATCTGAACGCACAGGCTCGTCCCTGTTAGTAACTACCATCATTAGCAACATTCGGCTTAGTTACACTTTCTAATTTTGCATTTATTTTTCCAGATGGTTTTAGAATATTTATATCACAAAAGTTTTCCACTTAATAACAATATGAACTTATTCTTTGGTTATAATTTTCTGTAAAAAGTAAAGAATTTATGTGGAAGGAATTTCAAAATGAATGCAAACTTTTAAGATCAGCTTCAGGGAAACAGAGAAGTTTTATGGCAACCAGTTTCTAAAGAAGGTTGTTGTCACTGAGTCTCTGTGTTTAAATATGGTTTGATGTCACCTTAGTAATAAAATCCAATTTTGCTTTTGTGCTTTAGTGCATCATTGGAGGATTGGAAAACTTCCCAGACTCACTAGGCTGGATATGAATTCTCACCTCCCTCAAACTTCTGTGTTGAGGGAGTGCCTTTCCCAATTATAGCCGCATTCTGACAGTAACTAACCATTTACCCTGAGTGATGGGCAAAGAAAGCCAAGAGCCTTGAGGCTAAAAGAGATAAGTGAACGTTATCTCCAATTACACACTCGGCCAAAGGGGATTCCTCCTAGATGCATTCTAATGTTTTCTACACCAGGGGCCAATTGGTGTGTATAATTTGCACAGACGCCTATTGGAACCCAGTAAACACATCATAGAGACATGGCTATGAGGTGATGGCAAATTTGGTGACCCCATTCATTTTGCTGTTATATCAAAAGAGCAACAAATAATCTAACGGTAATAAGTCAACTACTTTATTAATAGGGTGGCAAATTTCTTCATAATAAGAGCAAGTTAATAATTACAAAGAAAAGGTCTGCTTCGATTTTATTGACAGCTTTCTTTAAAAATGGTATTTCTAGGCAGTTAATTTTTTCTAAACTTTTTTTTCTTAAGAGTAAAGAAGAAGCTGAGGATTTCAGAGTTGAGTGTAAACTCTTGCATTTTGGGAAACATTGTTATTTACAAGTGAGAAATTTGGAAAAGCCAAAATACTGGACATACCCAAACTGAAAAAAATCCACACACAAAAAAATGTTAAAACAAAATGTACATTCAACTCTGCATCATCCTAAGAAATTGCCTTTAAATATGAAAAAGCTGTGATTTTTCTGTCACACACACACAACACACACATACACACACACACGCCTGCACGTACAAATTATCATTAACGAACAACACCTAATTATCTGATCTATGAACTAATTGAGCCATTGAAAGATTTTGGAAATATAATTGCATTGGTCTGCTTTCTGATCTGCCAGTCTGACCTTTATAATCATTTCTATCTCAAATTCTTTAGTATTAGTGATTAGCTTTTTTAATCACTTAAAATTTTATAGAAACTACAGAAAACCAATCTAAATGAACCATTTTTCCATTTTCAACTCTTTTAAGTTTATTTCTGAGATAACTGTATCTTTTTTGAAGCTTTTTTTAATCATGGTTCCTCACCTGCTGACCTGCGATGTTGAAATCCAACAAGAGGGGACTCTTCTAAACCAAGTTTTCCCAAAATGTGCTTCACAGAATATTTGTTCCACAAGATGGTATCAGATGTTCTGAACGCAAATATGTTTCAGAAAAGCTGGATTAAACAACGTTGACTGGGCTTCTTTATGCCATCACTCTTTAGAACTTTTATTATTGTAAATGCCCCTTGTGAACGTCCAAGAAGTGAATACTTGGATACTGGTTATGGAACTTTTTTTTTTTTTAATTGAGCATTTTAAAGGATTAGACATTTTTTGAAAAATCCCTTAGTTTCAGAAATTTTTTTTTTAATTTTTCATCTTTTTTTCTTTTTTCTTTTTTTTCTTTTTACAAATCCTTGTGTCAAGGGCTGATTTTCAATAGATCGCAGAGAGGGAGCTGCTCTGCTACGTAGGAAACCCCGACCCAGAAGCAGGTGGTCTACGAATGGTTTAGCGCCAGGTTCCCCACGAACGTTTAGTGCATGACAGGCGAGGGGGCGGCCGCCTTTCCGGCTGCGCCCCGTGTCCCAGGATGAAGGGCTCTCCGCACCGGATAGTTTCAGAAATTTTTCAAGTGACATCTTTGATAACTAAAACTGTCTAACTACAGCAGAGCCCTGTGCTTGGTTCATGGGAACAGAGGCAGCCGCAGAACACAGATCACGGTAACTTCGTGACAGAGTGTGTGGGAAAATTGAGGTGTTTTTTTTCTTTCAATTTTAGTACAGGCATTTCATAAGATACCCAAACAGCAAATCAACATGCAAAAAAGTTCAGAAAGGAAGCACCCATCAAGAGTAGAATTAGGAAAAAAAATTGTGGTGTGTTCTAACAGTGAAATACTACAAAGCAATGAAAAGTCAGCTACGCCTTTATAAAGCGCTTTGGATAAATTGCAGAAACTTCATACTGAGTGAAAAAAGCCAGACACACAATATGATATATTTATGATCTCATTTAAGCAAATATCAAAAATCAGGAAAGTGAATCCCTTTTTTCTGAGGGGGATGTTTGTCCAGGTGTTAAAACCATAAAGAAAAGCAAAAAATAGCCGTTACCATGATGGGCAGAATTGTCACCTGCAGCAGGAGGAAGAGCGGGGATGCTGGGCCCCCGTAGGTGTCGGGCAGGGGATCTGGCTGCTGGGAATGTTCTGTTTCTCTCCCTGGGTTATAACTACTGGGCATTTGCACTGATACAGATCTTAGAGCTGCACATTTGTGATTTGTCCTTTCTCCTAAGTAATAAGGAAAGCATTAATTTGCATTGTTTCGAGGTTAGTGGGTTCAAAACTTAGGTTCCCAACAAATTAACTTTTTTTTCAAAATCATTTTTGGAAAATCTGTGATGTCTCTGTCTATGATCATTTGCCATGGCAGCAAGACGGAAATAAAGGCCCTTCACAATTCAGACTGTTACATTTCAGTTCCCTTCATAAAAGATTAATACATAAAGTGACACTCAGGAAGCTGCAAACTATGCAGATAGAAATGGTTATTCTCCATCAACATCTCTTTTGTCTCTCTGCAGTTACCACCTTCCAAGCACTGATAACCAGCAGCTTCTACAAAAAGGATATCAATTTGTCAACACGGTTTCCAGAGCCACCCCGAAGGAAGGGTGGCCACGATCTTGGAAGGTTCCCATCTGTCTCGGCCCTTGGCTACTCTACAAAGTATCGTAAACTGCAGTAAGGGAGAAAACGTCATGAGAAGTTATCGATAACTGAATAAAATAATAAAAGAGAAAAGGCAAGACCATAATAGGACTTTAGGGTTTGCTGATGCAACAACATCAAACAATTTTTCTCTGCTCCAGATGGCCCCCCTCAACAATTTCAGCAGACCCTCCTACAACTGAAATCACATTTCTTCATTTCCTTTTTAAAGAAAGTAGGTCACGTCCACTCTCCATCTTGGACGTGAGAAATCAGAGGCCTCTACGTAATTTTCAGAGAATCAAATGTCATGTCATTTATGGGGTGGAAGCCAGGATTAATGACCTTTAATTTGAGCTCAGATAACCTTAACTCCCCATGGGGGTAGAGGGAAGGGACAATCTAGACATTCCGTTTCTTAAACACATTTTGTTGATTCCATGCTAATGTGCTTGCTGTTTCTGCTCAGGATAATGCTGAGAAGATATTTCACTGAAAAACACTTTTAAACTATTTATTGAGTGCCTATAGAATACTAGGCACATTATTGGTTCCTTTGCTAGAATTATCCAATTGTCCTTATAAAAAACCCAGTGAAGGGGTTGGTTTTATATCCCCATTTCACGGGAACAAGTTTTATCTAACCTGGGCTATTCACATGGAAATTTCTGAGATGCTAGGATTAGAGACAAACATTCATAGCTGAGTTCATGTAACTCTGTTACCTAAGGCTGGGGTGGTGTTGAAAGTACCAGCACTGTCGGCAACAAATCCAATGTGTTGCTTCTCAAACTGTGATCCTTGGACGCCTCGCATTAGAATTATGTGGGGACACCAGGAACACACAGATTCTAAGCTTCTATCCCAGACCTACTAAAAGCAGAAGCTCTGTGGTAACAGCTAAGAATTTGCGTTTTTAGTCAGTTTCCTGGGTGATTCACACGCACGCTAACATCTGAGAACTATTAGGCTGCACGGAAGTGGCAGTGAAATCGTTAAAACAGTCAAACCCTGAACAGCTGCTGTAACGAAGGGAAGGTTAATACTGCCTCACCGACAGCATTATAATCTCTTTCGCTGGAACGCTGGACGAGGGTTGTTGCTTTTAATATCAGATTCAATCTAAGACTTTCTTCCAGTCCAAAGCTTATTCCCATTGCTGTATCAGTGTTCAGGAGGAAAATGAAAGAAATCCAGAGACACAAAAAAGCTAACTCATCACTCAAAAAGGAGGCTCGAGCTAGATTTTTTGCAGAGTGTATTATTGAAATACAATTTAGAATTAGTTAATGGGGATACTTTCCATTGAAGTAGAATCTTTGATCCAATACTGGCAGCTCTTAGTTTAAAGACATGAAAACTATTAGTCTTTCACCATCCAGAATGGGATACAGACAATTGGTGTGTTTAGTGAGCACCCTTGAGCACACCTGGGTAAAATTTCCACCTGTTCCTAACGATGAAGCAGTTAATTCCAGAGTCACACTGTAGTTGTATTTGCTGTGCATACTTAATTCAGCCGAAGCTAAATGTTTACTAAATTGTACAAAGTTCTTATTCTAATGTGGGTTATGGGAATTCACAATCATTTTTGTCACCTTCCTACGGTGCCTAGTTGGGGATCCCTTTACATGGTCCTGGTGAAGATAATTGGACCATTTAGATCCCACAGCTGTATCCAGGCCCTGAGGCTCAAGCAGACTAAGTCACCAGGACCCTCAGAGATCGTATCCTGACCTGTATCATTTCTCCTGGTGTGATCCTCTTTCTTTGACAATAGATCTCAGCAGACTGCAATTTAATGTGAGGATAGAGTGACTGGAGTAGCCTTTTTTCAAATCGAGTGAAGAGTTTTGTGACTTGATTCATTCCCATATAGTTCTTAAGCCTTGGATTGCATTTATAGGACACTTGACTCCCCACCCCCGAATGTGACAAGGCAGCCGTGTTACAAACTACCAAAGTGTTGTATCATCACCATATGACGTCACTTATATGTGGAATCTTAAAAAAAAAAATACAAATTTTATTTACAAACTAGAAATCGACTCACAGACAGAAAACAAACTGTGGTTACCAGGTGGGAAAGGTGGGGGACAGATTAGCAGTTTGTGATTAACAGACACACACTACTGTATATAAAATAAATAAACAACAAGGACCTACTGTACAGCACAGGGAACCATATTCAATTTCCTGTAATGATCTGTAATGGAAACTGAAAATATATATGTTATGTATGTATATGTATAACTGAATCGCTTTGCTGTACACCTGAAACTAACACTGTAAATCGACTACATTTCAATAAAAAATAAGAACAAAATAAAACCCATATTGTGTTACAGTCAGACGTGAAAAGGCAAATTGGAACCAGCTTCTGCTGGCTTCCAGCTTGAGCTCTGCATGCCACAGTGGGTACTTACTTATTCCTCATTGTTTTCTTGATTTTTATCAGATGATATCATAAAACTGATACTTACACTTATCATGATAAATAAAGAAAAGTCTGTATATCTTTCTTTTTATTAATAAAATAAATGTCCATTGAGCCTGACTGTAAATGAGACACTGCAGTAGGGACGACTGTAAAGGCGAAGATGAGGGAACAAGACCCCCGCCCTCCTGGGATTCGCCGTCCACCAATGGAGCGAGAGAAATCATTCGCGTGCCTTCACTGTGCCAGGCACTGCCCAGGCGGAAGGGGAGCACAGTGCAGGAAGACCCGGCTCACGTTGTTTTGGTGAGTTCAGAGTCTAGCGTGGGGAGACGGTGTAACACATATTCTAACAGAGCAGGAGCGAAGGCGTTTGAGGACACAGGCATTAGAGGGAAAACGCATGAATGAGACTGGTTTCAAGGCGTCATGACCATTGCAGGGAAGTGCGTTTATGGCTTTAAGTGAACCTGGACGTTAGCAGTTCTGGGCACGACTGTAGTCACACAGGACTGATTCATACAGACCCTGGTAAAATGCAAGCATGATGCCCAGGTTTTGTCCCCAAATTACAGTTCTAATTAACCCAGGTGGCACAGCCACGGTTTCCTGACTTTGCTGTATATTCAGGAAAGAAACCCCAGCAATTAGGTTAGTCCAGGACTTCCACGCGCCCAAGCCATTAACAGGACCAGCGCCGTGACTTTGGATGAGTCATTTCACTCTTCCCAGCCCTCAAGGGATGGAAATTGATGCTGCAAAGATGTCGATCTGTCTTGTGATTTGTTTTATTTTTCCATGTGACCCGATACTTTAGATACGAGAACTTAGAAAAATGTTTGACAAAGCTAAATGTTTCTTTAAGATTAATAAAAGCAAAAAAAAAAAAAAAAAAAAACTAGCGCTGCTGCCTCTGGAAGTTTGAGTGCCAAGGGATAAGTGGTGTCTAATAATTAATAAAAAGTGGTTGTGAAGCATTTTGCAAATATAAAATGCTAGATAATTTATAAATATTTAAATAGTTATTAAATTTAATATGAATATTACATAGACACCATTTTGATTTCCTTTGCCACTTTATTGCCTCAGAGTGCTTCGCTGATAATTGTGTCACTGTTGATGTTGTGCTGTTAATTGTATGGTTTCTGGAGGGGTGTATCCCAGGTAAAGAGGAGAAGGGAAATTGGGGTGAATAAATGAGTTGTATACTTATTACTGGAAGGCAATATTCTTTTTTGTTACAATGTATTTGAGATTTAAGTCAATTAAGAGCCTGGTTCATAAAGTTCCGTTTTTGCTTAGATCTGGTTTTCAACTTCGCTTCTGCTCTCATTTGCTGAATTACAAACTCCTCCAAGTCACGCGCCGTTTTATTCATCTTTGCATTTCTCGAAAGGTTTTTAGTGCAATGTCTATTTGACTGCTTACAAAAATACTTGCTAAACCTTGAAGGGGAAGAAAGCCAACACAGTAAATGCTCACAGGTCTCAGAGGCCCCAGCTTCTAGCTCAGATGTTCACGCCCTCACAAGGAGGCAATATCGTTCCATTTGAGAGATGAAGAAACTGACACCATGGCTGACTAAGGAAAGCACTAAATTTATCCACCCAGCAAATGATAGATCAAACTCGATTTGATGCCAAAGTGCATGCCTTTTCACATTACTTAATACTATCTTCATACAAACGTATCAATTAATGAAAAAGTTGAGTTGCTTGGGACCAGAATTTGTGTGGAATTACTGCTCTTAAAAAAAAAAGAGTCATTCTTAACTAAGGATTAGAAAGGGCTTTGGAAACTCGACAAAGGAGAAAAAAAAATAGGAAGAGGAAGTGACAATGAAGAAGGAGAGGAAGACAATAGACGCAGAAAAGCCGTCTTTTAAATAAATAAATACATGAAAGGAATGCTGTGAACATTTCTTTGCAGAAAGGCAGACAGACCGGAACTCACAGACCTCAAGGAAGCAACTGATGTAGGGTGGGGAGGGGTGCTCAGGACTAGAATGTACCGGGTACCCCGTGGGCTTAGTTGTGGAGGTGTGGTGGAGTCTATAAGCAAAACCAGAAAGCAAGCACAGGAGAAAGTAATTGGCTTTGCTGATAAGCAGTGAGGAAGAGAGCTGGCTGCAGGTGGGCTGAGTGATAAGCAGAATATATGATGCTGTGAAGACTTGATTGGAATAGTTTAATAAAAGCATGTGACTGTTGCCAATTAGAAGCTAGAAGTAAAATATGATGCTGCTGCTAATTTTGTATCCAAGTAGAATTATACTGTGATTAGGCTAATAGAATGGCATTGGAATTGGAGGCACTGCCTTGGAGAATCACTATCTAGCAAGCAGCTGAACAGAAGCAGTAAAGCATCGCTATCTTCACTTTACCTGGCCCATGAGTGGCTCATGCAGAAACAAGCGTGCGCTGGGGGCAGCTTGAGAAGGGGAACAGAGCAGTCCCAAGGTGCACAGGAGGAGGGTGCCAGCTTCAAGACCCAGTCCCCAAAGCGTCCCTTAGTCTGCTGGGAATTGTGTACCTTGGATGTGCAATCCCCAGAGGGGCTTTTAAGGAAGCCTGAGAGTAATTCTTTCACAACCTGCCAAGCGTCCTGCCCTGCAGAAATCCTGTGTCTGTTAGAGACCCCCAGAGGATGAGCTTAGGAACAAGTGCCCTAGGTGACATGAAGCCCCCGTGTTTTAGACCAGGAAGGTCCTGCCAGTGATTTCTCTTACTCGGGTCACCCTCCACTCCAACTCCAGTTAAGAAAGAAAGGAAGAGAGCATTCAACAATGGGAAGATAAGCTAGTGTCCAAGAGTATACATAAATGGTCCAGCCTGATGGAAAAAAAAAAAAAATGACCTCGTCTTCTATTCTCTGGCATCAATTCTAATTTTCTTTTTCCCCTGACTCCTGCCACCTCTCTTCTGCACTGTCCACACTGGGAGTTGGATTAAAGGCTGATTTACATCTGTTGTGTGTCCTAATTTCCCAAGAGCGTACAAATGAATTTACAACAAAGGAGCTCTCCTTTTATTTTCCTGAAATGGGATGCGCGATGTCACTCAGCAGCTAGTGACATGTGGGCTGGCAAGAATAAGGTCTTGCCTTTTGAAGTAATCTGCGAACCATCCCTATTTAACTGTTCTTCCTATTCAAATTAATTCAGATATTGAAATCATATTGCAGAGCATCTGAATTCTTTTTTTTTCACATTTTTTATTGAGTTATACTCACTTTACAATGTTGTGTCAAATGCAGAGCATCTGAATTCTTAAAGCACCATGCAAACTAAGATGGTAACCTGGTAGAGGAAACACCACTTTTTCTTTGAAACGAAAAACTATTTAGCTGATACTTAAAGTAAGATTAACATGCTACAAATCATCCCCAACTCTCAGGTCTCCTGAGCCTTAAGTCATGATAGCTGGTTTTCCAGCCTCATCCTTCAAGCCAGTCTAATACCACCCAAATTTCCACTCCAGTGTTCAAATCCAAGTACGTAAATTAACCCTGCTGTTTTTTTCCTAGGAAGCGATAACGCTTGATTTGGAAATACCAAAATGAAGAACTTCTTAGCCACTAAACAAATAAGATTGAATTTCTTCTACTTTCACATCTCAAGAAACCTTTCTATTTTTTTGAAATCAGAGTCTGATGATTGGCTCAATTTTACTTTATTTTTTTAGCTCAAGTTCATTTATTAGCAACAGAGACGTACAACATAGAAGGACCACATCCAAGCGCTGGAAGTGTTCCAACGGGAACTAAATCTCTTTTTTTTCTTTTATTGAAGTATAGTCAGCTTACAGTGTGTCAGTATCTGGTGTACAGCGTAGTGTTCCATCCACATACATACACATATTCGTTTTCATGTTCTTTTTCATTATAGGTCACTACAAAATATTGAATATAGTTCCTTGTGCTCTACAGTACAAACCTGTTTATTTTATAGATAGTAGTCAGTATCTGTAAATCTCAAGCTCCCAGTTTATCCTTTCCCACCCCCTCCCCCCAGAACTAAATCTCTGAGTCATCTTTAACAGTCTGATACCGATTTGTACTTCACTGATTCTGCAGTAGAACTGAGAAGAAAGTTGATTTGGTTAATTCAAGAGGTAAGCTGCTAGGGAAATGTTTGCTGAGTGAATGAATGAGTGAATATCAGTAAAGCCTGCACATAATAAATATTAATATAACACAAATTCAGATGCATACTGCTCTACCTAATTGTCCCTTTTCCGTCCTATAGAGGCAATAATTGTAACAGTTATCATTCTTGATAACAGAATTCCTGGTAACGTGAGCATTCTCCCATCCATATTTTCTGATATATACGGTAGGCAGGAGAATGGTCTCCCAAAGACATCCGTTTCCTAATCCCTGGAGGCTGTGACTGTGTTCTCTTACATGGTAATAGGGCTTTTGCACGTGTGATTGAGTTAAGGATTTTCAGATGAGGAGATTATCCCAGATGATCCCAGATTATCTGCGTCTACCCAATTAATCACAAGGGTCCTTATGAGTGCAAGAGGGAGACAGGAAAGCCAGAGCCAGAGAGAAATTCAAAGACGTTACACGGGTGTTTTGAAGACAACAGAAGGGCCACAAGTCAAGGAATGCAGGCAGCCTCAAGGGGTTGTAATAGGCAAAGAAATTCATTGTTCCCTAAAGCCTCTGGAAGGAATGAAGCCTTTTTGACACCTAGATTTTTGTGCAGTGAGACCTCTTTTAGACTTCTGACCTCTGGAACTGTAATATAATATGTATGTGTTATCTTAAGACACTAAATTTGTGCCAATTCGTTGCAGCAGCAATAGGAAACTAATATAATGCATATAGAACAATCTAAATTATCCAGCATAGGAACGATTCAATTGATCATCACCTACCCGACAGTCAGGCCAGTTAAATGCAGTAAGAATTGAAGAACGGGTGGAAGAAAATAATATTCACAGTATTTACACTATGGAACATAATAAGCTCTTTATTGGCATTAACCCACTTGACTCTAAAAATCATACCCATTTTACAGATGAAGAAACTGAGGTATAGCCAGGTTAAATGACTGGCTCAGGATTATACTGGTAATAGATAGCAGAGCTTGAAGTCTGGCTCTAGAAAGGACACTCTTAACCTGTCATATATGAACCTCTAATATATGACATATGATGCACTGCGCTAACATTCTTTGTCAGGAGTGGTCAATCAACCACACTGTCTGTGTGGCATGTGGATTGCTTGTTCTTATTAAGGCTCCCTCCATCTGACACAATCATCTCTCTCAGACTTTCTCACTGCTGTCACTCCTGCCCTTAATAACTATGCCGGAGATGGTACATCTACAGCCATTTAGAAAAATAGGGGGCAGAACTAGGGTTCTTTCTTGTCCATTTAGTGCAGAATGTTCGCAGGAGCTGTCACACCAAGGATGGCTTTGTAAAGTCCTAATTCAGGCTGAGTTGTTAGAGGGCTGGATGCCCAATTACTGACACAAAAGTTGGTGTGGACAAAATGAGGTTGCAGACATAAGTCTGAGTTAGAACATAACAAGCATTAAAGAACAAACAAAAAATAATAGTTTAGATAAATTAGAATGTTTTTCATTAATTCTTCACTTGATTATAAGAAACTTCGTGGAAAGAATTACATTTAAATTCAATTTAAAGTTTTCACTATCTAGTGCAGTTCATTGAACTTAGTAGAAGTTAATTAAATATTCATTGGTTGATTACACCACCAAAAAAAAAAAAAAATGTTATTGAACATGTTTTATTGCTCAGCAGCCTCTTTTGAAGACTCTGGGATTTCTTCACATTAGTCTTAAAAATATAGCTCTATGACTGTCTCAACTGACATTTTCAAGGCCAGTGAAACTATTTCTGCAATTTCCTTTCCTCATAATCTTCTAGAACATAGAAAATTATTCAATTTGCTTTTAAAGGAGCAATAAGCAAACTAGAGAAGAACTATCCATGATAGATAAGGCTGCGGGCCCAGGATTCAGAATAACACAACGACCCCGGGATCCTGGGCCAGGAATGACATGCAGAATTGTAACAGGGAAGAACAAATCTGACTCCATGTTAGATCTGTTCCTTCAGCTCTCCTCCTGCGCTTGGTCACGCAGGTTCTGCACCTTTTGTAAAAGAATGTTTCCCACAACCTGAAATGTACAAGACAGCCCATTCTCAAGGCTCTGACCTTTAAGAGAGTAACACTTACCTATTCATTTAGAGATAAAAAGTTGCAGAATAGAGGATAACATTTGTCTTGTTGGAGGTTTACAGGGACACCATGACCTGACCTAGGTGGACAGCTGCGAGAACAGAGGATTCTGACACCAAGAAGCTTGCAATAAACAACCATACCCCTTCCCCCTTCTTAGTATAAAAGGAGCTTGGGGAATATGGTTCTCCAGAACGTGAGTCCTCCCTCTTCTTGGTCTGCTGGCTTTCCAAATAAAGTCATTATTCCTTGCCCCAACACCTTGTCCCCTGATTTATTGGTGTGCTGTGTGGTGAACAGTATGAGATTGGACTCAGTAATAGAATGACCCTCTAAAATATGAGCTTTTTCTTCAAATGCTTACAAATCAACAAAACTTACAGAAAATTATCAGAGATCTCTAGCATAAGCCTTCTTTTAGGTAAAATAGCCATAACATTTACACTCTCAACTGTGTAACAGATGTTAGAGAAGGCAACTGTACTAGACCCTGCTCTTTGCTGAATTTTATGTCAACGGGGGCAAACTTTCGAAAAGTAAATGGCTATTAATTATTTCTGATTTAATAGCAACACAAACAACCTGTATGACCAGTTGGAAAGGAGAAAGTTCCATAAGGAAGACCTAGAACTTATGTCAAATTTCCAAAATGTCTTCTTCCTGTCCGTGCTGTACTTGAAGGGGTCCCTCCCATGGGGCTGGATGCAGGTGAAGACTGACAAAGCCTCTGGGCCTGAGAAGGTCTGGAGATGGAGAGCATGCCGTCTCAGAGAGGTTCCATCAATTGCACGGAGGGGCGGCAAACCAGATTCGAGAGTGGCGGCTGCGAAAGGGGGAGTAGGGCTGGGACGGCCCGCTGCCTCCTTCCTGCCCTGTGAAGCCCTCCTCCTGCCCCCAGATTTCTCTCTCCCAAGTCGAGTCCTATTGTCTTTCTTCCTCTGTTCTCCTTTTCTAACCCACTCCTCTCCTTTTCACCTTTTTTTCTTCCTCTCCTTTATTTTCATATATAATTTCTTCTGTCTGCTCTTTTCTTCCTATTTAACTGCCCATAACAAGGAGGTGGTGTATCTTTTTCTTACTTTATGTTCATGGAATAAAGGTTTAAATTCTTTGCTTTTCATTTTGTTAATGAGCCAGGTGGACATTTTATGTATATTTTTCCTCTCTCACATTATTTCATTTTCAGGTCTTCAAAAATCGGTCATCTTCTGTATCCTCTGTTTGTTGTTCTTCAAAGACAGGGTCGCCTTCCTACAGCCGACACATCTTCTAGTGCACAGACTTCTCTCCACTTCCCTCATCAGCAGAGATGCAGTCCAAGTGTCTCCGTGCTTCAGAGGGAGAAGCAGAACGTGGCCGAGACAGAACACTGCTTTTCTAAAAGGAGCAGTCGTGATGCTAAAACGGACGAAGAGCAATTGTGAGATTTTGTTTATGGACCTAGATTTCTCACCACTACTCTGATGGAACATAAAGGTGAGAGGTATTTTACCAGTGTGTTTTTTTTTTTTTTCTTAAAAATAACTTTCAGTGTCTAATGCTCATATGAAAACATGAGACACATTTTCAACTCCATTTAGATTTTTTTGTTACTGACAAAAATAGGTAACTCACTGATGCCATAAAATCTCTCTTTGTGGTTCAGGTAATGTCATCTAAGAAAACCAGTATGAATTTCAAACTCTTGAAAGCATTAAAGACAGAGGCCCTGCTATTCCAATGGGAATGCAGAAAATGTGAATAAATCATCATGTTCTGATGGCAAGGTATTACCAGAGATGAAGTGCACCTCAAGATACATGGTCATTTCTTACCTGGAAATTTTAATAGAATTTCATTTCTCTTAAGAAGGATAGAAAATTTTGCATCTTGTATGATCTCCAGATGATGAATACTCATCTGAATTACTACCAACATGCATCCCACGCAGATTTTTAAAAAATCATCAATCTGCCGTCTTACCCACATTATTTTGTACCTTCGGGCTCTTGATGTAGTTTTTTATGAACAGGATTCAAATAAATTGGCTCTTTTTCCTTGGTGGTTTCTTTAATTACTTTGTTATTATCCAAGGAACTGGTTTAATTTAAATGAACACTGTGTTCCCGCTACTACTACCCGGAGAAAACACAGACACAGAACATGCTGTTTTGTAGTTAAAGTGTATTTCTCTGCACGGGGATGCCCGCATCGGGCAGTTCCACGGCACCTTCCCGTGTTACGGCAGGAGCAGAGCCAGCCCGTCTTGTGAAGTCAATGACTCCCCCCAAACTCCCGCTCACTTCACTAGACACAACAAATAAATTGTAAATGTATAAAGCAAGTCATAAGTAAATCTGATAGCATTTCATTTAAGCCAAGAAATCCAGCAAGTCTATATAGTTCTTTTCCCCAAAAAACATCTTTATAGGAGGGAGATTTTAAGACCAAGTATGGGCAGATGTTATCATGAGCGCTCCAATGCCCATCCCCTAACCTCCCGGATTTTGCCATTACACAAAGTCTTATTGAATTCTTATTTAGAACTGAAATGTTTGCAAAGGAGCAGAATTCCTCTCCTCTTTGTAGCTTCCATCCAATAAAAGTATAGCATAAATTTCAAAGGAACCTAATATATATATATATATATATATATATATATATATATATATATATATATATATGAGTGTATATAAACATCAAGATGCTATAAAGTATTTTAGAGGCACCATGAAAATATAAAATTGTATTTCATTTCCTGAAATAGTTACAGTTTTCAAATCCAGCTCCATGTCTTTAACTGAAGCCATGTGTGAGAAAAGCGAGTTTAATCTTTGGAAACACTCAATTTGGGGCTGTTGACTAAGCCCTACAGATATCATGGCATTTCTCCTGTTGCAAGTAGAATGGAGGACAGGCTTGCACATCTATTAAGGGATGAGCAGGAAGTGGAGCAATCGGGGGGAGAGTTCACTGCCTGTGCACAGGCTCGTGCTTTGTTTCATTTCACATCTTTCACCGAAAATTTACATTTCCATCATACCACGGAGAAGGGAGCCTTCTTATTTTTCCAGTGTGCAAAGAAGTCAACTAAAACATGAAGTGGTGCTGCCTGGGGGACCCGGAGAGCTGGGACGTCCTTCAAACAGTAGCATCGAAAAGATGGGGCTATTGGAGAGAAGAAACTATTGTCACCAATCGTATCTTTCTAAGTCAGACTAGGATTGTATTAAAGAGCTCACCTTCTGAAATTAAATACACAGAAATTTAAATGTGGTTATGTGAGCTTAGCTTCTTGACGCCTTAGTGTCCTCATTTTGAAAATGATGATGTAAACAGTGCCTGTTTGATTGGGTGGCACTGTAACAGAGGAGAGCGAATCTGACTTCCACATTGGTCTGTTCCTTTAGTTTTGCCCACTGTGCCCTGTTTTTCAGGCTTGGTCTTGCCAGCTCTGCACCTTTTGTACATGAATGTTGCCTTCAGCCTGTCTGATAAACGGGAGAGCCTTTTCTCAAGGCTCTGACCTTTAAGGATATTAACACTGTTGGACTCCTATAAAGATAACAAGTTGCAGAATAGAAAATAACCTTTGTTTTATTAGAGGTTTACAGGGACACCATGGCCTGACCCACATGGATGGCTGGCTGCAAGATCAAAGAATTCCTGCAGAAAGAAGTTTGCAACAACCAACCACACCCCTCTCCTGTTTTTTTCATCTAAGAGTAGCCTGTATTCTGACTGGAGCAGGATGGCTCTCCAAGGCATTAGTCTGCCATCCTCTCGGTCTGCCGGCTTTCCAAATAAAGTCGCTATTCCCTGCCCCAACACTTCGTCTCCCGATTTATTGGCCTGCCGTGCAGCGAGCAGAGTGAGTTTGGACTCGGCAGCAGTGCTGTGGGAGTTCAGTGCGAAGAGGCACCTGCAAGTCTTAGCACGGCTCCCGGAATGTGATGCTCAGCGCCATGATCATTGCTGAAGCAGCTCAGAGAGCTCTCCTGATCCCCTGAAACAGACATCTGCGATGCCCCCGGGATTCAGCCCCCTGGGTAGTGTTTCTCAAAATGTGGTTCTAGGACTCCCTGCAGCAGACTCCCTTGGGGTCCTTGTGAACAGTGCGAATTCCTGGGCTACATCCCAGACGCCAGAACCCCCAGGTGTCAGGTTGGGACTCTCCACTTTTAACAAGCTTACTAAGTTTGCAAACCACTGCCCTAAATGAGGTCACCTCTCAGCCTGCCCTCCGAAGCGTGCGAGCCTGACACCAAGCATCCTTGACTCAGACAGCCGCAGTCATTACGGATACCTGCTGAGTCTTTTTCTACAAGTACTTATTCAGGTACAGAGTTAATGAGAAGGTGGTGTTAATGGAACAGACTCTATTAGACGGCTGTGCCCAGAACCCGCGGTACGTTTCTCTCCCTCCCTTCCGTAGCTAGATCACTTACGTACCTGCCTGTCTCTCCTTCTCTCTGCCAGGACATCCTGCATATCCTTCTAATCTAGCTCAGAGCCACTTCTTCGGAGAGCACCTCCTGACCACATTGCTTTCTTCCATTTTTGTATTCCTGCGCCAAACAGCATCTGGTTCTTTAACCACGTGGTGCTGATGCAGGAAAACAGGGCATGAGAGGACGGCCGCGACCCAGGTTCCAGGCAAGTCCCTCAGATACAGCCCATCAGGTGAGGGTCCTTGGCTTCACACAGAAAAGAATTTAAGAGGGAGCCATAGTTGAGTGGAGGTAGATTTATCCAGAGAGATACATTCTTCATAGACAGATCGCAGGCCAGGGAGGCCACGAGGCATGGGGGTGTTTGGTTTAAGGTAGAAGTAGTTGCAGACTGCATAGACACAGTGGAGCCATCTCAGAAGGCAAACAAGAGGCCACGAGGCGTGGGGGTGTCAGCTTTTACGGGCTGGGTAACTCCACGTGCTAACGGGTGGGAGGGCTATTCCCGCTGCTTTGGGGGAGGGGTGGGGACTCCCAGGGACTGGGCCCTCACCCACTTTTGACCGTTTATGGTCAGCCTTCAAACTGTCAGGCGCCTGTGGGGGTGTCATTTACCGTATTATTGTATTACAGTGAGCGTGTAACAAAGTTCGGGGTCTACTGGTGTAACTGAGCAGGACTCATGGGGCCCTCCAGGGTCAGACCCCTGCCCCGTGTCCTCTGCTGTAGCCCCTCTCTGAAGCACCCAGATAATGGTATCTCATGCATATTTCCTGAGTTTTCAGTTGCTAAAAACCACCACCAAAGGGAAGAAATTAACTACTTGATGATCCAGAGAAAGTAACCCCCAGCCCTTGTGGAGCCTAAGGCTTGATAGAGTTGACCACCGTGCTACCGCCACATGGACCAGTCAGAGAACTGTGCATGCGCTGATCACATACCCTGCGACCGCCCCCCGCCCCCCCCCCCCCGCCGCCCCTTACCTGATCTTTAAATACGCTTTGCCAAATCCTTTGAGGAGTTGGGGTTTTCTTGGGCATGGGCCGCCCCATCCTCCTTTGCTCAGCTCTGCAATAAAGCTTACTCTGCTCCAGACTCCCATGTTTCAGTCTGGCCTCATGGTGCATCAGGCAAGCGAACTGGCCTTCAGTAACGATGAGAGTTGAGTCTTCCACCATCTTGGTATCAACGGCTGTGTCATTCTTTTAGTGGCTGCGCCCTGCCCCCTTCCCTCCCGTCTCGGCACTTGGTACTGTTTTCTACAGCTTGTGTTGTTCCATGCATCTTTGTCTCTCTACCTCTCGCGTGAAGGTATAAATCTCTTAGAGGCAAATGCTCTGTGTTAGACGTCTGACAGGTCTCAGTCGTCCTTGAGGACTGCGCACAGGGCTGTGACGTTCACACGCGTCAAGCTCTCTTTGCGAAGTGTGAGAGATGGACGGCTTGACATTTCCCCTGATTCGTCTGAGCCACGCTAAGTAGGACAACAATGTATTACGTGCCCCTTGATTTGACGAAATAAGAACTCTACAGCCTCACCTACAAAATATCCTTGCTTGAAAAGTTGAGCATGAGTCTGAAGAAGCCTCTAGAGCTACCAGTCTACAGAAAGTAAGGGCGATGGAGTGAGAAGGCAAACGCCACCAAACAAAGTCATCAGTCAGACCCAGAGAGTGGGTGGGGCTGCTGGACGAATCAGTGGATGAATCAATGATAGAGAAAAGGGTGGAGAGGAGCACTGTTAACAAGTAAAAGGGGCTTTAGAGACGTACTATTTGTAATATGTGGAACTTTAAGATAATGAGGAAAAGGTGAATGCGGACTGGACATTTCAATGAAATACATAATTGCTATTAAGTTTTAGGTGTGAAAACGGCATGGTGGCTATATTTTTATATGCTTTTATCAGTTAGGTGTGCATACTGAAATATTTGCAGGTTAAATGAACCAGCGTGCTTTAAAATATTCTGAGAAAAAATATGGGGGAACAGATGATACCTGGTTGGCAAAGTGTTGACAACTGTAGAAACTCAATGATTGGGTACGTGGGGGTTCATTAGACTAGTCTCCCGACAACTGTATATTTTTGAATAATAAAATCTTTAAAAATACTTAAGCAGAAAAATACTTCATACTCACCTTTTCAAGTGGCATGAAAATAGAAATGCTTGTTTTAAAGGTAAAACATCTTGCTTTTAAAAGAGAGAGAATTTTTCTTAAGCCACCATTTGGAATATTTTAGATTTATTATTTATGTGTATATTTATGTGCTGACTTGTTCCACACAGGATTTGAGGAGGGAAGGTTTTGGAACGGACGAAGTCACTACAGAAGACATTGCTTATGCATCCACTGATTTAGGTCACTTGGAGGAGGCGGCAGCACCAGGGGTCTCTGGCTCCACGTACAAAGAGAAGAAGATAGTAATCCAAGGGACCCCCTCACCTGGCTGACTCTCCCTGGGTCAATCAGGCCAAACTGTGACTGAACAGAGGGGCCCGAGGCTGTGCCCGGAAGGCCAGCCGACTATGTCAGAGCAGAGGGCAAAATGAACGGAGTCATATTCCTGCCCTGCAAGATGTTTTCATCCTGGCAGAAGCAAGGATGCAAAGTACAGGCATTAAAGCCCTGGTTGGCTGATTAAAAATTTATTCCATCGCCACTTCCAAAGAGGATTGGAAGTTGTGTCATGGAAATATAGTCTCGGGGCCTCCTGCCCCCAATCTGGGGGTGGGGGTGGGGGAGTGAGGTCCACGGCCACGGGGATGTCTGAACTGGGTTGGCACAACTCGAGAGCTGAGATCTTTCTCTGTACTCCAAAGCACCTGGAGATGCTTCAAATATTAAGAGTGAAGAAAAGGTTGAGCTGTTTCCTAAAGGACCAAAATCTAAATTTTATTCATTTACCAGAAATCAACGCAGACAGCTCTACTGTATTAGAATGAACCGTTTGCAATTCCACTATTTGACCAGGTTACCAAAGAATGGCGATGTCTATGGCTCAGGTTAATAACTCAGTCGTCAGACGAACGGTGGGGTGGTTGTTAGAAAGGAGAAGAAAGAAAAAGAAGAAAAGACACAGAGAAGAACGAATAGGAAATTCTGACTGACCATTAGCACTAAAGAGGGTTAAGTCAAAGATCTTGTTTGTTTTGAGGCTGGATACCTGGGAATATGATGAAATCATTAATAGAAATCAGAGAAGAAGCCAGGACTGAGGTGAAGGGGAAGACAGATTGATAGACATGTTGGGTTTGAGATGATAGCAAAACATTTAGGTAGAAATGTCTTGTAGGCAGTTGGAGAGATAAAAGGTAATAATTTAAAAGCAATCAAAGCCAGAAATAAAGCGGGCCACCAAAGGTATAATTAAGCATGAATGAGTGTATACATTCACCAAGGGGAAGACTCTAAGAACAGAGGCCAAGGACTCAAACCTGATGGTCTAGAAGAAGAATTCAGAGCATGAGGAGCAGAAGACCATGCGTCATGGTGGCCATTGCAACCACAGCTCAAGGGAATCCAAGTGGTTTGAACAAGGCAGTTCAAGGTCAGGGACGCCCCCATTGACTCTTACCCTCTTACCTTCACAATTAGTTACTGTTTGTTGATTTGTTCAGGTGAGAAAAACATTACATCCAAAATATTTCAGCTATGTCACTGGGGATTTCTAGAATCATTCTTAAAAGCGATTCTCTCTTTCTCTCTCAATTTCTCTCTCTCTCTTTAATTTTTACATTCTGTCTGGACATTAAATACTATGTTTTCTGTTGTTGTTGCTGTTCTTATGAGTATCTTAAATCCTACGGCAAGTAGCATGGTGGAAACTGAGTTGCCAAGAGCAGGTAATGGCAGCCCGCCTGCCCTGCCGCTCACATGACACGGTTGGTTTTCTGGGAGCCGGTCTCAGCTGCGTGCTGAATGGAGCCGGCGAGTCTCCCCCACTTTCTGAGCAGGGCCCTTTCATCATCCATGTATCTGCATAGCTAGGTCTCAGCAGAACTTCTGTGATCATGACAGTCCTCACTTTCAAAGAGAGTTTCTGTAAGTTGGAACAGGACAGGGCTGTTTCTTCCAGCCCCTGGGAACTACCCCTGTCCCAGAAAAGATGCACATTTTGAAGATTCCCTAGGATTGCATCCTGATTGGAAGGATGCTACCATATAGGTTGTTACTAATAATCTGACGTTTGCCCTCATTTGCCTCTTGCTGCCAGGACACAGAGGGAGAAGGAGCGAGAACGGAGGGCAAAGACTTGCTTTCATCTAACTTGACCTCCAATCACAAAAAGGCCCAGCACATCTTCCTGAGCAGCTCAAGCTGGCTTCTCATTCCACCTGACCTCCCAGCAAGAGAGGCTGCTTGTTGAACACATGGGCACAACCCCAGCAGCTCTGGGCCCAGCCTCAGCCCTGGCACATCTCTCAGCTGCACATGTCCTGAGTTCTGTTCCCCTTTATATGAATATCACCGTCTAACCTGGAGGGAGTGGCTGGGATAAGAGGGAACTAACTGGCCTTTCACGGTCTGCGGTCCCCAGGATGCCCGCAGATCGTATCTGCCTAATGAGTTCTGCCCCACCGTCAGCGTGGACGACCCTGGGAGCACCGCGATTGGCTTGACAAGAGTTAATGGATGATCTGCCATGAAAGCCCCATCACCGAGGAGCCAGCCGCAGCTCCAGCTGGAACCTGACTCCCAGCCCGTCTTTCCACACTTCATCTCACACTCCTTGTGCCTGGGCGGTCGTCCCCCTGGCGGAGTCCTTGAGCTTCTTTGTTCCACAAAATATAAGCAGGCCTCATTTTTTCGCTCCCTTCTGCTAAGCTCCCACGGCCTGCAGCTAGCTGACTTTGAACCAGGCACCGCATCTGAGGATGCCCCAAGATCCTGAAAAGGAAGAAATGTTTAGCCTCCCTGCCCACCCCGACCACTGCCAGATAGACAACAGACACTTAAACATCGTTTAGCTTCAGGCCATGCCTCTGTCTGAGATTTGCTCATTAGATTAGTGTTTGACGCAGTGAAAAACAGTGCCTCCCAGATCAACAGTGCCCCCGGATCCTGGGAATCGGGGTGGCTTGGAATGTTTGTTTCTGTGAGTTCTGGACTTTGTTGGATTCTTGCTATCCTGCCTCCTTTTGAATTTGCTGGTGGTTGTGAGTGTGACTGACAAGACACACAGGTCTTGGGACAGCTCTGATGATAGCCAGGCTCTTTCTACAGGATGACAGAGGGGAAAAAAAAATAGAGTGATGAGTGTCTACAAGCAGCCCTATTTCACACATTTTCTACTTATTCAATCAGCCAACATTTATGGAGGTACCAGGTGCTGGCCTGGTTTCCAGGGATAATAGTAAACTCGTAGAGCGCTTTCCCTGAAGGAGGTTTTATGGTCTAATGGGGAAAGCAGGCTCGTGTCTTCTGTTTTCTGCCACCCTCTTTCCATGAGTCCAGACATACCATTTATGGGAAATGGAAGTAAGATAAAAAGTGGCTCTGGTTTCTTAACACCCGAAGAGAGAAAAAAAAAAAAACAGCTTCTCTGCTTAGTTTTACTCTAGCAGACTGTCTGGAGGATTAGCCCCTGGGATAATTCCTCTTGCAGTGACAGTGGCCAGACTGTGACTTGCATTTCCGCCGTCCATCTATAGCTTTGATGAGACTGGAGGGTAACTCCAAGCTCAGGGTGACAGCTGTGAGAAGAGGCGATCACCATGTCCTCGGGCATGAGGGAAACAGACCTGAAATAGTCAAGGGTCTTTAGGTGTCTGGAAACTCAACTCAAATGGACAAGGACGAAAACAGTTAATGAGCTAGAGAGAACTGAGGTAGTGTGGTCCAGTCATGGTTGGGATGCAGGAACGCAAATGATGTCCGCAGACCTCAGGATGTCTACATCACTTTGTCCTGCGTTCCTTTATGTTTGGTCCACTCCTGGGAAAGCTGCCTAAGCCATGAGGGAAGACGGCTGCCAGCAGCTTCTGCCTTGTATCTCCCCAGTGCCCAGTCCAGGGAAGAAAAGTCCCCGCTCATCCACCCTCAGCAGGACTTTGAACAAAAGTTCTGACTCCTCTTACTGACCTGAATTTGGTTACTTTCCCAAACCTGAACCCACTGTTTTGACCAGGAAACTGGATATGTTTATTATATTGGGTCACACATCCAACATGGAGGCAGCACTGGTCTCAAACTCATCCACAGTCATTTGGAATGAACAACTGGGGTGAGATGGTTTCCCAGAGGAAAGTGAGGGCCATTTTCAGAAGAAAGATGGGGAAATGTTTGCTGAAGGGCAACAAAACCAAACCAAACCCCCACAAATGTCAACTCTAAGAACTGTGATTAGATGTATGGCAAAGTGAGCATCTATTTTAATTCATGGGATATTTGTGTAATTGAGCAAAACTAATCAAAAGCGAAACTAGAAATAGTTCTTCTTCCAAAATTCATAATAGACTTTTAGAAACAAAAAACCTGAAACAGAAGAGAAAAGGTCCATTGAGGACAAAAGCCCTCAGTCTTAGGAAGCCCTGAGGCAGGTCACTAAGGCAGGCTCCCAGTAAGCAGGGATCCAGTAAACTGAGCTGGAGTGCCAGTGGGGCTGGGTCTTAGACTGAACGTAAATATTAAAATGAGAGCATTGCACTGACACTGACATAGGCGAGAGTGTGATGAGGGGCCGAGAATCAAAGGGTCAGGTTAGACTCCCTGAACTCCCACGTGGAAAGGTCAAGGGCAGTTCTGGAGACATCAGAAGGGCTCAGCTGACATGCAGCTGAACGTTGCATTTCACAGGCTGATCTGATGCACATCTACTGGAATAAAAAATAAAATTCAAAGAACAGATTTCTTAGAGAACTCTGAATTCAGTTTTTCTTAATGCTATAGTTCCAACTGGGAACCAGATGTTTGGGTCTTTGCAGCTGGTGTGACATGGACTCCTAAGTCTGGGTCCAAGTCTGAAATTTTTCTGTGGGAAATTAACACTCTTTCTTCTCAGTGAGAATACAGTTAGAAGCAACTGTCTGTATCTGAAGTCAAGGATGACCCATCAGCATGTCAGAGAAGGGCAGAGACCTAGCACCACGCTAAGCTTGGGTGAGTGTAAGCTTCCTGTGTGGCTTCAGGAATACTGTTTTGAGACAGCTGGCACTTGACCTGACTATAATTCCTAGGCACTGTTCTGCTGGCGGTGGGGCAGCCACGGGTCCCAGCATCTTCAAGCAGGCTCAGGTCTCTCCTGTCTGCAGACTTTACACTGTCCCTCGTTCTTTTGTATCTGAGACAACTCAGAAAAGCACCTAGCCTTCAACTACCCATTCTCCCCCAAGGCTAGAAGCCACCTCGGAGACATGATGAGCCCATTTTGTCTCAAAGTTCTGGTACCTGGAGAACTCAGTTAGCCCCCAGTCCTAAATAGCTCAGGGACCCTAGTGCAAGTCAAGAAGTTTCACTCATCTTGGATGGACCTAGAATTGATCTTACTAAGTGAAGTAAGTCAGTCAGAGAAAGACAAATAGCATATGATATCACTTATATGTGGAACCAAAAAAAAAAAAGTGATCCAAATGAACTTATTTACAAAACAGAAGAGACTCACAGACATAGAAAACAAACTTATGGTTACCAAAAGGGGAAAGAGGGTGGGAAGGATGAATTGGGAATTTGGGGTTAACAAATACACACTACTGTACATAAAATAGATAAACAACAAGGACCTACTATGTAGCACAGGGAATTATGTTCAATATCTTATAATAACCTATAATGGAAAAGAATCTGGAAAAGTGTATATATGTATATATCTGTACAGCTGAATCACTTTGCTGTACAACTGAAACATTGTAAATCAACTGTACTTCAATACAAAAAATAATGAAAGCTGGAAACAATTTTTTAAGAAAGATGTTCCATTAATCTTGGGTACCCCAAGATATACCATCCAAAGTATATCTTTAAGGTAAATTATAAAAGAGTAACAAGGTTAAATTAGGGTATTATATGGCGTGGTAAAGTCATTTGGAAATTGTATCCTCTATAAAGAAAGAATGATGACAAAATTACTGATAATATAATTTTCGCAGGATGTCTCTCCTTTTCTCTCTCTCAGTCTCCCCCCCACTCTGCCCTCCCACGCGAGTGTTACTTCCTCATTTCCACCCAAACAGCCCACGCAACAAGAGGGAGCAGAACCACGACTCCCGCTGCCCTTTCGCCCGTCGCCTCTTTGACATAATCTCCGATGTGAGCCCCCCACCCCACTCAGCCCAGGAAACTTACGCCAGTTCTCCAGCCTCAGAGAAACTGGAAGCTGGTAGCAAACTCGGATCTGCTCAAGCAGATCAGACAATGAGTAGTTTCTGAAGCCTTGACACGGCCCGTGGGCCGTATTCCTCTCTAAGTTCCATGCTGTGAGTCACCATGAAGAAGTTTCTCGCCCACACAGATAAATCTAAAACGAAAAAGAAAGTGCTCTGTATGCCTATAAAACTGGTTTTTTTTTTTTTGTCTTTTTTTTTTTTTTTCATTTATAATTCAGGGAAAAGTATTTTCTGAAGTTAGTTTGAGAAATATTTTTGGTAGATAAGTTGCCTGTGAAACTCTCCCCGGCAACCGAGTCCCTTCCTGCTGTCTGTAGTCACCGGAGGAAGAACAAAGATGAGGGCTCTCAGCAGGGCCAGGGCTGACAGCCACTGGAGGGCTTTGTTACTCAACTTGGGAAATAGTCAACTCTGTTGGCAGAGTTGGAGAAATTCTTTTTAAAAATTTAAAAAAAAAAGAATTTTTTTTTTTTATTGTAGTATAGTCAAGTTTCAATGTGTCAGTTTCTGGTGTACAGCACAGTGTCCCAGTCATGCATATATATATATACACATATTCATTTCCATATTCTTTATCATTAAAGGTTATTAGAAGATATTGAATATAGTTTCCTGTGCTATATGGAAGAATTATTTAAAATCTATTTTTATATATAGTGATTAACATTTGCAGATCTCAAACTCACAAAGTTATCCCTTCTCACCTCCTTTCCTCAGTAACCATAAGATTGTCTGCAAGTCTGTTTCTGTTTTGTAGATCAGTTAATTAGTGTCCTCTTTTTTCTTTTTTTCTTTCTTTTTTTTTTTTTGGATTCCACATATGAGTGATATCATATGGTATTTTTTTCTTTCTCTTTCTGGCTTACTTCGCTTAGAATGATGATCTCCAAGTCCATCCATGTTGCTGCAAATGGCATTATTTTATTCTTTTTTTTTAAAAAATTTGATTGATTCAGCAACTTCCAGGTAATGAAAACTCAAAAGTAGTTTCCTAATTTGAAAGAATAAATGCCAGGGTCCTTACGTAATCTGTCAAATGAGACAATCACAATTTTCTTTTTTTTTTTAACTAAAGAAGTTATTAAATTGATATTGTCTAAAACACTTCCTTTTTCTCACTTTTGATGGAAAAAGTGAGTATTATTTTGCTCCCAGTGAAGCTAAGGCATCATCTCACCCGCAGTGGGTTCACAGGCTACAAGGAGCAGAAGGAACAAGTGTGAGAATGGCCAGGCGATGTGCCGTTGTGGCCCTATCATTTCCATATGTTTATATACTTGTCTACACTCAGTCACCATATTTTGGTACTTGTGGCCAATACTTTAAAATAAAATCCCAAAGGAATATAATACACACACACACACACACACACATATATATAGAACTAAATCACTATGCTGTACATCAGAAATTAACACAACATTGTAAACTGATTAGACATTAATTCAAAAAAAAAAAGGAAAGAACCAGAAAGAAAAACTCACAAAAAAAATAAAATAAAACCTCCCACTTTCTTAAGCAGTAGGCACCTCCAAAGTAAACAGGTGGGTTTTCAAAGTGTAACAAAGGACCCAGATTAAGTTTATGTCACAGTCACTGAGAGAGTTCCCAAACTGATCACAGTCTGACACTGAGCGGGTATTTGGTAGTTACCTGTTGGACAGCTGAATTGACCAGGAGCAGTCTCGGTGTCTGCTGAGTTTGGAGGAGCTGTGACGAGGGCATTCTCCCCAGCGAGGCCCTCCTGAGGGTGCCTGATGAAATCTGTCTGTGGGGGAAGCCTAGGAACCTGGGAGAACCCGAGGCTCAGGATGCCACAATGCTAGGCATTTATTACTGTAAAATGGCTTTAGTTTTACCCAGACTCATGTGGCCTAAGAAAGCATGGGCTGCAAAAGAAAAGAGTTAGAATGGCCCTTTCTTCCTCTTCACCAACAGAGGACTGCCAAAGATACTTTCTGTTGTATAAAAATAACAAGGTCGACCTGTGTCTGCCTCTGCTCGGGAAATACTGGAGTAACCAGGGCCCTCCCAGCCCTACTCAGGTAGCAAAGACTGGACTGAGGGCCATCTGGGGACTAGGAAACCCCGTAATGGCTTCTGCCATTCAGCAATCTCCCTTTTATGTTCTTACTGATTCCCACCAAAAAGTAAAGACCAGGTCTGTTATGAAAATGCATGCAATTTAAAGCCTACTAACCATTTGTTACCATTTTAAGCATTGAATTTTTGACTGAGGCACTAACCCTTCATGAGCAAAGGTTCTGATTTTTAATCAGCAATGACTAGAGTTAGCATCACTACTGTCGCTCCTAAGCCTTACCTGGCATGTTGCTAAGAGCAGGGCCAGGTCTTCCAAAGCCATAACCTGTCTCCCCCGCTCGCAAAAGTGTGAGAATCATGTAGCAACCTAAAAGAGGTCTAGGGTCAGAGGAGAGAAATCATGGCAACAGCTTTACTCCAGTAAATCTGGGGCAGAAACATTTTCCTATATAAACCTGGAGAAAATGCGCCGCTTAAAGACTCAAATTGTGGTCACAGATGTGTAGACCAAGACTCTAGGTTGCATTGCCTGTTTTCTGATCATTTGTCCAGTAGCCTGCCTTTGGGTAGACCTAGCTTATCAGAAAAGCAATTTTATTTTATTTTATTTTATTTTCAATTTTTTTTACTTACTATTGTACTGTTTAATTTTTTTTTTTATTTGGGTGGGGGGTGGGGGTAATTAGGTTCATTTATTTTTAGAGGAGGTACTGGGGATTGAACCCAGGACCTCATGCACGCTCATCATGCGCTCTACCACTGAGCTGCACCCTCCCCCCAGAAAAGCGATTTTATATCCGCCTGCTTAACCTGTTCCAGCATTAAAGAAATGATAATAATCCAGTTTTGACTTAGGTCTCACTAGACGCTCTCTGGCCTGTTAAGGGGTAAAGCTGGAGAGTGTGGGCGGGTGTGGGTGAGCGGGGAGGGAGCGGGAGATAAGGAGCGGAATGAAGCTCACCAGCCTGAAACCTCAGGACGTTCATTTTTCAGGCGCAGGCTGTCCCAGATTAGTGATGTGTGGGCCACTCAGGAAGGCTGGAAAGGCTACCAGTGAATCACCACGACTGCGTAAATGAAACCAGGCAACCTTCTCTGATGCTCCTCCCACCTTCCCGTGTGATTTCCTGGCAGGAAAGGGCTGATAAAGGCCCGGCTTTGAAAATCATACCGTTGCTGTCGAGAGAAGACTGTAGACAAGAAACGTTAGAGCTGCGGGGAGGAGGGGGCAGCGGAGGCAACATCTGGGGGCCGTGCCTGACACCACAGCAGATTTATTCCTCACGGAGCCTGCTGCTGGATCATTTTACCCTTCCAGAAAATGGAGATGAAGTGCTCACTTGTTATACCTTACCAAGGGAAGCTTCATACATTAATGTAAAATATTTTGAAAATGTCACATAAAATCTATTATAGAAATACAAGGTGTTACCAGTGATTTTTCTCTGGCAGGATACACTAGCGGGGAATAGGGCCCAACAGGAATGGAACTGTAGCGTCTAGCCCCCCTTGCTGGACCAGTGATGTAAAAACATCACCTCCTTTGCCTTCCAGCTGCACAGCAGATGTTGGCGGGAGAGAAGGCTGGGGCAGGGCAACTGGTCTGGCTCAGTGATAGAATTCTCATTCACAGCCTTATTTCTAGAGATCTCTCTGGGCCCCCATTTCTGCTTGGGGTACTCAGGTGGGACAATGACCCTTCCTCCCTCCAAGCAAAGAGAAATAATTAAGCCCCTTAATAAATAATAATGTATTCCCATTTTTCAAGAGTGTACTGTGGCATTTCCCCCGCCGTGGCATTTTTACAACTTGTCTGTGAAATTTTATCACCACATTCAGGAAAGCAGCCTCTGCTGAGGTGGCAGCCTTCACACAGTTGAAGGAAAGGGGTGGAAGGCGATCCCATCAACCCAAAACGATGGGGGGCACTTCAGTCAGCAGGATGCAATCCCTGGGATGGAAACGTGTGGCTGGGACGCTGGGCTTTAACCACCCGCGTGATCGTAGGGAGCCCTGCCATCCCAGCTTTGATGATGACACACTGACATTCAGAGAGACCAGTACGGGATGCCTTGAACAGGGGCTTGCCTCCCTTCTCCACCACCTTCTCACGTGTCTGAACCGACCCTTTGAAGGACATTTGGAAGGCAGCAGACGCAGCCGGGATGTTCTTGTTCGGTTGTTGTTTTTTAATGGACTTGTCAGCAGCCATTCTCATTTGCAATAGAATTCCTTTTCTCCTTTACCCTTCCTCAGGTTTGTGTTTTCCCAGCGCTGTGCCAATGCTGAATAATTTACAAGGGTAGAAAAAGAAAACTGTCACTACCGCGGTCCCAGGGCTCTCCACTCACTCATCTGTCACATGGTCAAATGTCACTGGTGCCATTATCTGTGAGGGGTGAGATTAACGCTGGGGAGGTACTTCGCTCCTTTCTTTATCTATTGTGAATGGTACTAAACTCCAATGTGGGCTTTTTTTTTTTTTTTTTTAAAGAGCTGGTTGCCATTTCTGCAACAAATGTCCCACCTAAGAAAATCCAAATAACGGACCTCCTCCTTCCATCTCACCCTTTCATCTGCCTTCATCTGTTTCTTCTCATCTGGCATTTCCACCCACAGCATAAACATACAAATCGAGTTGGAACTGTATTCAGAAGAAGTGCCCGTGTTCAAAGTGCTCTCAGTTGTGTCGGTCCTGTTCCTTATTAGGAAAGAGAGAGAGAAAGACCGTCCTGGTTGCAATAATCAGGAGTCACAGTGAATCACAGATGGAGGCACGAAGGAGCCCCTGCGCACACGTGGCACTTTGCAGAAGCGGAATCAGGGCCCCAGCTCTCCGAGGAATTAGCAAAGTTAATACGAGCATCAGCAATGCTTTTCCTTACCAAAAGGGCGAAACCCCAAGAGCAATCATACAGCAGAAAAGGAGAAAAAAATTAGGAAAAGATAACAAACGTCCAATTTTAATATAATAGAGAAAATAAATGTCGCATCGTTAGACGCTAATGCTGACCCATGAATAGTTATTGCTGTGTGCTAAGCATGGGAGAGCACGCGTCCCTGATTGAAGACAGGCTGTACAAAGAATGATGTAAGCATTTTCAGAGTTCCTCTCTTTCAGTGTCTCAAATGTGAATACACAGAAATAATCATGAGTTCATATCCACTGAGTATTTAGTAAGTATCACTCTGAATTCTTACAAATATGGCTACCATAATTATCCCCACTTTACAGATGAGAAAACGGAGGCAAACAAAGTTGAATTGACAGGTCCACACTTGGTGGTGGACCTAAGATTAGCCCAGAGAGTAGGACATTAAACTTACCTTTGAAAATGTGTATCTATGCAATACTGAAAAATTGGAGACAGGCTGAAAATTTTAAGTTATTCTGATGAGCTTGGGTCAGGTTAACAACCTTGCAAAGACGACACCATTTGTTTCTGTCTCTCCTCGTTTGAGTGTCAATTGACTGAATTAAATACCTAAGACTTAACTTGCTCCTGGCCTGTGAAGTGAGCTAATTGGAAGTGACTACAATTTATCTGCTTCCTGCTCTGGTTCATGACATAGGATTGGGTCGTGGCTCTGGTTAATTAACAGGTAGGCTCCGGGCCCAAGCGATCCTGTCCCAGGTTGTCTTCTCATCCTTCAGCGTCTCTTCGTGCTTCCTTTTGGTTTGCTTTGGGGGAAACCCTGATCTCTTATCTCATGTGACACATTAGAACTGTAGATAAAAACACAGAGCAGCTCTGATCTCATTAGCTGCCTTGGAAGGGCAGAGAGGACTTGGGGAGATCTGCTGTCTCATTCACTGCCCGCAGATACATGCTCTCAAAGATCCACAAGGGCAAAATCCCCAAGGAGCCTCCAACAGAGAGACTTGAGTCATCCCGTGGAGAGACTCAAGCTGAAACCCAAGGTGGTTTCTGTGAACGCACAAAGGGATCTGGAGAATCAGGCTTGACCCTGAACACACAGGTCACTTTTTCCAAATGCCGAGTTAAAACCTGGAGTCTCGGTGAGGGGTGAGGCTCCGGAACTTTCTATCCTTAAAGGAACAGGGATTGACAGCAGTGCCATCATTTGGGGTGTCACCAGGCCTATGGATGCTGCTTGCCAAAAGGGAGACTGCAAGGGAGAGGCTCAGCACACACACAGGACCACCCTGGAATCAGGCAGTCACCACAGTTGGTCTCTGCTGTGCTGAGGGCAATGCAGCGTCACCGCATCTGATGTGACGTTAGCATCGTGCAGAAGCAACTCGGGGTGGATACGGGTGTGTGGGAATTGGACAAATGCTACACACCGGCTGTTCCTTCACATTGAACCAATCTTTTCTAATTCCAGATGCTTACAGCACCAAACAAACAAACAAACACCTTGGGAAAGTGGCTGTGCAAAGTCGCAGTAGGAAACAACTATCGGCTGCCTTTATCGATATTCATTGATGTCGGTGTTCTCACGGGGAAAAGGAGCTCATTCTTACAGAACTGATAATGTTGGCCACCAACTTTCAGTCCCATTGGGTGCCCCCAACCCCTTGAAGCACAAAAATGAGCAATGGGGGGCTTCTCGGATAGGCTCGCTAAAGAATGATCCTTGGCGATGTGTTGTCCAATAAAACATTACTGTTGTTAAAACCCAGCCAGAAAACTCGAGAAATCTGGAAGGGCTCGTGGGGGTGGAAATTCTGAGAGCACACAATGGCTCTGCCATCCTTCACCAGCTTCCACAATGTCTTTTTCTTCCTGGCTTCCGATGACGTTTCTCTAGCATTCTTCAGGGGACTCGCCTTTCTGTTTTTTAGACCAAACCAGCTGAACTGATCAAAAACGAACCATTTGAGAGCAAATCTTAAAGAATCTGTGTTGAAAATTATTTCAAATGATTCATTATCTGGCTTCCTTATCCAGCAGATCGTAACCCTCTGATCCCTGTTGTGCGTGGTAACCATTCTTTACCCCGCTGCGAAAATCCGTGGACATCACGAGTGAAAGCCAACACACTGATGTATTTAACAGATGATTATTGTTGCAGACACTGCATGCAAGACACTGGAGATGCACGGTCCATCCCTGACCTCAGGAAGATTGCAGTCTGCTGGGGAGGAAAAGGCTCACAAACTGATAAGTAAAATATGTGACACAAAGCAATGGGCGTAGACCCAGGCTCTTATGGGAAACACCTGAATAGAGATTGACTGAGATTTTTTTTTAGGGGTGGGGGGCTGGACTGAGCTAGTTATCTCAATATCATATAACTAAGGGTATCATTTTTAGAATAAAATAAATATAACCTTGCCTGTAAAACATCTACGCAGAGAGAAAGTATTTTACCATACCTTAGCGTATTCTTGTTGGCAATGAGTGTGGCTTATTAACAGTTAATTTCATAATTCATTGAAGCCAACTTGAAAAGAATGCCAATTTAATAAAGTACTGTAATTTATTACATAAAATTATATAATTCATACTCTTTCATTAACTCAGACAAATCTCCCTACAGATTGGTGAAGTCATGGTACAGACATGATTTCTTAATTCAGGCATCAGTGAGCTAGGCCTAGCCTACTCAGGTGGGCAAATTTTTTTGGTCAAAGAAGATCTCATAAATAGGCTTTTAAAGGTAACTGTATCACTGGGAAATAGTTCGGGAACAAACTGAATTGCACACTTTGGATGGCCCTTGTAAAGGTTTACCTGTGCTCATAAATGCGTGCATGTAATATACACGTGTCCCTACAGGTCATAAAGCTAACTTTTTGTATGTGCTGTGTCACCGTAGGCCTCAGATCCTTCAACACAGTCTGCCTTCTTTGTGTCCCTGTCATTGCCAGACTCTGAGCGAGCAAATACGTCCATAATTGGAGTTTCAAAAGTACCCATGACTTCGTTTTACCAAGTGCTATTGGTTTTCAATTACTGTTACTAAAACACTAGGCGTTCCAAGAGCGCAAACTGCATTGTGGGCTTAATTGTGCAGTGGGATGATGTGGTGTAAGATGGAAATTATGTATCGCACTGGTCACACGCGCTCCTAGACATTCATTAACACATGTATTTTTAAACCATGAAAGCAGGTTTTTACAGCAGTCAAAGATCAGTACGGACATTTGCCACATTCCAGCAGATGACTGGACAAGCTCATAGGAGTAAACGTTATTGTTTTCTTTTACTGGAAGATTTCTTTTGTCTGATTAGTAAGTGGAGACTGCAAGCTTCTGAAAGGAAGAGTATTTCCAAACAGATGGAATTCATTTAAATAAGAAAGATAAGAGGAGAGCAGACTGGAGCAGTGGCTCCTGGGATTCCCATATGAAAGCAGCCCGTCTGAAGCAGGGCTAAGCCCCGCACGTCTCCTGCGATGGTGGTTGGTGTTATAAAACCCGCTGCTAAACACGGCGCGCTGGCCGATGCACAGTGCTGAAACCTCCGTGATTTGTATGAAGTGCTGTTATTCCTATTATTGGCATTATTATAGTTATCAGCTTTTTCACATAGTGCTTCTTTTGGCAAACTTCAAATCACCATACCGATGTCTGTCTCGGTGACACCTCTGTGAAGGAGACAGGCCACAGGACTATGAAATGAGCTCCATGTGCTCATTTCACAGTTGCAACACAGCCTTTCCCTCTAACCAGAAATATTATTTGGTAATAGAGCTAGCCACCTCCATCGATAGATGGATGGATAGATAGATAGATAGATAGATAGATAGATAGATAGATAGATAGATACCACTACCATATACCATGGTGTATTACATATACCATCATCTTTATACCATCATGTATATACCATCATATATACATGGATTCTTTTATTGTAATGGAACTGGACCCACCTTTATTTAACTAAAGCGAGAAAGGGATGTTTGTAATTAAGACTCAGATTTTGTCATGAAGACACAGACATAGCCAATGAAACTAGACGTGGGGACTGAAAACCTACCCTGAGTCTCGGGAGCTTCTGTACAGATTTGCTCCATCATTCCTTCCTGACCGTCTTTCTTTGCTCTGCAGGGACATGTGGGTTTATGATGCCCCACTCCTCCATGGCTCCTGGGTTTAGGACAATGTCATTCCAAAGACCAACTTGGACTGAAATGGAGTCTTTTGGTCCCAGTTCTAAAATACCTGGAAGAAAAAGCTGATTAGGTGAACTTAGGTCAGATGTCCACTCCTAGTCCAACAAACTCTGGCCAAAGGGGTGCGATCCAGAGCAACCAGCGTGACTCCCGGGGCATCCAGTTATGGAAGTGGAAGACGTACTTAAGGATTGAAGAGCATCAACATAAGACAGGCAGACCACCCCAAATGTGGCCATGCCAAATAACGAATAATTCATAGCGCTCTATAGTTTACAAAAGTGCTTTCATATATATTTTCAAATTTTACCTCATTTGCTCTTCCTAATACCTTTCAGTAGGTTTCATTCATCCTATATTCCAGATGAAGAAATAGGAGCCGGGCAGACGGTGTGGCTTGCCACAGTCACAGGGCTGGAATGCGAAATCGCTGGAAGACAGACAGATTTTCTGGCTCCAATTCAATGCTCCAGAACGCCAGTTGCCAAATTTGTGAGCCTGGGTGAACTTGATGACACGTGTTTTTGTTTATTTTTTTTCCTGAAAACAAGACTTCCAGTCTCTCCCCTGAGAAGGCTCCCCTCGCCTCGCCCTACCAAATACAGCTGCACACCCTGGAATGACTGTCCTACGTGTGTTCACGAAGCAGTTGACTGCACAGACTCGGCGTGTGGCTTTATTCAGCTTTTCCTGCTGCTCCTCCTCAGACCCGCCCCGTTGCCTCTGTTGGTAGGGCACTTCCAGGGGACCCTGACGTTTTCCCCAAAGGACTTCTCGCTGATGGTTCCAAAGCTCCCCTCACTGAGGTTGCAGAGCCAGGCTGAGGTCCCCAGGGACCAGATTGTGGCCCTCCCGTGTCATCACACCACTTCACCTAAGCCACGAAGCAGCCTGCCTGGAACCACGTCCCCCAGATTTGTCAGAGACAGATTTCCGCTTCTCCTGCTGACCTCTCTCCCAAGCAGCTCCAATGACGTCAAAAGGGACATGCAGGCGGGGTACATGGACATCCCTTGCACCTCTGTTTCTCTCCCATTCTCTGCTTCTCTTTCATTCATTCATCCATCCTTCCATCTAGCCGTCCTTTCAGCAGATATTAATTTAGTGCTTACTATGTGTGAGATGTGCATTGGGTGTCGGGAGACACGGGGGTCAACAGGGGAGTCCAGGTCTTCCCCGTCTTTGGGTTCACTTCTGGTTCAGGGTGGAGGTGGAAAACAAGCAAACAAATGAAGAAAACCAAACAAATGAGGTTGGAGAGTGTGGTGTTTGGAGCTGGAGAGGGATCGGGGCCAGAAGATGAAGGATTACTAGAAAGCTACAAGTTCAGCCTTTAATCTATTGTCCGTGGCAAGTCTTAGCCGCTTTTAACTGAATAGTGAGTACTCAGGTGATCAGATCTTAAAAAGACCACTTGTGATGGCAGCACTCAAAGTGAACTGGAGAAAGACACAGATACCAGTTAGGTGTTGGCTGCAGTAGAAACCCAGAACAGATAAGATGGTGGCTTGAGCAACGGCTAGTGGCAGTAGCAATATTAGAGAATCAACCGGAGTTAATGATTAATTGGCTGTGGGGGTGGGAGAAAGGAGCGTGGGCTCTAGACTGTTAAAACATGGCACCACTATAAATTTTACACAATGACAATACGTAGAGCTTTAATACCTTTCTGATGGTTATTAATTACCATTATTGGCATCATTATTCTTATCACTTCATATTTTATTATCTCATTGGGACTGGCTGAATTCATGTTATTCAGAGAGACAGTATGATATAGTGAGAAATGCAGGGACTTGGGAGAGCGGAGAGAGATAGTTATGAAATTCTGGCTGTATCCTAGAGAAGCAAGTGAATCTGGGCAAGATGGACGACCTCTCCAAGATAGTTGATGGGAGGATGCAATGCCTCTCTGCCGGTTATTGTGCAGAACAGGGAAAGTTTATATTAAGTGTCTGACTTAGTGCTTCATTGCCTGACATGCA
This sequence comes from Camelus ferus, assembly GCF_009834535.1. NCBI lineage: Eukaryota > Metazoa > Chordata > Mammalia > Artiodactyla > Camelidae > Camelus > Camelus ferus. Next base: position 35,772,633 of record NC_045720.1, on the reverse strand, counting down.
GTGGGTGCTCAATTAATGGTCGCTATTATTAGAACATTCATATAGCACTTAATTTGACAAGCCAAATGACCATTTCGCTGGTTATTTTTCACAGCAATTTTATGAAATAACGATGAAGGTAATGAAAAGAGATGAAGTCATTAAGGTGGGGGGCAGAGGGATTCAGAGTTTTGTGTCTACCCTGGTCTGCCAAGGGCTTTACACGGGATGGACCATACATGCTGAAGTTCAGGAGTCTCTGTGCAAAGTATTCTGCCCCTGGGTGAGGGACCATTAAGCGATGGATGTTAATGGGTAGTTCATGAATTTTTAAAGCCAAGCTTCATCGTCAAGCAAGTTTAAGAAATGCTGGGCTTTGTTAAATGAGTTTCTTTTCTGCAGAATTTACCAAAGTTTTAAACATTCTCAAGTGTGCTGCAAATCTCCAAGAAGGGAGATAAAATGTAGCAGCTTCCAAACTGATTTGATGATGGAACTGTTTCGAGACCAGTTTTCCACCGAACATGAGTTTGGGAAATTTTGCAACAGAAGGTATTTTCTTGAGTATCTGCATCTCGTGTGTATCTTGGCTTCACTTTAGAAATAGCCACGGTATCTGAGAGACACAGTAAAGCAATTTTTTTCCATGACTTAGGAAAAGAGAATGTTCAAAATTTCCAAATATAAGGACCTTGTTATTCCTTGACATGGTCAGAAAAAAATTTTACAAAGAAGAAAATAAAATTCATGGGAAGTAGAGAAAAATTAGCCATTTCCATTTTATCTTTATGTGCATGTAGAATAAGTTAAATGACCCCTTTGGGTAACATGATCGTACACCCATGTAAGGCATAAAGAGGCTTTTCCCTGTATATATATTTAAACTGTAGAAACTATGAAGATACCAAAACAATAAATAATCATCTTTAAAAATATGTATCCATCCTCATCCATTGATTTGATAGATAAACAGGAATGTTAATTACAACTGTATGCATATACCATTGGAACAGCACAAAAATCAGGGTGAGTAATGGTGCCCAGGAAGAAGTAATGGTACACAAAATAAATCAGTGGTTGGCTATTAAACTGCATTTTCAAGCGGCACTGATATTAACATCCGTCTAATATCTGTGGTTGAGACAGTGTTGCAGAGTCTCGTCCAGTGAGCGCCCTGATTCACCCCCCGGCTGTGCCTCACTTCCCTCCTCGGCCAGTCTCACTGACAAGGCTGAAGGGTCATATTCTTAGCATTTCATTGTATGGTTTTCTTGGTTGGTCTTGTACCTTTAGTAGATTATCAGCCATCATAATTTTGATTTGGATATTTCAATATACAGCCAGGATGTGCTTCACTGATTCCTGAACATGTTTTACGGAATTTATCTTTCTTTGCAGATAACATGACTCCTGCAAAATGGAGACATCATGAAACTCTTATTGCTCCAAAATCATGCCCTTGGTGTTACAATAGGTTATCTACATTTTCCTAGAAAGACACAGGTTCCCTGTGGCCCACTCACCTTTTATTTATTTTTAACTCATTGAAGCATGTCTTTGTGTCCATTTTCAGAAGTGTATGTCCTGTGCATTAGATTCTGTCCAACAAGCACTCCCTGTGCAGTGATCCCTTGTATCATTGCTACAAATTGTCAGTGCCCCGGCGAAATGAAGATATTGATTTCGCCATAACTCCTTTCACCACCTCCATAGGAGGCTCTTTCTTCGGATACAGAAAATGCATTAAAACCCCATGCTGTCACAAGGTAGATTAATACCCTTGAGTCACAGCTCTCCTTGGAAACTGCATCAAACACCAAGCATTAGAACTGGATTAGGAGCCACTGAGACCTTTGAACATCCCAAGACTGCCATTCTGTCCTGTCCCATGTGAACGATCGCTCCATTTGCAAATAGAGTCATGAAAATGCAGGTGCCTGGGGACAGGAATGCATAGATGCCCCAGTGTCCGGTCCTCACACACAAAGCAAAGTGGACAGTTATGGGGATAGTGCATCCAGATGTATAACCAAGTGAGGAAGAAAAGGCAGAAAACTCGGGAATGTCAGGTACCTGAAAATGCTTTTGAAATATAATGTGATTAAAAAGATACCCAAGAAAAGAAATGATTTACATGAGTGACTTCTTGACCCGTCAAAAGCACCGTTTTCCTAGAACTTCCATCCAGTACCTGCTTCCTGATCTCAGCCTTCTGGGATAACGACTTCCGCTGCCGCCTAGTTCAACCCTCCTCGCTTGCCTGTTACCCCTTGGAACTGGTGCCCACTCAGGGCTCCCTGACGTGCCAACGGGTTGAGCTGATTACCTGCTTTCATATTCTCATTGCTAATTAGCATGACCTTAATTTCAGTTTTTTCCAAAACGCCTTTAAAGCAGACTTGGCATTCCTCTCACCATATAAAACATCTATTTTTCTTATTTTTATCCTTTTGTAATAAACAAAGAGCTTCTCCCCCTAGAAAGAAGTACAGAGACTGTAAGGGAGGATGTAACTCTGATCCCTCTGAGCATCAAAAAGAGTTTGATGACAACCTCGCATATGGTGAGACTCTATTTGGCTGTCAGGAGGTCCTCAGTGGACAAGCAGTTTAAGGGACTAAATGGATTTAAGAGCTGGACTGCAGTGGATTCAGGATCAGAAAATGAGGCAATGACATTTGTGTGAATGGAGACTGTGACTCCGAAGAAAAGGAGAGAGAGAGTCAACTCAGGCTGAGGAAGGGCGGAGCATTTGTTGGCTTGGGTGGTCAGTTTTGTCTTGGTTCCCTAATTCTTATCTCAGAAAATCCCTCCAGGGAAAAATCAGAGCCATCCTGTGCATCTCTGCTGCAGTCAGTCCTCTTGGTGCTAAATGAGGCGCCAAGGGCTTCTTTAAGGACACAGCATATTTGAATGGACTGTGTTCAGGTGGCATAGCTCATACAGGATGGTAATGACTATGAAAATTAATGACCTGCTTACTAAAATAAGAGAGTTAAAATGATTTTCATTCGGTGGGCATCAAGAAGTTTAAAGTTACAAATTATTTTATTATTGTTTATTCTGTTTTTTATTGAAGTAACATTGGCACATCATGAGAGGTGAAGCATGGCGCAAGCACTGAGGACGAGAAGCAAGTGTTGCCGTGTTACCGCCGCCCCACTTCATCTGGACCCAGCCCTCATCCACCTCCCCAGAGGCAGTCATGTATCATTCCTTTTTGGTTTTACTTCCCTCAGTGTTTCTGTCAATTCCTTTAAATGATAAATTCCATCTACATTTTACCACCAACCTCAGACTTTACATGTTGGCCATGCATTATGACAACCACGGGAGCCCAGTTATGCCATATGGCCCGTTGCTCCTCTCTCACTTTTTTCCCAAGAAAAATACAATCCCATCACAGTTCCTCCAGTGGTTACCTCGGGTTCCATCAATGACTGAATGGTACAATGATAAGTTACTTTAAATCTTCAAGTGTGACAGAACACATTTTTTTTTCTCATTTATAGATATATTTGATTTGAATAGGACTATAGTTTGAACTGCAAGTTTCCACGACAACCTTTGAAGCATACCTGCAATGTGCATAAATAAAATGGAAGCTTGTTTAAATGAAGGCTGAGATGCAAATGTTAAATAAAGAGCTTAAATGGTGAAAAAACAAATTAGATTTCTCAACTTACTTTCCCTTTGATCATCGAAGGTGTTGCATATTACATTTCGATAGCTCAGAGAGTGAAGTGGTAAATTTATAGAGTATCATTCCGTTTAAATGAACAGCAGGGCGCATTTGCAGAAATAGATTATTGTTTCTTGGAAATTTATTAACACTTGCTTGTTTTTCTGTACTCCTGATGCTATGTGGATTTTCTATCGTATGTGAATTCCATTCTTATTTTTAAAAATAAAAGGTAACGGAACTGAAAGATCTGCTTCACACATGACAGCTAGTGACAAACGCAGTCAAACAGAGCCTCTGTCCTGTTGTTAGGAAGGGTAGGGAGTCACCCTGGAAAGCTGGAAGGGGGAACCCAAATGGCAGAGGAGAAGAGGACCTGACTGTTTCTCTCACTTGCTGCTAAGTAGGTACCTTGCCCATATCTACACAAGCTCAGTGAATGCCTTGGAGTTTGCAGCCTCTGTGGCTGCTGAAGAAAGGAGAATTCTGTGATGTTCTAAAATCAATTTGATGAATGTGGAAAGCAGCAAGAGGAGGCTTCCGTCCCAAGCACTTAAATAACCCAAAATCCCCCTGGGAATAAAGAACACCCCTTGCTGGACCCAGACACCCATCTCACTCCCTAGCTTGGACTTTCAAGTTTTTGATACCAGAAATGTATTTGGAACAGAGTCCCACTGCGGCTAACAGACTGATGAATGATCTCAGCCCGCTTTCACAGCCCTCAGTTTGACATTTTACTCTGGAATTTTAGAAGTGTTTTATTCTTCAGTCAAGGTCAGAATGGGGTTCAAGTTTTGTTGTTGCATGGGGTTTTTGTGTGTGTGTATGTGATGCCTTTCTACACCTTTAACATCAAAGGTAGAATATACAATTTGATCCCTCTCCATTTTATATCCCCCTGAATCTAACTATCCTGGGATCTTTTCTTTCCTTCTTAAAGTTAAACAAATAATTTCCAGTGGAAAACTTCCTGTAAGATTTGGATCTTGGGAAGATTCCCATGTAATTAATTTAAGGTGCATGTCATACACTTTTGTGGTTTTGCTTTGTTTTGTTTCTAGGTGGGGTTTTTTTTTTTTTTTTTTTTTGACCTAAACCTGAACACATCATACCAGCCAGAACATGGTCACAGATATTTATCACCTAAAGCCAAATGGAAAAGGCTGAACTCCTTAGAACTTCCACAATCCTATTTCAGATTTAGTTTTTCTTCTTTTAGGTTTGGATTTGGAAAGAAGGGTTTGTATTCAGAAAAGCCAATACTTTGAAGTGGCTCAAAAGCCTAGAGCCCGAGGGTCCGAGCTGGCTGCTCAGAGCAAAATGAAGCCGACTGGAAGAGACACTGGATAAATCAAGAGGCAGGAGCCAGGGAAAAAGGCAGGTCGGGGGACCAATTAAAGGCTAACCACAGTAGCCCTGCCCTGCCTAATCCAGATCTTTGTGACTCCAAAGCCACACCATGCCATCTCCTTCACTACCTTGCAGCTAAACGCCCCCAGGGGTTCAGTTCAAATCTTTTTCCTTTTGCTAATTTCACCAGGTGTTCTGTTCACCTAAAAAAATACAATGACAAATGCCACCTTCTTATATTGGGTGAGTAAACTCTGGGTCCCAATGAAGGAGAAATGCTTCAGTTCACGTAATAAGCTAGGTGGTTTGTAGCTTTGACCTTTCCTGGCATGGCTGGAAGCACTTGATTTAGAATGCATCGAATCTGAAAGGGTCTCGTTCACTCTAGTTTTGGGACGTATTCTTGCAAATAAAAATTGTAATTTGTCATTTTGGAGCAACAGGACCCCCCCCCCCAGGAATGTGTTTATAAAGGTGTGTTCTGAGACCTGATGCCCCACGTCTGTGCCCTACCCTCCACATTTCTTCTCGCCACACTCACGTGGATTCTGCCCCCTTCTTGCTGCTTTCCGAAGCCCTTAAATGCGTACTGATGCTGAGGATTAGATCTACTTCATTGAAATGAGTTCCTTTGGCTTTTTTCGTTGCTGCTGTTAAATTCCGGTTATTATCTCCGCACGATTTCTAGGTGTTTAAGGAAGAAGATGCTGTTTCTCAGCCACGGACATGATAGAAATGCTACAAAAGTGATTTCAGAGGGAAATGTTCAGGGCTCGTGTGGGGAAGGGAGAAAGGACCGTGAAGTGAGCAAAGAAGGTGCCACACTGAATAGTTTTGTTCACATTTTATTAACTAATTCATGTTTAATTTGCACTGAAATGATAAAGTAGGCATTCTTCCCTCACTTATTCTTCTGCCTGCAAATTTGTTTCAGTGTGATTAATATTTTGCCTAAAAAGAAGCTGAAGACATAAGTAATCTTAAAAACTACACACCGAAAACTCCTGTCCTCACTTTATCCCACTTTCCTTCAAATTCTGGCATTTTATGAAAATATTAACGTCAGGAAAACTGGAAACGTTTTCTTCAAAGAAATATTCACCATCTATAGCCTACCAAAAATATTCAAGCTTCCAAAAATGGTCAACTGGATGGCCTTAATTTAGCAGTCTATCTGTATTTCATACCGTCCCCATTAGTTCTTTGAAATACTTCCTGATGACTCACTGTGTGCCAGACACTGTCCCCCATCACGTGCCCAAGCCTATAGTAAACTGAATATTCGTTGTGTTCTGGGGCACATGGTGATGCTACTCTTGGTTTTCCGTGACCTCCTAGGCCGGTTCAAAGTCCACTTTTCTTCAAAAGTCTTTGCTGAATCACCCCTTACCGCCGACTTAAAGAATCATCTTTGCAAATATTAGATGCATGGGAAAATTTTTCAGTAATTTATCAAAATACACATGAACATCTTCTTGCCCTGGTTGGTCCAGAGTGACGAAACTATTTTTCTCTATGACTGATTATTTTGGATACGCTTTCTTAATGTAATAATAGCAGCTTTTTTTTTTTTTTCTCTAAAAGCATCAGTACAACTCATAATGGCACTTTTTCTCCAAAGCTGCTTCTATGTTCATGCATGAAGTCCTCAGGAGCCACTTAAAACCTGAAGGTTATATCATGATAATCACCAAGGAGACGAGAGCCTGGGTGTCATTTGAGGAAGGAAATAGGAAAGCTGATTTAGTTTGGGATATCATGATATGATAGAAGAAAATAGTATATGATTGTTCACATAATCTTTTTCCTCCCTTAAGCCTTAAGAAGAACGCCATCCATGCCAGATTAATTTCTAAGGCTTCACTGTGTAGAATTGGGGTAATGCTTGAGAGAGAATTAAGAAGTCTGATCTCGGCAATTCATCCTGGAAAGGACGGAGAGTTATTTATAGATGAGACTATGAGATGGGTGTGGGAGGGTGCTGACAAGTGGAGCAACATCTAGAACTTAGTATATTTGACAGAGAGTTTGAGAGAGTTTCAAGAATGAAAGGGGGGAGGGCATAGCTCAGTGGTAGAGCGCTTGCTTAGCATGCACAAGGTCTGGGTTCAATCCTCAGTGCCCCCATTAAAATAAACGCGCAAGTCAACCTAATTACCTCCCCATCAAAAAACAACACAAAAGAATGAAAGGTAGACTTATTTGGTTAGCTGCCTTTATATGATTTCAAAAGATGCAGAAGACAGATTGATGAAGTGATTAAAAAATTTTTTTTGCTGTTTATTATTATTAAGGAAACTCTCTTTTGGGATTTTTGTTTTGTTTTGTTTTGTGTTTTGTTTTGCAATGACTGTCCTATTTGAATTACTCTAAAATACTTTTGGATGTCAAAATTGGTCCCTTGAATGTGACAGTGGATGTCCCAGTTTCATAGGAGTTCCATTTAGGTTGCTGTGTTGGGGTTAATAGAGATATAGCAGAGTGGAAATGTCTGAGAGGCATTGAGAGATCTATGGCTTGTGTTTAGATCAGCAAAGGCTTGGAAAGATTTATAAATCATTCGTAGGGTTGTGGCAGCTGACGCCACAGAGGAGGGGGGTAGTTCTTCGAGGAATGTAGTATAGGAGTGAAAAGTCAGAGGCCACAGCCTCAAGAAACACACTTATCTAAACGAAGGCTTGGGGAGGTGGGGCATACAGATACTGACGTTGGATGCTCAGGAATAAACAGGTAAGGAGCCCTATAGTTGGCGAAGTAGGCATTTAAACAAAACAAAACCTAATGAGAATCACTGAGGAATGCAGTCTTACCAGAAAAGGCTGCGCCTTTGGAGTTTGAAATCAAACAGAGACTAGGAGCAAGGATGCAGAAAAGCCATGGGAAAGAGTGATGACTGTCTCCAAAGGAGTGAGTGATGCTGACAGAGTGGCTGGCAGCTATTTATTTTAATGGGAAAACTGTGGCAGAACGTGTGTCAGTCTTTGAAGGGAAGACCCTTAGGTGGCCAGTTGTCAGAGTGGGAGCAGGGAAAGAGGCCATGTCAGGATCTGGGGACAGCAGAAGGACCTCAGCAAAAATGGCAGCTTCAGGGCCTCTAAAAGCCCACTTCTCCATAAAAAGCAGCAGGAACATTGATAAAAAATTGTCAAAATCAACCATTCTACAACTCTGGGAAGTTAGCCAAAGACTTGCAACAATGGAAGGAGTCTTTACTCAAGGACCTAGGGGGACAGGGCTCCATCCTGCTCGACTCAGGGCTTCTCTGAGTTTCTTTCTGGAAGCATCACCACTGTGCAGGCTGCCATCCGGGCTCTGATCTGTGCTTGGTAACAACAAAACCTGCTGAGTCTCCAGCTACCCTCTCCCTTCCCCTGGAAGAGTTTTACTTGGCTCAGATAAGAGAGCTCAAGAGGGCATAAGATTCTACAGGGCTGTGAAAATGGGGTCCAGACTAGAGAAGTGGTGGGAGGGACGTGCTGTGTGTATCTGTACAGAAGAAATAAAATATGTATAAGTTGGAATAAATCTACTTGATTATAAATAATTTTACTTTCATTATTTCCAACTAATTCAATTCTATTCTGAGTTTTCTGATGAATGCACCGAATAGTTTTTGAAGACTCATTTAAGTCTAATATTATTATGATGATTACAATTCCAGAATGGCATTAGATGTCAATATAATACTGTTTTTTTCCTCAAACTTTATAATGTGCTTTGTATCTTTACAAAGTCTTATATATGCAGGATCACATAATCCTCATGAAAGTTCTGTGAGCAAGGTGACATGATTCCCATTTTACAAATGAGCAAAATAAGGCTCAAAGGGACAATGCAATTTGCCTGAAGTCACCCAAAGAGTGAATGGTGGTCAACATCTGTTCCCCACATTTTCTTCTTTGCCTCCACCTCTTCCTCCTTCTTTTTAAACATTTTTAAAGTTTGAAAAGTATACAGTCATAACGATCACTCAAGTCAAAAAATAAAACATTACTACAAATATAGAAAACAAACTTAAGGTCACCAAAGGAAAAAGGGGCGGGGAGATGATAAATTAGGAGTTTGGAATTAACAGATACACACTAACGTACATAAAATAGATAAACAACAAGGACCTACTGCGAAGCACAGAGAACTATATTCAACATTTTGTAATAACCTATAATGAAAAAAATATATATGTATAACTGAATCACCTGGCTGTACCCCTGAAACTAACACAATATTATAAAGTAACTATACTTCCATTAAAACATTAATTTAAAAAATAAAAATAAAGCATTATCAGAGCCCCAGAGGCTCCTTTGGTGTCATCTCTTAACCATTATCCACTTACTACCCCCAGAAGGTAAATACTATCATTACAAATATGGCAATACTTCAAAAATATTTCTATACTTTATATTTTTCCATGCACATATCCATCTCTAAAGACCATGACTGTGTTTGCGCTTTCTGTAGTACGTAGAATCTCTATGTATGTGTGTGTGTATGTGTGTGTGTATAAACACATAGATGCCTGTGTGCGTGTCTGTGTATACCTATATACACACATATATATAGTTTGAATCTGACATTTTTCACTCAAATTATGCTTTATCCATGTATCCATCCAAATACTGGAATATTATTCTTAACCCATTCTAGTTCTTTTACTGTTCAAGGAAGAATAAAAAGAGTCCCAAAAGTGTGATATTTCTCAACAATACCTCAACAAAGAGTAGCGGTTTTGATCCAGAAGTAAAGTAAGGTTACAAATTAAGAAATGTGTCATTAACAGGACCCAAAGCGCCCTTAGAGCAGTTCACAGATCGGCTGAGGTAGAAGGAAGTATACACAAATTAAAAACAGAGGACAAATAATAACGGTTTTTAAAAACCCTACAACATTCAAATGAGCTTAAATTAAAAAAGAAATTATTGGTTCAAGTAAGGTTTGAGCTTCAGGCACAGCCAGATCAAGGAGCTCCAATGATGTCAAGACTCGGTCTCTGCACCTCTTGACTCGGTTTTCCTCTGTGTTAATGCCATTCTTAGGTAAGCTCTTTATGCATAATGTTCTTCAGCAGGTCTGGATTGGCTTCCTGAATAACCCCAGTGGAAAAGAAGGGTTTTCTCTCCTAAAAACTTAAAGGGCCAAGAAGTACTCTTACTTGCCTGGGATGATCATAGGCCAATCCCTCAATCGGTCACTATGGCTGTGCTCTGATTGGCAAATCTGGATCCCGTTCCTGCTCCTGAAGCTGAGTGGTGGGGTTGCCCACACACGAGACAAGTGCAGAGAGTGGCAGAGGGCTAGAGCTGCCAGGTTCAGAAAATGAAAACACAAGACACCCAGTTAAATGTGAATTTCAGATAAATGATGACTATGGTGTCAGTGTGCCTTACTGCAATAGTGGGAATATATTTATCCCCATGTTACTCATTGTTTTTCTGTCATTCAGATTTAACTGGGAGCCATGTATTTTATCTGACACTCTGAAAAAAGTTTTATGAAGAAAGTTGGAATGCTATTACAGAAGGGGGAAATAGGTGCTCAGAGGGCAAAAATGCAAATATCTGTGAAGAGCTGGCTAAAGAAGAAGCCAGTGTCTCTCTTTATCCCCCTGAAACTCTACCATCCGGGTTACAAACAAATGTCATGATGTAAATATCCCCAATTTCCAATCCTAATATTTAAAACACTTGGAGAGTGCATAAATGATTCCAGTCTTTGTCGAAGGGATGTGTTCACCTACAAAGTCGCTTTCTTCTTCCTTGAATGTTAAAGTAAGGGGCTTAGTTTCCATAAACCCGAATGCTCCAGGAGGCTTCAGTGAAAATAAGTCTATCAATCCCAAATGTCCATTTAACTAAAGAAATAATTCACTGAAGTACGAAGAATCACAGGTTAGCGTTAAGTGTCACCACCCAAAGCTCCCTCAGGCAGATGTGAGAAGAGAATTTGATCATTACGATCTCTTGACTCCAAATCTGATCCCTGATTCACAAAAGATAAAATGTTTATTTTGGCCACTAATGTAATTTAATTTATACAATTAAATTTGAGATCATATCAAGATTGGAAAAATCAGAATTCACAAGTTTTTGGATTGTAGCACACTTGAATTAAGTGCCCCAATGACAAAAACATTTTGCAAAGGGACAAAATACTCCAAGTGAAATAAACTAAAAGATAAGTAAGTGCCCATTTGTGTGCATATGTAAAAATTCATATAGAGAAATATTTATTCTTATTTACTTCTTATGGTGATCGAAACATGATTTTAAGGAGAGGTAATTTTATACATTACAAATCTTCCACTTAGCTGATTAACAAAAACATTTTAACCAGGAGTCAGACCCCTCCCTGAGTCCCCCCAGACCTCCCCTCTACCCCTCCTCACACCTGTCCAAGCTGAGTGTGTCTCAGGAATCAACGCGAGTAGCCATGGGAAGTGAGACAGGTGCCTTGCATCATATCAACGTGTCCATTTTCCATCCCTATTTGTGGTTGTCAGCTTTCCACGTATCATCCTCTCCCTCTTCTCCTTCCCTTTTTCTTTCTTCCTTCTCACACCTGTGTTTGTGAAACAACCGTAAGATCTTTTTACAAAAGCAAAGCATAGCAGCTAGGGGTTGTTTGTTTCATATACCTTCTGGCGAATGCCGCTCCGCAAATGTCCAATTTGCACTTCCCTCCTGCCAGCCTCTGGGGAATTTCCTGCTCTTCATTGCTTTATTTGTGGACATTTCTTTGCTGTGCATGGGTGTATATATTGAGGAGGAAGTTGGTGGGGGGCAACATACTCTTAGGGGTCTGGGCTTAGCTATTATCATTTGTGATAGAGCAACAATGTTCAGGGGTTCAACGGAACCCCACCAACCTTTCTAACAAGAGAATAAATTGGGACTTACTAGAAACCGTCGTTTGCTACAAGGGAAACAACCAACATCTTATCTGCATCTGTGCATATCAACAATGCAATTAGGGCAAACTTCTTAGGGAACTGGATGGAGAAGGTAATTAACGAATTGTGCCACGCATTTTAATGTGACCGTAGAGAAGTAGATTATTTGGTATTGCCAAATTCTGCCACTTTAGAATAAAATGCCCTGGGATCTTTCAAGGAAAATTCTCTCAAAATTGCACTGCTACTAGGGAACTGATAAAAGCAAGAACTATTTCCTTATGATGCCAGTAGCTCAAAGGCTCACTACATTAAATCTCTTCAATGGAGATGCTTCTTATGGTGCTTAAATTCAGGGTACATGATGAGATGGAATTGAAACTTAGGACCCCAAAGCTGAAGAAATTAGGAAAAATTACTTCCACATTCTAAATAGAAGTAGCAGGCAGCTCCATCCTATATTTACTAAAAGTTTATCAGAACTCCTATAAAATAATCAGCAAGCACCATTCTGATCACTTGCCTCCATTTAAAAGGGGAATGAAAAGAGTCCTTGAGTTTGAGCATTGTGGACCTAATAGCTGTGGCATTGCCCCTTTATCCCACCCAAAGGAGAAAGGGTTAAGAGCACTGCCTTAGGAGGGTCTATGTAAGGCAAGATGGGATGCCCCATGGCTGGCTGGACCCTATAGTTGGTGCCAGGAGCAAGACAATAAGCATTGTGAGTGGTCTGTGTCCCTGGAGCACAGTGACTGGTGCTCGTGCTCCCCCCAGTGAGTTCACAGGACCTGAGATTTGCCTGAACCTCCGTGTGAGAGCAAGGGCTGAATTAGGAAAACCCTGCACTTGTGTCAGTTGGCTTGGTGGAGCGTGTCTGTCTAATTGGATTAGCAGATGCCACAGTAAGAGGTTGAGAAATGGGGGATTCCCGAGGTCAGCCAAAGAGTGCTTCACTCACCCAACGGAATTATCTGAAGAGGCGGTCCCTGTGTGTTTTAAGGGTATCTAGTATTTGTTTTGGCCAGGCATAATTAGACACCCAGACACGGAAATGACTTAGGAAGAAAGAAATTGATTATATGCACGGATCCCTGGAAATAGGAACCGCGCCACATTAACATGAGGGGGCCACGTGGGGAAGCACCAGGGTCAGTCAGGGGCCCAAGGGAGCAAAGGGAGAAGGTGGGCAAGAGCCTTACTGTGGTTTCCATGGGAAGGAATGGGTGAAGCTGGGCAAGCAAGCTTGAAATTGAATAATTTGAATAATTTCAGCAGGTTCTGGGGCACAGGGTCTGGTACCTGGCCCTGGAGAGTTTAGGGCAAGTGGAGAGTGGCCCAGGATGTGACAGCCCAAAAGAAGAGGTGGTGGAAGTGTGGGCTCCGGGCTGGCTCATCTGTGTCTGAATGGTGTGCTGCTTCTGGACAGTTTGTTTACTGTCTCCAGGAACTGGCTGACCCTGAAAGGGGCAGTCCCCTCCAGAGTCAGCAAAGCCCCAGATGTCAAAGTCTCAGGACACAGAAAATAAAAGACACAGGAACACAGTACAGGTGCCTGCGAGGTGCCACTTCTGAGCTCCAAGGAGAAGCAGGTATTTAGATGCATGCTGTTCTGGGAGGTTTGATGGTGAACCAGTGTCAGCAAAGAGAACCACAGCCACACCAGGGGGGTAAACCCTTGTCCCTCTCCCATGAAGTCACAGTTCCCAGATGTATGAAGGACAACCAGAGTGGCAGATATATGGCCAACCACAAAAGATGCAGGGATTCAGCTCCAGAAACTGCATTTGGGACAGTAGTTTTCAGAATTACGGAGTTTGTTCATTTAAAATCAGATGAATACTCACACCTTTCCAGCTTTGGCCCATATACTTAATTTCTTTAAAGTTATCTGTCATCCCACTTTCCCAATTTTTTACTTTTTTTTTTAATTCTCTTCATTTAGTATCTATATCTTGCAATTTTTTTTTCCTTTGGTAATGATATGTGTGTGGCTTTTTTTCCTTCTGTGCCCTTACATAAATTTTTATTGTCTTAACACATAAATTTTTTCCTGGGTTTTGAATTTGAATCAAAGCCATTAATATGGCTAGCTTTGTGTGTGTGTGGAATTGGGTTCTGAAGGGAAGGAAGACTGAGGACTGTTCCTAATATTTGTTATTTTTTTAGATACTCTGCCTTTCTAACTTGATTTATGTGGAGTATTTTTTTAAATCCTTTTAAGTAAAAAAAAAAAATCCCATCTAAATCTTGAAGCAAGTCCATGTGTGTTGATTTGGCCTGATACACAATAACACATTTGGATCAGCTGACTCAGATTTCTTTACTCAGACGAATGTCTTCTATTCAAATTTTATTTGTTATTTTTATCTCATTGTCTCTAGTTTTTAATTGGAAAAATTTTGTATCCTTAAGTTGACCTTCTTTCTGTTTTCCATCTCCACCTTTCCATCTTGTAATTTTTTCTCCTTTATCGAGTAGGAATGTGTTCAGCTGAAAATAATAGAACACACAGCAAATTATGGATTAAATAATAGTGCTGTTTGTTTTACATAAAGTCAGAAACAGTGTTTATAAAATAGTAGCACTATATTAGGCTCATTCTATCTCTTTGTTCTTTGTCTTTGTGCGTGGGCTTGTTACCTCTTAGTTGTAAAAATGGTTGCTGCAGCTATGGGCTTCGTAACTGCATTCCCGAGAGTAAATAGAGGGGCAAGAACCGAAAGGCAAAGCAGCCTTTCTTCCAGTCACATTCACCTTTTTATTTGGAATGGATCAGTTTCACGACTACCTCTGTGCCCCTTTGGCTGGAACTGGTCACACGCCACCCTCACAGGAAGGTGGCAGGGAAAGGGGGTCAGCCACCAGGACCGCCTCCTGCAGCATCTTCCTGTGCTCGCCCTTCATCCTGGGAGAGGTTTTCAAGTTAGTCCTTATGGTAGCTAAGTGGCTTTCAAAAAATTCTGCTATTTTGTGTTTGCAACACAGATTTTAATCCTGTGATTTTTCTTTTTGGTTTCCATTTTTTTTCATTTTCAATTTTGATTTAGTTTTTTGGTATTTCCAGCATCTGCTTTTTTGTGGCATTCTGCATGGCAGCCTAACTTTTACAACCTTATTCTGATCTCTCTATATGATTTCCTTTTTTGTTGTTACTTTTCTATGCGGACCATGATTTTGCCTATCTTGTTGGAAACAAGTCTATTTTTTAAATTTCTTCTAATAAACCATTTATAGTGGTGCAATTTCTTCTAACTCTTTCATATAATACACTACTTTTCCTTTTCGCCCACAAAGGACTTTTCCCCCACAAAGTTCCCATGTTATTGATTTTTATTTTTTAATTCACTCTTGATTAAGGAAGAATCTACATCTATGAATTCACACATATCCCTTATTTGCCTTTGTTCCTGCTCCTCATGTCCACTTCGATGCTTGTAGATCAGCCTCATTCTCAGGCTTCATGTAGTGCATGAATTAATGAATTAATGATTGATTTCTCCACCCCCCAGTCCAATTCCACTGTCTATTAGCAGCTATCTGTTTGTCTGAGTTAGGGGTACCTATACACTACACTTCAGTTTTCAAGTATAAGGTGAATTTATGTTTAGTACCTTTACAGCAACGCCTGACACATGGTTAGATCTCAACATGTATAATATCATCATTATCACTGTCATTAATAGAGGCAAGACATGTTAATCCAATAATCACAGATGCAAATGTAAAAATCCCACCCTGAGATAAAAGGGATGAACACCATCTCATGAGAGTGTGGCACAAAGGAGCCTGACCCAGCCAAGGAGAAGGTAGAAGGAAGAGGAGAGAGGCTGCAGTTGTGTTACAGAAGGCTTACCCGAGGAAGCAATGATTAGCTGAGCTGAGAGAGATCAGTCAGGAGTATTTTGTTTGTCAGCAGATGTCTAGCAAGTGGATTTAAATAAAAGGACACTGATTGATTCAAGGAATCGAGAAGTCCAGACCAGATCAGGCTTCAAGTGTGGCTGGATCCAGGTACTTTGTCTCTCCATCCTCTGACTCTGCTATCCTCTGTGTTGGCTTAATTCTTCAAAAGCCTCCACAGTTCTCACAAAGACCAAACACCACTCCATATTCACTCACTACCATGTTTGTGACCCAAACAAGAAAGTGGCTTCCCGTTCCCAGTGATTCCAACAAGTCTTAGAAGTGACTCCTCTTTGCCTCGATGGGCCGTCTGCCCTTCTCAAAGTGAACTGCTGAGGCCAGAGAAATGGAACGTTCCTTCACCTGGAGCAAGGACTGACTGAGAGAGAGAGAGAGCTCTCCCAAAATAAAGCAGAGAAATTATTACTAAAGAAAGAAATGGGTTCTTGACAAGCAAAAGCAATAGTTGTAACACAAGTAATGACATCCGTAAGTTTGGGGCATCACTTCATGCCAAGGGAACAGCACATGCAAAACAGCAAAGAACAGCATCCAGGCTTTGTTGTCCCCTGACTCTTGTTGCATCTCTCTGCCTTTAGTGCCCCCAGTGTGGTGTCTACTGAGGGTTGTGGTCTTAGAATGGTTGTAGAAAAATCAGTACCAAATCTGGCCATATCTGAACACCCCTGAGCAAAGGGTACTGTTCCGTAATTTGAATATAACCTACGTCTCCAAGATGGGGTCCAGCAGTGAGGGAAAGTCCTTCCTTCCGCGATACCTGTTCAGCTACATTATTTCATTTCAGAGGGTAAAGTGTCCATGGGACGCTGATTATGTTCAGCAAATCAGCTCAAACCAGCTTTTAAAAAAAAAGTGAAAGAGGAACTCATTAATTCTGTAATTAAAGAAAATTCCTCTCAGACTCCGGTAAATTGCTGACTTCAGTTTCCAGTGTTACGAGGTTTTTATTTTTTGGTGCCATCATGAATTTTTGAACTAAGAGCTATGGGAAGCTATTTTATCAGGAACTTATTTTATCCCTGCTGATGGCACAAAATATACTAGAGAATTAGTCACTCCTGGTGACCAGTTGGATGTGGGGGTTGTTGTGGGGAGCTTGCTTCTGGACTGGCACATGCTGGCAGGTCTTCTGCTTGACCTGGAGTTGATGGGGTGTTGAAAATAATTAATCATTGGATCAACAGGGTGGATGTAGCCCTGGAATGTCCCTGTTATCCCAAAATTCTGTGTCTTCATTATTCTCTATTTAAAAGAATTTGTAAAATGATGGTCAATGAATTCAGCCAGGTGGATAAATTGCTCGACCTGCATTGTGCATGGCACGCTCTCTCCAACTTGCCTGCTTACTTAGTGAGAAGAGAGAAAGAAAGGACAGTTTACAAAACAAAATAATAAGGTAAAGTAAATAAACAAGGAGGCCTTTAGACTCCGGTGGCTCGAATGCCTCAGTAGCCTAAGTGTGCAAACCCACCTCCAAGCCAGTCAAGTCCTGCGAACGCACTCGTATCCCAAAAAACAACTCAATTTAAGAACAACCAATCACAAATGGCCAACCAGCAGTTCCTAAATTATATTTCCTTTAAATTAGGCAACTGCTTAAATGGAAGCCCATCAGATAACATCCTTGCTCTGCTTCCTGGGTGGTTCTCTAGACAGCTTTCCCCTGGCTTCTGCGGGTGGAGTGGTCTTGACCGCTTCAGTCTGGTGCCACCCAGTTAGAATCCATCTTCGCTCAGATAAACTCTTGGAAATTTCAGTGTGCCTCAGTTTCTCTTTGAGCATTTACAGCGGTCAAGTTATTGTGCAAATAATTTAAAAACAACAGATTCTGTAAAATGTCTGCAGATCGTAGCAATAACCAGCTCTTCCTGAAGCCTTCCACCAGAGTGGGTCCATTTAAAACAGGGAGAACTCATCAGAGGGTAAGGGGGTTAGATCTATTTATTCATTTATTTACTTAATGGAGGTAGCAGGCATTGAACCCAGGACCTTGCTCATGCTGGGCAAGTGCTCTACCACTGAGCTACACCCTCCTCCTCATCAGAAGGTAAGGAACTGCCGAAGAGGGAGCATAAAGACCCAGGGTCTGCACTGTGCCTTGTGGAGTACAGAGTGGTGCCGTTTGACAGCAGTGGAGGGGCTCAGGGTATGTAGCC
This sequence comes from Camelus ferus, assembly GCF_009834535.1. NCBI lineage: Eukaryota > Metazoa > Chordata > Mammalia > Artiodactyla > Camelidae > Camelus > Camelus ferus. The sequence goes on along the minus strand of NC_045720.1, from coordinate 35,754,650 downwards.
ATGGTAAATGAGGCTGGAGACATTGCATCCCATCCAAATGTCAGGTCTACACAGCAAACAAGACAGAAGCACCTTGCAAACTGTAAATCACATTGTTGCACGTGTCTGTTCCCCCCGACTAGTGAAGGGACCTGTACTCTTTCATTCTTGCAGGGTGGAAGAAACAGTGTTGGTCTCTTTTTTGTTTATAACTTATTCTAAAAGTGCATTTACAATGCAAACTAAAGAGACACCTTAACACTGAGTATGAACACTTATCATGTGTCTAGGACTGACCAAAAGAATGTGCATAATTACTCACTTAGCTGCCGTCAAAAAATTTAGGGCAGAATCATTATACCTATTTTACAAAGGAAAGATTTAAAAAGCTCCAAGGACACCATCAACTTGCCCTAAATAACACAGTAAACAGCAGGCGTGAAGGAAAGGGGTGTTGTACGTCTGACAAGTGGAAAACGAAATAGGCGAGTTGGAAAAAAGAGCAGAATCAAGGAACGCAAGAACAAACATTGTTTATAAAGTATTCTTATGATAGATTTCACTTAGAAACTGATCTGGGACCCAGAGAATATACACAGAGGTTCTGTTAATTTTCAGTGAATTGATTGACAGTTTTGGTATTGACTCTACATCATTCATCCCTGAAGACGGAGGGGGAAATCCAAAGGAATGTCACCAGGCACGGGGTCCTTGCTGCCCGGAGCGGGCTGCCCTGTTCCCACCCGTGGCTGGCTGCAGTGTTCCTCTGTGTAATCCTGTCAGACCTCATTTTGTTTATCAATAGCAATATCCATGCTTCTTAAATATCAAATATTCACTCTATCCAAGCAGCAAATATCTGATCCACAACACAGCACAGATAATTACTGAATCAGATCTCCCTGGGAAGCAATTATTTTTAAGCAGCCTTAGCTATTTTTATTACATGGACATTTAGGTCCTCTCTTTGCCATGTTCAGCTTCAAAAGAGAGATGGCAGGATCAAAAGGAAAACGGAGTATTGGTTTCATGCCAGCTTAAGAGAGATTTTAACCATTCAGGACATCAAGTGAAACCGAAACCACGTTAGGGTCTTGGTCTCACCTGGAAGATGTGTGGAGATGCCACTGCTGTCGTTTTTAATAACCGAAGAAAGACTCTGGGTTTTTTTTTCCCCCATTTTCCCTTTTCCCTTTGTCATGGGAAAATGGTTTTATAATCTGGAAATAATATCAATCGCTGAAATGTACTTAAGCAGTGTACTAAGGCGGAAGACGTCACCGTGCCCCAGTTTTTCCATCTATAGGTTGAGTTCAACAGTGTTCTGTGATCCGCAGTCCTAGTGAATAACTTCTTCAGTGTTCCAGTCAGCGGAACTGAAGTACAACTAACTGTGCAGATTAGATCGCACATCTAACTGTTACCACAAAACTCTAAAACAAATTTTTAATTTCTGACCTCCCTCTGTCAATTCCCCCATCCTCCACCACCCTCTCTCTATGTATGTCATTTCCTCTCCTTCCTTCAGTTTTGGGGTCTTTTTTTTTTTTTTTTGGAGGGGGAGGAGGTCATTAGATGTATTTACTTATTTATTATTAGTTTTTCTATTTAATGGAGGTACTGGGGATTGAACCCAGGACCCTGTGCATGCTGAGCACATGCCCTACCATTTGAGCTACACCTTCTGTCCACTTCTTTCCTTTGATTGTACATCGTGCCTCGCCACTTGCTTTTCCTCTTGATGTATATTCTATATTTCTATTCTTTCCTTTTTGCCTTTCCCCCCTTTTTCCACTATCATCACTCACTTCAATGAGCAGATCATTACATATAATTTATCTATATATAAAACACTCACTTTATTTATGAAATAAGCATTCTGGTCCTGAGTTTATTTTACAGGTTAGGTGAATTGTGAATCTTATATTCTCTACTAAAAAAATATCAGCTACATTAGAGTGTGTGTGTGTCTGTGTGTATGTGTGTGTGTGTCCATATGTGTGAGAGAGAGAGAAAGAGAGAGAGAGAGGGAGGGAAAGAAGGAGCCTGATGACTTTTTCCCACTGGATTATTTAAGGAAAGAGGATGCTAAGAAGGTGGGGAGGGAGAGAAGGAGACAGAGAGAGACAAAGACAGAGACAGAGAAACAGAGAGAAAGGTTAAACTCAGCAGAATATCATGCATGTCTTTAGTCGTATTTCAAATTTATGCTAGATTTTGGCAGCTTTGGGGAGTGCTCAGTTTTCCAGTCACACGTGAAACACTCTGTTGTGACTCATGATGGCCTAATTTATATTTTCACCAACTTTCTCTCCATTCTCAATTTTCCACTTTTTGTTCTGATTCTTTGTGCTTAGATATGAAGATTATGTCAATTGACACCATGATTCAAATCATACTATAAATCACTGTGTATCAAATGCATTCAGGACGTAAATTAACAGAGTAGCTATTTAACACATGCATTGAGATTTAATAATACTGTATGCATTAAGGTTATTTCAAAATATAGGAAATTTTAATTTATGTTTTGATACTAAAGCAATAATATTACAACTGAGATTAAATGTGTTTTGTGTGCTATTAAATAATTAGCAAAATATGTTTTGCTTTTTAGCAAAAAGGAATTTTATATATATACACATTTAAAACCTCAATATAACAGAAGGGTATTTTGCATTAAGTAAAAGCTAATCTCTAATGTGGAACAATAGTACTTTCTTTCATGTGTATATACGTGGTCCACATGGATATGACTGATATAATTTTTAATTTCCAACAAAGCATTAAAATTATATCTTGAATATTTTGACAACTATCTTAATCCTATTTAATGCAAAACATAATTTTAGAGGTACAATGGAAAGAATTATTCCTTTTTGCTCCCAGTATTTCACGTTAACTCATGAAGTAAATCAAATTGTCAGTTAATTCAGATGCATAAAATTTGATAAAAGTCATTCCCACTTCTAGGCAGTAAGTTTCTGAGTGGGTCATGCGTTTGGGAAAGTTTGGCTCATTTCCATTTCCTCCTCAGGATGTGTAGATGGCGCGGTCAAGTTTCTCAGTGTTCCAGGCTTGCTTCTGACTCCTTCAGTCGGTTCAGCGGTGGGCTTCCTTCCTGCTGCTCTCAAGTCAAGTGGAGTCTGCCCCCCTGCAGCCGGTCCCTCACTGCCCTGTGTGAGCTGTCTCAGCAGCAGGCTTCATCTCCTTTCTTATTCCGTATTCTGCTCCATCCTGCAATTCTTTCATCATGCCCCTTCCTGTGACCAGGAAAAATGCTTCCTAAATGTCTTTCCTGTAACTTTCGATGGGTCCATAGCTGGCTCCAGCCTCATTCAGTCCCCTGCCGAACCATCACGTCAAACTGAAGTTAGCACAAACTGGGAGCTTATGCTCTGGTGATTACTGAGCGAGGTGCTCGTTATTCCTCTTTTGTAGGATAACCCTGCGCCTGAGAGGATCACATGGTTAGTAAGCAGCAGAGCTGGGATTCAGCCCCAGAAGCAAGATTTTCTCTGTTCTGTTAAATTATTTTCTTAGCTGAACTAAATATATTGCTTCTTATTAAAAATAATGCTGATGGTAATAATAATCATAGTAGGGAAATGGTCGTGAAAGGTCTTTGAATTCTATAAAATATTCTACCGATGTAGAGTATAAGAAAATAAGAATTTATAGTTTTCAAGCCTTTTTATAGCATCTCATTTAACTTACTGTCAGAAAATTATGCTGATTGTTGTAAAAATCTGACTAATTGAGAGCATTAAAAACCATACATGGGCTCTCTGTTTCAAAGAGGTAGAAAAGTAAAAGTGTATCCCATTTCAGGGTAACTTTAATAGGATGTCCTCTTTCTTTGGAGGGTAAGGGAGACCTTACAGGGACTTCGGGTCATGAGCTGGGAATCTGCATAACTGTATGACTGTGTGATGTGCACGCACTAACCCAGCAGCACCCACAATCAACACGAAAGAATGAAAACAAGCTTTTACTATTAAAGCATTACTATTGATTTCTATAAACACCAAAATAATATCCCTCCTAGGCCCATTACACAGGTAATAATATCCATTCATTTAATTAATACTGACTCACAGTGAAGCATTCAATCTGAGTACTTATAACATCCACATTAATATCAAGAAGGTTCATTAGAATTAATATCACAATAAATATAAAATGAATTAGTAATGATTACACCATTATTTTAAAGCATTCCTATTTGTACTCCTGTATTTATTTTAATCACCATCACTCTAACTAGCAATTAACAAAAGTGGGGCTGGGCATCCTTGTGCAGGAATAACAAGGCATATAAATGCGACCCGGTGCCAGCCCTGTGCATTTCATCTGCACTCGTGCATCAACACACGCAATAGTATGGGAGCTTACCTTACATATTCCATACAGCATTGGCGAAGAAAATAAAATTACTCTACAGTTTGGCTTCCTCCCTGGTTTTAAATGTTCATTCTTTCTCAGTAGCCACATTCTGATTCAAGATGTCAGCAGAGTGCCCGGCTGACATCTAGTAGGAATGCCAGAAGTATTGTTAAATGATTTCTGCACCTCATGATATGGACTGGTCTGGAAGGACTCTGGTTACACTTGGGTGTTTAATTTTAACATTGATTACAAAGAATCTGTCATTGACTAGCTGCGGATACAGCCAAACTGGGCAGAAGGTACTTAGAAGAGAGAGAAGGAGGAGAGGGGTTAAACTCACCTGTGTCTGCCAGCTACCCCCACTGAACTGGGACAAGGAATATAATACATTACTTTTTCTTTTTTTCCAGAATGAGTCATTTGGGAGGAAAATTAAGGAAAGAAACTATGAAGACTTTCTCTCTGGTCCCATTGTTAAGGGCTGGCCATGATCTCTCGGGATGTTAGGCAGCCATTTACCTCAATGGGAATGACTCTCACGAAAGAAGATAAAGGGGGAAGGAAACTACACTAATAAAACTCCCTTCTCCTCCTTGAATCGCCTTGCTAACAAACAGCATTTCCACACTGGCTCTTACAGAATCTTAAGGACTGGTCATACTTGAATTAGAGAAAGCAGAATTGCATGGAAATTAGTCAAGTTGCTATTAGTTGAAAACATTTTCTGAATGGATAAAGAAGATGTGGTGTAAATATACATATATATATATGCAATGGAATATTACTCAGCCATAAAAAGAATGCGATCCTGCCATTTGCAGCAATGTGAATGGTCCTAGAAAATATTATGCTTAGTGAAATAAGTCAAATAGAGAAAGACAAATACTGTATGATATCACTTATCTGTGACATCTAAAAATTAAAATAAATGAATGTATATAGCAAAACAGAAAAACAGACTCACAGATATAGAAAATAAACTAGTGGTTACCTGTGGGGAGAGGGAGGTGGGGGGGGCAAGAAAAGGGTATGGGATTAAGAGATACAATCTTCCATGTATAAAATAGATAAACAACAAAGATATATTGTAGAGCGCAAGGATTATACACATTACCTTATAATAACTTTTGATGGAATATGATTTATAAAAATACTGAATCTCTGTACTGTATATCTGAAGCTACTGTAATATTATAAATCAACTTCCAAGAAGACTATTCTCTGTATTTGTTCTTAAGTACTAGGTAGTCAGAAATTTGTCGTTTCACACATTATTGACAGTGTGATGCAGGGGAACTCAGCATGTTGGAGGGGGGCATACCGGTGTGTTTTTGATCGGTAGGAAAGGATGCTTCCACTTGAGAGTTAGTTCAGTTCGGGCTTCACACACTGAGGGATGAGCACTGTCCATTATCAAACTTTCTGCCCACACTTGCCACCTAAATCATGTCCTTGAGCTGTTTTTATTCTTTTTTCTCTCCAATTATGGAACTATTGTCTAGCAGAGAAGCTAGGGATATGCTGAATATGGAGAGAGTGACTGTGTTTCAAGACACCATGAGCCCTGGAAACCAGAGAAGCAATGAGCAAGCTCACATTTGTTTAAAAGGTAAACGTTAAATCCAGGAAGAGAAACAAAACATGATTTATTATTCTATTGATCACGAAGAGACGAATGACTTTCTCTTTCCTAAAGACACTTATCCAATAAGCTTTGTAGCTACCACAGCCACAATCTGTAACCCACTTACAGAAATGTCACTAACAGAGTGTCCAGTACCAACAGTATGTGACTTGAAAGTGTACCTTGGGTGAGGTGGCTTATATGGTTCACAGACCAGGGCAAAACCGCATCAGGGTCTTTTCCCCCTCCAGCTTGAGGCCATGCTCTGAAAGAGAAAGAAGTTGGGATATTCTGAACAGTGAGGAAGTAAATTCAGAGAGTTCCTTCCTTCCCACGCCTCCAGGTCAAGACTCTAATTTGACCTGAGAAGAATCCAGCATTATTTTGAGAACCTACTTTGTGTCTGGAAGTTTACACGAAATTTTTCATCTTTATAAGGATCTAATAACACATGAATATATCCATGTATAGATGAGAATCTATGTAAATAACTCAACAAACAGATTACGTTGTAGGCTACAGAGAGAAAACAACCTTTAACCGGGTACCCCCACCGTAATAAAGCTCTTTCTGTTTAGTCGTGAAGTTTCACACCTAAAGGAAGTTCACAAACTGAAGACTGAAGATTAAATCATACATGGTGATGACACACACACCACCTGGAATCTCAGCGCACCTCTGCAGGTGCCCGAGGGAGGGGACTAGTCAGGACACTGTAACCTTGTCCTGCGTATGAAGTGGATGGACTCTTGTCATCGTCCTTGTCAAAACATGTTATTAAACACCCGGTCTAAATACAGGATTCTGTGCTAGGCACTGTAGAGGTTTGAAGGCTTTGTCTCTAATATGTGAGAACGCAAGCCTTTCTCTCTCATTTTGGATCAAGCTATTGCCTCTATTCAATTTGCGTGATAGCTTCTGAGAGCACTCTTGGAGTTCATAAAAGTATCTGGGCACTGTGCCACTGTCTACTTCGGTCTGCAGCGTGGTGGGAAGGAGGGCGAGAACAAGGAAAGCGGATAGACGAGCATCTGAATAGAAGGTGCTCCAGTCTGACTAGACCAGGCAGAAAGGGAGTGCAAGAGGACATCAAGGGAAGTGGGGGTTAATGATAATCATCCTCCCACCGAATCTTCATCGGAGCTTGCCGTCGGCCCAGCACAGTGCGAAGTGCCTTCTGCACAGTATCTGATTAAATCCTCACAACAAGCCTTTCATGTAGGAATTAGTGTTGTCCTGAAGTTACCGAAGAGAAAGCTGCAGGTCAAAGTGCGTATCTAGCTCAGACTAGCTTGGCAACGTCTGGATTCAGACCCAGGATGTCTGACTCTGGCACTTGCATCCTTAATCAACACGTGTCAGGAAAGAAAAGGAGAAAAAGAGAATCTGCAATTATGCCATGAAAAGAGCAAGTAGGAACCTGCGCTCCCAATGCACCTGGCATGACAGGGAGTCGGGAGCCAGGACTCAGGACAAGCCTGGCTCCCCTAGGGAGGACGGCCACCCAGGTTCCCGCATCCCCAAGACCCTCCCGTTCTCCTCTCTCTCGAGTTGGCAGTGGGGAAGTGGTGGCTGTGCAGTAAATGGCTTTGGAGCAAAAACCTCTTCAGCAAAATTTTTACTGAAATACACATACAAAAAAGCAAAGAAATTACAGGTGTTCAGTTCAACGAATTTTCACAGAGTGAGCACGCACCTATATAATCCCACCCTCTGTAACACATGTATAACCATTATAACCAAGAAACGAAATATTACCAGCTCCCCTGGGCCGCCCTCATCTCCAGTTACTAATTCCCTTAAAGTGTGACCATTAATCTGACTTACAAACTATAGATATTAGTATTGCTCATTAAAACGGAATTACATAGTATACATATTTTTTTGTGAGTAGCTTCTTTTTAAAAAAATATTTTGTTTAAAAGACTTATTCATGTGATAGCAACTAGCAATAGTTTATTTATTCTACTGACATATAGGATCCATTGTATAAATGTGCTATAATTGATTTAGCCAGTCCACAGCTGATGAGTATTTGCATGGTTGACAGTGTTTGATACAGACTGTGGAGAAGTCTCAGAGCTGTCCAAGGACAGTTTCATAGGAAACAAGGCAAGAATCCTAAATGGTTCTATCCTCAGTAGAAGGATGAATTAAAAATAAGCTAATTACACAGAAGAAATGGCAGAAATCTTTCCTTTCCAGACCTTGACACTGGATGAAGGAAAAACTAAATATAGTCCTTGAGAATTTGTAAACACAAATTTTTTTTAAATGTATTTTAATGATTTAAATTCATATTATGTACACAACTACTTTCCTAGGATCTCAGGCCTTTTAAATGTAAGCTATAACCCCTCATATAAATAAATAAATAAATAAATAAATATATATATATATATATATATAAATATATATAATTCACACAATCTGTGTACTTCAACCCAGAATCAAAGTATTCCCATAGATGAATTTCTAAGGAACATGAGCTCATAGTCAAGAAAGACATAAGAACTCAAGGCAATGAAGTCTTACAAGGGATTGTGTGCAGACAGCTAAAACTCACCTAGAACTAGAGGTCACAAAGAGGAGCATGGAACAGTAATACATATATTTTTAAAGACCAATTGTATTTGCAAAACATCCAAAGAAAATTCTATACATTAAGCATAAAACCAGAAATCTAAAATTCAATGAATAGATTGAAAAGATGCCTGGGCAGAGCTCAAGAGACAAGTTGGAACAGAATATTTAACTCAATAAATTGCATAGATTTTAAGACAGCAAAACAAGGAGATGGAAAATATATAAAAGAGAGATGAAGAGCTACGGAGGAGAAAAGGAGAAGTTCTAACGTCTCCAACTGGTATTTCGGGAACGTCAGTGCAAGTGGTGGGCATCATCTGATCTGCTGAGGCCCTGAAGTCAACAAAGAGGCAGAGGAGGGGTGAATTTCCTCTCTGCTTCCATCTTCTCCTGTCTGCGGACACTGGGGCTGCAGCCCTGGATTTAGACCATCACCCCTTGTTCTTGGGCCTTTGGAGCCAACTGGGACTCACATAACTGGCTCCCCTGGATCCTAGGCCTTTGAGTTTAGGCCAGAAATACACCACCTGCCTCCTGGGCCTCCAGCTTACAAAGGGCAGGTCGTTGGACTCCTCAGCCTCCATAATTCTGTGAGCCAATCCCACGAAATAAATCTCTTTTTATTATACTTGTGTATATATAGCCCATCAGTTCTGTTTCTCTGGAGAGCTCTCATAGAAATGCTGTGCAGTGGTAAAAAACTATTAACAACCGCATGATGCAAATGCATATCACAAGTACAGCATTGAATGTGTGTGTATAATAATTTAGTTTGTATAAAACTCAAAAGTGGGTCAAGTTAAATAGAATTTTGTTTTAGATACACACATATATATACATGTATATATATTCCATATAGCAAAGCAAGAAGATACCGGTAAAAAACATCCTCTTATAAGGGAGAGAAAAGACAAAGAATGAACACTGAGGTAAGAAAGAAAAAAAATTGGGGGTGGGGAGTTGACTTCACAAGCACTGGGAACAGTGTGTTTCAAAGGCTGGGTTACAGGTACCTGGATATTGGTTTTATTTTTCTTTCAATTATATATATGAATAGTATATGCTTTTTTATACTTCAGAATTTAAGAAAATGATTTTGTGCGATTAGAGCAACCAAAGAAATGGGGATAAGAATTATGAGGGAATGAACTGTCTCTCCATATAAGAAACAGTGTGAATATGAAAATTACCAATTATTAAACTAATCTCTGGCAAAAAAGAATTTCAACAGACTTTTTATTCATAAACATTTAAGCCACAAGTGAAGAAAATGAAGACAAAGGAGAAGTGGAAAGTTATTCTGATATTCTAAAACAAAACCAATAAATGACTGAGATATTTTAACTTTATTTTTTTGTGATTTCGAGATGAATAATTTGATTGTACATTTAAAAGATAATATGTATTTATTATTAAAAATTCAAACAATACTATACACCACAGACTGTTAGCTAAAAATTATAAAGAATTATGCAACATCTTACCACCCAGAAATAAAATTTGTTAACACTGAATGAATACATATTAATAGTAGTTGGGAAAGTAGTAATATTCAGTTAGGAAAAAATATTTTTTAAAAAATAAGATAAAATTGTAGAAGCTACTTGTAAATTAAAAATCATTAGAATTAATGTTACATGAGTTTAATTGAAAAAAAAATGACACTAAAGTAAATATGACAGTAACGCTAGAATTTAGATGAAACATTTTTAATCACAAGGGAAACTGCTTTCCAAAAGACTGAATATGCTTTCAAAAAAAAAAAAAAGATTATGAAAATCATCAAGCTGTTGGGATAATTCTGTCTTCTTAACTCGCACATTGCATTTTAGCTCCTACTATGGCAGATGTGAAACGAACAATCTTAGATTTTTCTCTCCAATTCTTCAGTTCCTGATTATGGATGGTTGGAGTATTAGATTTATACTAATAGTTTAATACCCTTACTTATCTTAATAATTACATATTATATTATATATTAGTATGTATATTATTGTAAGTGATAATTATTATTTAATAATTATTTTAGCACCTTATACTTTAAGTTGCCAAGAATTATAAAGTTTCAGTTCTTTTACAAGTTTTAAGATTTATGAATTCTTTTTTTAAATGTATCTTTTGTGTGGCTTGGATATATGAGGTTTTTTTCCCCTTGCTATTTTCAAGAGGAGGTCAAGGTTTCCCGTCTTCTGAGCCCCTGTATGTTACAGAGTGTTTGTCTATGGCCCTTGTAGTCATGTTACATCTGGGCTAACCTTCTTCAGTCACACGTTACTATTCCTGAAATTTTCTAGACATCACACCATCACGTTCTAGCATTGACTGCTGTTGTGTAGAACTTCAAAACCAGCCTGATTTTTCCCCTTCGTGAATGAATTTTTATAGATGCCTGCAAAAGTACTTCCCAATGTTTGCTATTTAATTAACCTGGATGTGATTCTGTGTGAACTTTCAGTTCCTGAGACGCAGAGTCAGTCTCACTGTGGAGATTCAATGTATCTCTCAGTCTCTGGAGAAATCAACCTTCATTGTAACTTTGTAGACTTTTTTTTCTTCTTAGTTTATTGGATTCTTCACCCTAAAGGTAGCAATGATATGTTATGTTGAATTCTCTTTTCCTATCATATCTTTTATCTTTACGGTAATTGCTTTATTCTCTTTGCCTTTTTCCTTTGTATTCACTGTGATTATCATGAGTTAACGTCAGTAAACTGAATATTGTTTTTCATGAATTGATTTATCTTGCCTACTCACCTTTCCTTCCTTCCTTCCTTCCTCTCTCTCTCTTTGCTTTTCTCTTTAGTTCTGTATATTGATTCTCATTTTCTTTTCTTGCCTCTTCCATCTCCTTCCAATCTCATTCCATTGTCTTGCTTGTTTTGTCTTTGAACTCTCACTGTATTTCATAGGATGAAGCATATCATGTGCCTTTTCCTTCTCTTCATAAGCAGCATTCTAATATTGCAGGGGTTTCATGCCATTTATTATGATTTTTTATGCCTAACATGAGAAAGCGTACTGACTACAAAAGTAAGAGTAGGGCTTCCATAGGGATCTTAAAGGTCTAGAAAATACAAATTGTATTTTCTCAATAAAATGCTCCTCATTTACAGACATTGTTGGCAGCTTCTATTAGCTATGACGAATGTGATAGACTCTCAGTGATTTCTTTCCCATCAATCTCTACCTAGCTCATTATCTTTCCCACTGAGTCATGAGTTAATAACTAGGCTCATATTTGATGCAGTAGGAGTTGGTGGTGTGTGTGCCTGTCTGGGTATTTGTGGGACTGTGTGTGTGTGTGTGCGCGCATTATAAGGAGACTGATAAAAAGATTATCTGGGTTCTTCTCTCTCTCTCTCACTCTCTCATCAAATGGCTAATAGTAATATTGACTCCACGTAGTTGAGTGTAACCAATCCTAAGAGAGAATTATTTAGGGATTGCAATTATTAAACTATTAAAAGCAGATTTTGTGTCAACTGAAAATTTTCTTGAAGTTTTTTCTTGTAAGATATTGCTCTGAAAACAATACTGATTGACTACCATTTGGTATTAAATTTCATGTTAAACTTATCCATCCTTCCTCAGGCAGAAAAAAAAGATTTTTTAAAACTAAGAGATTCTTGAAATCCTAAGAAGGAATGGATGAAGTATTCTAAACATGAGTGTGAAATTACTAATGTAGAGTAACCTTTCTGGGAGAGTGAGACTAATTCTTTATCACAGTGCTCAATAGGTTTTATTTTGAAGGTGCTTAGGATGGCCCATAAGCCCCATGTCAAATCCCCTAATATTCCTTCAGTGTATTACGAGAGGATGCTGCTTAAAATTCTGAAGTTTCTATAACTGAAGTTAGACATCTCCCTACAAGATATATAACTGGTAATTTTCTGAAAATAGGTTTTGGTAAAGATGGGGCACATCTGGAGAACTTATCACCTGAACTGGCAGAATCGTACAAGATCGGGGGGGCTCATGTGACAACTGACAGTCATTCCACAAATTGGTCTAAGCCTGGTCTTGCTTCCCTGAAAATGCTTTTCCCAATGGCAACTCTGCCTGTATAGGACATACCCGATCAATGAATTTCAGCTGCTGTCGCGATGGACACGGACCACTGAACAATTGAGTGGACTGTGATGATCAGTATTGATTGTGAATGTTGCTGAAATTAAAATATTGTATGTACCATAGACTGTTCATCTCATGAATGTGGAATACAGCCATTGAGCCATGAGTCATTAATTCCCATGCCGGTTACTTCATCTTACGCGAACCGAAATGTTAATTTTCCTCCATTTCTCTTCTAAAAGAAGGAGACATTTATGGGTACATAAGAGATTAGGTAAGAATCTAAGATTTCTTGAATTCAACATTTAAAAAGAGGAAGCTGAACACACTCTAAAAAGTCATATACATACGATGATCATTCCTAAATGTACGGTGTATATCCCTTTGGTCTCCTGTGTAGACTCTCTGAATGCTAAGAGTGATATTAACTAATAAAATCAACAGATGAAGTGCGCGTTATCATGTGTCAAGCACTTACGACATACAGAGATTCAGGCGCCTTTCTAGATGCAGGAATAAAATAGTGCCATGCCTTCCATTGCCCTCAAATTCTAGTGAGGGGGGACAAATACGATGAAGTCGTCACAGTAATAAGTGTGATTTTAGAGGAGGGTGAGGGTATTGTCAGTGAGGTGTCTGGTGAGTGCAGAAGGAGGGAACGAGCTACAGAATGCAGGAGGGCTGAAGTTTGCTGAAGAAATGATCATTAGCTGATGTGATGTTAGAGTAGAATTTTATTTAAGAAAAGGGATTAACTATGCAGAGAGAAGAGCGGGGCTGGGGTGGATGAAAAGCAATCCAGGCAGAAAGAAAATGTGCTAAAACGGCATAGCGCGGTTGAGAACTTGAGAGAAGGCTAGCATGGCTGAGGGTTGAAAGCAAGAGGAAGCAAGATGAGACATGAGGCTGGAAAAAGGGGCAGGGAGAAGCAAATGTAGACGCTTAGAGCAGGATGACTTATGCCCCAGAAAGTCTAAGACAGGCTCAGCTTATGCCACTGTCCATTGTAATTAGTAATAACCCACCGTTTCACTCTTACATGCATTCCAGTGTGCTAAGGAGATAAGATTATTACCCTACTCAAAGGGCACATTAAGGATTTTGGTCTTTATCCTAATTTCTAACAGTGGGAAATGTTTAAAATGTTTACGCAAGTGAGAGACATGATCACACTGAAGGCTTGAAGAGATCGTTGTACGAGGTGTACAAGAGGCTGATGGGGGCAATGATGGATGCAGGGACACCAGGTAAGAAAACTGGTGCAAGAACTGGGGAAGGGGTGACAGTAGCACGGACAAGGTGATACTCGAAGAGACAGAATGAATGAATTTAAGGCAATGGGTGTATTCTTGTCCAATCACGGCTGCCTCAGCCTGGACAAGCAATCAATCAGGCTTTGAATATATTGAGACCGTCTGCTTCCCCAAGCTAGAGAAACCAGTGAGCAACCTGCCCATGGGATGAGAAAAGAGGGTGCAAATTTGTAGTTAGATCAAACAACAGAGACTCTGGAGGGATAACTGGCATTGGAATTTGGGGACTGATGGAGGCTAGGTGTGGGTCACCTTGTCCGTCGAAAGTTAATCTGGGGCTCAAGGACACAAAGAGGTCTGTCTTTGTTCTGGATTGCCAGTCAGTGATATAAATACTCACCTTGAGAACTGATTTTCATTTCAGATATTTTTCCCTTCTAAACACAATCATTTTTTGGGGCAGGGGGGGTAATTAGGTTTACTTATTTATAGAGGTGGTACTGGGAATCGAACCCAGGCCCTCACTCATGCTAAGCATGCACTCTACCACCTGAGCTATACCCTCCCCTCTACTAAGCACAATTTTAGTCCACAATGTACACTCAGCATGTTAGCTAGAGACTTCTTCTGCCATCAGCTTTATAAAGACAAGCTTAATGTGTACTCTGTTTACTTTAAACAATTTTTCACTTGATAATTTTCACTAGAATCCAGGGTCATAAGTAATATTATCTAGCACACTCACACCAGAAATGGACAGACTGAAAAGTATTTAAATAAATTTGCTTCACCTTCAAAGAATTAAGGCTTCCTCCAATGAACTTCTGACACTCAAAGGTCTTGTCCAAGGTCACAGCTAAAAAATGGCAACATTGAGATTAAAATTCAATCCATTCTGACTTGAGTCCTTGCTTTTCAACTTCCTAGCTAGTAAGTACTCAGTGCATGTTAGTCTCTTTCTAATACTTGTGAATAAAAAAAATCAATGTTCAGAGAGTCTGGATTGTAGTTAGATATTTGTAATATATTGATCTTTCAGAAAACATTAAAGTTTATGAATATTATTAGTTCCATCACCTATACGATGAAAATAAATATACCTTATTTTCCAGAATATGACATCAATAAATAAAAAACAGCTACATAGTACTAGAAAAGTTTTTGGAGCGCTAAATTACATTACATTATTTTAAGCACATGTGACTTTTGCACAAAGCATGCTGCGCAGAGAAGCAAAATAATTATTAGGACTTGGACAACCAATGATTCCAACACATACACACTTTTTGTCCAGTAATGATGCTGAATGACTTGCCCACAGTCACGCAGTTAATGACAAAATTAGAACCGAAGCTCCAATGTTCTGACTTTAATTTTGGCACTCTTTATATTGACATAATACTTTTCCATCGTGGCTGTTATCCATGCTGACCTTCTCTTTAGGATCTGAGATATTTGCAAACAGAAGTTGAGTATATGGGCTCTTCATCACTCACATTTCTCCACACCCCACCCCAACCCCATGATGTATAAGCCATTTTCTGTGCTTTAGAAAATCTTTTTTTTTTAAGAATATATGCGAATTAGGTGTCAGAGTGTCTACCTTAGAGGTTAACTGGTTGTACAGATATGCTCAACAAGACGGAAAAGTGGACAAAATAATTCCCACTGGCAATACAGAGTGGTCTCCATATTATTGCATAATTAACGAGAACTTAAATCTGGTGTTGCGCAAAGGAATGGCATTCCAGGATACATTCAGAAGGTGGGAGGAATCACACAAAATTTCCCTAACTTCTTGCCCATATGTTTTCTGCTGCCCGTAGGATAACGCTCACTGGAACACTTTAACCTTTTCATGTTGTATATTGTTATTACGACTACAGCGGATTTCTGAACAGTTTTTGTTACCAATTACTCTCAACCTCAGGTGAACTGAGGAAATCGTTTCATCATAAGCTAAGACATTTCTTCAATAGGAAAGTGAGAAAGGAATTACTTTGACACAGTAGAATGCAATAAAGCAATTTGTGATCAATTTGAATGAGATGAGTGAAAAAGAAAACAAAGCCTTCGGCACTGGGAGTGTCTGCCTCTTGCTTTGATGTCTTTTCTAACACGGCAGAAGCAAGTTGGGTCACTGCTCCTCCTCCCAGGCTGTTCACTCACCATCTGTCAATGTTGAAAAAATACAAAGAACACTGTATAATTATTTTCCTTGTGAAAAACATGAACGCAAAGTTTCTTAGAGCTAAAACTTTCTTAGAGCAGCGCCATCAGCTGCGAAGTCCGCTCCTAAGAGATTTATGCAATACTCCCTGGCTCTCTTAGTACTTGCTTACCCTAACAGCGCCCCATCAAGAAAAACCAGCATGCATCCATATAGGTATAAATACACATAGTAAAATGCTATGCAGTTGTTGGAAAAAAAATACAAGATGTTCGATATATTTTGTGAACTAAGAAAAACGAGTCCTAGAAGAAAATGTTATACCATTTAGTAAATATTCAGAATGCTATACCATTTCAGTAAACACACACTTACACACATGCTAACAATAAATCATTTTGGGAATCGGAATGAATTTACTGCACAGCACTGGGGCAAAGAAACATCCTATGTCTCTTCCTGTCTCTCCTGGTTGGTGGAAAGTCCAATCTCAGTAACATTTTCAGTGTTCCTCTTCTTTCCTAAGTTTCTATAAACGTCCTGGGAGCATAAATTTCATAAAACTTTGGGAGCAATCTCTGTCCTAGAGTCTACCATGGCCACCAATGAGATGAGACATTCCCCAAGCCTGGGTGGTATTTCGGAGAGTCAGTGGCTTTGTTGCTCATAGAATCCACTCCTTCCAAGCCCACTCAGTCAACAGGAAATCTGTTAGACTTCCAAGGCCCAGGTCCTTACAGCTCCTTCCTGTCCCCACCCTAATCTCTCCTACGTGGCATCTCCCATCTTGGAAGGCTCTGTGCAGAACTAGGAACAAGACTCTCCTGACTACTGACCTATCTCCTTTTCTCTTCCTCAGCTTCGTAGAATCCAACTCTTCTCTTTAGGGCCCTGCCACTCACTTCACATTCAATCCCACGAATCCCTTTCTCTCCTTCCAACCCCATAAAACAGCCTTATTATCTCCTAGGAGCCAAGCAAATCGAAGTCCTCCAGGCAAGAATAATCCTCTTTCAAGAAAGGCAGCACACACAGACATGCACAGGGTTATACACTAAAGCAATATGTACAACAGCAAAATATTAGAAACAACCTTAATATCTAATGGAAGACGGATTAAACTGTGTAAACCTCCATGTAATGGAATAGTATACAGCTGTACAAAAGAATGTGATGATCTCTATGAAGTGATAGGAAGCGATTTCAAGGATGTACTGTTCAGTAAAGAAAGTAAGATACATATGAGTACACATAAAAATATGAAGACATAAGTATATTGCCAATGGGTAGATGCTGCTAATTTTTACAAAAAACTAAAACTAGTTTAAACCATACAACAGTAATTATTATACAGGAGCAGCTAAGAAGGCAATAGAAGGGATAGAAATAAGAATGAGATATCTCTGATTATATTTTTATATATAGTTATAACATTTGAACCATATAAGTATTTTTAACTGAAAGAATTAAGTCAAAAAGGATGTCAAAGCTTAACCCTAAAATTAAATACAAACAGAAACAAATAAACCCAATTTTAATCAAATTGATAACATAAACACAGAGAAAAATATTAAATGAAGTTACTTGTAAACACAGTACCTTCATTGTATATTCCTGATGACACATAGTCTAAAAAATAAAGAACTGCAAAGAAATTGTAAACTTTACATAGTGGATTTGTTGCTATCAGTACAATTAGAGTAATAATCTAATTTTTTCCATTATGATAGAACACATGCATTGACAGGATGATGTATTTCAGAGTCAGAGTCCAGTGATGGAGACGTCACAAAGACATGGATGTCAGCTGGATGGGCTCCCACTGGCCAAACCACTTACCATTTGAGCCTCAAAAAGATTAAAGTTATAATAAGTTACAGCACATTTAATTTTTAAAAGCCATGAGACTATCATAATATTCCACAGAAAATGGGAATACAGAAGGTAAAGCTCTTATTTAAATAAGAATGGCAACTAATAAATGTGAAAGAAATTTTAAAAAATTAGAAAATCATCTGTTTACTCAAACACTAAATTGGGACATTTTTGAGGGACAGGATATTCACATACTTTCAAAATATCACACCACAGAATACTTCTTGGTTGCAAAGAGAGAGCTGGGAGTTGCGCCTTAGTCAAGTAACCCAAGTTAGCATCGGCAAGAATGAGGCGAGCAGACATACAATGCAAGGTCCAAGATAGCACTCGCGTAATATTCCTGCCAAAATGTTTATGTGGAATCCAGTAATATGAAAATTATTGGACTAATCCAGATCTGAAGGCATTCTAGACATCAATTGATCTATACGCATCAAAAAATATTAGTGTCATGAAAAACAAACAAAAAGACCAGGGGCCACTGTTACATTAAAGGAGACAAAGGTACATGACAAATGAGTGCCACGTGTGACCCTTAACTGGTTCTAATTCAGGGCTTGGGGGGGGCAGGGCTCAGTGGAGAGACGTTTTGGGACAATTGTACGTTAGATGTTAGTCTATCACTGTGCACGTGGGAGTGTGACGATGGTTTTGTGTTTCTGTAGGAGCGCCTCCTTGCTCTGAGGGTGGATCTGTTGAAGGACAAAGGGGTCAGGGGTCCTAATGTCTGCATGTCTGCAACTTACATTCAAACATATCCACAGAATAAATGTATGTGAAAGAGAGAAAGCACATGTGGGAAGATATTAATAATTAGCAAAGTCAGGTGAATCTTATATGGATATTCATTTACTTTCCTGTAGGTTTGAAATTTTTGAAAATAAAATGTTCAAAAAAACAATTTTAAAGAGAAGGTAAAAGTAAGAGAAACCCTACTAAATGCAAATTTTAAATTTTGAAAATGAAAAGACAGCACAACTCAGTTGTTCGGGGGGTGCTGGCATGATGGGTAAGAGGGGTCAGGTGGAAAAAATTACCTCTCACATTTTTCTGATTACCCCACCACTCAGTATTATATATAGCTCATTTCTCTGAGAATAATCTGGCACATTAAAAATATAGGAGGAAAAAAAGCTCTGAAACATATAAAGCAAACCACAAGTAAATAATGGATGAGAGAGAAAGAGAGCTTGTGTATGCAATGGGGTGAATACGGGCTTCCTCCACCAGCTTAAATCACAGGTTGGCCAACTACAGTCCTCAGGCCAGATCTGGCCCCTGATAGAAATCATATTTGAAGTTTGAAAAAAAATTAAATAGATTTTAGCTTTTCAGTCAAAAAAAAATAAAAAATGGAAAGAACTAATCCACTGAAAGCTTAGCTTTTCCAGACTTTGCTTCATCAAATGAAGGTCACATAGGTTGGCTTTCTAAAAAAGAGGGAAGGCATGCATAAAATCCGTACATAAAGAAAGAAACATGGGTATTGACTTAAAATAGTACCTTAGGAGAGACTGGCAAAATGTTCGATAAGATTTATTTCACACTGCGCAGTGCTTATAAGAAATATGAGCTTGCTTTTCCAGGAATCACGGAACACATTTGCTGAATCATTTGCTAATTCCACCAGCGCCTGGAGAGAAACATGTCAAGGATTTTGAAGTTTTCTAAATTCAGGTTCAGAAAGGTTAAGTAGCTTGCCACACAGCACAGCACAGCACAGCTCAGCAAATTACTGGAAAGAAAAAAGGAGGAAGATCTGTACTTGAATCTTGGTTGAACTTACCCAGAAGAAAGTCAAGAATTTTGGGGGGAACTTTACATGAATTAGAACTTTTCATATTTTAGAAGGGAAGGGAAAAATGCTGCCTGTCACCTGAAAAGTGTTACTAACCGTCTCTACAGAATTTGCTCTGCCTACTTTTCAAAGAGAACTCAACCCTGCTGGTAACCTTGGGTTTAGAAAGATTTTAGAACTCAAATCAAGAAAATTCAAAATTTCTCTGTTCTTGTAATTCAGTGTATTACTTTTTTATACAAAGTAACCAACGGATTCTCTTTTGTTACCGTTAGCAATTTATGCCCTAAAGAAACAAAGACTAAAATGAGTAGGCTTAGGTCTGTTTCTCTACTTCTCCTGGGTGAGCGGACATGGGAACACCGGCAGTGCCCCTGATGCCCGCCCGGCAGGCATGGGAGAGGGAAAGCCAAGTGTTTTGCTCCATTTCCCCCCTCTTTTTAAAATCTAGCCTCACCTGATCTTAAAGCTCTGCAATACAAATTGTACCCCTAGCTTTTCCCGCTACCCAGACACAAGGTAGCTGGCCCCTTGTACCCCAACATCGGTCCGTCTAGCTATGGGCTGCCCCTGGCAGGGTGGCAAATCCTTCCAGGAGCTCCAAGCAGGCTGGCTTCTACAGGGTTAGATGGCCCCCATCAGACAACAGCAGTCCTCTAAGAAGGGACAAGAGTAAGCTCTCATCAGCAGCTGAAGCATAGAGGTACCATCCTGGTGGAGATCGGGTCAGGACTCCAACAGCATCTGTGCCAACAGCCAAATAACCAACAAACACACAAAGGTACGCTTATGCCCGTGAATGACGAAAATGAAAATGAAAACCCAGCGCGATACTGCGTGTTCCATGTGCCTTTGAAATGAGCACACCTTCTGTGGCTGTTAGCCATAGGCGTCTATGAAAGTCAGTTAGGTCCGCTCGGTAGCTGCTCATATCTGTCTTTTCTGCTTTGCGGTCTCCTTGTTCTATCAGTTACGGAAGGAGGATCGTTAACATCTCCAGTTAGGACTGGGTACTTTTTCTATCTGGATTTTCATTTCTTGTCATTTTGGCTTCATGTACTTTGAGGTTCTGTTATGAGATGCACACACATTTAGGACATGATGGGTTCTTAGTGAGTTGAACCTTTTATCACTGTGATAACGATTTTCCTCATCAAATATTCTTCGTTTTGAAATTTACTTTGTGTGATATTAATTGATTATTCATGGTTCCATGTTTTCTCTTGAAAGAGAAAGAAAGAGAAAGGAAGTAAGGAAGGGAGGGAGGAAAGGAAGAAAGAAAGAAAAAAAGAGGAAAGAAAGAAAGAAGGAAAGAAAGAGAGGAGAGAGAGAAGAAAAGAAGAAAGAAAGAAAGAAAGAAGGAAGGAAGGAAGGAAGGAAGGAAGAAGGAAGGAAGGAAGGAAGGGAGAAAGGAAGGGAGAAAGAAAGAAAGGGAAAGAAAGAAAGAAAGAAAGAGGGAAAGAAAGAGAGAAAAGGGAGGGAGGGAGGGAGAGAGAAAGTCCGTAAAGAAGAGCAAGCCGGCTTTCTCTCCACGTGTGCTGGCTCTGTAAGGAACGTCTGTACCTACACTGACCCTGTGCAAACTGTTGCTGTCCGTGTTTTACTTGAGGAAACTCAGAGAGGCATTAAATAAAAACCAATCAGTCCACTTTCTAGAAACCACGGTCCATGGGCTCACATAGAATCTGAGTGTACTCCAAGTTCTTTTTATCCCTAATACTGGATAGACATTCATGCCCTGCGGCTTGGACTGGGTCAGGGTACACCTCCATCTGAAGACCTCAAAATTCAGCACTCAGAATCAGACAGGCGTGGGAGCCGTGTTTCTCTCTTTTGGAAACCTGGGTTCCAGGGGAAGGAGGCGCGGGTGGAAGGGCGAGTCTCAGCTGTGTCCTGTAGAACAAGCGGATGTTTTGAGGAGTTATTTCCATTCTGTTCTAGATTGCTTTATAAAAAGGTTGATAATAACCAAATTCGTCCTACTGGCCTGGCACACCTCCAGGTTTTCTAATGATGAAGGGGCGTGTGTCCTCTTTTTCTTTGTACTTTGTAGTTGTTACAAAACTATATAATACAGGGATTTTTAAAAGCAAACTTACGTGTTACAATAATTCTGGGTTGTTTTTTTTTAATAATGTTGCTTTGACAACATTTTAATGCAGCTTTTTTGCTCTGACAACTTAATTTACGATAGACTTGACTTTGCACCCTTTGATATTTGTCAAAATCCAAGCCTGAACCGAAACCTGGATTTATCCAGGTTCCTCCCAGACGACACTAGACACAGTCCTCATTAGACATCTGTTTATTCCAAAACATACACATACACAGGGGATAGAATTAGATAACACTTTTTTGGCTTACTAAATGGGTTAGACTCAGTAAATATGGTACTCGCTTCTCAACTGATTCTGCCATCTGTCAGCAAACTTATTGCTTTTAGCAGGGGTTTTTCTTGTGATAATTTACAAGTTGTTTTTCTTCTTTTGTTCTTTTCAGGAAGATACGTGTCCTTAAAATTTAAGGGGGAAATGGCACTTAAAATAAATTCATCCACAAAACAGAAACAGCAGACACCGAACGGCTGCTGGAGAGTTAAAAGGCACGTGAAATTTAACCACAGAAGATTGTTTGCTTTTTTTTTTTTCTCTTATTTTTCCTTCTGAGGATGGAAGGAGAGTGAGTCTCAGCATTCTGCAGGTGACTTTTCAGTCCCAGCTCCAGCTGGGAAGCATCTGTACAAGAGAAACAGCCCACGGCAGGAGAAATTCATTTCTCAGGAAAAGATGCAAAACAGGGAACTCCAGGGTCAGGGCAGTTTCCAATAAAGCCGTCGAGTTCTGGGTTCTGTCCTCCGCCGTGGTCCTAACAGCTAACTTTCGCACAGGGCTTGTTCTGTGGCTTACGTGGAGGGCTGACTATATTTTGTGCTTGCCAGTGCCTCACTGCATGCCCTTGGGAAGTTGCCCAGCCTCCCTAAGCCTCAGTTTTCCTGAGAGACAAGGAAAATAACGTAGTGTGTTTAGTATGGTGCCTGACATTTATTATGTGTTCAATATTATGGTAGCTGGGTTCTACATAGATACTTCTTAAAATTTTTTCTTTTTTTTTTTTTATTAAAGTATAGTCAGTTTAAAATGTGTGAGTTTCTTGTATACAGCATAATAGTTCAGTCATCACAGACATAGAATACAAACTTGGGGTTGGCAGGGGGGAGGGGGGTTGGAAGGGACAGACTGGGAGTTTGAAATGGGTAGATACTGACAGGTGTATATAGAACAAACAAGTTTATACTGTACAGCACAGGGAAATATACTCAAGATCTTGTAGTAGCTCATGGGGAAAAAGAATATGAAAATGAATATATGTACGTTCATGTAGGACTGAAGCATTGTGCTCTACACCAGAAATTGACACAGCATTGTAAACTATGACTCAATTAAAAATGAAATAAAATAAAAATAAAGGATACTACAGAACAATAGGAAAAAAATAATAGTTCAGTCATATATATACATACATATATACATTTTCATATTTTTTCATTATAAGTTACTGCAAGATATTAAATATGGTCCCTTGTGCTACAGAGTAGAAACTTGTTTATTTTATATATAGTAGTCAGTATCTGCAAATCTTGAACTCCCAATTTATCCCTTCCCACCCCCTTCCCACCCTAGTAATCATAAGTTTGTTTTCTGTGTCTGTGAGTCTGTTTCTGTTCTGTAAATAAGTTTGTCTTTTTTTAGATTCCACATATAAGTGATATCATATGGTATTTTTCTCTCTCTTTCTGGCTTACTTCACTTAGAATGACAACCTCCAGGTCCATCGACGTTGCTGCAAATGGCGTTATTAAATTTTTAACTTTTTTCCCCTTAACGGAGGCCCTGGGATTGAACCTAGGACCTAATGCATGCCAAGCGTGGACCCTACCACTGAGCTGTAGCTCCAGCTACAGCTCCAGCTGTAGCTCCATACCTGTACCTCTGGGTATTCTTCTAAAGAGAGTGAGTTCCTTGAGGGAAAGTTTCCATGTCTTCCTCACCTTTAGATGTCTATCGCCTTTCCCAGTGCCCAGAACGTAATAGGAACTTAACAAATGTTTGTCAAATGAATGGATAGACAGATGGATGGTTGAGGACAAATACATAAATAAATCAACCTCATTCCTTTTATTTGATTCTCAGAGCAAGCTTATGAAGTATTACTTCCCACATTTCATAGATGAGAAAACCAAGGCCCTGAAAAGTCCTGACTTGGCCAAGCTCACATGATCAGTAAGTGAACTGAGACTCAAACCTAAGTCTAGTCATTACTCTTGTTACTAAGAGAAGTACCTGAAATGGTTAACAAGGGTTAATGTTTCGTCCATTTGTCTGGATGGTATACACAATCTTAAACATGTGCTTAACATCTGTTAATACCTTTATAATTCACAAAATAATTTAGCTTTCCTCTATATGGCTTGAGAACTGTGTGTTTCCGCTTCAGATGGCAGGGAGAGAAATCGGAGCATTTTTGGAACCAGGTTCTACCCCTTTTAATGACCCCAAACTTAAAATGTAGTCAGAGGAACTAAAATCCCTTCCTAGTTCTCTGAAGAAATCTGTGAGCGTAACCGTTACTATGTATTGACTGACAAGAATTGTACATGTTTATTTCTATTCCTTACAACAACTCGAAAGGTTCGATATTATTACTCACAATTCATGGGTGAGTAAACAGAAATGCAAAGAGGTCCCGTCACGGACTCCGAGTCTGCGTAAGGACGGCTAACGCAGAGTTGATCTGAACTGCAAAGATGCTCTCCTCTGAGCCGGCGCTTTCACACCGCAGTGCGCACACACCTGTTAAAAGTGCAGGCTCTGGTTGTGTGGGTCGAGGGTGGATGGGATCAAAGGTTCTTCATTCGTCACAAGCATCTAGGTGATGTCAAGATTGCTATTCAAGATGGACCACACTACTTTGAGTAGCAAAGCCCTTTACCGCCCTATCTTCCCAAACTGAGACACCCAAGCGTCACCATTATTCCTTACTAACCTCCTGGCCAGAGTTCTGCTTGTAAGACTAACATTCTGCTTTCTTCTAGCTTCTGTGGATAACCTACCATAGTGGTCCTTCATATTGTACCTAATTCATGGTGTCCCTCCCTTCTTTTCAATCCTACCGCTGTGCGGCAAAAAAAGCTAGAGTCACTGCAGATGAAGACCTCTTCATCAGCTTCTTGAAATCCAAAGACTGTATGAAGAATCAGCAGTTGTGTTCATTAGTAAGCGAAAGGAGGAAAGCAAATGAGAAAAGTGGTAGTTAATGTAAGCAGAGAAAGAAGAAAAATAATATTAAGCAGTGACACAGAAAGCCCGTGGCCTAAGGAGGAAAAGAAAAATGGAGGCAGATCTTGGTCACTTCAGGGAAATTTCTGAGGAAATTCTAAGCAGGGGCAGAGAAGCATGACAGGGAAAAAAGAGGACTGAAAGGGCTGTAAAGGGTATTTGACATCACGGTCTTAACTAAACTGTGATGTGCAAGTGGAAATCAATAGAGGCTGAATATTTAAGCATAACGCCGGCCTAAAAGTGATGAGAGGGCTGGAAGACGTAGCCGTAAGTCTTATTGAAGCCACTGTTGGAAATGAGACAGGAGATACTGGAGAAATGACAAGTGGGGGCTGGGTTCTCATGGAAAGAGATCAGAGAGGATAAAGAAAGAAGACTCGTGAATCAAATGTCAGCAGAGACCATGAACAGAAGATCAAACTGAACAAATAGCCAAGGAACCAATAATAAACCGAAATGGTTTCGGGCAAAGGATGCAGCTGGGTGGAGGAGGAATGGAGAGAAAAAAGAGGCTAAAGGCAAAACCAAAACAGAAAAAAAAAAAAAAAAAAAAGGGAAGAATAGTGGTGAATCGAATACAGATAATAGAGTCTTCTGTCTTTTCATTCTAGCCCCCTGACTGTCCTCCCCCCGCCTTCCCTAGGGCTCGCGTCCGTGGGATTCCATGAAGGAAAGTGATGTTTTGGTTGCACCTGAGAAGTGCTTGGGGGTCATGTGCTCACTGATATCAGAAACCATGAAAAGAGACACAGGAGGAGAAGGGAAAGCAGAGATTAACACCAACCGGAACACATGCACATTTTAGCAAGCACATTTAATTTCATTAGTTATAAATAAAACATGTGTGTAAAGTTTGGGTTATAGGTGTTCTGCATGGTTGGAAATGTCACATGTTTTTTAGATGTAGTTTAATATGGAAGAAAAATAAATTAATATTTTATTGAGCACTTACTGTATACTTAGCATTGATGAAAGCTTTTGCACATGATCTCACTGAATCATCACATGAAGCCATTATTATCTGCCTGTTATAGATGAGGAACAGGAATTTTAAAGATGAGGCATTGAAGTAGTTGGGGTCCCGAGTGCAAGTATTTTGTCTCTTACAGGAAAGAGTGTAGTGCCCTCGTTCTTATAAAGGAGTTATTGGCCCAAAAGAGCCTGGGCACACAGGGAAAATACTGACCAATGGCCTTCTTAGGGAAGGATTTACCACTGGAGCTCCGTCCAGTCCCCCTTCTTCCCTCAGTGGCATTTTAACCAGCCCGTTTACGTACCCACTGCCCAGACATCTTGCACTCTGTGTAAACCGGGACAGATCTGATTTTATCACAAACGGTCAGACAAATTAGTTGATTGCCTAGAGACAATTTGGCAAAGTGAAAATTCAGATATCTTGATTCCCAGATAAGTTTCCTGTTTATTATACCGCAGACAGTGAAATAATTATAAACCAGGCTCGCCCAAGCCCAGCCCAATGATGCAAGTCTAGAGATATTTCCGAAGTGCCTAATGTCTGCTGGTCCATCTGCTAGTTGCTGGGGATAAGCGAGAATAAATAAGTCCTCGAGGATCACTGCTTCCCCTACCAGAGAGAAATGCAGACGATAATTACCACACTGGGTGATGAGTTCAGTAGTGAAGTGGCCAAGGGAAGGGTAAGTTCTTGAAACTAAAAAAAAAAAAGGAAATATTTTGTTAGGAAATTAAGAAAGGCTTCAAGTAGTATTTGAGGATAGGCAAAGAATGGAGCATTTGAGGTGACCATCCAGGTAGAGGAAAAGGTGTGAACAAGATACGGACAGTTCCCGAACTTTCATATGTTTAGGAAGGGCCAGTGGCTCAATCTCACTGCCAGACAAGGTGCGTGCAGGCAGACCACAGCAACGCTAGGAAAAAACTGAGGTGTATTCTTGGCCCCTGTGCCAGGCTGAGGGATTTACATTTCATTCTACATGTTTGTGTTTCCTGAAGTGTAAGGTCAGATAACTGGGGGTTAAAAACATCGTTTGAAAGAATAAATGAATTTGATTTTGTATAACGTCTAATCATACGGAAAGAACACTATTCCCATCCTTGGGATCACATTAAGGAGAAAGTTTCCATGAGGCACTGACTCAAAATGCCTCTTACAAAATGGTTAGCCTCCCTCTGTAACAAGCAAGGGGAGGATAAAACAGAGTCAGACTCACAGACACAGAACACAGACTTGAGGTTGCCAGGGGGCGGGGGATGGGAAGGGGCAGACTGGGAGTTCGAGATTGGTAGACACTGACAGGTATATATGGAATAGATAAACAAGTTTATACTGTACAGCACAGGGAAATATATTCAAGATTTTGTAGTAGCTCACGGTGAAAAAGGATATGAAAATGAATATATGTATGTTCATGTATGACTGAGGAATCGTGCTATACACCAGAAATTGACACAGCATTGTAAACTGACTATAACTCAGTAATAAAAGAAAAGAAGGGTGAGGGTTTCAGGTTCAAAGTTTTCAAAAGAAACGTGTCTAGAATTTAATCACTGGTTTTGTTCAAATCCTATTTGTCTGATAGTCATCTTCTGTTTATGGCAATTGACACTGGCTTTTCTGTTTTGGCGTTAGCATTATTGCCTTTTCCTAATTATTAACTAGATCTTGTTTTTCAAAGTGAGTCTGTAAATAAAATTATTGATTAAATCATAATAGAGGCAGAATATGGAATGACCAAAAAAAAAAAAAAAAGAGAGAGAGAGATAGTGGTATGTGAACAGCCAAACTTTAAAAAGAAAACAGGTCATAGTCCAGTTGTGCCTCATCAAGAAAGCCCAAGATAGAGAGCATCTCAGGGAGGAAATGATGATTCTGTTGAATGCTCTACAAGTTCAAAGAGGATTTGGTTACTCCAAGGGCATTTCCGAGAGCCTTCTGCAGTAAATGTGGATGGAAAGGAGATCAAGCAAGGATTGAACTGGTATTGGGGAGGTGGACATGACCTAGACAGCCATGAACCACACTTGGAAGGAAAACACGGTGCAATAGAATGGGACGCCTTCTTCACGAAGTTTCTGGCTTGGCTGGACACTCAGTATGAAGATCCAGGAAGTCATTTGCTTCCCAGAGACTCAGTGTTGCAGAGTGTAACCATCATTTACTTCTCCTCTTGAATTAGACATCTCAAATAAATGCGACAATGAATCTATGTATGTTCGTGTATAACTGAAAAATTGTGCTCTACCCTGGAAATTGACACAACAGGATGAACCTGACCACAACTTCTACCCAATCCTATGTCTAAATATACCACTTACCGACTGAAAAACAAAAAAAATCCATGAGGTAAGTACTATTTATTATTCTCATTGTGAAAATTGGAAAATGAGGGTTGGGAGGCTTATTTAGCTTGACCAAGGTGACAGTTACACATTAACGCCCACATCCACTATATATACAAATAGATTAAAAAAAATTTATTCTGTATAGCACAGGGAACTATATTCAATATCTTGTAATAACATTTAGTAAAGAAGAATTTGAAAATGAATATACGTATGTATGCGCATGACTGGGACATCGTGCTGTGCACCAGAAACTGACACATTGTAACTGACTATACTTCAATAAATAAATAAATAAATAAATAAATTTTAAGAAATCCTCAAACAATATGATGCACACTCTTGATGCCAATGTGTTTTGTTCCCATAAAACCTTAAAAAAAAAAAAAAAAACAGCAAATAAGAGTATTTGTTCAAGATGAAGGAATCAGTTCCAGATACATAGGTGTGGATTATAATGTCAAAAAATGTTCTCTCCTTACATGATGGGTCTTATTAAGAAACATGGGTTAGAGACTCTATACTAATCAAGTACTAGAAACTCTCTTCATCAGAATATGTTTTTTTTTCCTTAACCTTCCTCCTGGCCCAACTCAAGAATCACATCCTTTATAAAGCTTCTTCTGACTGTTTTCCTCCTGTAAATTCCTACAGCATTCGCAGTCCCTGCCCCAGCACAGCCCACTCGATACGTGGATATGTATTGCATTTTTGTGTATGCCATGCCTCCTAGAAACCATGTAAAATTTTCCGTATCCTCTACCACAGTGGGCAGCTAATAAGTTATTTCGTGGCATACGTTAAAGATCCAGCACTAAATTTAAAATCAACAGAAAATTAAAGAGTCCACACCCAAAGCAAAAACTCTTAAACATTCTTTCTCCGGCTCCAGTTTCTGCTCAGCTGGATAGTCACCCTCTCAGCTTTGCTAATGGTTCCATAGCTACAGCCAGACTGCACTGGATTCTTTAAAGCTGAAGCAAGCTTATTCAGCCAGCTATAAATATAAATGTTTACTGGAACACAAACTAGAAGGAAGCCTATGAAGAAAAAACAAAGGGAGTAAGGCTTTTGCAATCCTTTTTCTTCTCGAAGGCTCAGTACTTAGGAAACGAATATTTAAATGGTATTTTAACTGTCATTTGAGTTAGCCAAGTTTAACAATTCTAAAGATTCTAAAGATAGAAGAATACTAAACTAGGCTTAAACAGAAAAAGAGATCAGCATGGAACACAAATTAAAACCACAAGTCAGCCGCCAGCACACGTTCTCTCTTACTTACACTTTTTTCTTTTCATGCTTATTGGGCCCATTATTATATTGCAAAGTATCAATCTGCTTATTTCTGTCCCTTCTGTAAGACTGAGGACCTCACAAACATGGGCCATGTCTTTGCGATCTGATAGAAGAAGAGCTTTATCATTCCCATTTAGCAGGTGAGACAACTGAGGCAGAGAGAGGTAAAGAAAGCTGTTGAGGGAGAACCAGAATTTGACAACAGGCAGTCCTGTCCCAGCCTGCGCCCTGTTTACCACCTACTGCGATGCCTCGGTCAGACCAGCATGGTTGACTCGAAACAGTGGTGGAAATGTCTAAGTCTGAACTAAAATCTGTGTACTTTCGATAGGTACTTTGGGTGATTCTGATGCAGAAGGGGTGAGAAAAACACAAGTTAAAAGCACAATTCTAAGTAGTGGATGTAGAAATAGTGTTGAGAACCGATGTTTGTCATTAGAGTTCGCCAAACGTTTCCATACACACTATCTCATTTCATCCTGAGATCAGCCCTGCAAGCTGAACATTACTGTTTTCCACGTTACTGAACGAGGAAAGCATGTCTCAGAAAGCCTACCCCTGTCCACACCGCTGTCAAGCACAGATTTTCCAGTTGCAAGCCATGGACTCTCTCATGACGCGCACCCCCGCCTGGCCTTGCTAACTCTGCTTCTGCCGGTCTGCAGCTCACAGCCCCTACCACAAACAAAGGATCTTTTTAAAGCATAAATCTCATGTCATTTCCAGTGGATTCGCATTACATTTGGGTAAAATCCAATTTCCTTACCGTGGCCCGCGAGGCCCCTCATGGTCTGGCCACGACCTCTTCTCCTCCCCTCCCCTCCCCTATACCCCAGCTACACGCTTTCCTTTCTAACTCCCTCACACCACGGTTTTTCTCCATCTGGGCCTTAGCCCCTTTTCTGTTTCATATTTCACACCAGTATCTGAAATTAACCAATTGATTGATTGATTGATTGATCATGAAGATAAGGACGGAGCCCTTGTCTGACTGGTTTAAGAGTTAACATTACAAAATGCCAGGTACAGGTCCAAATACTTGATACGCATTGATCTATGTAACTGTCATGACTGAGCATCTGGGACCTTACCTGCGGTCACCAGCTAATAAATGACAACAGAGCTACACCCAGAGCCCGTGCCGTTTCACCACTTACCTGGACTATCCCTCGAAGGGAATAAGTGATCCTACCACCTCAGCTTTTGAACAAGCCCTCATCTCTGTGTCATCACTGGGGCACACAGCACCCTGACCAAGCCACCGGTGCCCATGGTTAAGTTCATTCTGAAATGAGACACGCGTTGATGGAGTGTGCACCTTAACCACCCCCCTACCTTTTCCAGTCCCATCTCCAAAGAATCAAATTTAAATCCAGGCAACAAAACTAATTAGAAACTACAGAATGAGAATCCAGCGTGACTAAGAATGCCCTTAAGATCAAAGTACTGTCAGAGAGCATAGAACTGAGAGTGACCTTTACTTGGTGGTGACGGCGGGGTGGGGAGGTAGAGGGGGTGAGGAGAGGGGCTGTCGGAGTTGACGCCATGTGATCTCAGTGGAAATACTTCATAATGAGTGTCCCAAGCCAACTGAAGTAGACGCTTATTAATCAAGATGAAGCAGCAAGTAGCCAAACAGCCATTTTTTTTTCCCATTCCAGACATCTCGCTGGTTTGAAGGTCAAATATCTATTCTTCATCTAGTATAAAAAGCTCCCATTTGGGGGAGGTTGGGTATTTTATTATTATTTTGCTTTGTTTTGCTTTAAGACATCTGTCATTTCTGAGAACAGAGATTTCTGCTCTGTGGTTCTTAATAAGCTTTGCAAGGTGGTTTTCCTGGCATATGAAGAAGTCATTTGAATAATAAAAGCTCATATTTATAATTACAGTGAGTTAAATAGATTTGCTTAGCTTAGACTTTGGGGTTATTCATAAACAGATGTGAGAGTCCAGAAAGCCTCTATAACTCCAGCACTCTCATTGCTTTGGGGTTGCTGGAGAGCTGAGAAGCCTGAACGTGAGTCTAGGAGCTTTTCCCAACTCCCTGAATAATCACCATGGCACCTCGACCCGTCTGTGCCTCACAGCACAATACTATTCATGTTTGCTAGGTGGACCAGGAATGAACCCGAGCCTAAGCTGATAAGATCCATCCCCTGAGTATTCAGGGATGAGCCTTTTATAAAACTCTTTGCTCTGTTCTCAGACTATATGGATGCTCCTCAGCTCCAGTCCTGTTTGAAGCTGCCGGCTTCAAAACAGTGATGAAAAGAGGTCACCCACTGAAGCAGCACCTCAGGGTCTAGGTCCTCCCCTCCAGGTTCCTCTCCTCTCGAAACTCACCAGCCCTTTGGGCCATTCCTTCAGGTCCTTGGAAGGTGATGGAGTTCATTTTGCGCCCAGTTTTTAAACATGTAATGTGCTTCCTTACTTGAAAATATGTGTTTGGGGCAGGGGAATTCTCAGCCACTAAGTTTCCATCATTTATAAAATGGGTTTTCTTTTATGAGTAAGGATTTATACTGAACCCCAATACATAAAACAGGAAAAAGTCCAGCCACTCTGGTTGAAGTAACCATTCTGCCCTTATCCTTAGATGCTTCTTGCAAAACCTAGAATTCTCCTATCCACAGTTTGAAGACACTGCTCAGAGTCATCCTATCAGATCAGAGGATCTGGGCAAAGCTCTGGTCTCCAGCTTCAATCAGGACGCTCTTCACACATACCTTACACACTAGACGCCGGTGGGACATTGAGCAAGCCCCAAAGTTGCGGTCTAAAGCTTTGATCATTTCTTAAGCTGAATCCAATTGAATCCGTGCAGTGGATTTAACAGTGTTGCCTCCAAATTTAAGCTCACCTCAGAGTGTGACCTTGTTTGGAATTTAGAATACCCTTCTTTGCAGGTATAAGAAAGACAAAGTTCAAGAGATGAAATCAT
Organism: Camelus ferus; assembly: GCF_009834535.1. NCBI lineage: Eukaryota > Metazoa > Chordata > Mammalia > Artiodactyla > Camelidae > Camelus > Camelus ferus. Next base: position 35,721,996 of record NC_045720.1, on the reverse strand, counting down.
AGGCCATAAACCCAAAGAGAGTGTCCCAATACAGCTCAGAAAAGGAGGCAACGAAGTGTAGAAAGCATTGTGAAGACAGAGGCAGAGACTGGAGTCATGGGTCTACAAGGCAACAAGGGCCAAGGATTGCCAGTGGCCAGCAGACGCCAGGAGAGAGGCAAGCGACAGTTTCTTCCTCATGGCTTCCAGATGGGACTGACCTGTCAACACCTTGATTTTGGACTTCTGGCCTCCAGCACTGTGAGACAACACATTCCTTTGTTTTCAGTCCCCAAGTTTATGGTAATTTGTTAGAGCAGCCCTAGGAAAGGAAAACATTCGCCTCTCACTTAGTAGGCAAATATTTGTGAAGGGAGTATTTGTTGAGTGAATATAATAAATCGGTTCAATTTGGTACAGTGGCTGACTATGGAAAACAGCAGTAGGTGCCTGTGAAAGAGAGAGAATACTTCTGGCTAGGGCTGAAGGAAACCCATTTTTCCTTTAAACTCTGTTCCAAGATCAGACTCAGACCAAACCTCGAAAGGACAATGTGTGGGTGGTTCATGGGCCAAGGACTGGCCGGGGAAGTTGAAAGTCACCATCGGCTACCTGAGGACCACGAGTGACTCCTCAAGGCTTTCTCAAAGATGCCCTGGCACAGTGAGAAACCATTCATTCCATCTCGGACACTTAAGGAAGTACAAATGCAAAAGCAGCAGGTGAGAATTGGTAAATTATTTCATATAATTTGCCTAAAGCTTACTTTAAGGACATTGCTTTTCAATAGATACCAATGATAGCTCTGAAGCTGTCGTGGATTTTTATATCATGTCCCATACTGCCACCTTGGCTTTTAGTCTTTTAATCCATGGTCGTCAAGTTTTGCGGGCCCTGTTTTGTGAGCACACTCATTATCTGTTTTGTGACTTCACTCTCCTCGCCTGACCAAGGTTTGCTTCCCATGCCGTATACCCAATGACTAAATCTCTACTTATTTTACGTCCCCAAAGAGTTCTTGAAATGTAATGAAGTAACTCCTTCCCCTGTAATTTATGCATGCATTTATAGACCGAACTGTAGTTTAATCAAACTCCTTTGCCTTCTGCAGTATAATAGCAATATCTAATGAAAACATATGAAGTATGCATTTCATAATTACCCCAGACAGCTCATTTCGGTTTGCTTCCTACTTAATCCCGAAATTCCTATCTTCCTGCACTGTAAACACTTTCCTTCCCTTCTCATCAATCTCAGTTATGTAAATGAAGCCGGGGCGGTGGCACAATTACTTTTTTTCTGGATGTTATCAAAGGCCCTATTCTCCAAGAAACAGCTGACAAGGGCACCCGCTAAAAATGATCCTTGCGTTTGCTTGAAAAGCTGAAGCAGACGTAAAGCAGAGAGAACTCTGCACACTCCAACCAGAGCGGTCCTGCAGGGGGCCAGTGAATGCAGATTTGCATGCACGGTGGAGATGCCCCTCGGGCTGGCAGGTCCAGTGATGGCCATGAACCTCATATCCGCTTTACAGGGCGCACTTGGGAAAAAGCCATCTCAGTAAAACCACTTTCATGGAATAAAAGTAAATCTCTGCTTGAGCATCACCATAGGGATGGTCCCTTCGACTCTGCAGAAATAAGCACACCAACCATCAGAGAACCTTCTCACTACATACAAGTTTGTCCTCTCTGAAGATCTAAGTTCAATGTTGGTTTCCTATCAATGGTGAAGGCAGAGGGTATACCCAGCAGGGCACCAGAAAAAGGGGCACCTCTGTTTTCAGATTTTCAGAGCTATTTTAAATGTCTTTTCCTTTATTTCTTCTCATCAGGATGATTCCTTTTCTGTCTACACCTTCTGAGGGGGAAAAGAATACGTTGCCTTCCACACTTTCACTGTTCCAGAGGTTTGAGGCAAGAGACCAGTTGCTTTGACAACGGGACCATGTAAAACACACCATAGTTGAAGGCAGACTCTCTTGGTCTCAGGTAAGTTAAACAATCTCTGAAGCTTCAGTTCTCTCATCCACAAAGTGGAGATAAAGCCATCTATCACCTCAAGTTGCTGTGAGGAGGAAATAATAAGTATGGCATAGTGCTGGGCACCCCCAAACTATTTTCTTCCCTCTTTGATTTCTAAGAGATTTTCCTTCTACCAGGTGAAAAAAAATTTACATTCACTTATTTGATAAACACTTATGGGACACTTACTATATAGCAGGCACTGTGCTGGAATTTGGAAAGAGAACATGGAGTCACTGGCCATATGAGTCTGACTGTCTAGCAGGGAGGGCAGACGTTAATCAATGAATGGTTTTCAGATTATATTTGCAAAATCTATGCACAGTAAAGGGAACACACAGAACGTGCTGGCATCATTTGGATGGGGGACGGTGACTTCTGAGTTGAGGTCATTAGAAGGAAGAGGATTTAACTGGATGAAGAATGGCGCTGCCGGGAGGAGGAAGCAGCCCTGGCGGAGGTCTGGAGGCTGACAGAGGCGGAGAATGAGAACTGCAAGGCATTTCTAAACTCTAGGGGACAGGAAATTTCCGGCTTATCATTAAGACCTCCAGGGAAGGATTTTTGCATACTTTCCCTTAGCAATCTGTTCCAGGTGTTTTTTGAAGGGGGAAACAATATATTACAGGAAACATGATGTTAACTGTTTGTAGAGTATATCTCATGGTCACATGGTGACATATGATTTGAATCACTGCTTTGTATGTATTCTTAGTGCATTTTCCCCTTCCCTATTGAACGAAGGAGCTAGGTCCCAGCACTCCCTTATGGCAGTGAAGGTCTTTATTTCAAAGTATAATAAAAATTTACTGAGATATGAACTCTAAAGACTGAGCCACTTGAAAAGACTATGGAAAGGAGATAAAAGTAAAGGTGGAAAGAAAGTCAGGAGAAGGAAAATGCAATGGAGAAACCTAGCTAATGGCTAAGATTATGTTCCCTGTCATCATCAAAGAAATTAACTGGATTTAGTTTGAGCAAAGGAAAGAGAGGAATGTGATGGTTCTTCAATTTTCAGATCGGTAGAATAAGAGTCACATAGTCCACACACTGCAGTGAGAAAATTATCCTTTAAGTGAATATATTTTCACATCCCCAATATCTAGAACTTTCTTTAAAACATATACAGTGAACCCTGTGTTGTGCTGAAGTCAGCACCATTGGAGACCGTGTTGGGAGATCTCTGGAGCTAAGATTTGTGAAACAGGCCCTACCACGCCTGCTGCCCTCTGTCCTTCCTGGGCACCTCACACCCACAGACGGGCCACCATCGCAGGGCGCCTCTCAGGACAGGTCATGACTTGTGGGTAACTCAGTACAGTATCATTCTAATCCCTGTGTTTGACTGTCTGTTCTCTGAAATATAAAACCAATCCACAAATTCACTATTCTGTGCTATGCTAACGTGATGGTCAGGTTCAACCACAAGAGGAGACGTGGAAAAGCTCAGGAAAACAAGGTTTATTATACTCACAGATCCAGACAGGGGCCACTACATACCATACAGGGTCATGGGGCAGTGCCAGGGTTGGGTCATGTGAGCAGAACACGGGGGACAACTGAGACCAGAAATGTTATTGGGGTTTCTTCAAAAAGTTCAGACAGGCGAACAGTTTAAGATTGTCTAGTTTGAATAATTACCTTGGACTCTAAGCTGTGAGATGTGGTCCCTAGTGGCCTGTTACCTGGTTCTGTGATGATTAAGGCAGAGGAATATTGCCTCCTAGAATATATGGGGCAATGGATGAGCTGTGGTTCAGGCTGCGTGAGTCTGCATATCCAAGGCACCATTTGTTATCTCTAAGGACTGACTAGCCCAGGGAAGGGCAGTCTTTCCCTAGCTGGACAAGTTTAAGAGGTGAAAAAAAAAAAAAAAAAAACCACACACACACAATATACAGAAAAGAAAAAAATACATACAACACAGTCACCATGAATATGCAAAACTCACCTTATGCAAAAATCTTCCTTACTTATGTAAAACTCATTTTACTAGAGTTTTAAAATCTTATTGAATTAATACTTACTGTATCACTGTGTATCATCTTGTAAGTGACATTTCGAGAATTGCCTGAGCCTTCTAATTTTCAGCCTTGAGGTGAGTGTGTACTGTTTTGAACCTCCCAGAATCCAGCCACCCTTTTCCCTGGGTTTTCCATAATTCTGGCATCAGTATCTCACCCATATATGTACTGACTCCACCCCCACCTCCTTGTGTGGGTCCTGCTTGGCCCAGCCAATCAACACTCAGGCTTCATCCTCACAGCCATGGTGATTGGTTCAGAGAACATGATCAATTGGACCAATCAGACACCCAGACACATTGTTACAGACTTATGTTCAAGAAGTTTGCTGATCCCCCCCTAAAATAACGTCTGCAAGATATGCTGTCTCTTCCCATTACGTATGAACAAGAAGCAAACAGTTCCCAGCAGCTGTGAGCAGCCAGCGCAGGACACCCCTAGAGAAGACAGAGGGAAGGGAACAGATGGTTCTGTGGGGGACACTGTTGATCTGTGGAGTTAATCTCCGTCTGGCTACTTCAGGACACTTTCGTTGTATAAGACACTCCCTCAACCCCTTTTAAAAAGTTACTTGGGCTCCAGGTTTCAACTTCTTTCACTCAAAAGATCTCTGACATACGGCCCTTGTTTTCTCTCCAACATCACTTTATTTTGCCCCTGGCACTGAAAGACAGTCGAAAAACTACTCAATTTCTTTTTCTTTCTTTCTTTCTTTCTTTCTTTCTTTCTTTCTTTCTTTCTTTCTTTCTTTCTTTCTTTCTTTCTTTCTTTCTTTCTTTCTTTCTTTCTTTCTTTCTTTCTTTCTTTCTTTCTTTCTTTCTTTCTTTTTTTTCTGTATTACCACGAACAAGCCAGGTGAATTAGGTGAATTGCAGCTTTACTAAGCAATGAATTTAAATAGTGTAATAACAGTGTTTAAGAGGAAAAATTAGCAGAAAAGTGTAATTATTATATGTGGGCAAAAATACACGATGACATGCTTTCATACACACACTCTCAGTTCCTGACTTTGCCGCCCTCCAGTCTTCCCTGCGGGGAGGCCCCCCTGGTTTCCGGGATGCGAGTGCAACGTCAGCCTCCTTGACGGAGCAGAGTTGACTCTCGGACAGAGGACAGCACGGGTTTGACGTGCGTGGGTCCACTTACATGCGGGTTTTTTTTCCAAAAATAAATACTACAGTTCCACATGGTCCTTGTTAGCTGAATCCTGATCCTTGGTTGGTTGAATCCTGAGATGCAGAACTCTGGATATTGAGGGCCAACCATGAATGATGAGTGGATTTTCAGCTGGGTAGAAGGTTCGTGCCCCTAACCCGTGCTTTGTTCAAGGGCCAACTGTACGTCAGTTCTTACCTCCGCTAGAGCTGAAAACCTGGAGGTCTACCAGATCTTCTCAGCACTTCAACCATGGATTTTTTGAACACTTTGTCACAAGGGGAAAAACAGAGGAAGACAAGTAGCGAAGAATGAGAAAGAAAAAAAGTACCAATACCTAATTTTTAATATTTTTTTGAAAAGAAAGATTCAAAAGAAAATAGTCAGAAAAAGATTTTTAAATTGTCGTTCTTCACTATATTTGTCTGTCACTTCACAATCTCAATTCTGTATAAACTAATGAGGAGGAAGAAAAATCAGTTCCATTAGGTAGACCACTTTTGTTGGACTCATTCTTGAGTTGATCACATGAGGCAGCTGAGTGAGAATGAAGCTTCCTTGTGATTAGCTCACACTCCTGAAGTAGCCAGGCACCTGGGAGGATGGAGAGAAGGTAATAATTGGGCTCTCATCTTTTATAATTATATGTGTTTCAAGTGGATGAACAGTGGGGCTTGAGAGGGCTACATAAAAGGGGAAAATTCTGATGTGAATACTTCAGTCATTAACTCTAGTATTCAAAGGGAAAAGGAGATGAAATTTTAAACAATAGAAGACTTGAGAAACAGAGACCTAAAAACAATAATGTTTACCAAAAATTAGGGCTATTGTTCATTAATTTCTTATCTCACACCGTCTTCATCAAACTAAAGAATGACCATACTTACTGACTGGACAGGCAGTGAACTGTTTTTATCCTTTTGTGTACAAGGACCTCTGAAGTCTCAGAAAAAGTTAACCATTTCTTCCTTTTCATATTTAATTTTTCAAGTAAAAATAAACAGTAAATGAGAAGATGTGCTATTCATGTGCATGTGTGGATCATGAAAGAATGCTCACAAAACATCAGGTGTTAGGGAAATCTTTTCCTTTGTTAAGGTAGATTTTTTTCCCCAAGAGTCTGTTCCTGTGACACTTACTCTTACCTCTTAAATTTGGGTTTCTACACAGAATATAAGGGAATTTCATTTTCTCCTTGATATTTTGCCTGCAATAAGAATATACTCCGGGAAGGAGGGAGGGTATAGCTCAGTGGTAGAGTGCATGCATAGCATGCATGAGGTCCTGGGTTCAATCCCCAGCACCTCCTCCAGAAATAAATAAATAAACCTAATTACTTACCCCCACCAAAAAAAACCTTTTTTTTTTTTATTAAAAAAAAAAGAATATACTCTGGGCAAATGCAGAGTGAGAAGTGGGGTTTAATTGGGACTTTGGGATCCACAGCTCTTCTATCTTTTATTAAAAGGGAACAATACTGTCTGCCCTCCCAACATAACCAATCATTTCTATTTAAAAGAAAGCATTCCATTTAATAAAGCAAGAGTTGAAGAAAAGCAAACAAACAAGTAGATACGTGGTTCTACCTGACTGCAACCTTCATGAAGGCAGATGCTTTGGTTTATCAACGTGTCCCCAGTACCTACGACAGAGTCTGGCACAGGTATTAATACTTAATACATCAAGTATTTGTTGAATCATGTATAAATACACTGATTTCAGCATATGACCCTCACCAAATTTCGGCTCTGGTCAATTACCAATTAATTTCTGGGTACCCGCGGTTCTCAACCAGGCTTCAGTGGGATGGTAATGTCATCTCACCCCGAATATCTGTGTCTAGACAAGAGCCCTCTTGAGGTATAAATACTGGAGCTACATTGGCACAGAAGCAAAAAAACAAAAAACAGAAAAACATTTGGTCTTTCTCTTCTTACAGACTGTTTCTTCCTAGAGAAAGAGCTCTCAGTGCCTGCTTACAGCCAGCTAGTTGGAGGAAAGGCCCTAATTATCTTCCCAAGCTCTGGCACTCAGACTCTATTTCCTCTTTTGGCTTAAGACCAAACAAAATGTGAAAGTTAAGGGAAAAAAAAAATCAGCAGGGCAATAATGCTCTTCTGTGCAGAACACAATCAGAAAATTACTTCCTTCCTACCAAATACGGATATAAACTCTCCTCCATTTGATCAGAAGTTTGAGATTCCATATAATGCTTAGATTTACAAATAAAACCCTATTAGCACGTCATGTTTCCTTATTACAGCAAAAAGTCTTTCTCAGGGAACATATTGTCTTCAGATGCAAAATGATGTCTATTACCAGAGTTTAGTTTTCAATATATTGAAATAGATATAAAGCATTTACTCTATATTTCTTTATGTTCCTATCAGGGATGCTCTTCTGCCTTGAAATCAGAATTTTTTTTGTATTTTCTCTCTTTTCAGCCTGCATTGTTTCTCCCTCCACTATCCCCACCATCCCCTGCCAACCATCACACACACGCGCGCGCACACACACACACACTTCCTTGACCTTTTCTTATCTTCTCTTTACCTTTTTCTCTCCCTCTATACACTAATGTACACAAGTTCCCACCTCCCTCCGCAAACAAACCTCACTATTTTATACCATTCACCACTTCCCTTTCAAAGAATGGGGGAGAGGCCTGGGGAAAGGATAGTATAAACTCTCTGTTTTTCCACGTCTCCCGAGCAGTAGCTCCATTAAAGATACCTCTATCCATAGAACACATCTATGCTGTTAGAGAAGAAGGATGAAATTTTTGCATATTTAAATTTATGGAAAACATTTCCATCTTCTCTGTTGAACTCAACACATATAATATCTCAAATCCAAAGTTCATAGCCAACAGCATAGTTTCCTTAAATTTATTATATTTTGTGAAAATGATTACCAATGAGCAGATGCAAGTCCACTCAAATGCCTGAGAGTAAGAGGGCATGTGAAACGTACACACCTAGCCCTGAGCTTGTGACACGGAAAATTCCCCAGGAAGTGTTTGGTAAATAGACAAATCAGTGAACTGTGGATACAGTGTATCAGTCTGGCTGAAGTGTGGAAGATGAATTGGAGACTGGCCACGCTGGAACTAGTGAGACCGGGGAGGAAGACTTCTGGCAGTACTGATGGGGTAAGTGATGTGGCTTTGAAAAGGTAGCAGAAATGGAGAGCAGGGGTGGATATATTTCAAAGATAGAGAGGAGATAAAAATCTCCAGGGTTTGCTGCCTGAGTGGGTTTGAGGCTGGAGGATGACAAAGACAGGCAATCTTGGGTACCAGCTGGTATTTACCTCAAACTCTGAACATTTAAAAATAAGCCTATGAATATCATCAGGGCAGGTATGGGCACTTAGGAGTTTACAAGACTTAGAGGGGTAAGTACTGACCGTTACTGAATCTTCTGTCCCTGACAAGTATCTTCACATGGTGACCGGGATACAATTTTCTGTACTTTGTTTACTTCTTGATCATGTTAAATTAATTAAACAAGCAGGCCAGTAGGTGTAAGCAACCCAAAAGCTAAGTCCATGATGCCTCAAGGTTAAGAAATGGAACCCTTAGGAGAACCAATCACAGACAACCAGACTTTCCCAAATAAGGCATCACTTAAGTGCTGGCCAATCAAATAATTCTCTTGCTTTTCTCTTCCTTCTTGTCTATAAAAGTCTTTCCCCTAGTTCCTGGGGTGGCTCCCCCTTCACAAATTTTGGTTTGTCGTTGCACTATTTAGATTGATTTTTGTTCAAATATACTCTTGAAAATTTTAATTTGCCTCAATTTAACATTCCCATTTGATCTGTTGCTTGTTACAGTAAAGATTTCTTTTGTTCATTGAGTTCAAAGTATTCTTCCTCTAGTTCTTACAACATTACTGACTCCTGCTGTGATCACTTCCTCCAGCAGCACATGGTATTTCCACTGTCACATCATCTTTCTGTTCTGGTTCTCCTCTTCCTCCTCCTTCAGTGATTGTCAGGACACACACCAGCATGAGAAAGTAAGAGGTCAAGAGACTATTTCTAATTCACTTGTGTGTGTTTTCATAGAACCCATTTACTCTCAGTTGTTTTCAATGAAAAGCATACTATTTCCAAGCTTGCTTTTCTTTTTCTTTTCTTTTTCTTTTTTCTCCTTCACTGTCTCTGACCTAGATTCCCCACACCAGATGTGCTCACCTGGAACTCAGATTAAAAGGAAGGCTGTTCGCTCCCTACTCCTTTAGTGCCTCGGGTCACAAGCTGGAGAATTCCTCTACAGAGAGAAAGGTTGGAAAACATATTTCTAATTCTTAGGAGGAGGGTAATTAAATAATTTCCTTTTATGATACAGTCTTTGTTCTCTTCTTGAAAGGCAAAAGCCTCCCCTTTATCACTTTAAACAGGGCAAACTAGTATTTCTAAGCCTCCTCCCAAAGTTAATTAACATGTAAATACTTGTCAGGAAAAGGTAACACTTCAGCAATTAGCATATAAATGGGCCAGGGACAATGTTCTGCCATAAAGGAGACAGCTTGGAAGATTTTGCCAAATGTATTTGGAAAGAAAAAAATAAAATAAAATAAAATAAAGCCTTCATCATTTCCATGCAAACAGTTATGAAGTGGAATGTCAGCTGGAGCCTGGGGTAAAGAGAGAACCACCTTTCCTGGATGGAATGAGGTGAGGTTTGCAGATGCAACTTGGTTTTATGTACATGTTTACTCAAAAACGGTGATGGAAAGTGACTCATTGTTTATGTCCAGAAAACACACCATGTTTGTTTGATTTTAACGGATACCATCAGTGAAGGAAACAGAAAGCCATAGGTGGGAAAAGAACTTAAGGGCTAATTTTCCCATAGCGGGTGTGATGAGTACACTCTGGGAACCACACATGCAGGGCTTGCTTCCACTCAGCCCTGAATTTGTGTTTCAAATGAGGTAATTGTGCACCTAATGATGCGTTTGCACAAGCAATTACCTGATTGGCATATGCCAGGTGAGCTTTTGAGAAATAATAGGGCAAACGCACTTTTGCTTGGCACCCGTGGCATCCTAGTTTGTAAAAATAAGATAAGAATTATCATCATATCTTATTTGTCCCATTCTAACGAGAATCACATGTGAATAGGACGTTCGTGCTAATGAAAGAGAAGTCATTAGCCCAAGAGGAAAATAAACTCTTTGACCACGCTGACAAAGGTACTAGTTGTTCTATATTTATTATTAAAGCTGCAACATATCCTAGTTTGTGGAGGAGAACCCAGGATTTGTAATCAGAAAACCTGGATTAAAACCCCATGTATCTGTGTCAATTTTAGATATCCAGATGTCGACTGAGATAAATGCACCGCCTAAAAGCTGAGAGTTATGTTTTCTCTGGCAGACATTTCTGAGGACTTGAACCCCTTTGCGCTCGGGATGACAGCCTCCCAGATCGCTCTGAGGGGCTTCTCTGAAGAGGTAGGGGAGGAGCTAGGATACACAGGAGCTTTACAACAAAGTCCCAGGTAGTTGGAACATTAAAAGATTACTTGTTAACTAAAGAAAACCAGGCATCTCAAGTTAAAGAATTCAGTGCTTTTCTGTGTATGGAAGGAAGCAAACATTCGGGTTCATCGAATTCATTCCTTTGACAAGCACCTGGCTATCTAGGGCCAGCATCCTGTCCTTTCTCATTCTGAGTCCCCTCAGGGTGCACCACTGTGAGTGGCTGCCGAGGCCGGGCTGCAGGCTTGTCTTCCCTGGGGGGTGGGGCAGCCTAGGATGACTTGATGGCTTCAGCAGTCTTTGTTTACTGATTTGGTTTGCAGTATTTTTTGTTCACACAAATTTAGGTAAATCACTTAAAAACATCAAATCACAGTCCTTCAAAATGGAGGGAGTACATCTTGGGGGCACGTAAGCTGAGGTGGTGTGATTGTCATAAGACAGTGGAAAGGATCTGCCCATTCGCCTCAGCCCACCTAGAAGCTGCCTGTTTCCTCCTGCTCCCCGGAAGCCCCACATTCCAGCAGAGCCTTCTGTGGTGACAGGAGTGTCCCCAGTCTCCCCTGTCCTGTAGGGTCCAGGGTGGTAGCCCCACTAGCTACATGTAACTATTGAACACTTAAATGTGTAGCTAGTGGGGACCCAGGAACTAACTTTTTAAATTCTTTACATTAATTTAATCTAAATTTAAATAGCCACATGAGGCTAATGGCTACCATGCTAGACAGTAAAACAAGGAAAGAACAAAACATTTTATTAAGTGACAATTCAACACCTGGATTGTGAATGTCATTTACTGTCCACAGTTGTTTACTACAATCTTTTAAAAAGATTCAGTGACAGTCTTCCCTTTCCATGGCAATTTTTGACACTTTTTTAGCCAAAAAAAAAAAAAAATCCAGTAATCTAAAGACTATAGCTAATTTACTTTTATTAGACTCCAACCTAAATTTATAAAACAAGACAAAAGAAACAAATAACAAGGAAACAGAAAGGCAGAGCTTCTGTAAAGTCTTCAGTGTCTACTATCTGATAGTCAATAGGCATTAAATATGAGAATGTAATCCAATGGATACGGACTATCAGAGCCTGAGACCTAACAAAGAAATTATTTCTAACTTGACTGGGCTTCAGAAACATACGTAAGATGATAATGGTGAAATAATACAGTAGCAGAAACAGTGAATCATTTATTATGTCTTAGGCATTCATCTAAGAAGTATTGCCTGCTTTATGTAATTTATTCCTCGTGCAGCCTTATGAGATGGTTATTATTACTTTCCCCATCTTAGTGACTGGACAATTGAAACTGAGAAAGGCTGCGTAACTTGTCCAGTGTTATAGCGAGAACACATGGCAGACCTGAGGCTCAAAGTCAGATCGGTCGGACTCGAGCCTACTGCTCTCAGCACGGTGTGATGTGGGTTTGTACCACTTCAGGGTAAGGATGTTCTAGAAAGATGATGGAATTTCTTAGACTTCATAGAAGAACCAACGTTTCCATGCCAGACAACCACTCCGCCAATGGATTAAGATCAGTGAGTCTGCAACTTGGAAAACTGCTTCCTGTGCAGTGTAAGGGGATATTGGGACACAGGAGTCTCTGGAAGAAACTTTCTCTAAGACAAGCAATCGAACAATGATCTCACTTCTTCCTAAAGAGCTGGAACGGAATGGACTACTTGAGTCTAGTGTGCTGGGAAGATGAACGCCCTGGAACGAACAGCCCAGGACTGACGGTAGCACGTTCATGCTGCCGTCAGTGTGGGCTGAGGACTTCGCGGTCCGTGACGCTTCCTGACAGCCTCCTGACGTCTTTCCTTCCAGTGCGGCTTGCTGTGCTGTCTGTATGAGGCTGGGCTTCTGCAATAGTGTACAGCACTGCTGGGGACAGGCCATTCTTACCGAAGTGTAAATAAGGTGGTAAGCTTGTCTTAGAATTGAAAAATGGTGATCTAGTCCAGAATAAAAATATTCCTAATTCTGGTTTCCAGAAACCAGGAATGTGAAAGAGAGGTCATGGGTGGGAGGCCGGGGAGTGGGAAATGGCACTTCCCTTTGATGATATAAACAGCTTCAGTGTGTGTTCACACACACGTGTGCACATGTGCACATGCACACACATGCATACAACCTACATTTCAGGCTCCCTGGTGTTCACTAAGCTGCCTGGACCACCTCCCTCTCTGCTATAGAACTTGTGAGCTAGTGATCCTTGACTACATTCTCCCCCGAATCTGGTCATACTCCAGTTATTAAAAAATTTTAAAGACACTTAAAAAATGTTAATGAAACCTCCTATAGATTTGGAAATACAGTTAAAAGTAAAATATAACAAAAATAAGGATACTGGTGAAAACTAAAAATACTAACTTTCCTGGATGATAATTTTACATACTGGGATGTGATCGTATCCAATTAAGTTGAGCTCCATTCAGTAATCACTGTGTAATGGGATAGACTTACAGAGTAATAGGATTTGTTTAAGGCAAGGATAGAGAGGCTTAACACACATTAGATATCTTGAATGCATTAAGAGCAAGAAAGACCGATTGATGCAAAATCATTTGGAGGAAACAGAGGAAATGAAAATACGTTTCAGGGTTGGAGGGATGGTCTCCCTGAAGAGTCTCACTGGACATTTACAAACTTTGTTGCTCAGTAATTTTCATCACAAACTTCCCTGAAAAGGGAATGAAAAACAGAAAGCTCTCAATATGAAGACACCCGTCCTTAAGAACTTTTTTTTTCGTGAGATCACTGACCCCGGCGGATCAAAGTTTGGTCTGGAAAAGCCAGGACAAGATCTCAGAAGGTCACGATGGCCCCGAACACATTGTTCGGCTTCTCAGACAGAGAACTTTCAAAAGGAACTGTGAATGCCTTGTCACGCTTGAACTAGATATTAGTTGGCTAAGCTGAGAATCAAATATGGGAAATTAGTTGCCATTAAAAGATGCCTTCAGGCAGTTCGTTTCTCATCAGCCAAGCTGTGCGGGCCTCCTGCTGTGAACAGTGAACATTAGCTTACTAAATACTTCAGCTCATCAGACACTGCATTACTCATGGCTGGGCCTGAATTTTGGTGATGGGGGAGGGGGAAGAGCAAACAACAGTGAAACCGCATAACTACTGACATCTATCTGGATAGAGATGCATGCTCTGTGCTATTAGAAAGAAGCAATCAAAATGATTGTTCATTGACATGTAGATAGTCACAATTTATTTTTAAGAGAGAAATAAACTAGTTACAAAACCATTTTTATATGATTTTATTTTTGGTTAAAAAGTATGTGTGTGTGTATGTGATTTTTTTAACAAGTATAGTCAGTTACAATGTGTCAATTTCTGGTGCACAGCATAATGCTTCAGTTGTATATATACATACATGTATTCGTTTTCATATTCTTTTTCATTATAGATTCGGATGTGATTTTAATCAGGAAGAATAAATAGGAAAATCTTTACAAGTGTGATTTTGGGAAGCATATTAAGGATGGCTTTTTAAAATTTATTTCATTCATCTGTATTTTCAATAATTTTGTAATTCAATTATTATGGTTTTATAATAAAGATCTATTAGTTATAAAATAAAAAATGCTATACATTAAATGAAATATTATGTCTCTCCTTCTTTTTGAATTTTTTTCTTTCCTTTTAAGGTACATTCATTCTGGGACATTCCAAATACATGAAGGGGAAAATTCCAGAGTATAAATGAATGGCGAATAAGAACTAGCCAGATACCTTGGGGCGTCTGTTCTAGAAGCTCCAGAATGGTACTGCATAGGGCAGCCCTAAGACTGGGCACCCAGGGTCACCCGAGAGTCTCAGTGGCCTTTCTCCATCCTGGAAGTTTGCACAGACTCTCCTTTGTTCTCCTCATGTGAAAAAAAAAAATTGTACATCCCCAAATGGTGCAACCTGTGTATCTGGAAGTTTGCATTATGTAGAGGAAAGTAAGTTTAAAAAGCTAAATCTCTAATCTGTTCTTAGAAACAATAATTAGTACATATATGTCAACTAAAAAACAAGGTGCAGTGTACTATTTATACGTATTTACATGCGATATAATGTGCATGTGCAGTGGAACTGTAAAAATTCTACCTAATTAAACTGAAAAAGGGGGAAAAAAGTCTTTAAACAACAAGACATAATATCAAAGAGATTAAAAATAATAAAAATGGAAGAAAAAAGGAAAAAGAATGCGCTTTGGAATCAGAAGCTCTTAGATCTGAATCATGGTTCCCCGGGGATAATAGCTGTGTGACCCTGAACAAGTCACTTCATAATCTGAGTTTCCGATTCATTATCTGCACCTCACACAACTGCCTTCAGGATTAAATGAGGTAACGTATGTAAAGCCCCAAAGGGAGGTGTTCTCCGAGTTTTGGTTATTCCTACTTAACTATGTTTCGTCCAGCAAAGCTGCAGGGAAGTCTGTGGACAGGAAAAGGGGTGATGGGGTGACGATGGTAGAGTTTAACGCAGAGTACAGGAAGTGTCTGCAACCCTCAGACTTCGCAAAGCAGACTTGTGGGCAGGAGCCTCTAGAAGGGCAGGTGGTGGCCGGCGGATTGCCCACAAACTGCACAATCCATTTCTGCAAGATGATTAAGCCCCTGCACACTGAGAAGGAGCCTTTCTAGAAGTACGAAGAGTACAAAGCTCCTTTGCCGGGAGACAGAGGACTTATCTTTGCTCCCTGACCATTTAGCCATATGATCTTGATAAATGGTCCCAGGATTCCAAGTCATTCTCGCCTCTCTAAAATGGGATGCCATCTACTTTGTCTTAAAGAGTGGTTGTGAGACTTGAAAATTCTTTATCAAGTGGTAAATACAACCTAATTATTTCTTAGCAGGACTCTGGTTTGCAAGTAAGTGACAGAAGCCCAGATCAGAAAAATGTAAGCAAAAAGAGGAATCTATAGAATCAAGTTCAAGAACCAAGTGGGTTCCAGGAAGTCCTAGTAGGTTGGCCAACTCATCGTAGCTTGTCTGGAGCATTCCTGGGTTTAGCATTGTAAGTCCACTGTCCTAGGAAACCACTCAGTGCAGACACACTAGGGGAGCTGGTCACCATCCATCATGGCTAGGTCCCTCTGCTGACCAGCTTTCTCCATTTCCCTGTTCACGTGGCTAGAACCACAGTTGGTAGCAGGTTCCAATCTCTACTTCCGTTATAGCATGGGTAATTTCATTTCTTATTGCCCATAACATACTACAGTTTACAATAACCTCATTTTTAAAAGTCTCATACTTTGCTCTCAGAAAAATAATCAAAATTATATGTTCAACATCTGTATTTTTATAAGAAAAACCTGCTTTAAGGAGCCACTATTCTGGATGAATTCGGGGCACTCCCAAGATGGCATCTTTTCAGATGAAATCATTTAAACACACTTCATGATCTCTGAGAAATCATGGAATGCAAGACGTTTCCTTGTTTTTAAGGAGCTTTTGATAAAGGAAAAATGTGGAGCTAGAAGATGGCCGTGTCCCAGGTCTCGGTTGAGTCCCTGGGAAATGCCCACCAAGTGTGAGTCCTTGGCTTCTCACAGGAAAGAATTCAAGAACATACCACAGTTGAGTAAAGGTAGAGTTACTCAGAGAGATATATGCTGCATGGACAGAGGGCAGGCTGCTTCCAAAGGCAAGAGAAAAGCCACAAGTGTGGGGGTTGGGTCCTCAGTTTAAAGTAAAAGTAGATACACACTCTATGGACAGAATGCAGGCCTTCTCACTCAGAAGGGACACCGGCCACTGAGGCATGGGGTCATCTAGGAAAGTGAGACTGGCCATGAGGTGTGGGAGTTGTTAGTTTTTATGGTAACAGAAAAGGTCTACTGGAAGTCAAATCTCCACCGTCTTGGGCCTCAAGGTCTACTGGGAGTTGAATCTTCCACCATCTTGGTGTTAATCGCTGTGTCATTCCTTGGATGGCTGTGCCCTGCCCCCTTCCTTCCTGTCTCACTTTCGTTAAAATCTCCTCCCCTGCTCTATGGTAAGTTCTTTGAAAACAGCAACCTGGCCCTTTTGCTCACCATGGTAGCACTTGTGCTGGACCCAGCTGGCCAAGTGGAGGCACAAGTGAGGTCGATGACGATGAAAACGTCAGAAAGTTAAGGGCTGAGATGTGCGCTTCATGGTGGGTACGACAGACACTCAGAGAAGCAAAGGAAGCTTTGAAGTGCACTGGACTTGGTAAAGACCCGGTCCGGTGGAGAAGAAACGTACAATGAGAGGGGGCAGCCGGTCCCTTACTGTCGTCCTCATTCCGTTCCTGACTCACAGCAGGAAACCACAAAGCGTGGTACATGTGCTAGGAGACAAAGCACAAAGCCCAGCCTACATGGACGAGGGGAACTGGCTTTCACGTATTAGCAGGTCACCTAGCGTCTCCCCATCTTTGGAGTTTAAACTCTCCAAGGATGCAGATGCAGATGCAGAACAGTGTCGGCCGTCAGACCTACTGCCAGTTCTCTTCTTGATCAACCCCAAGTTTCCTCCATTTTTTTCCTCTTTTTATTATTTATTATTATGTTTTTAAACTTTTTTAGTGAAGTGTAGTCAATTTACAATGTTAGTTTCAAGTGTACCGCAAAGTGATTCAGTTATACATATACATGCATATTTTCCTTTCAGATTCTTGTCTATTATAGGCTATTACAAGAAATTGAATATAGCTCCCTGTGCTATACAGTAGGTCCTTGTTGTTTATCTATTTTGTATTTAGTAACGTGTGTTAATTCCCAACCCCTAATTTGTCCCTCCCCGCCCTTTAAAAACATGCGTTTTTATTGTTTTCTCTATCATACGATTAAATATAGTGGAAAAAAAATAACTGGCCTCAACCTGGTTTTCATTCACTTTTAACCTTTCTTCCCATTTCCTCACAGCTTCTCCTTCTTTACCTGCCCAGATCTACCTCACTCTTGCAGGTAGATTTCTGCTGGATGCTTCCACTCTGGCTGTCAGCAATGACACTTCACTAAAATACACTCAGGCACCATAAATTCCAGGCAAAGGGGCTCGAGCCAGCCTCCCTGATTTCTGTGAGAGAGTGCCCCCTCAGAGGAGCAAAGCCTTTTTTCCTGTGTTGACCTTCTCCAACATCGCAGGGATTCTCAGCAAGCCAAGTTGGAATAAAATCTCCACGATGCTACTTCACCACTTGCGTTTTCTTAGTGGTGGCTGCCTAACAGTTTACACTGAACCGTGTAACGCTTGCCCATTTGCTCTGACAGCTCTTTTATTACAGATGACCACCCCAGCTCTTTGAGACGTTCACGTGGTCCAATACTGGCTTCATTTGGGTGTTAGCATTTCGATCAGCATTGTTTACTGAGCAAGTGCTGCTAAACCTCCCCCTGCACGGATTGCCTACCTGGAGAAGTGGGTGGCTTAGTTTCCTGGTTCCAAGAAAGAGAAATTCAGCAAGCTGAGGGTCAAATTACCCCAAACCCCAGATCCCCTGTAGAAACAGCTGTCATATGTGCCCAGGCAAGAGGAGATTTATTGTTTGTCTTGCTCTGTTTTCTGGAGCTAAGAAGACGATTGCTTCCTTGCAAACATGGACAGATTAAATACACTACATTCTGTCCTTTTGCCATCTGCTTCTTGCTTATTTTATTTTAAGCTGCATGACTAAACTTTATTATCTGATGGGTGAAGGTGGGCTCTGCTGTTCCTGTGCTCAGCTCCTGGAGGCTCGGATGAATGCGGAGTCTCAGGGCTGCTCTGCAAAGGGTGAGTCAGAAATCAATTGGCCACTGTGCAATTATCACTCGCTGTGTCAAATACGAGGCATTAGCATTCTGAGATTCCTCCTGGCAAGATTCACAGCAGGAGGGAGAGAGTGATGGAAGGGGAAGAAAGGCAACAAAAACCTTGTTTTGTTTCATTCCTCTAAATATCTACATTTGCATAATATCCCCTCTCTTTGTGCCTGCCGCCAAGTGCTGCGAGGAAGATTCTGTTCCCAAGCTCTGTGTCCTAAACTTTTCCTGAAGCTTTTGTGGTGTCTAGTCTCCTCCACTATCTATCTATCTTTCTGCTCTCATTTCCCCAAATATCTTAATGCATTCGATCCTTGTAAGCAAGAAGAGCCTTCCCGAAAAACTTCTGACAATTCCTTTCCATCCGCATTCATCCTGATTTCTGCCTCATTTAATCTGACTTCTTAGGGCTGAGGTTAGAGTGAGGAAAGAAAGGCACTCTTTGATATAAAATTTAAGGGGACACCAAAAACTCAGTAACCAAGATAAATAATGTTTCAATACAATATGTTTTTAAAGTTTGTTTTTAATTAAACCTTTTCCTTTTTAATTTGAGACAACTGTACTCTCACATGCAGCTGTAAGAAATAATACAAAGGAATCTCCCTACCACTGCCTTTTACTCAGTTTCCCCAATGGTAACATCTTGCAAAACTATTGTATATCTCACAACCGGGATATTGACATTGAAGCAGTCAAGATATAGAACATTTCCATCATGGCCAGGGTTCCTCGTGCTGCCCTTTTATGGCCATGCCCACTTCTCTCCCACGCCCACTCCCTCTCTGTCCTAGGCAATCACTACTCTTCTCCGTTTCAATCATTTTGTCATTTAGAGAATGTTATACCAAGAGAATCATACAATGTATAACCTACTGGGATTTTTTTTCCCCACTGGGCATGACTGGGAGATTCATCCAGGTGGTTGTATGCATCAATATTTGTTCCTTTTTATTGTTGAGTCCGTGGTACGGATGTGCTAGAGTTTGTTTATCCAGCCGCTACTTAAGGGACGTCAGGCTTGTTTCCAATTTGGGGCTGGTACAAATCAAGCTCCTATAAAACATCATGTACAGATTTTTGTGTGAACATGGCTTTCATTTTGGGGGGATAAATGTCCAAGGGTGCAATGACTGGGTCACATGGTAGTTGCACATTTAGGTCTTTAGGAAACTACCAAACTATTTTCCACAATGACTGGACCATTTTCCATCCTCACCAGCAATGAATGATAGATGAATGATCCATTTTCTCCATCTTTACCAGCCTTTGGCTCTGTCACTATTTTTCATTTTAGCCATGCTCATAGGTGAAATGGCTTGCATTTCCCTAATGCCAATGATATTTAACATCTTCTCATTGTTTATTTGCGATCTGCATGTTCTCTGCAGGAAAATTTTTCTTCATGTCTTTTGTCCATTTCCTAATTGGATTTTTTTTTCAGCTGTTGAGTTTGAGTTCTTTATAGATACTTGTCCTCTGTTGAATATGTGTTTTGCAAATATTCTGCCCTCCCTACCCCTCCATCCCTCCTGTTCTGTAGCTTGCTTTTTTTAATCCTTTTCACAAGATTTTAAAAAAGTAAAAGTTATAAATTTTGATAAAGTCCAATTTATTACATTTCTTTCATTTTGGATTGTGCTTTTGGTGTCAAGTCTAAGAACTCTTTGTCTAGCCCCAGATTCCAAAGATTTCTCCTGTGTTTTCTTCTGAAACTTTATAGTTTTATGTTTTATATTTAATTCCATTTTGAGTTATTCTTTGCGTGAGATGCAAGACATGTTTTTGCCTACGATGTTTACTTGCTCTAGCGCTATTTATTGAAAGGGCTATCTTCCCTCCCTTGAATTACTATTGCACCCTTGTCAAAATTCAGTTGAGCATATTTGTGTTTGTCTCCTTCTGGGTTCTTAATTCTGTTCCATTTATCTATATGTCTACCTCTCCATCAAGACCACAGAGTCAAAATAAATACCAAAAAAGCCATGAAAAAATATCAAAATTGTATATGACACAGATCATGAACAGTGTTGTTCTGAGCCATATTAGAGCTTGAGGCAAAAGAAAAATCAGTAATAGTGATCCTTCTGGTGATTTGCAGCCCTCTGGATGAACAACTATCTGCTTGAATAATTTGCTAAACAGTCAACACAACACATATCTGTACACAGGCTGGAAAATAATTAATTTATTATCCAAGACACTTCCAAAACACATAATAAAAAAGGATACCAATAAAGAAAAGTAAATATAAAATACATTTCCAAACATCTGAGTAATTTTTAATAAGTTTTCACCTAGATGTTCCGCACTGTGTCGATGTAGCCACTAAGAACGATAAAATACAGAAAGGTTCATGGCTGGGAATATTTATCACCACTGTAGACGTTCTGTGCAATTTAGCACAAATAAGTATGTTGCTTAAGAAAGAAGACAAAGCGCTGCACGCACGTTGCCCATAAGGCAACTAAATAGCGAACAACAGTGTGGGGAGAATTAACTGGATATCAACCTTTGTTTTTTTTTGCAAGTTTGAAAATGTCTTTATAAGTAGGAGTGAAATTATGGCATGGACATCAGCAAATCATAATGGATGCTGGCCTTAAATGACTGGTAGGCCTGTTCTGAGACGCATCGGCACAGAATCTGCCGCACCTCAAAGGGCGTGTAACTCAGATAGAATGGTAAGATGTAACTCAGATATAAGAAGAAGGAACTTCCACTTTTATAGCATGCATGTAAAATCTTCAGAGTAACTTGATGAATTCTTTTTTATTTTGCTCTTCATCAGTGTCATTTTATAATCTGTTAGCAAATATTTGTTGATTGCCGTGTTCAAGCTGCTCACATACATGTATGTAATTAATTGATAAATGAAATCCTTTATACACTTTGACAGACATTTCTGAATGACAGACAAATGTAAAGAAACCACTTGTCTTGTTTTTTGCTTTAAATTTAGTATACTTTATTGTAATAACAATTATTTTTCTATAAATTGGATAATTGAGATGTTAATTCTTTATAACTAGGTGGACCCCGAGGGACAAATGTATTAGGCAAACTCAGCAAGCTCTCTTAACAATCCTGCGTAGTATGCCCTTTTTACAGATGGGAAAACTGATGACATTGAAAGGAACAGAGCTTGAACGAAAACCCATGTCTTCTGACTGCTGATCCTGTCCCCTTCATCATGTGTGTAAAGAAACTCTATGCAAATGACAAGGCTTTGTGTGAATTATAGACATCCTATTAAAAAAGAAATATTCTTCTATATGCAAATGACTGTGGAAAGTAGTTTACAATGTCTTTGTGTAGACCCTCAATGCCAAAAGACAAGTAAGCAGCGGATTGACAGTTGGTTTCAGTTTATTGTTCCTTAATGTCCAAACCCTCTTTAGTCCCCAGGCAGTGGGTTACCTATACCAACCAGTGATGTTCATTCGTTAGTTCTGTAAAACCACCCCAAAAGGCACAGAACTGACATCCAATGCAAGGGGTAGAAAGAAGAGAGGCCAGCAGGGACATACATATAGTATATTAAAAAAAAAAATGTAAGAATGATGCATGATCAACAGATGGTCAAAAATAATTTTGGAAGGATATGAAAAGAAATAACAGCCTTTGAAATTAACCTGGAGAAAGTTACTGGTGAGTCTAGGGAGAAAGCTTCTGCTCGTTGTAGTGAGAAGCCCTACGGCAGCTGGTGGAGCCATAACAAGCGATCAGTTATCTGCATGTGGAGGTGTCCATTAAGAGGAAGTTTCCCAGGGGGAAATGGTGGGACATCAACCATTCTATCCTCATAAGCTTCCAGGGATGTGGCCAATGTCCCTTCCTCCTCTGAGCTCCTGTAGTTAATCCATCTGTGACCCTCATTTGGCACTTAGAACCTGCTGGCTCATATTGTTCTTTATTTCTTTAAGAGTTGGGCTATTTCCAGAACAGCCTGCGAGCTCTTTAACAACTGCTTTATGTCGTCTGGCACATAATGTTCGTGTAGCGATAGTTGTCGAGGTAGTGATGGTAGAAGTCGTACTGGAAATGGCTGTTACTAAGACTGAGCTAAGCATTTTGTGTGTTTTATCTCATTTAATCCTCCTCCCAGGGTATCTCTTATTATTATCCATCATCATCTTCCATTTGAAAGTGAGGATGCGGAGAATCAGAGATCAGATAGCTTGCTTCTGCTCATACAGCTTGTAGATGGCAGAGTTGGGATTGAAATCCAAGAGTTTGGGGTCTCAGGTGGCCAAGGCTTAGTGAGAAGGGTTTGGCACATTCTTTTTCTGGAGGTGACATCTAAAATTCTAAACAAGAAGAATTTTATCAAGATAATCAGTGCAGCAAGTGGTTTTATGTATATCACTAGAGTCTTAAATTCTCCTGGCTTCTATAATTTGTCACCAGTAGCAACATGGTTTATGTCTGGGAGAAGCTTGAAGTCATGGTGGCTCTGGGGAGGTGGAGGGTCTGAAAAGCCCTTGATCGCTGACCAACGAGGTAGATAAGCAGTACAGAGTGTATTGCCTGTCAAATAAGCCACTCCTGGAAATAGAGCACAGGCAGAGGCCAAACTGGGTTGGCAGATAAAACACAGAACACTCAGTTAAATCTGAATTTCAGATAAACAATAAAATTTTTTTTTCAGTTTAAGTATGTCCCAAATATAACATGGGACATCCTTATGTTAAAAAAAAATTCATTTTAAAATACAAAATCAAAATTTAACTGGAAATTTTATGTTTTTATTTGCTAAATCTGCCAACCCTAAGGCCAGGGTACAATTCCCCCATTTTTTGAGGTGCTACGGAAGTACAGATCTGAAGCATAAACTAGGAGGGGAGGGAGAAAAGGAACATTTCTGTCATCCTTTTGAAAATCAGTACTGCTGTCGAGTAAATCTGACCAACTTTAAACAGTGGTTTTAAGTCTGAATCATATTCATTCAAAATATAGAATATAATTTAACTAAAAGATGTTCCTAAGTTCTTTATATTTTTCCATCTTACCTGCAAAAAAAAAAAAGAAAGAACTTATATGAAAGAATGATTTTAAACTCCCTTTCACATACAATAGCTTATTTTATTAGCATTATGGGTTCTGCAAGGCAAGCAGAAGAAATTGAGTTCTAGTTATGATGTGTGAAATGTGTCCATTCAAAATCCCGAGAACCATTTATATTCTCTCAGCATTTCCATCTGTCTAGTCTTCTGCAGGAAACCACAGGGCCTTTGAGCTGAAAAAGGACGTTAGAAGTCACCAAGGCAATTTCTCTGCCTCTAGGAATGGCTGCCTTCGGTCCTGGGCAGATTTGTCTGCAGATTCGTGGGTCAATCAAAACTCCATTTGTAATAACTCAGATGATCATATTTCTGACGCTCTATCTGGTTAGACTTGCCCTAAGCATGAAACTTAGGAACCAAGAGCTGGTCCCCAACCTAGTCTCAGCTGATTGCAATCAGCACCAGGCAGCCTGGTGGGATCTGGGGAGTTGGAATACATCTCGCACACAGAGATGAGTCAGAGGCAGCTGCTTAGCTTCCAGGGGCACCAGTTCCTGCAGGTCAGCACCTGGACTCACTTTCCTTTCCCCCTCTCATTGCCCCTCACCTCCTGGCCTCCCCAGCACTCTTCTTTACTCTTAGCATTCCATACATTGGATGGGACACTGTAACCCCATTCTGGGAGTCAGTAGTGACAGCTCCTCTTAGAATGGGAAAGAGATTCTAATTAGTCCAAATGTTCCTATTATAGAACCATTTAAGGGGGACAAAATGTAGCAGATTTGGCAATCTTTATTTTTTAATTCATCAGAAACTGTCTTTCTTTCTACTTTCTTTAAATTTAAGAGTAAATTATTTACTTAATGCCTTAAGACTTGGTGCTACCATTACGAACAGCATGGTTTCAATCCCCAAGTTCTCCATTTTGTCAACCTAAATCCCTTGTGATGGGTTATTTTCCCAGTCATGTCAGTCGTGTGAACTTCTTTATCTTTATCTAAGTTAACCCCATCAAAAATGAAGTCACTTTGGTCTCATGAAATGACGTTCTAGAAGGAACACTAAGACATAAGGCACATCTCTTGAGAATTGGATGACTCGACCACATCCCTGGTATCACCAGGAAACGTTAAATCACACTCATTCCTGCTGGCTATTTATTTTAGAAGAAAAAAGTAAGAAGCAACTGGCTTACAAATTTGGCAAAGAAAAAAAAAAGAAGAAGAAACAACACTTAAAACTCAGAAAATAAGTACCCACTTGAGTAGGAAAATAGCGTTGGACTGAATTTCAGAAAAGGCCTTCCAGTTATTTGTGATGAATGACAATGATTCTAAAAATACACGTATGTGACTATAAACATTTGCTTCTATGATTTGTTTTGTCCTCAGTACAATTTTACTCTTTCAAAATGAAATTCTTCTGCTGTCTCGGTTACAAGGTTGATGAAACGATGTATTTTGAAACAATCCAAATTTTTGCTTTGGAAAAATAGTCATGTGCAGGGGTTACCTTGTTAGTATTGCAATTTTCTATCTGCCAGCAATCTATTTAAATGTTTTCTTGGAATACTTTGCAGCACTGAAAATTTAAAGAGAAATCAAAGATGTGGCAGGAATTAGTGCCAGGGTTCATGTGTCTGACAGTAGCTTCTGCCCTAAAGTGGTTAAAATAGTCAAGATTCCAGAAATATCTTAGCAAAATACCAGGAATGTCATGGATTCTGAGCATGAAATTTGTCTTCGACATACATGTGTTTTGGATCACCCACTGAATAAATGCTGGTGTTATTGTCTCCTACAAATTGGCTGTAGCTTACATTTCACATCACATTCTTTTTTAGAGAGGGAAAAAATACTGAGTAGGACATCGCAGACTGTTGAGTATTCAGGCAGGAGAGGACTTACTCGCCAATGTCCAGCAGCTGATGGCCCAGCTTGCGGTTGAGTTTGGACTCTTGCTTTTCTGTGTGAGCACCTGATTTGAGGTTATACATTTCTCATTAATGTCTCCCCCAGACAGAATAAGGAAAGGAGCCAAAATGAAATAAAACAAATCGTTTTTCTGGGCTTATTTGAAAAAGCAAATATTAGGCACAATAGAAACTACTGTAAATGACATTATTAAACTGTGTGGATTTTTCATTGATATTTTTATTAAAAAATGCACAACTGAACTACTACGAATGAGCTATGTTAGGTGCAATGAAGAGTACCGTGGTCAAAGAAATACTAAGATGAAAGTGAAGCTGAAAACTGCTGTGTGGTCTGGATTTTACCAGCTTAGACTTTCAGATAATCAGAACCCCTTTGGCTTCTTTTACGCTCTCTGTGTGTCTGTGAGTGTGTGTATGTTACGTGTGAATTTCAGTGTGTGTCTGTATGTCTGTGTGTCATGTCTGTGTTCCAGCTGGGCCTGAAATCAATTGCTCTGTATTTTTGCCTCCAGATGAGATTACATGAAGGAATGAGCATGTAGCCGGTGCTGTTCCTACCAGCCACACCAGCTACTCTGCAGTGAGGTAGGTAGAAAGTGATGGGTTGTAGCATTCTCCACATCCCCAGGTCCGATATTTACATCTATTGCTGTTACAGAAATTCTGTGTATAAACATGCAGGTTGCTGAATTATTAATATATTATTTCTATTAACTTAGGGAGGTATATTTATAAATTGCAAATAGGCCAAAAGGCCAAAATCATTTAGACTATATTTGATACATTATACAACCTGTGTAACTGATTTTTTTAAATGAATTGGTCTCTAAGTGAGTTTTGAGTATTCTATAATGATCAATGTCTAATAAATGGTATAAATAAATGAGTGATTAATGCATTTATGTAGAAAGCAGTTGATAGTTCTTTAGTTCAATTGAAAGACTCAGTATATTGGTACAGCAAGTCCAATAGAATGAATACTAAGTGTTATTTAAGTCCAAATGTCATTGTTACAAACTGAAAATTGGAGACTGCAATGAAAAATGCCCAGAATTCATTCTTTGACTATGAACGCAGGTGATTACTTAGCTTAATCAATAAAATATGTCATTTACTTTCGACGTAAGGTTAACTTAATTGTAAATTGTGAGGACTGAGTATTTCCAAATACTTAGACTCCTGGTGTTGATCTCAGCAGTGGAATAAGAGGGAGCAGTTTCCTTTGCAACAGAAGAATGTTCTGTCAGCAGAAGATATTTAGAAAAGCACATTAAATAATGAGTGCGCTGGGGTTGTTTTTCAAGTTGATTGGGAAGGACACTCTCTCTTTTAAGAAGAAATATATGACTGCATATGGAAGCCCTCATGGTCACTGGCCAAATGTTAATGTCAGCACTTAGTATCTCTGGCTCAGACCCAGTCTTAGCATCTCAGGATCTGTTAAGTTGTTCCTTCTTCTAAAAGGCAATTGGCACTTGAGAGCAATTCTGACATCCTTTGTGCAAGTGGAAACTGTCAGCCAGAAAACACAGAAAGAAATGAGTCCAGCTGTTGCGTGGATATTAGAGGTGTCACTGCTCTTTATTCACACATGTCAAAGTGGCATCAAACCGGCAAGGAACGTACGTGACTGGCTGGCTCGGTGAAACCTACTCCTCCTTCTTTGGGTACCAGGACTCTGGCTTCCTTGTGAGAGTCTTCCCTCTGTGTCACTGAGTGTAGCTTGGTGGTACTACCAGTCAAGGAACTTCAGCCTTCTTCCCTCCACGTGACCCAAGTTCTCTCCCTAAAATATAAACCAGGACAGGGAATGACTGTGTTTGGACATGACGCATTCCTGCCATCATGCCTGCAGAAGACGGTCATAGTCAAGTCCTGTAGTGATGACTCTAAGTTCCTGGAAGCCACCTGATTCCTCTCCTTTTCTCCCTGGTTTTCAGCCTCCTCTTGATCCTGAAACTTTCCCATAAACTTGCAATAAAATTGCCTTTTTTTTTTTCTTTTTAAGTTAGCCAAATTCTGCTTCCTGCTGCTGACCTCCAAAAACTCCAACTGATGAAAGTTTCTCACTTTTTGATTAGCTTGAGGTTGAAGAATAAATAGAAAAATAAAATCTAACGTCTAGTGGCTAGTCTGCAGTAGCATAATTAATCATTGGCCCAGGGAGTAGAAGAGAGGCATAGCAGATTAATACAATTAAAGGCATCATCATTTTTTCCAAAAGCTGCATCCTTCATCCTAATCTTATCTCCTGAGCATAGGTCCAGCTAGTCAGCTCAACCAATTCCAGGATGATTTTCAACCAACAGTTGTTTATTTTTATGATATTGGCTGCTACATATATATATATTTTCATACTAGATTATAAATTTCTCAAGGGTTGCTGCGCTTTATAAAACCAAGTTTTCCATTTCACTTACCGCTCCATCTTCTCTCTTGCAGCTGCAGTCTTCCTAAAATGCTGTTTTCAAAAAGCGGAGGAACCAGGGTCTTCTTTCTCAGGGATCCACAGTATCTCCTCACATTTTGTTTCGCCTCGATGTTCCCCTCCTTCCCCAATCTGGGATAACTGGTTTCCAGTCTTGGAGGTTGCGGGAAAGTGTTCATAGTAGGCCTTACTTTGTCCTATCACTTATTTACCCAAATTGTATCTAAATACACAAATCCTTCCTATTTGTCCTGAACTTAAGATGCCGAACCTCAGAAGCCAAGGTGTCCTGGTGAACAATGAAAATATACATTAGTGAACATTTCAAAGTTTTACCCTGCTGTAATACAGTGATTCTTCATCATTTAACAGGTCCAAATTTATCATGTGAAAATTCATATTTTGGTTCAATTTGATTAATCCTATCTCTAGTCAAATACTTACAGGGAATAGATGACTGGACAAAGAAATTGTGGTATAATTATACAATGGAATACTAGTCAGCCATAAAAAGAGTAAGATAATGCCATTTGCAGCAACATGGATGGACCTGAAGATAGTCATTCTAAGTGAAGTAAGCCAGAAAGAGAAAGAAAAATACCATATATCACTCATATGTGGAATCTAAAAAAAAAAAAAAAAGATGCAAATGAACTTATTTACAAAACAGAAACAGCCTCAGAGACATAGAAAACAAACATGATTATCAGGGGAGAAAGCAGGTGGGAAGGGATAAATTGGGAGTTTGAGATATGCAGATACTAACTACTATATATAAAATAGATATCTAATGTTTCTTCTGTACAGCACAGGAAACAATATTCAATATCTGTAGTAACCTATAATGAAAAAGAATATGAAAATGAATAAATGTATGTACATGTATGACTGAAACATCATGCTGTACACCAGAAATTGACATGACATTGTAAACTGAGTATACTTCAATTTTTTAAAAAGTAAATACAAAGAAACTTACAGGGAATAACAGGTTTATCAAGTTGTGTTGGTGGGTACTAGGTTCTGTCTGTTAGCCTAAATTAAACTTGTGTGCCCCAAGAGCATAAAGACCCCATCATGGATGCTCTACAGGACTTTATGGGGGTCGTTCTCCTAGTCATCCTTCTCCCTAAAAAGACTCTGTTAACTTATGCTTGAATTATTGGGAATGGGGGCAACTAATGTCCCATGAGATATATTGCAAAGACTTTTAAGGGCAGCAGACACCAATAAAAGTATGATCAATCCTGTCAATATGAGCCAGACCTTTGGGGAAGGACTTCTGTGGCACAAGATTTTTACATTTCTCCAAAGAAAATTTCTTTTCCTGAGAAATATTGCATTTATTCTCACTACTTGGTGTTTGAACACATTTGGGAGCCAAGAGAGATGAACCAGAGTGTCCAGGGGGAAATCATTCTGGGATTACAACTTTGACCAGAAATGATGAGTTTGCACACATGTGATGGGAACACAAGCTGTTATTCCCTTGATAACTCTTCAGACCGTCTGGTGTGTACAACCTCCCCCCCAGCCTGGGCTCTAGGCTAAGGTTGAGCCAGGAACTATTAAGATACTCCCTGCCTCTGAGATATTAGTTTTCAATAATAATGACTCTTAAAAGAGAAGCAGAATTTTCATATCGGTTTCAACACTCACAGTCTAATGGGTTTGAACTCAGAAACTCTCATCCTAATTCTTACAAATGATGGTTTCTTAGAGATGCAATCACAGTGATGGTACTGAATAGTAATGTTCAGTAAAAGTCAAATAGAAACCATGCTTATCAAATTCTTCACTGGTCAAAAGGAATATAATTAAAGTAGAATTCTTATTAATACATTGTTGGGGGATGGAGATGTTACATTAACATGTCTGTGAATACAGGAAATTATCATCGCTAATAGTTAAGAGGAAAAATCTGGTTTCCAAGGAAAGTGGGCTATTTTTAGTCCATGCTCATTTTGACTTTCATTCTACTTTTCAGAGTTTAGGAGATCAAATAATTCAAACAAAACATTTTTTCCACATTTTTATAATACTCCATAATGTCACTAAATTCTTTAAAAAAATAAATCAAAGTGACAATACTAACCCAGTAAGATACTGTAAAATAAATGAACACAAATTAGACTTGTTTGAGGCAGATGGTTCTAGGAGACAGAATGGGACCTGAGATCCACTTATTCCAAAAAACAAAAAGAAGCAAGTGAAAAAAGCACGTGGGCTACTAGTGTTTTAATAAAACTACAGTTTCTCTAGGCATAAACTTTGCAAGAATCTCCCATTTTGATTGACTGTAACTGGAAAAGAAGACAAAGAAGACTGACTTTTGTGAGGAGAGTTCTGAGAAAATCTGTGTGAGACACGCCCTTCACATGTAGGGCAGCTTCTTCTGGGTAAGAAAAAATATTTTATTTCTTGCTGTGCAAATTTATAATTATTACTGGTTTTGTATCATCATCAGCTACTGATTAAGTGCGAAGAAACCACCCAGTTCTTTCCAACATTCTCCCAGACAGAGACACCTTGATCAGCACAAAATGGAGAAGAAAAGGCAAGCAGGTCACACCTTCCCCACCACAGGGGAGGATGGTCCTAAAGCAGATCAACCAATGACCCAGAAAGAGTAGCTCTAATTCCTTAGTGAGTTATTTACTTTGTAAAGTGGAAACCCAGGTCATCACATCCACCGTGAGCAGAAGACTCAGACAGAAGGAGACCAGGTTGTGAAGAGAGACTAGACAACGGGTCTCAGACATGGTAGGAGTCAGAAGTTCCTGCTGGCACTCCTATTGGGAGGCTCATTTTGGGACACAGACAGGGCAGTTCCCACTGCTGGGGGTTCATATCAATTGTTCGTGGGTTGTTTTTTTTTCTTTTTTTTTAATTTCAAGAGCCTTTTTTTAAAAACAATTTACCTTAAATCTAAATACAAATTCTTTGAACTATCTCAGAAAAATTGAATTCAGCTTTCGCTTTGAAAATTAAGAGAAAACAAAAACAACTAAAAAGTCTTTCAAGTTTAGTGGGGGTCTTGAATTCTTTTATACCAGTTAGAAATTGTCTCATTAGCTAAGTTAATAAGGAGTGGCATCAGAATTTGACTTTTATTCAGACCAGGTAAAAACCATCAAGAGTCGTCATTAAATGGAGTGACTCAAACAAATAAGCAGGTGGTGATCCGTCCTTCCAGTCCTGTGGCGTCAGAAGCAATGAAGCTTAGATGGAAGCTGTACCACCCTCACTGACATCCGGGTCAGAGGATCTAACTTATCTACCATTGTACCAGGAAAGCAAATTCATAAACTACAGATAGTAAATAGTAAACAAATGATCTGTAATTCTATGCCGAAGATTTAGGCTTCACGTGATTATAAAGTGAAAAGTGTGTATATATAGGAATAATTTACATGTAGAAAACATTTCTGGCACATACATTCTCAGGGGAAATAACTATCTTCTTTTCTGAAACTGGTATTTTTCCAATCATGTTTACGCTCCTGGATGGAGAAATCCAGTCATATCCATCTTTGGAGGGAAGTCTGGTAGAGAGCATGGACTTTGGAGCCACAGAAACATGAGTTCAAATCCAGACTGTCCTTGCAGCTGTTTGGTTTGGGGCAAGTCTCAAATGCTCTGACTGCCAGGCTCTTCATCTGTAGATGAACAAGTAATTCCTTGTACTACTAGGCACTCCACTCATGCTCAACTATTCTTTTCTAAGTAGTCAGGACCTACGTTTTGCACAAGTAAGAACTCAGTTCACATTTATTGAATTAATTCGTAAATAGTTGCCCCAAATTCAAATCAACATTCTTTCCTATATATCAGCCTCTGTTTGTTTATTTCCTTGTTTGACGCACGAGCACGGACCACTCCCCTTTGACTTCTATGCTGAGCTGATTAATCCACTGCTCGCCCTACGCAACTGCCCTTTCTCTAAAGAACAGCTTCATTTCCAAACTCACGGACATGGTGCTTGCCCAGCCTTTGTGCAGAAATGTCTGATGAATATGCAGGATGAAAAGCGGCTCAAGAATCATCCACAGTTTGGCAAGTAATCTGTGAAGTAACCTGGAGCAGAGCTCCGTACTCCGCAGGGGTGATGGATGGTTTTCCACGTGGCCATTCAGACAGGCTCTCTCCTACTCAGTCCTGCAAAAGATGGAGAAACTGGCCAGTCAGTGATGGGCAAGGAATGGGCAGGACATGCAGAGACTCATGAGACTGGCCACAAGTAACAGGTCCTTGTCCTTTTCCTGGCCTCTGGATGGTCTCTCATTTCTAATTCTTCTCATACTTATCCTTAAAATGTCTCCATTTCCTTAAGGCGGCTTCTATGAGCCTCAGATCCTGGCAACCCAAAGAGGAAAACTAACCGCTGGAGTGCAACCTTCACCCCGAGGTCATGCCAGTCCTTGGCTACACTGCTGAGGCTGTGCTAGGAAGACACCTGTAAGGGATGTACTGCAAATCTGGCACTGCCATGACTCAAGTACCCTGCCCTCGTTTGACTGCACGAACCTATATGCACATGGTCCCCATGGGACACTCTCTGTGCCGCATCCCAGCTCCCCAGCACAGGCAATCTTAGGTAAGGAAAAGCACCACCCTGCCCTTATGCTGTTTAAAAAATCATGCTGTCCCAGAGAAGAGGCAAATACAAGCAAGCAGAACCTGTTCGTGGCACACACCCTGTGCAAACAGAGTTATTTGTACATTATGTTTTCATCTCCCACTGGGAAGTGTCTATGCTCCATGAAACTCCAGAATCCCGCAGAAGTTTGGGCAGCTCACTCTGCGGGGTTTATACCAGTTTGGGCTCCCAGGATGTCCTGGTTTCACTTGGCTAATTTTTTGAGCTCCTCTGAATCCCCTTGTGGGGCAGAGAGCAGAATCTTGTGTCTGGCGAGGAAGGAGGACTATACACACACACACACACACACACACACACACTCTCTCTCTCTCTCTCTCTCTCTCTCTCCGAGTCTTTATTGACTAAATGCTACCTGGCTTATTCAAGGAGGACGGTGAGTGTTGAAATGCATTACTTACGTGCCAGGCAGCAATCAACTACGTTGTGCTTTACAGCACTGATCAGAGCTTTACTAGACTACACTTAAAGAAGTCATCATTTGTTTTCATTTTCAGAGAGTGGAGGTGGGGTGAATTGTGGCTTATCAGCAGTCCGCACCAAAGGCCGGTAGTAGAAAGCCCCGAGGTGACCACGTATCCAAAAATAATCCTGAGCAAAAGAGGCTTTCTTCATCACCTGGAATAAATGGTTGAGGGAGGTGGGAGGCTTGGAGCCCCAGATGCCTTATCTCCTGGGAATATGTTTACGTGGTTTATAGGGAAAAGCCCACTCAAACAGCATCACAGAAAGGGAACTTCCGTGCTGGCAAAGAACCACTGCACTTTACTCACTCTCCTCTCCTGCGGTCACACTAGGGCCAAAGGTGGAGGCACTCACCAGATCCCACTGTCCGCCAACTGCAGGCATCAGGGTCTGCATGCTTCCGACAGTGGGCCAGAGTCTCATCTGCCTTTGCAACTCTGCTAATCCACGTCCAACCAAACAGCACCATTAACCAAACCTGAGTTGGTTGTTCTCTTTTGCTCTCGGGAATTTGCACGACGGGAGCTATCTTTCACGGGACAGTGGAGTGAGCAATATGACCATGGCTGTGGTCACATGGGTGGAAATGGTGGACAGGCCAGCCGACCCAGAATCTCTCAGTCTCCAAACAGGGTAGAAATTACTAACAGCTCTTCATCCTGGAATTCAGTATCATTTTGCAAATGGAGAGAGATCGTTTTACAAGTTCAGGTTGAATTAACTGACCATGTGACTCAACAATGCCACTCCTAGGAAATGACCCAAGAGAAATGAAAATATATATCCAGTGTTCATCAATTGGTGAACACATAACATAATGTGGTATATCTATGTAATGGAATACTACTCAGCCATAAAGAGGTATGAAATACTGATCCATGCTACAGCATGGGTAAACATTAAAAATACTGTGCTAAGTAAAAGAAGCCAGACATAAAAGACTGCAGTTTGCATGGTTCTATTTATATGACAATTCCAGAAAAGGCAAATCTATAGAGATGCTAAATAGATTTGGTTGCCTAAACCTGGGGGTGGGAACAGAGATTAACTGCAAATGGGCACATGGAAACTTCTGAAAGTGATAGAAATGCTCAAAAATCGAATTGTGGTGATGGTTGCTTGACTCTGTAAATTTCTTAAAAATCACTGAATTGTGCAGTTAAAATGGGTGAATTTTACGATATGTAAATTATACTTCAAAAAGTTATTAAAGAATAAAATATCCTGGATTGATCATTCAGCTTAAATAAAATAAGAGAAAGGGAAAAAAAATCATTATGCTGAAAGTTTCTCATGTTCATGAAAACCTCCTGAGTCTCTTCTTTCCCTCTGTGCAATTTTATCTAAATAACCCCAAATGAGTGGCCAGCATGCACTCATTTGCCAAAATTGCCTTCTCTTGCTTTTCTTTTTTTGCCCACCAAATGGTAGAGAACTTCAGATAGAATTGGGGAGGAGGAACAATCACCTTTACATTCCATGTTTTAAAAATTGTCACAGTGAAAAAGTAGGCAAGATATGCATATATCATAAAATCGCTCTTTTTTAATCATTTTATATCTTCTCTAGAAAAAGCATTTGTGCAGCCATTTCTGCAGCCCAGGCTGGATTTCCACAAGAGCATAATGTGGGTATAGGAGACTCTGCCTGTGTGACTGGTACTGGGACAGGGAACATCACAATTCAGTAGGCGGTGATAACTCCACTGGGGAGAAAATTCTCCCTCTGGCCTCCAGGGGCATCTGACCCCCAGCCACCACGGTGTGCACTTCACTAGCGCATGTTTACAGACTGGTGAGCATCAGAAACATTCCTTTTATTAGGTAGTTGCATAATAGCCTTTTATTTTTCATTATTTATGCATTAGCAGCAAGCAATGGAGATGTGCTATGGAGGAAAGTTATTTGCTAATTTGCTGCTTTTAAAATACACGGCACACTATCTATTATGTATCATGCGTTACAATTACGACAAGGGTTTAATTAATCA
The DNA here is from genome assembly GCF_009834535.1 of Camelus ferus. Classification (NCBI taxonomy): domain Eukaryota; kingdom Metazoa; phylum Chordata; class Mammalia; order Artiodactyla; family Camelidae; genus Camelus; species Camelus ferus. The sequence continues at coordinate 35,687,064 of NC_045720.1, read as the reverse complement.
CCAGCACCCTGTTTTGTACCAATCGACAGCAGAATTCTGGGTAATGGTGTTGTTTACCATTTAGCAAGTAGCAGCATTTCACTCTGTTTCACTACATTAAACTGCTCAAATAAAGCAAACGGATATTGAAAAGGGTTGGCCATCTGCCTTTATTTTCTTTTACTTTTGTTTAAAAAAAAAAAAACTCTCCAAAGAGAAAGAACACAGCCATGAAACTGATAGTGACAAAAAGCACTTTTTTTTTTTCTTCATCAGGTCATAATCTCATCTAAATGCAGCCCCAGTGAATAGTTTACAAAATAAAAAAGAAGCCCGCTTTGTGGATGTGGAGTGGGTCTCAAGACCAGCCGTGAAGCCTAATGATTATTTAACGGTGCTGCACTTGATGCTGGCTTCTGGGAGCCTCCTTCCCCCCTTTAAGGGTTTGATGAATAGGTCTTGTGACAGCCATTTAGGAATAAACAAGAATTCGTCAGTCTGCATAAGAAGAAGCGAGTTTATAGATTAAGTTTCCTGAGGTAATTCATGAGGTCAGTCCCATTTAGATGGAGACTATTAGGGCCTGGCTCTCGAGAGTGGCCGTGCAGGGCAGTCCCTCCAGCGGACCCCGCTCACACAAAGCCCCCTTTCAGGGAGAAGCCTGCCATTTGTATGACCCTGCTGCTGGGACGCACAGCAACTTGTCACTGTACAGACCTGCCAGGGCAAGACCTCATCACTCTATTAAAGGCTTCTGTGACCCTATTGATTTGAAGTATTTAAAGCAGGGGTGAAGTTCAAAGCAATTTCTTTTCTATACTATTACTCAGTCTCTCTGTGTCTTGGCTCTAAAACATCTGCTGTCAGTTCCTTTCTGTTGTCTGATTCTGGAATCTGTCACTGGAGAACAGAGTAGTTTTATTTAAAATAAATTGGATTCCTTTTTCAGTTTGCAGCATTTCGCATTGTGATCAATGGTTTATGCTCCTTCATCTGTCGGGAGACTTAACGGCAAGTGTATCCTTTTATGTCTCTTTAGGGCAAGACTGAAGCAGCATTAGCCTCTGAGGCTGTATAATAGAATCAAGTCTTAGAAGTAGGTAGCAGCTACCAGCTCCTCTAATTGGCCAATCAACAAAAATAACAACCTTTCATAAAAAAAAATACAGCAAGAAGGAAAGAAGGAGAAAAAAATAATGCATCTCCAACTGTGGCTCCAGGACCCAAATGCTAAGTGTCTTTTTTACCTTTATTGGCTCCAGGAAATGAAAACAGAGTAAACAACTGAGTTATTTTTAAATGTCAGCAGGTAAGGCGAACCTGGGAGTCAGTTTTAAAAGGTGTTTTGCAAAACAATGCAGGCTTCCACACTCGCTCGGTGGAACCCGCAGGAACCGGAGTGCATTCTGCATAGTTAATAACACATTAGGCATCACGTGTGCGTTCTTGAAGTCCTGGTGGGAAACTGGTAGCCTTTAACTGGCCTTGCTGGGGACTGCTCCAGCTTTATGGATGAGTCTGTCCTCAGCCAGCATTATCAGGAAATTTGTTTGAAGTGCCAAACCTGAGTTAAAACATTATTTAAAAAAAAAAAAAAGAAAATATTTTTTCCAATCATTATTTTAAGCAATACAAAGTTCAGGATTGGTGTTCAGTTTAACATTGTTACCAATAAGCCAAAAAAGTTACTTATCCTCCTGATCTTTTGGATGTAGACCAGGGGTATCCAATGACAAGTGAAACACAAAGCATGTCACTTCTCTTTAAAATGCATCTTCTGTTACTCCTGGGTCTCCATGGGGACAGTATTTCTGTGACAGGAAACATTCTCACGGAGTCAGCTATCACCTGGCTTCAGATGACTCCCAGTTCTTCATGTCCATTCTTGACAGTCTCCCTGGCTCTCTGGTCAGAGCTGGGGTCAGGTGTCCAAGCCTGTGGGGGTGTCCCTTCCCCTTCCCAGGCAACCTATTTAAATTTGAAACCTTAATTGACATCAGTCCTACAGTCTTCTTTTCAAACTCAGCATTCTTCCTCTCAATGGTGCTTAATGTCTCCCTGGTTTCATAACTCTTTCTCCCAGATCCTATTTTCTGCCTCGTCCTATGGAATCTGTCACTGGAATGTCTCTGACCCCGTACCTTCTCCGGAGCCTTAAGATCTGGGTCATCTCCACCCAGATCAGAACCTTTCATCAACCACAGTTTCCAAATTGGGTCACCTGGCTATCACCTATTTTTCACTCCAAATGAATCCTCTGAAACCAAGCTCTAACCAAGACACTGAACTATAACTTACACAGAAGCTAGGAAGCAAAATCCAAGTTCCTCAGCCTGGCATTCAGTGGCCTCCCAATTCCAGTCCCTTCTACTCTCTTGTGCTGTGCTCCAGTCTAACGAAGCCATTGGCCATTCCAGTCTTCATGTCTTCTCTCTCCACACACTCTCCCCCAGGGAGCTCATCCAGTCGAAGGCTTCAGAGAGCAGCCCTGTGCTGAAGACTTCTAGCTCCAGCACCATCTCCTCTCATGAGCTCCAGACCTGTGGATTCAACTGCTGGTGAAACCTCCTCTCAGATGTGCCCCAGGAGACTGGGACTCAACAAAGCTCAAAGTTAACTCGTCATCTGCTGCCTCAGACTGTTGACTCTCGGTAAATAGCAACACCGTTCACCAAGGTGCTCATACCAGACGTCTAGCTCATATCCCAACAGCAAGTCAATTATTACCTGTTCGTTTCTTGTACCGTCTTCACACCTCTCATCTCCCCTGCTTCCACTCTGGTTCGGCATCCTCTCCAACTCAACTGTGAAACCTTCTGGCCCAGGACTCAGTTCAAGAATCACTGTCTTGCTTATCGAGAGAGAATTGAGAGAAGTCACTACACATTACATATACCTATATATTATTTCACATATCAGGGCTTTGCATTTATTTGTAGGAACCACTTCATATAGAGACAATCAAAATGTTTATTGAATGAATAAATGGACAAATGAACAATCAATCCTAACGGGAGGAAACAGACCTAAGTTTTCCCTTTTCTAATTTAGGATAATACAGAATTAATGCCCAGCTAACTAACACTAGCTTAAAAAGGAATGTGAATAACGTTTAACACCAGATGTAATCCATTTTTAGTTTTAATACAATTTACTAAGAATGCTCATGTACGGAGGTATGTTGAAAAATAGCTTATTTTTATTCTAGCTTTTCTTCTTTGCAAACATTCTTATGTCATGCCTAACAGTTGTAATGACATAACTATAAAAATTGCATCATTTATTCAATGCTATATTTTAAAGCTAGCTGTGCCTCGGATGATGCAATATATTGAATTCGGAACATAGTGCATGCGTTTCTTTCTGTAACTCTAAACGTGTATCCTTTCTAGACCTTTATTTGTTATATTTTTCTTTCCCAGCACAAAAATTGTGCTGCTGCAGCTTCGAGGTCAAGAAGAAGTACACTGATTCAGGTCTGTCTGAAAATTTTCAATAAAGATAGCACAAAAGGTTTGAAGGAGATAATAGTTTCCACTCAGAACCTCTGAGGGAGTAAGTAATAAATCATATTCGACACCATTTCTTATACCTTTAATTTGGAAGCAGCAAGAGTGAGAAGCAACTTGTGGATGTCAACAGAAGCAGAACCCCATGACGAGCTGTTATCATCTTGAGTGTGCAAAGCAGAATATGTTAGAATTCATGGCGTGCGTTCAGCATGCATTTCAGAAAGAAACTAAAATTAATAGACCAACTGTGCTTCATTCAAAGAAAAGTAAGATGAAAAAAGAAAACGTTCTCATCTACAAAGAAGTGGTGATTTCATATTCAAGTGCCCTTGCTAAAAAAAAATCTAAATGTTAAATCTGCCCAACTTCAAGCTCACTGTCTTTGCTAATCTCATATCTTACATTTTCTAAACTAGGGAAAAATGATCTTGTTTATTTTTTTTCAAACAATTATTTGGATTTTCGAATAGACACAGGAAACTTCAAGTAAAAATATTAATATGTCTTTTTATTTTTTGCATATGTGCTAAGACATGAGTGTAAAATCAAAGAATAAAGACTTTCTCTTTTCAAACAGATAAAAGGACACAATAAATTAGGTGAAAGATAGGTATATTTCTTGATAAATCTCCCATGTATCAGATCCCAAATTCTGCCATTGTGTAGGCTGATCTTTCACTAAAGTTCTATATATTTTTCTGCAGAAAATCATATTCAGGGGACTCATTTTATGCAAATGAATGTGACTTCTAAATTCTAAATTTTGAGTGCCTCTATTATCACCAAAAAGACAGTAGTTAAGATATGTAGCAAAATCATAAACACAAATATTTTTTCATTTCTGAGAATAAGTGATTTAAATATTTATAAATTTAACCTAAAATTTTTTCTGTGAAATTGTTAGTGAATCACCAAGAAAGAAAAAATATTCATCCATTGTCTTTTTACTAGTACAATTCAAACTTCTCAGAGTAGATTCTTAAGTCTCTTTTTTTTAAAAAAAGAACATTGAAGAACTGATACAAACAAATAATTCAGAAATTATAAAGCATTCTTCCATTTACACTTTATTTCAAGATGCTGCTGCATTACTACCCACCTTGATTTTAAATCCTTTATGGTACCATAGAAGGATCTCAGTACATAGAAGCTAATATTTTTTTATCCAAACTTTTAACGCATCTCTATCTTTGTGTTATTAATGCGATTATGTTTCAGATTAGATGGAAAACACTAAGGAAAATGATGAATAAAACTTAGTCCCTATATTCAAGGAGCTTATAGCCTGGTGGACAGACACAAAGATAATTTATACACTTTATTTATAAATTTGATTGGTTTCCCCTATTCCTGGTATAAGTTAACAAGCAACACACAAACATGAACTTTTTATTTTGAAGAATAGGGATTATGTGATGCATTGATTAGGAGTTACTTTTGGATGCATTTAGCAGGCATGCCTATATTGGCTTAGTCATTTTAATACAAGAAGGCTGGCAATGCAACTCTTTAGTATCACCAGTGTTCCAGTATTCTTTTATGTTTCTGCTATGTCATCTTTACTTTCATCTTTGAGTGCATCTCGCAATTATAAAGATGCCACTCCACCTTCGGGTTCACACGAGAAGAAGAAACCACCAAGATGGGCATGGAGAAACTGTATCGAGAGCAAAGCTCTCACAGAAATCCTCAGAAAAAAAATTTTTGTTTATGTTTCATTGGCTAGAACCATACCGCATGGGCACCCCTGATTGCAAGGGCATCTTGAAGATGTAGCTTCTAACCTGGAAGTATTTCTGTCCTAAATAAAAGCAAGATTCTAGTCATTAGAAAGAAGGGCGTGTGGGTGGATATTGGTCAGATAGCTAGAAGTATCTGCTGTTAAAATCCACTACGTGAATAGCTTGACTTCCCAACTTTTACATTCCCATATATTTATAATCCCAATGTATTAAGCCAGTTAAGAGGGACCCTGCTCTAGGTCTGGGAATTTAAAGAGCCCTCGTGCCATGCCTCTGGGTTTACTGGACCTAGGGGAGGTGTCTCATGGAGGCCACATTCCCACTCCTGCCAGATCATGCCTTGATGCTCAGGCCAAGGAAGTACTTGCCCAAATGACTGAGCAGCCTCTTCCATGGCCTGGGCTGGCCTTGTCCTTGGGTCAGTGCTTCTGAAACCTGAATTCACCACTGGTGTAAGTGCCCCCACACCTGAGGGGTGGCCAAGGGACAGCAAGGAGTTTGGACAGTCCTTGGATATGCGGATGGGTGTTTACAAGTATGTAAAAGATCAAAGATCCTCTTAGGTCAGGAGAGAGCCAAGCGTGGGGAAGACGGGTGGGAAGCAGGCTGTGGGATGGTAATAAACTGACCCCCTCCTTTGGAATATGAACACTGAGGAGTCCAGGAATTTCCCAGTCATCAGAGAATATATTTACCAAGGTTGCAAGGTAGGACCTATTTTATTAAAATGTTTGGTAACTGATTTGAAATTTACATTTTGACCTGTGATACGTGGGGCTCCATTTGTGCTCTTACCTTCAGCCACACAAATGTTGAGGGTGAGAAGGGCTGAAAATTCCTGGGCTCTGGGAGATTGAGTTGTCTCTAAACCTACTATACTTTAGTGTACTTCCACACTTTGAGAAGGTAGATGTTGGAGCTGACTGCAACTAAATGTTCAGTTAAATAATAAAGCCAACAGACCCACCGAACCTGACTGCTATTTTAAGTGCTGCTGAATGCACACATTGACTGGGTAGTATCCATTCTCAGTTCCCAGTATTTCGTGCAGAGGGAGCACGGCTCCCTTAACTTAGTCAACTCAGCCTAGCACGCGGAATGGCTCAATGTGGTTCATTTAATTAAGGCAGCAACTAATAACCAAAATAGATGATGATTATATCTTTGTATATAATGTTACAATATTTATAATAAGAATTATTATCATCATCATCATGGAAGTTTCCATCTTGAACACCTATAGTTCACTTAATCAGCAAATATTTCATGGTCCTCCACTCTTAGCCAAGAACTATTCTAGGACTACAGGATATAGTGTGAAAAAGACAGACAGGCTGTGTGCAAAAGCAGTCGATGCCCTATGCACAGAAAGGCATCTCCCGGTTAGTACTAGTAATTCAGAAATTTCTGGAATTTAGACCTAGTCCAGGGTATGGCTAAGCAGGAGCGTATTTCCCATTATTTCAAATAGGAAAAATTACAATGCATTTTATTTTGGCCCAGATCCCCACATTTACTAAAAAATAGTGAAGCTCTTGTAAGTAAGAACCACCCTGTTAAAATGCAAAATACTGAAAACATCACTTCATTATTAAGCAATTAACACGACTGCTGATAAACGGTTCCTTCACCAGCAACAGCGAAGCTTCTTAGAAGCACCAAGAAGTTGGGGAACACATGGCACTCACCCCCTTGGCTGAGATGATGCGCACTGCAGAATTCCCCAAGTGAGTCTCCTTGCAGCGAGTTCTGGACCAGTGTCTTCACCACAAGCAAGGAGAAGCCCTCATAAAGTGCACGAGACCACGGTTTTCAGACATCAGCTAATCGGCAGTGCAGGACGGTGATAGCTGAGAGAAATGCAACAAGCAAGGAGAGGCTTTTACATTCCCATATATTTATAATCCCAATGTATTAGGCCAGTTAAGAGGGACCCTTGTGGGAAGGGGAAGCTGGAAGGGAAGATGTCTCAGTGAGATGAGGGAGCAGACACCTGAGTCTAATGAAAATTTTTAAAAATATTTTATTTAAAGTATTTGAAATGCTACCTACATTCTAATTTTAATTATGTGACAGTTATAGGCATATGGAAAAAAATGAATGGAAAAATAGCAAATTGCTACAAATGGTCATGTCCAAGGGATACAATTATGAGTTTTTTGGCAAATTGTTTGTAATATAATTAATATGACTTTTTTAAAGGAAAAAGTGTATCATTATTAGCATATCAATACCACATTGAATCTTCACAAATATAACTCAAAAGAAATATATTCTTCACCTAATTTATATAAATTGGTTGACCAAGCTTTGATCTGAAGTGTTTACACAATGGTTAAATTAGAATGAGTTTTACTTTTTAAAATGGGCTTGCATGGCCAAGTGAAGTGAAAACCGTGGGCTAATTATGTGGTAAATTCAATTAGTGTAGCCACCTAATCTAAATTATTCAGGCTCATTGTAACTCCAAGAAAACGAGCCACCCTGCCCAGGACCCAGCCATGTGCAAATAGAGGGCTGGTAAATCCTGCTAATGGTAATTAACAAAATTGATAATTTTCTTCTTATTCTAACAGCTCTCTTTTTATTTGTGGGTGTGCGAAGCATCAGATAATTTCACCAGTGGGTTTATTTTTTTAAAAAAAGAACAGACTGAAAAACTCATTCCTGTATCCACTGAATTTTATACATGTAACTCACCCACAACTGAATATTCTCAGAATTATCTGCATATGCCATGGGTGGCTGGAACCATAGGTCAGGGGAAGTTGGGGACAAGATACTTCTCCTCCTGTTTGGGATTTAAACTGCTGAGGTAAGAAAACGTACAGGCCAGGCCCATTTTCAGTTTGCTAGCAGAGCAATTTGCCTTGTGTCAATTTGAGATCAATCCCATACCCCTGGAACAGTCTGGGATTAAAAAGAAAAGAGAAACTATCTAGGACTTCTGCGCAAATGTCTAAGCTGCTAATCTTAACTTCCTCCTTCCCTGATGGAAAATAGTGTCAAAGTGCCATCTTGGGAAATAGAAGCTCTGTCTCCCTTGTGATTATACTGGAAACCCTGGATAATCCGAGATAATCTCCCCACCTCTAGATTGTTAATTTAATCACACCTTCAAAGTACTCTTTGCCATGTAAGGTAACGTTGACAGATTCTAGGATCGGATACTTTTGCCGTTACGCAGCTTACTGCAGACACGTGACTGGGTCTGGGGTGGCAGTGGTCGTGAAGGTGGCGTCACTGCAGACAGTAGCAGAAATGCTGACAAGTTCCACGCTCTTAGTACAAACTGGGGTGGTGGTGCTGGCGGTGGCAGTGATGTTGATGCTGGCAACACTGGAGGTGGTGTTAATGGTGGTGTTAACGTGAGCATCACGGCAGGACTAGGGACATTAGTGAAGGGGGTTTAGTCTCAGTGATGGATTAGACATCACAATACAGAGAGTCCCCTTGACTACTGACTCCAAAGGACAGACCAGGATGCCCTAAATGGACCCACGTGGCCTTCAACAAGTAATGTCAGTGGGTTGAGTAGCTGAGAGTAGCAGCTGAGGGAGTGAGAGAGAAAGTCTCACATTAGTCAGGGAATAAGATTGCCAAGAAGATTTCTTCATGAAAGAATCTACGAACCCAATTTCCTAGGCTCCAGCTCCCGAAGGCATTGGCGCATCCTTCCTGGGGTAAACGCTTCTGCTCCGGATCTAAGGCCTCAGGCATCTGGAGCCGGGATGTGGATTTTGATATTAGCCTCCACAGCTCACTGGGAAGATGACAATGCACCAGACCAGTGGTAGGGAAGGGCGCTGTATTGCAAACCGCTCCATCTTGACACGTGGGTGCACTGGAAGCGCCCCCAGCTCTACCACCCTGTGGACGCAAGTTTCCCAGGGAGAAGCTCCATCCATCACCTGCAAACATGCCGCAGGTTGAGGCTCTGCTCTCGCCCTTGCTTCAGCATGTTCAGCGCCCTGTCCTGGGAAGTCTGCCTTTATTAGACGTCTACTATAACTGACATCTTGTTGCAGGGGGGTGGCGAATAGATGCATTAGACAGATGATCTTCATTGGCTTTCTTCCAAGAGAATTTCTTTTTTTTTTTAGGAAGAGACAGCTGAAATTCATTCACATTTACAATTAGTAAAACTTTCTTTCATTATAGAAATGCTTGCTGAAACAGCAGCCACATCAGGGTGACAAATCCTGTTATCATGCTTTCTGCCATTGTCTCCCCCAAAGACGCCTATTGAGAGCATTGTCTGGGTGTGTGTATGAGACTGACAATCAAGCTCCAGGCAGAGTCGGGGGAGGATGCAGCCTGCTCCAAAGTGCCTGTGTGCGTGCGTGCGTGTGCGTGTGCGTGCATGTGTGTGTGTGTGTGTGTGTGTGGCGGTTCAGTAGAGAGATCTAAGATTCTGGAAAAATCTGAAGACGTACTACACACGCTAATAAGATCAGTCACCAGGCATTGCTGGGATTCTCATGCTTCGTGCCTTTAGTTTTCCATTTTCAGCTATTTTTTTCTCAGCAATGGCAGGTGCTATTCGTCCATCAGGCTGTTACTGGGCGACATGAGGGTTGTGGGGAGAGGTCTTTTTTTTTTCAAGTGAGCAGTTAACAGCTGAGCTCACATGGCTGACAATAGAATCGTGAAGCAGGGCACAAAGAAAAGAGTGTAAAGATTATCCCTTAAGAGTCTCACAGAATGAATTGCTTCCCGAGGGACTGAGAAGGAGCCACTTGCCTTGGCCCTGGCATCCCATGTCACCCAGCTGAGGGGAACCAGGTGGACCATCTCAGTCTGGCACAGGCAGACCACTGAGTCTGCCCAACTTAAAAGTATTTCTGTCTATGGAAATGAAGGAGAAATAGGTGAGACCTTCAGATGTTGATGGAAGGAGAGAAGGGAGAGAAAGTGGAGCAGGAGAAGCATCAGTGAAGCAGTGCTGATCATTGCTGTTTCTGTTCTCATGGGACGTGAGTCTCATTTTCTTTCATCCGATGAACTGCCTGCGGGATGCTGTTGAAATATCTTTGTTCATTTATTGAATGGTCCAACGTGTGCCATGTTGTTTTCATCGTGACTGCTGACAGTTCCTTTCTCTTTTGCCAATTCACCCAGAAGCATGTTGGCTAGTACAATCTGTGCCCATTGCGTTTTCCAGGGAGTTCACTCTAGTTCTGAAACCATGACTCCAGCCCAGTGAAACCTGCTGTCCTGAGAGGCAGCCTTACTCTGATTGAGACAGAGCCATGTGCTTGCTGTCATGGTTTCCCTGGGGTGTATCAGGGCAGCCATACCATATGAGGTTGGGAGGTGAAGCCATAAATAATGACGTTTGAATGAGACTACTCAAACTGTGACATCAGAAAATCTCCTGCCCATGGGACCCTAAGGTGACTGGAGTGAAGTCTGAACTCTGCATGGCATTGTCACTGATACTTTTTCAAGGTTTCATGCTTGGCTGAGACCAAGAAATTAAGGGTCTTCCCAGATCATAAACAGCATGAGGGTACAAACCCATTTCCGTCATGATTGCCTCCGAGTCAGCATGTTCCTAGCACATAGTTGGTGCTCAATAAATTTTTATCATGTGAATGAATGGATTACTGAATTTAACTCAGATTTGCCACTTATTGTGTGACAGTGATAACTTTCATGTTTATACTAAATACCACACACTCAGCACCGTAGGGACAACATCACATAAAATAGTGTCACTGCTTTCAAAAAGCCTAGACTTGAGGATAGGACATAGAGATATAAACCAACAGACCTTATAGAGCTCGTTAAAAACATGCTGAGACTTACTTCACTTAGAAAGGCAATCTTCAGGTCCATCCATGTTGCTGCAAACGGCATCATTTTACTCTTTTTTAGGGCTGAGTAGTATTCCATTGTGTATATATACCACATCTTCTTTATCCTGTCATCAGCTGAGAACAAACTTATGGTTACCAGGGGGCAAAGTGGGTGGGAAGGGACAAATCAGGAGTTTGAAATTTACACCTCTTGGGGAATGATGGAAATGTCAGCTGTCTTGATTGTGGTGGTGGTTTCTTCGGTGTACACATCTATCAAAACTCATCAAATTGTACATCTGAAATATGTGCAGTTTACTGTACAGGAATTATACCACAATAAAAGTGATTTTTTAAAAAAATATGCTCAGAGTAAAAGAGAAAACAGTTCTATATGAGAGGGAGGGTCAGGAAAATCATTTTCCGTGAGGTGACTTTTGAACTGAGTTTTAGAAGATGAATAGGAATGAACCGGGTGTCCAGGCCCTTGATGTGCCAGCCCTAAACTTGACTCTACCCCGTCACTGTCACTGCAGTGCCCCTTCCACAGCATGGGTGCACCTGCTTGGATGGATACCAGCTCATTTCAATTGACCTCCTAACACCATCAGCTAAAATATTAGCCCTAGAGACCTTCCATTCTCTCATCCCAAACTCCTCTGGCCTCCCCATCACCCACCTCTGTCCAAATGAGCAGAAAAGCCAAGGGATGGATCCCAGAGGTGTCTGCATTCAGCGATCTAAGGAAACAAGGTACTTACTCTGTAAATGTAGCTCCCAGACAAGTCTCCAAGGCCCCACTTCTAACCGATTTCCTAACTTTAACCGTCTCTTGTATAGAAATTATAGAACCTCCACTGCTGTAGCAAATTTTAATTGCAGCCTCTCAAACTCCCAGTTCATGGAAAACAAATTATATCCTCAAACTCACTAGGAGTTACTTTGTCTCCAACATGGCCTTTACCAAAATTATAATGCTTCCTCCCTTATACCCTTCCTGATGAAGACCTCTTATATTCCTGACACCTGTAGCCCCACAGGCTTCATGAGGAGAGTTTGATATTACTCTTGATTTGCATAGCTGTTTCCAAATTATAACACCTTTGAGGCACTTGGCATCTGGTCACCTACCACTACCTTTCTTGTCACTGTCTCTACCAACTTTTTTATTATGTCCCTCATTAATTACAAATATTAGCATATGACTCACAGCTTTAGTTCAAATTTGGCCGCCATCCTAGGTAGCTCCCGTGAATGTGTGAAAGACCCATTCCACATCCAAATCTCACAGCTCCGGGGTGAGGGTGCAGCTCAGTGGCAGAGCGCATGCTTAGCACACACGAGGTCCCGGGTTCGATCCCCAGTGCCTCTGTTCAAGTAAATAAGTGAAATAAGTAAATGGAGTAAATACACCTCGTGGAGCAACGACGTGGTTTCCTTTCCTCACGGAACTACGTGTTAGGTCTGTGGGAAGGAGCTGCCAGGCAGAGCTTCTAAATAAACTATGAAAAATCTAGTGGTCAAACTTTTTTTATCTTAAAAAAATAAAAACACTCTGCTTCTCAAATTTGTCATCATTCTGAATCATTCTGACATGTAATATCAAACTTCAGTGATTAATTCTTTGTCAGCACATTCCCATGATTCCCAACCTGTCCATCTCTCGTGTCCCTGTTCCCACCACCCCTGCACTTTCTGCAGCGGGGCCCGCACATCCCCAGGTCACTTCCCTGTGTCTCGATCATAGAGTCTTCCAGCCTCACTCCGTTCCCTGACCAGCCATGACCTATGGTGATGACCTCAATCTCCTGTCAACAGTCACTCAGCATCCTCACAGTCCTTACACTCCTGCAGATCTCAACCCCATCCCCGGGACACTGCCATAATTCATCTTCTCTACTCCTAAATCCAGACCCTGAGCACTGCCTGAGGAAATCCCACTAGCCGTGGGGAGCAGTCACACATAAAACAGTGTCTCCAGCCCCCTGTGGGCCCTTGTCACCACACGACGTTCCTTTACTGGTCCTTGGTTCTTGGTCCAAACTATCGATGCCCCCTTTTTTTTTCAGGGTTCAAATTTTTATTTATGTGTCTCTTTTTCTTTTTTTTTTTTTATGTGTTTATTGGCCATTTGTATATCTTTTTTTTTTTTTACCTTTTTTTATTGAGTTATAGTCATTTTACAATGTGGTGTCAAATTCCAGGGTAAAGCACAATTTTTCAGTTATACATGAACATACGTATATTCATTGTCACATTTTTTTCGCTGTGAGCTACCACAAGATCTTGTTTATATTTCCCTGTGCTGTACAGTATAATTGATGCCCCTTGAAATGGTTAATCTTATGTGTTGGCTTGACTCCCCTATGGTCAGGCAGCAGTCTAGGTGGTGCTGGGAAGGCATGCTTTAGGTGTTACTAACAGTTTAATCAGTAGGCTTTGAGTAAAGCAGATTATCTTTCCTAATGTGGGTAAGCATCATCCAACCAGCTCAAAATTTTAAAAGACTGACGTCACCTAAGGAAGAAGGAATTTTACCCCCACTGGCTTTGGAGTGAAGATTGTCAACTTTTCTATCCACTTCCAGTCTGCACAGCAGATTTCAGACTTGCCAGCCCCTTCAACTGCCTGAGCCAACTCCTTAAAACTTCTCTCCTTATTATATACACACACATCATATGTACATATATACATCATATGTAATATATACTATAATATATAATAGAATATCTGGAGCTCACTGACTAATACATTACTCAGCAACGATTGAAAAACCTGCTGCTCTCCTCACCCCTTCCCAGTCCCCAGCCCTCTCACTTTCAGGGGGCCTTGCTTGCTGCACCCGGAAGGCTTAGTCCACCCAGCCTGACCTGACTCGACCGCACAGCCAGGCGTCCACTGCCCAGGTAACGTCTCTCCTTGACATTTAAAGACAAATATTTGGACCGTAATTATACGTCTGTGATGAGTACCAAAGTGTTTTACCAAGGTGGTGATGGTTTATGTATCCTTTGAATCTGTGATTGAACGAGAAAACCAAACAAAAAACTTGAAGGAGACTGGTGAATTGCTGACCTCGTTAATGGCTGGTGCCACCACCTGAACCACAGAATATGGTTCAAGAAAAGTACAATCAGGAGGGGAAGGTGGGCAGAGGAGGGGGAGGAAGAGGCCGCTAGTGGTAAAAAGACTGAAATGTGCAGATGCACACCATCTCTGAGGTTTTCTCTCTTCTAAAATCCAAGGATTTGGACCCATTCTTGAATGAGATACAGACTAGGAACCAAAATAAAGAAGAATAGAATCATAGAAACATCTGCGGTCAGCCGCATGCCCATTTCCTAGGACTGCTGTGGGCTAAGTGACCTCACAAGGCCCTGCAGTGTTTAGATGTGATGACCCTATGGATATTATCAGATATTAAATACAGGACCAAAGACAAAGAAGCCAAGGCAAACCTACTGAAAGTCAGAGGGCGAATTGCAATAAGAGTGCATTTTCTTCCTTGTTCTGACGAACTGGGAGCTGGCTGTCTAAATCACAGGAAACCCGTTATAAAAGGCACCCCATGCACAGCCCGAAGGACCTCTTCTTGAGTTTCTTCGTTTTCCTCCTTCCCATCATATGGTCTGTATCTTCGTTTATTGATTTCAGTGCCTTCTGTTGTTCCCACCTGAGTAGGACATGCTTCAGGGCTAAACCTGGCAACCAACTCTTGACCAGTGACCGGTGACAGCTGACAGGAGATAAACGGGCGGGATGACCCCTGGTGTTGCCGAGCAGTCCTCTCATAACTGGGCCTTGAGACACAGTCACTCTCCTCGTGGCCCTGAGCGTGCAGAGAAGAGGGTTTGCTGCTGTGTCCCTCCAGCTGCCCTTTGAAGGAGGGCACCGGCTTTCAAGGGCAGACTCGTTGTTGCTGTGTTTTCTGAGTGCAGGGTCTTCTTGACCCTTCAGCTCGACAACCACCGGGTCACAAACCACAGTACCCTACAGGAGTTCTGCTTGTAGGATATGACAGATGTAAATATCGGGTTTAAAATAAATAAACAAATAGGAGGTGAGGACCTCAGGTTGCTGAAAATCAACCGCGACAAAGGGAAGGAAGAAAAGAATGAGGTGGAGGAGGACAAGAAGGAGGATGGGGAAGAAAGCAAAGAAACATTTAGTAAATGCCTACTGCATGCCGGTGACCGAGGTGACCCTTGCTTTTAGAGCATCTAACCTTCTGAGGTTCATCCTTCCTTACTGTCTTGTGATTACAGATAAGGACACCAAAGCTCAGGGACTAACTAACCTGCCCACATGCACATTGATACTGAGCATCAGGCTCTACCACACTCGATTCAGGCTGAGAAAGTCAGCAGGGAAAGACTGGTTGTGGGTAACGAGTTTACCGAAGTTTAGGAAAAAACTACAGGAACTTGCATCCTTGGTGTTTCAAACCCATCCAATTAAGTCAACTTACAGAACCCTGCAGCACCAAACTCTCAGGAAAACATCACACAAATTTCCTGCTGTCTGGGCTAGCAGAGTATTTACATACACCATGATCAATTAGTTAAACGCTACTGAAATTGTAACTCCTCCGGAATGTGTTTTACTGGTTAAGGAAAAATAGTAGATGCAGATCTGTCATTACCGAGATAAAGATACATAGACACAGATATATTACAGTACTTTGAAAGTAACAAGGCATAAAACACTAGAAAATGCTACAAAGAACACAAAATTTTAAAAATATTTCTTTTCACTGTGAATGTCACAGATCTGCAGTACTTCCCCGGCTGAGGCAGAATGAGTGCATCTAACAACATCATTGCCAGCTAAGGCGAACCCACAAGTCAATACCGGGATCTGGGAGTCTTCTGTCTCCATGATCACTTTGACCTCAGTTGTAACTGTGGCTACCGCGAGCCTAAAACTTGACAACCACACAGCACTGGGCAGCTCACAAAGTGCTTTTTCATATCATCTCATTTAATCCTAATAAGTACATTAGATTTCTGTCACTCCCTTATGAGGCTCTGAAAAATGGACTTGCCCCAAATCACATCAGTAACAGGTATCAGAGCCGGGATTCCAACCTAAGTTCCCTGCTTCCACTAAAATACTACGTTTACCAGAATATTTGTGAGAGTTCATAATATATTTATTCTCTGATGATAAAACCACTTACATAAGGCTCTTCATGCGACTTCACTGAAAACTTCATCCCGTCTTAATGGTGATGCCAAATAGCTTCAGTTAAAGTAGGTTGTATTAGCTATTTTGTGACGACATTTTAGAGTTCATGAGAAACCCTCAGGCATAAAGGAAAACCCTAATCGCTCCTCTAGCTTCCTGGTGACTGTCTAGGTTAGGGAAGGAGTGTTAGAGTGTGGAGCATTTTGTATCTGTCGTCTGATAAGCAGCTTGATAACCAGAAGCTGAATCCAAAAAGTTCATCTTGAATTGCACTCGGGGCTGCGATGTGTCTCTCCACATATCTGTGTATGTGTACGCAAATAAGAAGTATGTAGATGCATGTATATTTATATCTATACACATATGTATTTATATATACATAGTAATATGTAAATACGGGTGCCACTTCCTAAATATCAAAACGTGCAATCTGCATGAGTTCTGTTACCATGTAGAGTGTGAGGAGTGTGACAGATCGCCTGGTGAAATGTTACCCATGCTATACACAAGACAAAATTAACATCACTCCCTCCCCGAGCTTATTAAAAAAAAAAAAATAGGAGAATGAAATAAGCTAAAATTCCCCGTTGAAAATCAAACAACATGGCTTTCTTCTGAAAGTTTCTCATTGTTCTGACAGAAAGCAGGAATCGTTTAGACCCCTGAAATCACTGTTCGTGGAAGGTGTCTGCAGACACACCTGGGTTTAGATGTCTGCGCTTTGGAAAAGTGAATGCGCTCGGCACTCCCCTTCCCAGCCGGGTCTTCTCTTTGCACTTGACCTTCACTGGCACATTAGCTATAAGCCCATTACCAGCCTCCTGCTGGGAGAAAACCGGGACAAACCCTGCGTATTAGAAACCATCATGTTGCACCCAGCTCCCTAAGAACCTTCTAAACATTTCTGGGCTTTCTCTTGGAGCATTTCCTTCTAACCGCCCACCTATGACTGCAGAACTTGGAAACTTGTCCCGGGGCTACTGGAATGTTCTGCTCGCACAGAGGGCTTTTCCTGGATATAAAACAGGTAAAACAACAAGGACCTACTGTATAGCACAGGGAACCATGTTCAATTTCTTGTAAGGAGCCCTAATGAAAAAGAAACTGAAAACAAATACATACATGTATGTGTAAGTATAACTGAATCGCTTTGCTACAGACCTGAAACTAACATGGCGAGTCAACTACACTTCAATAAAAAATACGAATAAAAAAAGTGCCCGGAGGTTACAGTTCCCTGAAGCCCATCAGTCAATGACTGACAGGTGGAGGAGTGTGAAAGGCTCTTGCCTGAGTTGGGACAAAACGGAAGTGGAATTTACACTGCGGGGCTGCCCTGCAGGGTCAGGCTGAGACCGGGACTTGGCTTGGAATCACACCCCTGCTCAGCCTCCTACCGTTCCTGGTCCTGCCGTCCTCCCTTTCCTTCCAGGGTCTCCTGGGAGCACATGTTTTTTTTTTTAACCAGGAGCAGGTAGGGTGGTGTCCGAGGGATGCTGCCCTGCAGGCTCACATTCTTAGTAGGTTACTTGCCTTGCACAGGGTCTGCTCCTCTTCCTCCTCCTCCAACACTTCCTCCTTCTGCTCCTCCTTCCTCTTTTTTTTCTTCTTCTCCTCCACCTCCTCCTCCTTTGTTTTGTGCTTCCTCATCCTAATTCTTTGGAAAAATTAACTTCTGGTATATAAATTGATAAATTCATGAGAACTAAGACTTGTGGAACACTCACTATCAACTATCGCTCCATGTATTAAACGTACTATTATTACCTTCACTTCACAGAAGATGAAATTGAGGCCTCCCTATAAATTGAGGCAGAGAGATTAAGTAACTTGTTTAAGGTCACACAGCTAGGATTTGAAGGCAGGAATTCTGGCTTCAGGGTCTATGATTTTTTCAGCTCATCATTCTTTAGAAACAGGCTTTGCTTTCTGAATCCCAGATCAAAGTCTCTCCCAGATGTTAAGAATTTAGAAAAGGTTCTGAATTTTCTGTGCCTCAGTTTCTCTCCCTCTTACATTCTTTCTGTAAAATCGAGCTTCCTTGCAGCTTGTTTTCACAAACTAACAGAAGAGTTTTATAAATGCTATAATTTTACTAAACTTTTACTTGGAGAAAAATGTAAAGCCAGTTGCAACTTCTGTCAAATGTTAAATTATTCCTTTGCTAAACAAATCTGATGATCTGGCAATCATCCATTGCTTCTGCTTTTTAAGTTATTGCCAAAATATTAAACAGCATTCAATTTCCAAGTTGTCCAAAGATATTTCCTTTGGTGCTGGAATAATGAGTATATTGCCATCGTGCTGCATTGCCTAGCAGCAAGTGACGTGGACATGGAGGCGTGGCTTGACATCATTTATAAAGATTAATTCAGCAGCAATTTTTGCTTATGAATGTGAAGGAAATGTCACACCAAGTCACTATGACTAAGAATTTGGGTTACAAACGTCATGAAAAAGATGGCACTTGCATATTTCTGTAGAAATGAGGACCAGGGTAAACAATTTCTGTGTTAATGAAATCAAAAGTCAAAGCAATCTGATAGAGTTACCATGAAATAAATATGGGAAGGGGGCAGATTAGGGACTAGCATTTCAGGGGTATGTTATTCCAATGGGGAGATATTCTGGTGGAAGCCAGTCAGACACCGTGGTGTCCAGGCACTGGTACCTGAGCCAACACATGGTGGAAAGGGGTGGGCGGTCTTGGCTGGTGTGTGACTCTGAGCAAGTTTTATAACTTTTCTACCTTAGACCCCTTTTATACACATCAAGTAATTTAAACAAGAAGCCACCCGATCTTATCCAGATCCATGAATCTTCAATTGTTAAAGCTTGTATGTTTACTTTCATTTGAGTTTTGAGTGGAGAGAAGCACCAAGGCTTCAAGCTTCTAGTTGTTAAATGTGTACTGGCTCATGCTTTGGACAGTCACCCTTGTAGAGTCCGATGGTATATTCTCAATATATACATACCAGGCAGCCCTTGTGATCCACCAATCTGCAAATCAGCTGACATGTTCCGCTGGTCTGTTAAATTATAAGGTGTCCTGGAGCAATACACCTGCTGTTCGTCAGCCACAGCCACCTGCCACAGGTGTCTGTGGGTCTACAACTTTCAGATGACCTTCTACAAGGGATGGGAGAGCAAGATGAGAGAAAGGAGGTGATGGTAATGTGAATGCTACTGGACAAAAGATGCCTGCACTTGGCTGATGGCTTGAAAAAGAGTCCCTAGCGCTTTCTCTCCATTGGAAGTTAGCCGTCTGTGGGGCATGTACCTGTGAGCCTGAATTCATGCATTGAAAAGGAAAAGGGGAACCACCATGGGCTTTCATTCTGTGTGATGTTAACTCAGTTTTTCTGGGCATGGGACAGAGATTTACGCAAAACATTGCAAAACACTTTCTCTCCTACAAAAGAGAAGATCGGCTGGCTGGGCACGAATATGCACTCTTTTTGCTTATACCTGTCAGGATGTATTAGTGCTACTTCTCTGTGCCAGACAGTCTTCAAAAGGCAGGGGCCACAGCAGGGAGAAAGACAACGTCCCTGCTCTCAAGGAGCTCACATTCTCTTAGGAGAAACAGACAAGTAAACTGTTAAACAATGTAAGTTCCACCAGTGGTCAGTGCTAGGAAGCAAGATGAATCACAGAGAAAGATGGGAGAGGAAAAGTTGTTATTTTATGTCGGGTAGCCTGGGAAGTCCTTTCAGAGGTGTCCGTGGAGCAAAGATATGAGTGATGACAGCTGTGCAGGGACCCAGGGGCAGAGTCGTCCAGGAAGAGGAAATAGCAGGTATGAACGTCCCAGAGGGGAACGTGAGTGCGGGCTGTTCCAGCCATGAGTCTAACCACGGCTGATGGGCACAAAGTCTTGGGGACAGAAGGAGAAAAGAACAGCAGAAAAACAGAGAGGGAAAAATTCACACAGGACCACCCTGTATGTCAGAGTAAAGATTTAGAATTTTATCCAAAATGAAGTGAGAAGCAGTGGGTTTTGAGCAGGGGAATGACACAATCTGACTTGCATTTTTTCTTTTTTATTGAAGAATAGTCAGTTACAGTGTGTCAATTTCTGGTGTACCGCACCATGTCCCAGTCATGTACATATGTACCCATATTTGTTTTCATATTCTTTTTCATTAAAGGTTATTACCAGATACCGAAAATAATTCTTTGAGCTCTACAGAAGAAATTTGGTTTTTTTACGTATTTTTTAATATAGTGGTTAACATTTGCAAATCTCAAACTCCCAAATTTAGCCCTTCCCACCCCCTTTCTCTGGTAACCATAAGCTTGTTACTACGTCTATGAGTCTGTGTCTTCTGTAGATGAGTTCATTGGTGCCCTCTACGTTCTTTCTTTTTTTTTTTATTTAGATTGCACAAATGAGTGATAGCATATGGTATTTTTTCTTTCTCTTTCTGGCTTACTTCACTTAGAATGACGATCTCCAGGTCTATCCATGTTGCTGCAAATGGCTTTAGAGTCACTTGGCTGTGTGTAAAGTAGACCTGAGTGAACAAGAGAGGAGGCAGGACAACCAGCGAGGAGGCTATTGCAGTGATCCGGGTGAGAGATACTGGTGGCTTGGACCCGGATGACAGCAGAAGCCGTGAGAATTTACTTTTCTAAATATGTTTTTCACGTGGAGCCAACAGCCATCTATTTGCTGCTGGATTGGATGGGGAGGGTAAGGAAGAAAGAGGAAGTAACAATAAGTCCTGGATCTTTGACCCGAGAGAGGAGAATGGCTTAACAACGATGTTACTAAATCTTTTTTTTTTTAATGGGGAAGAATCAAGATGAAAAGATCAAAAGTTCCATTAGGACTTGTTTCATTCAAAACACTGAGGAGATGCTAAAGGGAAGATATTAAGTAGGCACTGGGACACAGGAGTCTGGTACCCTGAAGAACAGTCAGGGTAGAAGCACAAATCTGGGACTCCTTAGTGGGGCGTGATGTTTAAAACTCTGCATTCGATGAGATGCAGCCTCTACAGAGAGAACGGAGATGGGGAGGTGGGCGGGACCTGCGACTTGAGCCCTGGAGAAAAGCCCACCGTTTCCTGCACGTGAGGAGGAGGAAGAGATCAGCAACGTGTGGTGTCTCAGCGTTCAGGAGGAGACCACGTTACAAGCAACAAAAGACGTCAGATCAAAGTCAAGAGTGAGCTGCTGGTGCCAAGCAACACTGAGTACGGAAGAGGTGGCTGGATTTAGTGAGATGAGGGTCGAAAGGGAGGTGCAGTGGTGAGATCAAATCTGACTGGGCCAGATTAAAGAGAGGAGCGTGGAGGAGGGAAACTCAGAATATGAGAATACCAGTTCTTCTTGTATGTCTGCCACAAAAGGGAACAAAAAAAAATGGGACTTTAACCTAAGGTAAATATGGACTCAAGCATGGTTGTTTGTTTGTTTGGAAGCTCTTTTAGCATCATTTTAGCTTTTGGGGAAAGGAGGGACCATTGATCAAGCAACAGAGACTCAGCCAAGGCAGTAGTGCAGCAAAACCCCAAAACAGTGAGAGGGAACGGGACACGTTGATCTTCAGGAGGAAGAGCAGTTAATTTGGGTCTGGATGCAGGTTGGTAGATCAGAAGGCAGCAGACAAGACCATCCTGGGTTTCCGCTCTGTATTCTCATTTGTCGGTGGCACAAACTTACTGCCACTGCTCAGTTTGACTTCTCTTCTTTAGCCTTTTAGGTCCTGATGGCATTTTATATTTTATATAGTTTCTGTATGATGTTTGGCCTATGGTGATGCATTTAGTCTTTTATAAAGACTTTTTAGTACTGAGACATTTAACATTCCTAATTTCTGCCAAAGCCAAAACTCCATTAAAAAAGTCCATTAAAAATTCAGAAAAGTAACTGGACTTCTAATGCACTCCCAAAATGCCGGCAGAGAGGTGCTTAGTGTCCCAGGAATGTCTTCCCTCTTGTTCTCTATTGAAGATCCTCTGGCTTCTTTTATTAGAATCAAAAAGTGTCTGGCTCGGCTATCAGAGGGGGGGCGTGTACATAGCCAATGCCATTAGTCAGAATAAAAGCAGCTTCTAGGTTACCCTGAGATGGACAGAAAGAGAACTCTGTGGATGCTTCCTGCTTAATTCCATTGATTTCACTTCTCCCCTTCAAAGGCCAGCAGCCTACAATTCCACTTTTTAACCATTTCATAGCTATCATCGCCTGGGCCACAGCCGCAGACAGGCAGACGACAAAAGATTTTTGTAATGGTTTCTGGATTATTATGATAGCTATTGACTTGATTTTCTTTCAAAAACAATTTCATAGTTGACAGCCCTACTCTGAGTCTTCAAAAGAGGCAGATTCACCATAAAATTGGGGCCAGCCATCAGTCAGTCAGTCAGTGAACCAGCCAGCCAAGCATCCTTAGTTGCATGTAAAACCATCA
This sequence comes from Camelus ferus, assembly GCF_009834535.1. Taxonomy (NCBI): domain Eukaryota; kingdom Metazoa; phylum Chordata; class Mammalia; order Artiodactyla; family Camelidae; genus Camelus; species Camelus ferus. Next base: position 35,664,422 of record NC_045720.1, on the reverse strand, counting down.
CTGCTCTGCTCCTTAACTGTTTCCAGAAGTCTGGCTCCCAACCCTTTGGCTTTGTTTCCTTTTTCCTGCTGATTCAGTTTGCCTGGTTTTGAGCGTGATCAGTACTTGGCTTGTGAGAACCTTCTGGACTTTCCTTCTGAGTGCTTTTCCAGACACCCCTCTCAACCTGGATTAGACAGCCAGAGTATACAGTCCACAGCCTTCAGGAAGTTCTAACTTTCTTCAGGATTAGGGAAATCTTTGGGCTGATCTATATGTACTATTGCAATATTTAAATTCAGAGAAAGGAAATTTATTGAAGATTGGAGCATCTGGAGAAAATTTAGCTGATGGACGTTCTTTACGAATTGGTGTATATGATAATTGAACAGCTCACAAAGGTTAGCAATTTATATTTAGCTTATATTATAATAGCTAACCACTAAGCTCCTTGTGCTCTTTATCTGCTGAAATGCTCACAACACGTCTGCAACATGGATTATCCCCATTTTACAAATATGGTGACTGAGGCTCAGAAACCTCAAGTGACTTGCCCAGAGTCACATAGTTGGAAAGTGGCAGAACTAAGACTCAGACCAAGTTGTTCTGAAACAAACTTACTCTCTTAACGGCCACACTCATTGCCACAAAAGACACGCACATCCCAGCCCTTGCACGGGTCTCCTCACTAACGCTCGCCCACATGTTGACATCAACGACGCAGAGGAGCAGAATGTGAAGCATCAGTAACAAAATACCGGGCTGGAGCTCCTGTTCAGATTGCTTCATTTCGTATCTTAAAATAATTTTTCATAAATTCATTTTTTGTGTCCAGATACTTACCCGAGAATCAAACCACCATTAGAAGACATGTAGCTGCGACAGAGGGACATTTCTATGTAGATTGGGTGTTTCCCTCACCCCACACTTACTTTAAATCACAACCATCGACAGATTGCGCAGTCAACAACAGCAATTATCAGTTGCTTTGGCTATTAAGTTGATTTCTTTTTTTTTTTTCCCCAATGCAGATCTTTGTCTGTGGAATCACCTAGCAGACATGACAGGGTTGGGGAATGACGTGTTTAAAGGAACTGGGGTATCACTAGGTCTCCCTTCCCCCCAAATCTGTTGCCTTGATTTAACATTGGAATAGTAGCCTTTCTAAGGCCATCCTGGAGTTTAATTTTCCACTTCCTGAACTAACATCACAATTAAGTCTTCCTCCTTCCTTCAACAGAACCACTGCCATCTTCACCAAAAGCATTTGTTCACAACTTCTCTTCAGGATCTATTCAGCATATTTAGTTAAAATGCTTTCATAAGATTTTTACTAATTTTCACAATAGTGTTTATTATAAATAGTTGAAAAAAGGCAGGAAATTGTGAAGAAAAAAATCTCTCTCAAATTCCCATGACTCTGACATTTTACTGGACTTCATATACATACTCCAGGGAATCACAACCAAAACCCATGAAAGACAGGGCTTTACATGCATTTTAAAGAAAATGATATACAGATATAAATATAATTTTGTTTTCTTTTTTATACTCAACATTACATTATGATTATTTTTCCATTGTCTTATGACATTAAATATCCTTTACAGTCATAATTTTAATAGATATGTTTTTCTTTTTTTAATTGTATTTTCTATAAAAATATGAAAATGAATATATGAATGTATATGCATGACTGGTACATTGTGCTGTACACCAAAAACTGACACATTGTAATTGACTGTACTTCAATTTAAAAAAGTATAAAAAAGTTATGTTTTCTAATCTGTTCCTGATTATAGGGACATGAATGATTTTTATATATGATTCATCGCTGAGCTCTTATTAGTTCTAATAGTTTGTAGATCATCTTAACTTTTCTGTGTGAATAACAAAAATTCTTATTTCTTACTTTCCAGTTCATATACATTTTATTACTTTTTCTTATCATGTTGGAAAAAAACTTCTAGTAGCTTGCTGATCCATAATAATAATAATAATGGGCATCGCGTTTTATTTTTGACATGAACATAGTTCTTTTTCCATCTGACTAAAGTCAGTTAATGCTGTAGGTTACACACACACATACACATACATCATACTATGATTCACTTAAATTATGATTTTTTTGCACTTAAATCCAAATTCTAACACTTACCAGCTATTATCTTGGACAAGTTACTTAACCAATTTATACTTCAGTTCTATCAGCTGGAAATTAGAGTCAAGAATAGGACCTTCTTCATAAGATTGTTGTCAGTATTAATGAAATAGTACAAGCAAAGTGCTCACAACATAATAAATGCTCAATTTAAATACAGCTGTCATTATCTTCATCATTGTAGATGGGGTTAGTTTAAATTTCCTTCCTTGTATTGTCTGGAGTTGGTACCAAGGTTATACAAACATTATAAAAAGAGCTCCCATCCTTTATTGTTTACTGAAACAATTCATATAAGATACAGGCTATTTATTCCTTGAAAGAAAACTCACCTGTAAAATCATCTGTAAAAGCATCTTAATTTTTTCATGGTAGGTTTTTGATTACTGAAATAAATTCCTTAGTATATGCAGATTTTCCAATACTGCTTAGGTCCTCTTTGGCAATTGATAATTATTTTTCACAAAATGATTTAATCATTTTCAAATTTATTGGCATAAGTCATGAATAGTATTTGGTGGAGTTTTTCGTCTCTATGGTAATCTTACGCTCCATTTTATAGTAATCTTATGTTCCATTTTAAAATCTCTAGTATTGCTATTTCTACTTTCTTGCTTTTTTTCCTTGATTGATTTTGCCAGAAGTTTCTCAATGTTATTATTCTTTTCAAAGAAATCAGCTTTTGCTTTTGTCAATTTCTTCTATTGTTTTAAAAACGTTTATTCTTTTAACGTATGTGATTTACATTTCCTTCTTTTTCTTTAGTTTGACTGTGACACTCTTCTTCTAATTACTTGACTTGAAAGCTTAGCTTATAATTTTCAATTTTTCTGCCTTTCTTATGTAGACATTTAAAATTATAAATAGACTCCAGGCACTAATTTAGCTTCATCCCACAAGACTTGATGTTTGGAAGTTCTATTGTTTTCCTTCCAAATACTTTTTTATTTCCATTATGATTTTCTCTTTAATCCACACATTATTTAGAAGTGAGTTTTTTAGTTTCCAAATGCATGGGATTCTTTCGGCTCTGTATTTATTTCCCATTTCTAACCCCTAATATAATTCCATCATAGTAAAAAATACGGTCCTAATTACTCTGACTCCTTGGTATTTTTTGAGATTTGCATTTTGGACTACCATACAGTAACTTTTTTTGGAGGTGTTCCGTATGTGCTTGGTAAGAATGTGAATTTCTGAATTTGTTAGTTACAGGGTTCCATACGTGTTCCTTACAGAAAGCTGATTGCTTGTGCTGTTCTAATAGTCTCTCTCACGTAAATTCAATGTGAATACTGCTTTAACTACATCTGTGTGTCTAGTCTTATGATGTACCCAACTTCCTTTAAGCTCATATTGATCTAGTATATTATCTGGTATATCTTTTGCATGACTTTACCTTCAACCCTTTTTTATCATTATTCTTTGAGCTTGTCTTGTTTAGACTATTTTTTCTCTGGATGAGCCCTTGCCCCCTTTTATCTAGATTAAGGCACTGAAGATACTTGTACTGACTTCAACCATCACTCACTAAGTAGCTCACACACTAGACACTCTGTTAATAATGCAAAATCGAATAAGGTATGATTGCTTTTCCTAAATACTTTCAAAACTAGTGTGTAGACCATTATAAGCAGACAGTTGCAGTATAAAGGGCAAATGCTAAGATGATGGCATGCCCTTGGTAAATATCCCCGGGTGAGGCCGAGCTCTGACTGTTTCCCTATGATGTCTGGTGAGGACTCCCAGTGCTTCCTCCAAGCAAAGTATCTAGGCTCTGTGCACAGTGACTGGCACATGGAAGGCAATTAGCTAAGGCTCTGTGCACAGTGACTGGCACATGGAAGGCAATTAGCTAAGGGCGGTCCAGCCTCATCCCCGCAGCCACTGTCTGGTTCTCAACAGATTCATTCTGATGAACTTAGACATCCTGTAAAAAAACACCAGTGAACATAAGAAATAAAAGTGTGCTTAAGCCACAATTTAAAAAGTAGCATATATGGTTTAACCTGATTCATCAGGAGCACAATTACACAAAAACGTACAGTAGGGTGTGTCATATGACTGGGCCATTATACATGCCTTTAGGGGCCTTGTGAAGCACCAAGCCACAGAGAAGTGCATTAATGGGTCAATAACACATGCTTTGCCTTGTCCAGCAGCTACTGGAATATGGCTATCTTCAGTGAATATATATATATATATATATATAAAATATATATAATTATATATAGTATAATATGTATAATAAAATATATAAATAAAATATAAACATATAATATTATAAATGTATAAATATATAAAAATGTATATAATTTTTTAAAAATATTTTTTAATTCTTAGCATTTCTGTGGTTAGTGATCATTTTAGGGGCAGTCATTCTGTGATACTGATTCTTTAAAATAAAAAACATTATTATCTGGAGACTTCAGGAGTCACTAAGTCATTCCAGCAGACACTTATCCAGGGCCTGCTCTGTGCAAACATGGTTCCATCTCAGATGTGTGGACTGGAGGACACTGGGTGGGGGTCAAGCTGGAAGGCTCAGAGGGGCCTTTACACACAAGCTCACGGCATCAAATGGGGCTAACTGAAGACAGGAAGACAAGACACAGAGCCAAGAGGATTAACACCAGCGAAAAATCAATAAACAAGGATGTCGTGGATCGAATTCTGTCCCCTAAAAAGACAGGTTCAAATCCTAATCCCCAGTACCCATCAATGTGACCTTTTTTGAAAATAGGGTCTTTGCAGACGTAATCAAGCTAAGATGAGGTCACACTGGGTTAGGGTGGACAAAATTCACAAGTTAATTACAAGTTTATATATAGTTTTATTTTATAAAACAATGACTTATACAGTTAAAATAATCCAGTGCTGTTACATTTATTTTGATGGTACATTTTATTTAACTAGAGCAAACGTCTAGGCAGCACATGACTAGCGAAGCAGCATCATTTGGCAGATGATGTGTGGATGTGTCTGCTCTGTCTCTAGATGTATAAACGATTCATTCTGGAACTCACTGCAGGCATCCCTTAACATCTAGATATTGGGAGATTATGGACCAAAATAATGTCGATGCAAACGTGCAGGGCTGCGTATTGTAGGATTAGCCAAACAACCCACATCAGACTAAAATTAGTGATGCTGAAGCTAAACTAATAGCAATTTATCACTCAAGGCAAAATTAGCATCAGTTGAAAATCACAGCAAACTATTCACGGAATAATAACATTTTATTCTTCCCCCAAATTGTGAGAAACCAACTTAACGCCTATGCACCTGTGAAGGAAGAGCTGCCGTTTATTCAAATATTTCAGTACGTACCCAAATAGCAGTCAAGTGCCTACTAGGTGCACCAAGCATTTTTCTTGGTACCGGAGATACAGCAGTGAATAAAATCAAGTCCTTTCTCTCACAGAGCTTACATAGTTCCAAACAAGGGCAATCTGTAGTAAACTTTGAGTCCTCAGTGAGCTCTGGCAAGTCTAATTTTGTTTTTAATATTAAAACATGATAGCTTGCTAGCAGGTAGCCTTGGCCATTTACCAAAGAGAAATCTAAAGAGTGGTGCATCCTTCACACTCAAAAAAAAAGGGCTGACATTTTTGGATCAGTCTACAGTCCATTAGGAGAGCAATTGCTGGTCTCCAGTAGGCCACATATCATACTTAAGAAACACTTCTCGAAGGCACATCGCTTAGATCATCTCAGATAACTGCTGAGGTGACCTGACCTTTGACCTCGTCTCCCTCTGCACTGGAATAGCAGCGGGACATCAGCTTCATTCTGATCGACTCGGTTTTAAAGGGTAAGAGATGATGGAAGGGTAGTCTGTTCTTTTAGTGTGTCTGGGTAAAATCTGCAAGTCCAGTCTGCCTCTTCTTCTACTGGGACACGCTGGACACACTGGCCGCTGCCGGCTTTCTCCAGCTAGTTTCTGCCCAAGCAGAGATGAAAGTTGGTTTAGTTCTGGAGTCTAAGCTTGCACAGGGGTTTCTAATGTGCCGGGTCTCCTACTTTTTGTTCATCTGGGGTCTTCTCTGTTAGATCTGCCTTAAATTCTTATTTTAGATTTATCCATTTCACTTATTCAACCTCCTCAGATGTCAGCATTATATTTTTAAACAAGTGAAAAAATGACTCTCACAAATAAGAAGTTAGCATATATCGAAAAGTCTTCTGACTCGTTAATGGGGGAGCCAGGAGACGTTATCTATTACTCAGGTAGGGCATGTTAAACAAGTTTGCTAAGTTAAAGACAAGCCTGGTCAATGTCCGTCAGGACAATAAAATGACAGCCTTTAGGGTTAACCTACTCTGGGGACAGAATCGCTTGCACCTCCCCTGGAGAGACTCTCCAAGCTGACTTCCGACTTCACGGAGTCTGGGCCCTGACCAACAGCCAACAGGAGGGAAAGCAAAGATTTGACCTTGAAGAGGGCCTGTTAAACGATGCTCCAGTGTGACATTGCAAGGACTTGCACTTGCCTGGTTTCCAAGATTTAAATCATCTTTTCTAACACAGGGCTTTTCTCCTTTAAAGACTAGAATGACAAAAACATTTTTTTTAATGTGTCCATGTTATTATGTCTACTGCTTGATTACTGGTTATATTTTGAGTATTCATTTAACACCCACTGTGATATCTTTAAAATCTTTGGCTAGTCTATAAGGTCTTCCCAGACCTGTGAAAGGCAGTGGCACGGCCTGTCTCTCTCTCTGGATCCCTGTGTGTGTTTGTGTGTGTGTGTGTGTGTGTGTGTGTACCTCTCCATAGGAAAAACAGTATCTGAGATGATGAGATGGGTTTTTCCCGCGCTAACATTATTGGTTCCAAGTCCCCTGTCTTCCATCTAAAATTGCCTCCTCCAGGCGAAATAATGTGCAGAGTGAGAATGTGAGCTTTGGCTCCAGACAGCTCTGAGTAATAGTCCTGGCTCTTTTATTAACACTGTCTTCTAGCAAGTTAGTTAACCTCTCTGAATCTCAGTTTCTGCCTCTCAGAACTAGAGAAGCAACACCTACATTGGAGGGCTAATGTGAAGATGGCCTCCGAGGGGCTCAGAACAGTTCTGGCACGCAGGAAAAGAAGGTGACAGATATTAGCTGTTCTTCCCTTTTCTTAACTTTATGAACCCATGCACCACACAAAAAAATTGCACACCAGGGCCTTTGAGATAAACATGTGTATTTTATATGGAAGTTTAGAGTAAGTAAGATAATCACATTGCTACTCAGTCTAATTTTAACAATTTTAAAATGAGATTTTGGGTTGTTTTGTTGTGTTTTGCTTATTCTGCTCTTAATTTTCTTTGATTCTGCAGCTTCTCCATGGATCTGGACCCACCAAATGAGTAAGTTGCTGACATCAAGCTTTGCACCAGATGCACTAGAAGTTCACAGGTAGGTGTGTTTATAACACTGCTCTGCGATGTCCTGGGTCTGGATCTTCTTTGTTTCTGAGGCAGTGATAGGGTGAAGGCTTGATATTCTGTGACCTGCGTGTGAACACGTGGGTGTGCTCTTTGTGTTTTATTCTCCATGTAAAATTAGCAAGTTCTCGTCTGTAAGCACCTTGAGAGGCCTCCCCAAATGAGACTCATGTCTATCTGTTCAAACCTAAGATTTATTCAGTCACTTTAGGTAAAGTGATGTATACACTGAAGTCACATCTAAAAGGGAAACTCACTTAACTCTAACCTGCTCATAATAGAGTTTATTTCCTTGGAAAGGCTTGTGCCAGGAACAAGATTTTTTTGTGTGTGTTTTTGGTTTTTTGTTTGTTTGTTTGTTTTAAATGAGGGGAGGTAATTACATTTATTTATTTAACTATATATTTATTTATTTTTAATAGAGGTACTGGAAACTGAACCCAGGACCTCATGCATGCTCAGCGTGTACTCTACCACTGCTCTCTACCCTCCCCACTGACAGAACCAAGCTTTAATTTCACAACTTTTAATTCATTTTTCCATCTGAGGTATTAATTTCTATTTGCAGCCTGCCCTGTGGATGAAGAATCACTAGAAGCGAGCATTCTAGCAAAGTACAAGGTCAGCAAAATCAGGTACAAGTACATAAAGAAATTCACTGCACTCTGAATTGTTTCATCAACAAGGTGGGGGAACTGTAGGAAAGGTAGAGGATTGCTCCTTTTAGCCCGAGATTTACCCAAAACACCTGTCACGTGGCTGGTGAACTGCCTTCTGAGAAACTATTAGAAAAGGGAAAAGGGAAAGAAAGAATGAAGAATTCCATGACCCAGTTGATAGGTGCAATGGCTGCTGTATTATTTCGTTCCTCTATGAATTTTTTGTTACTGTTTAAATGAGAGAAAAGGCTATACAAAACACACTCACATAGAGGTGTGAGTTGTTACAGTTATTTCCACTGATTAATATTGAAACTGGAGAGTTTAGATGTGTAACTGTGCCTTCTCCCAGGTGCTGCTGGCAGGTTCTCTCTGAAGCAGCAATGGCTGTAACATCCGTGTCAGCACACATTGCCCGTAAACAAGGAAGGCCTGCCGCAGAGTGGGGTTGAGGGAATTGATGTCTTACTGGAGTGCTTTGAGAGGCCAAGATCAAAAGCACTTTTAAGCATATCATATAATTATCATCATTAAGAAGCACAGGGCAGAGGCCTAAACTCCCAAATTTTCAAAGCAACAAAAGCAGCACAGCTTTAATGGGACTTTGAAGTCAGATAAATCTCCAGGTATTTTTATTATAGAAACTCACAACTAATTAAGGAAAATTCTATCTGAGCCAGTGTTTAATTATGTTCGCTTGTCTGCCTGTGTCACGGACTGTGTTCTGAAAGTAGAGGGGTGTCAACTGGATTGTACCAAAGGCTGTGTTGGGACCAGCCAACAGCACTTGTTTTGAACAAAGCGTGGCATAGCGGGGTTTTGATCTCTTTTGTCTAAATAAATAAGTTCTTAAGAAGCATCGATGACTTTCTTAATTGTTTATATAGCCCAAATGTTAGCCAGAACTTTCTCTGCAAGAAATCACACCTATTTTATATTACAGGTGATGTATTAAACCATTTACACAGGAAGATGCTGGAAAATTCTGCCTAATAATAAAATAAAAACAGACGGCACTAAATATATCACTAAGGAAGGCTGTCTCTATAAAAGGTAGCCAAAACTGACACATGGTAGCCCAGGGGCCAGATTTTGCCTGAAGTTTTGTCTTTGGCATATAACCTGGCCCACACTGTGGTTTTCCTAAAAATTTTAAATCATAGACAGCATCTAAGTATTAGGAAAGCTCCTATAATATATAAATTTCTGGAAATTCTTTAAAACTTGGAAGGTCTGGAAATATGGGGCCCACCTGAGAACCACAGGCTGGTTTTACCTTAGGAGAAAGGTTGGCCAATTCCTCACAGACCCAACCATGATGAATGGATAAACAAAATGTGGCACATCCATACAGTGGAAAAATATTCAGCCATGAAAAGGGAAGAAAAATTGATATGTACGACAACTTGGATGAACCTATATGCCATGTGCAAGGCAATAGACACAAAAGGCCATATATCATATGATCCATTCATATGAAGTTTTCAGAATAGGTGAATCCACAGAGGTACAGACCTGTGGTTGTTAGGGGCTGAAGAAAGAGGGAAATTGGAAGTGACTGCTGAATGGTTTCTAGGGTTTCTGTGTGGGATGACAAAAACTGTTCTGCAACTAGATAGTGGTGATGGTTTCACAACATTGTGAACGTATGTAATGTCACTGAATTATATTTAAAAGTCATCAAAATGGTAAAATTTTTGTTACATATATTTTACTATAGTTGAAAAAAAATGTGAATCGCAACTCGCTGTCCCCAAAATGCTCAGGGCTCTGGGAAGACGTGGTTGTTACGCAGGAGCACATGAGCCCGGCTGGCGGCCCGCCCCCTGGCTGGTAAGGGTGGGACAGAAAATGGTCTGAGTTGCAGCAGCATCTCTAGGTGCCATACTTCTCGGGTGGCAAAAATTCCAACAAAAAATTTACAATGTGCAGCCAAGTCCTAAGTATTATCCCCAACATCATGCCCATTGGTACTTAGAGGCTGGTGGCCTCTGTGGTAAAAGTCCACCTTCCCACACAGGGCTTCCCGGAGGCTGTGACAGATCACTGCTCCTGGAAGCTGTCTTGGATCTGTCGCTCAAATTCAATGGCACACCCCGTAGCTGGCCCCACCTGAGCCAAGTCACCCAGGGTCATGTAACCATGGAACATAGGGTCCCCTACCTGTAGGAATTAGACTCATTTACACCTCTGTTTTCTCCACCATAAGAGGAAGCCCCAAGCGATGAAAATACAATGACAGAGCATTTACTGAGCACCTGTGACATGCCTGGCACTGTTCTAGGCACTTTGCACGTGTTCACTCATTTAGTGTTCAACATGACCCTGAAAAGGGCATCTGTAGGTAAAAAAGACCCAGACCTTCCGTAACTCACCCAGTGCCCTTAGATACCAGCGCAGAAGCCGAGACGCAAGGCAGAGAGCCTGCCTCCAGCTCCAGGGCCTTAAACACCACACTCTTCAGCCTCTGTAAATAGTAAGGCTTGGACACCCTGCAGAAGAAATTCGAGCTGTCTTACTCAGTGTCCTCTGAAGTTCTCCTGGGGACGTCAGCAGAGCTGTGCTGGACCTCAGGCGGGTGGTGGTGAGGGCAGCCACTGGGAGTTGGAGCCTAGAGGGTGGACCCCCGCCAGAAGAGCACCGACTCCCAGGGCAACGTACCCTGGGCCAGGGATTTAGGGGCGCCTTCCTGCTGCTGGTGCTCTGACAGTGGGGAGCCCTTGGACCAAGAAGGCCTTGCACGTCCTTCAGTCCCAGGGTTTCTTACCTACGCAAGGTCCAGCCGCACGTCCTGGTTAGGAGAAAACCATGTCTTCCTTGATATCATCCACCATCAGCGTCCAAGATACTGGATACAAAGCTCCCATTATCACTGGCAGGGGAAATGACACTGTGGCCATCGGAGCCAGATTCGTCCTGTGAATTCTATTTTAGTTGCCGCAAACCGTCATCCATCACCTAAGTCAGCGCTATTGAATTAAATTGCTCAGATTTCTTTGGTTCGGTTTATCTTTCATTTGAGTTTGACTTTTCAGTTGTATTAGAGCCGTAAGTATGAGGAATATACTACTACAGCATTTGTTGTGCTCATGTAATATTATATCAAAAAATAAGTTAAGTCAACAGTGAGGGTTCCTGTGAACTTTTCCCCTTTACATGAAAGTTTGATTGATGGAGGTTGTGGATAAACTTCTTCAAAATCCCCTTTCACTATCCACCCACAGAAAGGCATCCATTCCGTGGCAAGCACCATGCCAGGCACTCGGGGTACCAGAAGCCCCAGTCCTTTCCCTGGAGGGCAAAACAGTCTGGCTGGGGAGAAAGATGGAGGAATACAGATGCAGGCCCGCAAGGGTACTGGAGAAGGAAGGAGGGCTTTACAGAGGAGAAAGAGAGGATACACTGCCTGGATATCAGGGAGGACATCACAGAGGAGGTGATTTCCGAGCTTCATCCCGGCTACTCACCATGGGATATTCACCTAAAATGCAGAATACCCAACCTTTGCAAAAGTCCTTTTTTCTTATGCTATGTTTTCCAATAAAGTGTAGTAAATGGCACTTAGGCCATTTTCTTTCATTCCATTTTTATTTTTCATTTCCCTGCAGGCAATGGAATTGGAGGGTGTGGATCTGAATCCCTCTTCAGTTACGAGCCGTAGGTCTTGGATAACTGGCCCCCACTCTCGGGAGTCTCAGTGGCGTCTTCCATCTAATAGATGTGACAGGATGCCCACTTCACCTACTTGTCTTCGTCTAATCAGATAATGCAGATAACTTGCTAAGCGTGGGACACATCAGGGCACCTTGGTGGGTGACTGCTGATTCTTTTTGTCAGTAGAACTCCTCAGAAGAAAGACTGCGACACAAATCCCTGCCTAACTATATGCTGATCACACTCAGATCTTGTGGAAAAAATTTACCTTGCAGGTTCTGGATACTAGGGAATGAATGTGTTTCTAAGACAGTTGCCGAGAGATTCAGCTGATTTAAAAGCTGCCTTCCAGAGTTCAGGCGAGCGGTGCCTTTGTGATATGCCCCTCTGTACTTTTATTTTTAGCTACTTCAACCAACCAATCGTAATACATTTAGATCACAAAAGGATGCCACAAAAAGTCATCCAGAGGAACAGTCCATGATAACAAACAGTCCTAACCTGTGAGTAAAACTGAGAGAAAAATGTTTGAAAAAATAAACACATTTTTGAAATCCCCAAACACATCCCTACGACGTTATTTTGGGGCCAGGCCCAGTAGACTATGTTCTTAGTATGGATTTTGGTGAAATAAGTAAATAAACAATGTGGAGAAAGTTCAAAAAGAGAGAGAGAACATATTCTTTTCAGATTTTCGAGGGAGGTTGAGCCTGCATGCTTTTGTAAAGAGACATCTGTCAGGGTTTGCGAACCCACCCGAGGGCCAGGAGTCAACTTGTCTCACGAGGGGCGAGACGGCGGAGGCAAAAGCCCCGGGCAGGCGGGCGGGCTGGCTGCGCCTGGGGGAAGCAGGAGTTTAGCTGAGGGCCTGGTGCCACTTTGGCGCCGGCCGCAGAACTTCTTGATATAATGAGGCCCCACCATTTCAGAGCAGTTACATTAACTGACGTTAATCAAAATATACGCATGGCTGGGACATTGTGCTGCACACGAGAAACTGACACGTTGTAACTGACTGTACCTCAACTAAAAAAATATATCCATTGGAAGGTTCGCCCGTTCTCTCAGGGTATCGGTCAGAGACTGCTGCTGTGGGGGCCCCTCTGTCAAAACACAAAGGGGGTCGCTTGCAGAGTCCTGAGCCCCTTAGGAGGCTTGGTAACTCTTGCTTATCTTTGTGCCCCTCAGTCGCATTGCTAACCTTTCGACGGTTCACGGAACGTCTGCTGTTTCTATTTTCTGTATCGGCAATGGAAGAATGGAACCCCAAACGCCATGTTTAATGCCTTGGCGGCCTCGCTCGGTGTCACAGTGGAGCGGTCTAGATGTTGACGTCTCTCTCAACCATTCCAGCCGAGCTTCCCGACCAAGTCGGGAAAAGGGAGGACAGGGCTTAACCACAGACACTGCCGGACGCCCTGCCAGTCACCATGCTCGTTCCAGTGGTTACTGGGAGCCAGATGGCACCATGGGCCAATGTCACAGTTCATTGTCCAAGAGCTGGTGGAACCTCAAGAATTTATTGGAGGGCAAGGACGCAAACCTTGCACATGTATCTGAATTTGACCAGGTTACTGACATTGAGAGTTGCTGAGCTTTGGAACTATTATTTGCAGTAGGAACTGACATAGTGTGTTAAGGAAATTTGAGAGGCCTACTTGAGGCAGGAGAATGAACCTGAAGGGACTCTGTCAGCCCCATGATTTTGTGAGTCCACAACCAGGCCAGAAAATATACATAAATTGGTTCCCTGAAAGATTTTGGACCATCCCGATTCGGCCAGAGCAAAGTCAAGAGCGGCTTGTCCTCTTCGTTCTAAGGAAGCACAGGCTGTGGCAGTTACGGAAAGGGAAGCTGACTGCACGCCGAGGACTCTCCTTGTTCCAACTGAACCTCAAAGAGAGATGCTCTTCGTGCAGATTCTGGGAAGTGTGAGGGTTCTGATTTCAGCAGAGCTGTGTTTGCTCACTGTCAGCCGTGGCCAGGGAGGGGAGCGCATCCGGCCAAGGCTGAACCCTGCCTGGCCCTGTGGGGTTTGAGCTGAGCTCTTTTAAAACAACATTTTGATGAGTTGTGTGTAAATGAATCAGAAACATATGGATTCAATTTCTCTTGAAGTGTACGTGGGTTTAAAAATTAAGGGGGTGGGGGGAAACGTGTGGTGTTTGGGTACGTATCAAAGGCAAATTGTTTAAAAACTAACGCAAGGTGCTTTGCAGAACAGAACACACGCCTTCCTTCTTAAAGCCAGAGCAATTGCAGCAGAAAAGACAGGCCAGCCCTGTGACTCTGATGTTGCAAAGTATGCATGGGGACTGGCCTTCCAAGGTCCTGCTGCTGCTGCTCCGCGGGCAGCCTCCTGCGACATCCAGGGACCTTGTGAACAGCACCTAGCAAATGAAGAGCAGACATCATCCAACACGGAGGCCCAATCATATCTGCGCTGAAATTAAATCACCAGGCAAGCTGGAAAGATTTTCAAACAAGGTACATGCACTCTTTTCTTAAGTTAATTTAATTCTAAGTGGAGGACAGTCTGCAGACAGAGATATAAACTGAAGCCAAGATACGTAAATGGTGAATTCTGTCTTTTAATCCCAGAAGATCCTCAGGAACAGAGGCCATGAGTATCAATGAAACAGACTTTGGAATCAGAGCTTAGCCAGAGAATGCTTTTGGGCTGTGTGTGCTGGTTTGCCACATCCTCTTACGCTGCCCCAGCGGCAACAATCAGCTCCTTTATGAAAAACTGAGTCCGGACTTAAGATGACCAGAGATCAGCCATATTCCAGAACCATTTAGGGACAGATGACAAAGCTGTTGCTGTTAAGTGAGGACATTAATGATTGCAAGAACTGTGTGAAGGACAGAACGATTCAACATCGAAAGTATTTAGATACAAACGAGAAACAAAAGGAGGCCCTTCCCAGCTAGGGTAGTTAGCCCACACATGCTTTGATTTTTTTAAATAAGCTATCTTAATAATAAATTCTAATGCAGTTAAGCAAGAACATCATATTTTATCTTAAAATTGTAATCGTTTTTAATTAGTAATGGTCATTTATTCACCAGAGAGGTCTAGCTTGTTCAGATAAGTGATCAGAGAAAATCAGATTATGAAGAGACAACATGCCTTCACTAGCTCATCCCCTGGGAACATCTGAGAGACCTGAAGAAGAGCAGAGCTGCAGTGCTCTTGGCCCTGGGTGCTCCCCCTGCCTCCTGGGGAAAGTCCACGAAGGAGCAGTGGGAGACCAGATGTCTGGCCCTGGAAGGGGCCAATAGAAAAGCTGCAGTCTGATTCAGCATGATTTTTTTCCACCCATGACTCTGCAGGTCCTAATGTCCCTGTAGTGCAAGCATTGTGGTGACTTGACAGCAAGACCAAACCTTGTAAAAGCTTTGTTGCTCACAGGCGCTGGCTTGCCAACTCCATTGGCTTCAGCCCAGATCTGCGAGGTTAGATCCATCTCATTGGATGCTCCCACCACACTCCTACCAAATGCTCATCCACTTTAGGTCTCTTCCCTTCCCTGACATGGACTTCCTCTCCTCTCAAACAAGTCTGAGGTATCCATCATCACACTGAGCATTGGCCTTGCTCTTAAATTTAGAAAGAATATCTGTTTATTTAAACTATGATTCCCTGAAGGGCAGCTTGTGGTTAATCAAACAACTGCATTTACACGGTAGTTCTCAGAATTTATTCCCAAGGTCGGTCTTTGTTTTTTTACCACTCTCAGACTTTCCACGTGGGGAGGAGGCATAAGCCACTGCTGCTCTTCCTGTTACGTCGAATCACACCCCACTTCTAGCAAATTGCAGCATAAGCAGACCCCTCATCTACCCCTCTGGTGGCAATTATTTGACTGATAAAAATTCCATTTAGTTATTTGTGTTTAAAAAGTAGGAAATTCCTAGCACTAGCATCAACTATGTAATGGTTTTCCAAATCCATTCATTCAGCCCACGTTTACTGAGTGCCCACGTGTACCAGGCACCGTCCTCAGAGCCAGCATTACGAAAACACACGAGAAATTGTTGCCACCATTAGCTTTCCATTTCTAATAGAAGGACATGCATGTAGAAGCAAATGATTTCAATTGAGAGGTCTGGTTGCTGAGGTGGAGAGACACAGAGTACACGCTGAGCACAACAAAGGAGGTGGACAGCCAGTTCAGACGGGGGAGGGGATGGCTTATGAGAGAAGGTAATTGTTTTAATCACTTCCTAGTCACTCTATTGATAGGGGAGCAATTCCACTCTCGGGTTGTGAAGATGGCCCAACACGTGACAGGTAAGCGTGGCAGCAGTTAATCAGCCACAGATATTCACATCCTGGGGGAGGAGCTACCCCAGGCCACGCCGGGGGCACATGGGGCTCGCACCCTGGACAGGTGTGACCCGCCAGGGACTGTGCGAGGCAAGCTTTGCAGTACCAAGAGGGTGAGACGCCCCTGGCTCCCACCGGAGGATGCAGTTGGCTAGTTTCACTAGTTCTGTGCCTGGCAGCGGGTTGAAACTCACTACTCAGGGGTAAGCAGACACTGCGCCTGACGATGGGGAGGGTTGTTTGCCTGGGGGACCAGGAGGGCTGGGCCGCTGGAGACTGTCTCAGTTTCACCAGACATCAAGGCAGCATACAATATCGAGCCTTAATTTTAGGTCTTCTCCCACAGTGATACGGGAGTCAAGTCTTGAAAAGTAAGTGGGTGTGCTTTCTCCGGGTGGTTGGCCAAGGAGGGCCCGGCATTCCGAACAGAAGAGCAAGTGAGAGCAAACGCTCGGAGGCGTAAAGCAAGCTTACACTTTATGGAAAGTAAGTTAAATACTTTGAGAATAACTTCTTTCTACAGTTGTAGAAGAGAAACCACCATCTGTCTTTCAAGGTTAAAATATTTAAACATTAGAGCTCATGAAAGAAGAGAAGACATGTTAATTGAGACCGACACGATCCAATAGAAATACAATGTGAGCCACCTATGAAATTATATGTTTTCTATCAGCCACATTTTTAAAAAGTAAAAAGAAATAGGTGAAATTAATTTTTATGATATTTATGTAACCCAATATACACAAAATATCATTTCAACATGTAACAACATACAAACATTAATAAGATATTTACATCCTTTTTCTTATTAAGTCCTTGAAATTCGGTATGTATTTTTACAGTTACAATACACCTCAGTTTGGCCTGGCCACACGTTTCAAGTGCTCAACACCATGTTTGGCTGATGGCCCCTACACTGGACAGCACAGATTTAGAGCATCTTGAATTAACTTAAGTTTGGAACAAAAACACTATGTAGTTTTCTTATCTGTAAATTGGCTATTAAAGTAGCAAGCTCATACAATTGAGTGTAAAATTTTAGATGAGGGACGAAGATGCCTGGTACATATATTCTCACTGCCGCAAACTCCTCATTGTAACAATTACAGATACGACTTCTGGATCCCAACACGCTCTCGCAGTAAGTCCTCAGGCCTCCACTCTCAGAGACTGGAACTGGTGGAGAAAATGAGCCTGTACGCTTCTCTTTCCCAAATACACAGGCACCGCTCTAAAATTATGAAGGATACACAAGTCTTGTCTCCTTTCCAAACTAAGCTTTAAACACTAGATTCTTAAGACATTGGAAATATAATGCTAAAGAAGTTGTCGGCAGTAAGTTTAAAAAGACTCTTCAATTAATACCATTTATTAGATCCTCTAGGTGACATTTGTAACTTGGCTACTTGACCGAATGGCTATACATTTCATACTTTCTGCAGAGAACACACTGATGGTTTTCAACATATTTACAGAGATCTTCAGAAAGTAAATGCAACTATAATAAAGAAGCTATGTGACAGATCCCTAAAGGCAGCAATCCAGTCACTCACACACACACACACACACACACACACACACACACACACACACACACACAGTTGCTCTACCTACAAAGTATATTTTTGGAATGCTTCTGTTACTCAAAGAATAACATCTTACCTGATTCAAAATAGTTTTGCCAAGTCTGAATACTTTGGTTAAGGGATCTGTTTTACATTGATGATCTAGTTTTAAATATGCTTATGGGTCTTTTTCTCTTAGTAAAAGTATTTTCCCTTTCAGCGGAACGTAGATTCTTTTGTCATCTTTAAAATGCCATTGCCTAAGAATTCTCAATTTGTGCCATTTGCTACATGACGTGGGAAGTGATTTACTTTTTAACAGACTGATAGGAAGAAACCTAAGAGAGGAGATGCAAAGATTCAGAGAACTTGTATACACATTATTCTTAGTGCTTCAAAATGAAAAAAAAAATATTGTTCTTACAAATGTGGATTGTGATCTAACTGGGACAATAGTGTGCCCAGAATGTATAGGATTCAAAGCATGGCAAGGGAAATAAATAGAAGGGGGCCCCGGTGATGTCTCGCAAAATCAGGATACGTGCTGATAAATAAACTACAGTTTACAGGATTATTAAAATATTTATGAAGCAATTTTAGAAAGCTCTCTCGGAGGTT
This sequence comes from Camelus ferus, assembly GCF_009834535.1. Taxonomy (NCBI): domain Eukaryota; kingdom Metazoa; phylum Chordata; class Mammalia; order Artiodactyla; family Camelidae; genus Camelus; species Camelus ferus. The sequence continues at coordinate 35,646,015 of NC_045720.1, read as the reverse complement.
AACTAATAAAATAGTCCACAGAACACCTACGGAGCAAACCAGCACCCTCCTCCGTCAGTATGGATTTGAACTCCTTTTCTTTCTGATCAAATAAAAGGTGCCGTGCTTGGCTACTTTTTTTCCCCCATGAAATGGATGCATTTCAGTCTGAAAATTCCCCCAACCCATCATTTAAAATTTTATCTTTGACATACATTAGGCAGAAAGGAAAAAAAAATTAAAAAGTAATGTGGCGGGGGCCAATGGCTTTGAGAAGTTCTCACATATGTGCTAATTAGTGATTCCATCTGAAAATAGTCCCAGGAAGGGATGAGTAAAGCAGACCGGGATAAATAATGCAAAGACCCCGTGGCACTGCCACCACCACCAGAATCAGGGCTGCTTGGGCGTTCAGAGAGTCTCCAAGTGCTGTGCCTGAGAACGAAACATCAGTGAAGTAAAACTGTGCTAACAATCTGGGGTCATCGCGCGCGCACACACACACACAGTACTTTTTTTTTTTCAACCTTCTGGTTCGGGCTAAACAACTCTTTCAGGGTTTGTATCTCTCTCACCCCCTGCTTTCAAGTCTGTTTTTACATTCAGTGAAATAGAATTTCTTCCATCTCGTTTGTAGTGCTGTTGAAATGTGCCGTCTTCTTTCAAACGCGCGTCCAGTTAAATAAGCTCATGGAGCTGATCAGCTGTGCAGTAAGGCATTCGTCCACAGCCTCAAACTCCAGATGAAACACCCTCCGATTACAGGGATGGCAGCTTCTGGAAGTCCCTTTTGTGAAATGATAAGCCTGCTGGTTTAGTCTTCGGATACACCGTCCAGCTGTGTTTTTTAAGTACAATTGAGTTTCACCAACCAGACCAAAAATACTGCTGGTTGAAATGCATTCTGTAAAGTCGGTGGAAAAATAACAACTCGTCGTTCCGTAAATGAGGGGTAAATAGCACCATTATGGTAATTTCTGGTTTTAATGCTTTCAGCTAACACAGGAAGGCTGTGATTTGGAAGTTGCAGTGGAGACATTAGAAGAAACACCTAGATACCTCGCCACAAGTGCTGCAGAAATGACGGCACAAATTGTGCAATTTCACTCGGGACTCTCCCACAACCAAACAACAACAATAAGAAGAAGAAGAAGCATTTGCAGGCTTTATGAGTGTGTATGCGACACGTGCTTGTGTATTTCACTAGCAGCCTTTCTAAGGCTCTCTCATTCAAGACGTTAAGATGGCACAAGGTAAGTCAAAGCGGGTCCTCGTCCCAGTGCTGCCCCCCACCGGCTGAGCAGTGTTCTACAGCCTAGTTGCCTGGGACGGCAGGGAAGCGGGCTGCTCCCCAGTCATCACACTGGGGTCCAAATTCCCAGCATCGCAGTTGCTTGATAGTTTGTAAGACCAGACTGGGCTCCCACTGTATGTCAGTGACCCATTTACCGGACTGATTTTACTGCTTCCTCAAACTTATTGGGCATGAAAACAAAGTCTGCTCTGTAAGAGTAAATTCAAGGTCTGGAAACATTTTGAAGCCTGCCTGCTAATGAGGGCCTTTGGGCTCTTCTTTCTCTAAAATCAAGGCTTCCTACGAAAAGAATAAACTGCCCTCCATGACAGGACATCGGGTAACCAGGTATTTACATTTAGACAAGATAGAGCTGCATCTGGCAACCTGGAAGGATACACAGCTGTTAAGAATCAAATAAAGGCTTTCAAAATCTTTCTCAAGAGCCAAGGATGCCATTTGAAGAACAAAGTAGTGAGCAATTTCCCACTAACATCACAGGGATTTTAAAAACTAATTCTGTTTGAAAGACACAACCTGCCCATATCCATCGAAAAAGTCTATGATTCAATTCTTTAAAAATATTTTTTATAAATGTTAACATACTAGACTTTTTTTTATTCCTGCAGAGTACATTTTTTCTTTAAATAGAATAAAAGATTTGGTGTACTAATTTTTCACTATGTAAGAATTTTTGACATTTAAGGGAAAAAAAGGGAGTTTTTCCCTCCATACATACATCTGACTATATGTTCTTTTTACAAGTTTGATGAGAATGACAGAATTAACTGCTATCCTATGTCTAAATCTTGTTACAATAGAAGTTTATCTGTACCACACATAAGGGTTTGCTCATTTCTTCCAATTTTAATGTACTAGGGGGCTTCAGTAGATTTGTGCCCCAGAATTGGGGTTTTGGATGTTCCTGGAAATGTCATGAGAATTATGGGGACAACGTGATGCAATGATGAAAACCAGAGCTTCCTTGAATGACACTGGGAGTTGGAAGATGGTCAATCCTGAATTCAGCTGGCCAGCCCTCATTCAGATCACCCTCGGCCTCAGCTTCCTTGACCTCCTGCCTGGGTCCTAAGAAAAGGAGTCTTCAATACAACAAAGTAAAATTAATAAATAAGTAGGTAATAAATGCATACGTGGATGTAAGGGTTTATTGATTTGCTGGCACTGAGAATACTGTTGTGACTTTAATGAAAGACACAGAAACCCCTGCCCACCTGGATCTCATAACCTGGTGGGCTGGCATGGGAAGTGGTGGGGAGAGAATATATGTAACTAAAATAGGTGTTATATTTACAAAGTACTTATTTCTAAAGGGAAAAATAAATCAGGGAAGAGAAGCTGAAACCAAGGAGGTGTGCTGACATCTTAGGTAGGTTGGCCCGTTCTCTCATCCATCTGAGATGACACTTGAATAAAACGCTAAAGGGGATGAGGGGTAGCTGGGAGGAAAGCTTTCCAGGCAGAAGGATCGGCACAGGCAAAAGCCTTGAGCCAGGACCGTGGCGGGTATGTCCTGGCAGCAGCAGATGAGGAGGTGGCGCACAGCAGACGCTGGGGTCAACGTGAAAGCGTAAGGTCAGGGAAGACCCAACAGGCCAATGTGACCACATCTACTTTTATTTGATGGGTAACTATTGATGTGTTTGAGCAGAGGAGTGACATGATCTCAGTAATGACAGGACAGGGATAGGACAGGGATAGAACAGAGACGCTTACGATTGGAAGAAGAGACATTTATATTGAGACTTTAAGAAGGAACAAGAATTAACTAGGGCCACATGGGTTTGGGGGAGATGGGAGAGAAAGAATTTTTAAAGCCGAAGAATCTGAGAAGGCTCGGCGGGATTGGTGTTGTGTTATCTGGACCACTGGCATGTGAAGGTAGCTCTGGCCATACCTCCTGCACTCTCAAAATCAGATGTCAGTTTCTTTCCATGGGATGCTGTCATGGCAGCAGTCCTTGGGCACTGGCTTCTGGGAGGACAGCACTAATAATCCACTCTGCTACATGTCCCTGGCACAACTGTGGCCTGGATTTCATCAGCAAAGCAGAAGGAAAAGAATGGTAGATGCCATGTGGGAGACAGCAGAGACCCACTGAACAATTTACAGTTATTGAGACATGGTCCTGCCTCAGGGCCTTTGCACTGGCTGTTTCTTCTGCCTGTGAAGACTTTCCCCCAGATATCCTTCATTTCCTCCTGTGTTTTACTCAGGAGTTGTCTTCTAAGGTAGAACAACTTACAGTTACAACTACTAGTATTTAAAGATCTGAAGCTGGAATTTTCTAAGAGTAAGTTAAAGCAAAGCCAGAGAAATATGGAACAGAATGGTGGAAACAAGGGCTAAAAATAAAAAATAAATGGATAGGAAAAGTGTGAATTTCTTCCAAATAACTTTTGAATCTATTACTTCCTTTTGTCCACATAAGTATATGGTAGGTTGGAAAGGGGAAGTAAAAAAATGGATCACATGTAGATACTGACAGACATATGCAGAATAGATAAACAAGATTATACTGTACAGCACAGGGAAATATATACAAGATCTTGTGGTAGTTCACAGTGAAAAACATTGTGACAATGAATATATGTATGTTCATGTATAACTGAAAAATTGTGCTTTACACTGGAATTTGAACAACATTGTAAAATGACTATAATGCAATGAAAAAAATGTTAAATAAAAAAAAAAAGACACAAGCACCCCAATATTCATACCAGCACTATTTATAATAGCCAAGACATGGAAATAACCTAAATGCCCATTGACAGATGGCTAGATAAAGAAGTTGTGGTGTATTTTTACGATGGAATACTAGTCAGCCATAAAAAATAAAATAATGCCATTTACAGCAACATGGATGGACCTAGAGATTATCATTCTAAGTGAAGTAACACAGAAAGAGAGAGAAAAAATACCATATGATTATCACTTTTATGTGGAATCTAAAAAAAAAAAAAAAAGGCAAATGAATTTATTTACGAAAGAGAAACAGACTCACAGACAGAAAACAAACTTATGGTTACCGGAGGGGAAACAGGTGGAAAGGGATAAATTGGGAGTTCAGGATTTGCAGATACTAACTACTATATACAAAACAGATAAACAATAAGTTTATACTGTATAGCACAGGGAACTATAGTCAATATCCTGTAGTAACCTATAATGAAAAAAGAATATGAAATTGAGTATATATATGTGTACATGTATGACTGGGATATTGTGCTGTACACCAGAAATTGACACATTGTAAACTGACTAAACTTCAATTAAAAAGCATGTAAAAAATAAAATAAAATAAATTACAGCAAAAAAAAAAAAAGAAAAAGAAAGTGGGTCACAGAGAGAGTTAATGGATTATATAACACCACCAAGAGAATTAATGACAGACGGGAGAATGTGAATACAGGACCCTTGATAACCAGCTCGAGTTCTTTTAGACCAATCCTTCATACAACTAAAGAGGGAGGAGAGCAGAGGTGGAGGACAGAACCTGTTTGGAGAAAAGATAGTTTGCATCACCCAGAACAGTAACATAAAAGAGCCTTAGACTGCCACATACTTTGGTGATAAACTTCTTTTTATGCAGCGCAAAATGAACTTCAGCAGATTTTTCAAGATGCTATACCACTTGCTTGTAGGAGAAAGAATTAGTAGAACTTTGTGGGGGGGGCATAATTTTAAAATTCATAAAATCAGAATTTTAAGCACTGAAACCCTTAGATTCTGATATGATTGATGCTCTTTGGGCTATGCATTGAGCTATAAGTAAACAAAACCCCAATGTAGGAATAAGGATCTGTATTGACTGACTTAGGAACGAGGATCTGTATTGACTCACATAACTAGATGGGAAAAGGTTGAGTAGGCTGCTCTCTTGACTTAGTCCAGTGGCTCTCCTGTTCTCTGTGACTTTCCATGTTTGGGCTCACCCATCAGATGAAGAGTGGGAAGTTCTAGGTACCACAAAAATGTCCAAAACAGAGGGTTGATTAAAGCATGATGGAATATTATACAGCCATAAGAACATGCTGGAGTACTTCAAAGACTTGAAAATATGATAGCAATAAACCATTAAAAAGGCATACTTCAACAAATATGTTCAACATGATTCCATTCTTGTTGGAAAAACGTGGTGTATGTTTAGAGAAATAACCAGACATACACTGAAATGCTGTCAGTTGTAAATTATACCTGAGCAGTATAAAGAAGGGACTTTTCTTCTTCTTCTTTTTTTTTTTTTTTTTTGATATTGGTATTTTCTACAATAAAGACATATTGTGAGAAAAAATAAAAATTACTTAATATCATGTAATGATTTGGGGAGTTTTATATTGAATTTATCCGTGAGTTTTCTTCTCTCTTTTTTGGTCTGGTACTTTTTTTTCCTTAGTACTTTCATTTGTTCTTTAATCAGTTTCTTAGCCACTTTTAGTCTTTAAAATATGTATTTTGTTATTTAAGTAGAGTTGATTTACGATGCTATGTTTCAAGTGTATGACACAGTGACTTGATATTTTTATAGATTATACTCCACTTAAAATTATTACAAAACATTGGTTGTATTCCCTGTGCTGCACATTATTGCTCTCGTACTTCTTAACCATGGATTCTCAGGTTGTTAGAGGTCGACGTGCTGTGGCTCAAGTCAACGTACCACGTGGAAAATTGTCCTGCTGGGTTGCTGCGTGAATTAGCACAGCCATCTAAACAGATTATGTGAAAACAAAATTCCTAGAAGTCCTCAAGCTCAGATTAGTCTGAAAATTAACTAAGTTATTGACAAATAACCTAGGCAGTTTACTTCCATGGGAGAGATGAGATTCTTTCAAAGTTTCTCATGAATTTACATTTCTTGATAGTAACCATCATTTGTTAGAACTCACAATGTGACTGGGTAAGGAGGGCAAGGACCTTTACAAATATCCTTTGCTTAGATATTAACAATTCCACTTCACTGATGAAGATTCAGGGGCTAAAGAAGTTATATAACATGTCACACAGGTGGTAGGACCAAGATTTGAGCCCACATCTACTAACTGCAAAGTCTCTTGGCCGTTCATAAGGCTCCCGTTTCCAACTGAGCTGTTTGGAGTGCCTTCATTTTGTAATCCTCACTCATCTTAGGAAACATTCTTTTTCGAGACACGAGACTCCAACCGTTCATGGATAGATTTTGGGAAAAAGACATAATTTTATTAATCACATGTGCTTGAATTTAAATATTGTTCAAGAAAATTGTTCCCCCAAACATCTTCATTAGACAGCTGCCCTCCCAAATGGACTAGTGCTCATGAGCACATTTGGAGTATTGGATCTGCCTTTCAACAGTCTGCATTATTTCCACAGCAGCAGAACATGAAACAACCCATTGCAGAGAATTCATTTCCTGGGGTGAAACACAGCCAATCAATTCTACCCTACAGATATTAACAATTCAGAAAGAGGTCATGGATATACTAGATTCAAAGTTCTAAGTTGAGAAATGAGCTGTGGGCTTAAAATAAGAGAAATAATGAAAATCAAAAACATACATTAAATTGGTCTTTGATATCCCTCTTCTTTGACATCAAGAAATTTCTGGCAGTTTACTATTCCAAAATAGGTTAACCTGTGGTAGTATAATATTTTATAACATTTATAAGAGAGAAGAAGAGAAAAACAATTCAAATACCCTTCACAAACTTCCAGTATTTATAACAACACTTCACTATAGATTGCTTCTGACAAAGTGAAATCCCCTATATATTAATTTTTTCTCTGGAAAAAAAGGCAATTTACACAAATATATAAAAATCCTTATAATGAAAAATGTATTCTAGTCACTGAGTACTTCCTCACTTAGAAATATAATCTCCCAGTATCCCTCTGATGTATAGTATCACACCACTGGAATATAACTGCAATATAGTCATTGCAACACTTGGAAGACCATTCTCCCAAGTGCTACTCTGTCCACTCTTCTTCTTTGTACAAAAATGATTAGTTTCTTTAATGGTGAAATTGATGTGTGTTTTTAGCACCTCATCTCCATGAGTTCACTCTTGTGTCTCCAAGTAGGAAATCAAGCAAGGAATTTCCTCCCTTCTAAGGCTTGTGCATGCTGTGGTGATGCTAAGTACTCATCTATTCCTGTGAGACCTTCAGTGAGTGTCTTGTCCTGCTGTATTATACACAGTAACTTTGTTCTTTAACCCACAGAATGGAAGCCAGCAGAATCACAACAGCAAATAGAGCAAACTTTCTGCCTTTATGAATGAGTAGGAGGATTCAGTGTCTCCTACGACAGAAATAACTGCAGAGGACAGCCTCTTATTTGTGGCCTTGGAGGGTGTGCTCCCTAACAGCTAAGCACTTCCTCCTAACAGAGGAAGCTCAAGACATTACTTGAACACTATATGCATTTGGGATGCCCACAGAAAGGAAAAAACTTAGGTGCCCAAGATCAATAAAATGGACAGAGACATCAAAAATAAGGCCCACACTTTCTTCTTCCCAGTAAAGTCTGGAATCTCAGAAGGAATCTCTGCAACAAATTCATATACTCTATCACCCAAGGAAAACTTTTTTTGCAGACGCCTACCCTCCTGCACCCACCCCCACCCAAACTGTTCATAAATACCCCTTATCCCCTACAAAGACACCCCAATGAGGAGTTTGCTCACTGCACCTTGATGACTCCAGCCTACTCCACGACTTGGCATCGCCCACCTCGACAGCCACACTCCCTGCTCAGCATCCTTTAGTACTCAATTAAGCATTACCACCTCTGAATTGTTTCCAGTTCTATTCCCTGTTCAGAAAATTCAGTTGCTCCATTTTTCATGCCCTCACTCTGTCCAGTACGTAATCTATCTAGTACATGGCAGCACCTATAGTAATATTGCATTTATTTATTTACTTACATAAGTGACTGTCTCTATTAAACTAGAATCTCTTTGGGAGCAATAATCATGTTTAAATCATTCTTTATCTCTATTACATAGCACTTCATATATAGTATTTGCTCAATAGATATTTGATAAATGAATGACTAAATGGATGATAGATAAATGAGAGGAAGGTGAGATCAGAGAAATTAAGAAACTTGCCCAAGATCTCCTAGACAGGGTACGAAGCCAGAACTGAAAACCAGACCCCATCTGTCTGACTCCAAAGTTTACAACCTTTCTACTATATCCAACAAATAAGGTAAAAATAACTCCTTTCCCAAGCTTTTGATAAAATTCATTTATGATTAAAAGAAACTCTCCAGAAAGTGGGCATAGACAGAACATATGTCAACAAAATAAAGGCCATATATGACAAACCCACAGCTAGCATCATACTTAACAGGGAAAAGCTAAAAGATCAGGAACAAGACAAGGATGCCCACTCTCACCACTTTTATTCAACATAGTTTTGGAAGTCCTAGACACAGCAATCAGAGAAGCAAAAGAAATAGAAGGAATCCAGACTGGAAAGGAAGAAGTAAAACTGTCACTGTTTGCAGATGACATGCTACTATACTTAGAAAACCCTAAACAAGTGACTAGAAAACTACTAGAGCTCATCAATGAATTTGGTAAAGTTGCAGGATTCAAAGTTAATATACAGAAATGAGTTGAATTTCTATACAGTAACAATGAAATAGCAGAAAGGGAAATTAAGAAATTGATGCCATTTACCATTGCACCAAAAAGAATAAAATACCTAGGAACAAACCTACCCAAGGAGGCAAAAGACCTGCACCCCAAAAACTGTAAGACACTGATGAAGAAAATTGAAAATGACATAAACAACTGGAAAGATACACCATGTTCTTGGATTGGAAGAATCAATGTTGTTAAAATAGCCATACTGTCCAAGGCAATATACAGATTCACTGCGGTCCCTATCAAATTACCAATGACATTCTTCACAGAGCTGGAATAAAAAATGTTAAAATTTGTAGAGAAACACAAAATACCCCAAATAGCCAAAACAATCTTGAAAAAGCAGAACAGAGCTTGGGGAATCACACTCCCTGAGTTCAGACTATACTACAAAGCTACGGTCATCAAAACAATATGATACTGGCACAAACACAGACACATAGATCAATGGAACAGGACAGAAAGTCCAGAAATAAACCCACACACTTGTGGTCAACTAATCGATGACAAAGGAGGCAAGAATATACAATGGAGAACAGACAGTCCCTTCAATAAGTGGTGCTGGGAAAACTAGACAGCTGCCTGTCACAGACTAAAATTAAAACATTCTCCGATACCATATACAAAAGTAAACTCAAAATGGATTAAACACTTAAATGTAAGACCAGATACTGTAAAACTTCTAGAGGAAAATATAGGCAGAACACTCTCAAACATAAATCATAGAAGTATATTTTTTGAACCAGCTCCTGGAGTAATGGAAATAAAAGTGAAAATAAACAAATGAGATCTAATTAAACTTAAAAGTTTTTGCACAGCTAAGGATACCATAAACAAAATGAAAAAACAACTTACAGAATGGGAGAAAATATTTGCAAATGATGCAACTAACAAGGGACTAATTTCCAAAATATACAAGCAACTCATATACCTTACTATCAAAAAACCAAGCAACCCAATCCAAAAGTGGGCAGAAGACCTAAACAAGCAATATTCCAATAAATACATACAAATGGCCAATAGGCACACAAAAAAAAATGCTCAGCATTGCTAATTTTCAGAGAAAGGCAGATCTAAACTACAATGGGATATCACTTCACACCAGCCAATACAGCCATCATTAAAAAGTCTACAAATGACAAATGCTGGAGAGGGTGTGGAGAAAAGGGAACCCTCCTACACTACTGAAGGGAACATAGATTGGTGCAGCCACTATGGAGGACGGTATGGAGGCTCCTTAAAAAACTAAAGAGACTTACCATGTGATCCAGCAATCCTACTCCTGGACACATATCCAGAGAAAAATAAATTCAAAAAGACACCTGCACCCCAGTGTTCATAGCAGCACTATTTACAATAGCCAGGAAGTGGAAACAACCCAAATGTCCATCAACAGATGACTGGATAAAGCCAATGGAATAATACTCAGCCATAAAAAAGAATAAAATAATGCCATTTGCAGCAACATAGATGGTCCAGGAGACTGTCATTCTAAGTGAAGTGGGCCAGAAAAAGAAAGAAAAATGCCATATGATATCACTTATATGTGGAATCTTAAAAAAAAAAAAAAAGACACAAATGAACTACTTATTATTTATAATTTAGATGATTGATTTCTTGAATATGTGTAAGCATATTTGACTGCGCTTTGTGATTGGATTACCGCATTCTGTTGATTCTTATTTTGTAGTTGGCTTTATTCCTTCGATAACTATGTAAGTTTAAAAAGTTAAAGCTCTAAGCTGTTCTTAGGATCAATGATCAGTACATATTGTAAACTAAAAAAAATATATGCAGTATATTTTATATATGTATTTACATGCAATATATTGTATATGTGCAATGAAACTATAATTTTACCTAATAAAACTGAAAAATGAAAAAAAAATTACTCTTTTCCCTACTTCAGAAGGATTGCTCAGTTCAGTGTTTTAACATTAAAGGAATTTGGGGCATCACCCGGGTTCAACAGCCCAGTGGTTTCCAGTGAACACAGCCTTGTCCTCCACTCCCTTTCCACCCTGAGGACAGCCGTGTTAAGTCACAATTAGTGGCACCCATTCAAAGACAGCAAGGGCCGAAGGACATGGGCTTGAGGACCCCACGCCGCAGTCTCTCAGGCAGCCATCTCCAATGCACAGAAGCCTGCGCATCCAGAGCGCCACCCACTCTGGTCCCTCACGCCTGTCCTGCTGCTCAGAGTGCTACATCGTGACCCCGACTCTCTGGCACCCAACGAAGCCTGATTCCCACTCAGTACCTCCTTCCCACCATCTCCCCTGGTGTTGTCTCAAGCTCAGCCTGGCCCACTGGGAAGCCCAGGTGTCAGGGAGCCTCATGCCCAGGTGGCCACGGGACCGTGGGAGCTTAAGGCATTCACAAAGTTCTTTCTTTCTTCTCTCTCTTTTGTTTTTCCAGTGACATTTGAAGCATCATTTTGCTGTTCTAGCATCTGGAACAATCCTTCTATTACTCCATATAAACCAACATTTAAATGAAAAAAACAAAAGTTTGTCATTTGTAAATCATCTATACCCAATACTTCCAACAGAACAAAGCTAATTCATTCATATGCAAAGGGACTAAAGGGAGCTGAGATGAGACTTTGCCTGTGGTCTTTCCCTCCTCCATCAATGAATGCCCAAAGGGGAAGCTACCCAGCCCTGAAGTTTACAGAATGACATCCATCACACAGGTAATTACTCATCCATCTTCATGCTTCCTTTTAAGTTTGCCCTTAAGAAGCCTGTAATCTCCCAAGTCAAGGGCCTCAGTAAAATCAATAAAGCCTCGTCCTATCAGGCCACCAGCCAGATCATTTTCCACCTTTTAACAAGGCAGTGGTTATTAAATGCCTTGTTTGAAAACCCAAGTGGGGTCATCAGACTTTCATGATGAGAATAATCCATCAACTGTACATGTGCTATCTTTTCAGTGTCTTTGATATGAGTGATAAAGTAGGTAATGGCCTATGGTTTTTCAATATCTGAACATGTTCTCCTCTCTACATTGGGGTTGCAGCATCGCAAAGGGAATTCTGTGACTGGAGGAAGCTTGTTAAGAGAGAAAGGAATTTTACTGCGTGATTTCAGTCAATGCATACGATATGCTATGGGCTTCAGCTTTGGGAGCTGGGCTCCAAGCTGTCCGTGCCTTCTTAGCTGTTCAATGGCTCAGCTATCCAAGGAGCCGAGATTCAGAGTCTACATGTTTACAGTAAGACTCAAACTATAGTTTCCATTAGCTGAATTCTTGCCCTGAATCTGTAGGAGGGATTAGAGACCGAGAATCACAGAAACTAAGGCATGTCGATTAGCGCTGGACTCTTCTTAAACGCCAGACAATATTAAAACAACAACCAAGAACCAAGTACACATTTTGTGGGTGTTTAGGACAACAGTTCTGTCCTTGGATGCCTGTTTGGCATCGTAATTGCCAAAGACCTGTATTCCGCCACCATCAGACAACTGTATGCCTGATAAAACAATCCCTAACTTGACAAATGGAAGCTCCCTCTCGCCGCCTTTCCGCATCTGTTTGTTTTGGTTGGGAAAGCATTTGGGGATTACGCATTTTCCACTTAAGACATAATCCTTTTTATTGTTTCACGTTAATGATGAAATTAAAAGGAGACTGTTTCAAGACAATCGTTGCATTATTCTAAATTTACAGAATTTAATCACAAAATTAAATTCAAATTTTAATCTATGACAGTCTCCAGAAAGAGACAATTATATGCCATTCTACTGGCTGAAAATGACTATGAAGGCAGCGTGCCTGCACTTTGTCAGGGCAACGGTAATTGACATGATGATTGGAGTCCTGAAACAGCATGGTTCTGAAGCATCTTTGAAATTATTACAGAAAAATTAAGCAGAGTTTTGTTGTTAAATATATTTTTGTACTCTAAGTCTTTGATATTAGGTAAACCTCAAATGGTTTATTTTGTTGTCTAAATTTACTAGATTATTCAATTGTCCAAACACTTGATTACCAGAATATGAGAGCATAACAGACAATAAGCTATTTTGTCTTGACTGTTACCTGAGAAATAAGCTCAGGTTGAAACAATGAGGCCTCAGAGTCAATGAGACACACGTGCACTTTGTGTCTTTAACTTATTCCTGCTGTCTTTAGCTTTGATGGGAATTTATTTAGAGAGAAAATAAATTTTGGGAAGAAATAAAATGGATCAACTTCAGCCAGCCTATATTCTCTTTGTTATAATGTAATAATAGAAGGAAAAGTAATAGTTAGGAGGTTAATATGAATAATCACAAGCCTTTTATTTATGGATTTAGGTTTATTTTGCAAAATGCCTATATTATCCCCGAAGCCCCCGTCTGGGGCAAGTGGCTCGGTTGTGGAGAACACCAGCTCCGAGCAGGCAGACGGACCTCAGCTCAAGTGTCTGCTCTGCCGCTTGCAAATTGTATGACCCTGCGCAAGTTATTGTATATTTTCTGCCTCAGTTTTTTCATCTATCAAATAGGGTTAATAATATTCCATCATACTATTAATGCAAGGATAAAGGAGTTAATGATTAGGAAAATTGCTGAGAGTCTTGTGCAGTATGCACAGAGATTCGGTGCATTTTCTTATCTAATCTGCACTCTCCCTAAGAGATAAAGTTATTATTTCTAACTCACCAATGAAGGAACTGAGGTTTGGCAGAGTTAAGTGACTTGCCTGAGGCCACTTGTCTAAATAAGCAGGAGCTTGACTCAGTGTGTGGTGTGCATTTCCTCTTCCCACTCCATCCCAGCTACCTCCTTCTGGTCCTTTGCACACAGCCTCCTCCCTTCTCCCTTTGCACCTGCTGGTCCCTCTGCCTGCCATGCACTTCCCTCCCCTCTCTGCTCCCTAACTCCTACGTGGTCTCCAGATCTCAACTGAGGAGTCATTTCCTCAGGAGAGTCTTCCCCAAGGCCCCCTGTAGATCGCACGCTTCATTATAAGCTGTGCTCCCACAAGTCCCTCTACAGCAGAACGTTGTCTTATTTGAAGTTCAACGATGCTTCGTGTGATGGCGAAAGTGACGAAGAACTGTCTTCTCCCCCAGGCTGCAGGTTCCCAAGACAGGTCCCGGGTCAGCACCGGCTCATCACCCTCAGCACCCAGCCCTCTTCCTCACATGAGGTAGGTGCACAGTAATGTTTTGTAAAGAATCATGACTGAACGAATATACTGATCACATCATACATTCTGGCTCTTATTTCTATGTTTTCATCTGCAGATGAAGAAACTAAGGCTCAGGTTTAAAGAAATTGCCCAAGGTCACCCAGCTGATGTGTTCTAAATCAGACTCAGTCTTCGGACTCTTCCCAAGGCCCCCACCATCATAGTCAATTTCTTTTTACTGAATATCAAACTTAGATGTTGTGATAGAGTAATGCCCCACCCCCACCCAAAGATGTCCACATTCTAATCTCCAGAACCTGTGAATTTGTTACCTTATATGGCAAAACAGACTCTGCACATGTGACTAAGGGTCTTTTTTTTTTTCCTGAATTGAAGTATAGTCAGTTATAATGTGTCAGTTTCTGGTGTACAGCAGCACCATGTCCCAGTCATGCATACATACACACATATATTCATTTTCATATTCTTTTTCATTAAAGGTCATTACATGATTTTGAATAGAGTTCCCTGGGCTATACAGAAGTGACTGTGTAGTGACTAAGGGTCTTGAGATTGGGAAATAATCCCGGATTATCCAGAGAGGACCCATGTAGTCACCAAGGTTCTTATACGAGGGAGGCGGGAGTTTCAGAGTCAGAGAAGGAGATGGGCTAGAAGCAGGGGTCTGAGTGATGTCGTCGCTGGAAGGAGGCCACAGCCAGGGTAGGCAGGCAACCTTTAGAAGGTCAAAAGGGAAACAACGGGATTCCTCCTAGAGTCTCCAGAAAGGACCAGTCCTGCTAACACCTTCCTTGTTTTCAGCCACGTAAGACCTATTGTCAGATTTCCGACTTCCTGAACTTTATAACAATAAATTTGTGTTGTGTTTTTTTGGGGGGGGGGGGCTACTATATTTGTGGTAATTTATTCACCCAACAATAAGAAACTAATACCAATGTTAATGGCTCAGATCCATTGGCAAAGTGGTCTGTGTGATGATGCAGTGATGAAGTGCTGAAGTGTCACTGGCATTACGCTGCAAATCTAGCTCAGAGGGTGGATAGAAACAACACACAGCAACACAGAAGCGCTGTTGAACTCGATCTATGCAGTTAGTTCCTTGAACCAGCTCTGTCAAGAAGGCAAACCAAAAAAAACCTATTATTTACTCTCTACCCCCGAATGATCTAAATTTAAAAAAAGCAAATTCTATAGAAAATTAATATCATCTTTTTGTGCTGAGGTAAGGCAACATATTGGGAAAAGTCCCTGACAAAAATCAGGACATGCTAATTCAAGAGCCACTCACCACTGTTTAGCCACGTGACATCGGGCTGTGCACATTTCCTCTCCCCATTCTATTAGAAGAGGAACTCAAAGCAGAGCTTGATGCTCCCTCCTAAATCTACCATTCTATGATCCCATCATATTATTACCTGGCCTGAGAAACGTCACCTTTCCAGTTAAGAATTCTTGCTATATTCTAGCCTGCTCCTCCCACCAGGGCCATTTCTTAAGTTCTTCTTGCAAATGGCCCCACACTGAAATCTAAAATGTATTCTAAAGGCATGCACACCATTTGTAGTTCATGAAGATTCCAAAGGGGTTGAAAGTTCAAGCTGCCATAGGTCATCTGTGTACAAGTCTGGACCAGTCACTAAACTCAGTGCTAGAATCTGGCTCCACTCGGAGTCTACCTCTAAGGTACAGTAAAATCTGCCTGGGTCAAGAATCTTCTTCTTAATAAAGTCTCTGCCCTAACTTATACAGGTATTAAAAATAACTAATAGAATAAAGCTCCTTAAAGCATGATTTTTAAAAGCTCATAATTTTATCAATGAAATATGCATATCCTTTCTCTTTGATTGCTTTTAGTATTTATCCTTTTAAAGACTCAGACAAGAGAATAAAAGATACAAGAGAGAGCGATCAAAAGGAATGGGTGAGGAGGAGGGTTTTCAAATAAATCCTTGGCCTTTCCGCTCCTGAAGACCCGTAAAAATAAAAAGATTTAGAACAATCACAATCAGAGATGCTACTGGCGTCACCACACGCCTGCTGACAGACAGATAATTTTGCTAATATACTCAGTGGAACTTGAAAAATTGAAAAATCTATTCCCTGTATATTGTAATGGCTCCAGCAATGAAAAATTTATGTTAGTATTGATAATGACGTCCTTGGAACAAGAAAGGAGCAGGGATTTGAAAGAGCGTTGTGTTTTTAAACATCACACCAGACGTTATTTCTGCAAAGACAGAGTTCCTGTCCTATCTAGTGTTTCAGTGGTTTATCTTCAATGATATAGAGGATGAAGAATATTAGTAAGTTAGAGATGAGATAGTAAAATGGACCTTTCCCCAAAGAAACGTTTTCAAAATGCCATATATATATATATATATATATATATATATATATATCTCCACCAATCAGCATTATTAATGCATGGCGATATTTATAGCACATTATGCATTACAGAATTGACTTGTGGTTGGTTCTGAAATGGAGCAGCTAAGAAACCTGTTTCATGGCTGTCTCTAGGACCAGAAGTGACTGTAGGCGCTCTCCCAGGCACAACAGCAAGGAGGAGATCCCAATCCACTGAGAAGCACCCACCTGCTAAACTTATTCTTATGTCTCTGGATGGGTCAGATAGAGCAGCCTCAGCTGTGAGGCTCCCAACACAATCACTGGATTATGGGTTTGTAGGGAAGGTAGGCCAGCAGCTCCTAAAAAGGAAAAGCAGATAGAAAAAGTGAGACATTGGTGAAGACCCAAGTTACATAATTCCTCTAGCAACATCTTGAAATATTGGGTTTCTTCACACTCCTAAGTCCAAGTATTTATTGAGTTCATTAGAAAGGCTAATATTTATTGAGTATCTATGATGGGCCAACATAGACTAAGAGTGATAGACTAGAGTTGGAAGGGGCTTTGGAAAAAAAAGGGAGGAAGTAATGGTTTGCTATGGCACCAGCCTACAAGATGGCCCACGATGATCCATTCCTCACACCCCTGGTATTTACACCCCTGCACAGTCCTTCACACATTGAATTAGAGTTGGTTGTGTGACCAATGGAAGGTGGTGGGAGTAACAGTATGTTACCTCTGAGGCTAGATCATGAGAGGTATTTCTACTTCAGCCTTGATCTTTGAATCACATGTTATAGGAGAAGCCAGCCAGCATACTGGAAGGACACTCAAAAGCCCTTGGAGAGATCCACATGGAGACTAGCAAAAGACCCCTGGGAGAAGCCAGCACCAATTGTCAGTCATGTGAGTAAGCTTCCTTAGAAGTGAATCTTCCAGCCCCAGTCAAGCCTTCAGACAACTGCACCTCAGTCAACATCTGATTACAGCTTCACGAGAAGCCCTGAGTGAGAACTGCCCAGTCGAGACACTCTTGAATTCCTGACCCACAGATATTCTGCAAGAAAATAAGTCATGATTTTTCTCTTAAGTGTCTAATTTTGGGGTTGATTTGTTACACAGCAATAGGTGACTAATACTTTCAAATGGGTAGCATGAGTTTAAATGTGACCTAAAAGGCTGGATAATTCTGTAAATTATCTCACCTTTCTAGATGTCAGTTTCCTCATCTGAAGAATATGAATAATAATAGTATTATTATTGTGCCCCAAATCACACACCATTGGACTATATGACCTGTAAGACCTATTCAAACTCTAAAATTCTGGAAGACAGAATAAATATATATAAAACAAAAGACAGGAAAGACACTATTATGAAGCATTTATTCTATTTTGGCCACTGGACCAGATAGATACCTTATATATTTGAGGCTCCTTTTGAGTAAAATCTTACTTGCTATCAATCAGGATCATACGATTTAAAAGCTCCTTGTTTTTAGAAGAATTGGTCCAAGATGAAAGTTGAATGATAATAGCTACTGAATTGTAATTCAGTTCTATTGAGGCAAATTAATCTTTGTGCAAAAGCTGGAAAGTATTTCACTTACCAGAAACCAAAGAGAAACCTTTATTATAACCTAGTAGAGAGCTGACCTTTTGATACTCCAGGGACACCGGGAAAAGTAATCAATCCTTAGGTGTTTACTACCAGAAAAACCGAGACTTGGGAGAAGCTTAGCCCTAGGGAGGCAAGACTGCAGGTCTGGCAACCTCCTCCGGTCAGAGGTCCTGGTCTAGACACAGCCCTCCCCTGGCCTTGGAGCAATCGAGGCTACGTTTGACTTACAAAAACAAAACAAAACAAAACAAAACAAAAAGCTTTATTAAACCAGCTTCCTGTTACGGAGACCTGAAAATTCACTATGTTACAAGTGTTTTGTGTGAAGTATTATGATGCGAAATATTTCAAACTATTTTTTTCTTGTTCTTTTTCCCTGTCTGCTCGCCCCGCAGTTTCTGGTAATCATGAGGACTTTGGACATTATCATTCCACAGACTCTCTCTCCATTTTTTGCCAATTGCAATTTGTTCTGAGTCCTGCAATAAATGAAACAAATAATAAATGAAAAGGCCAGAGGCAACAGCGCCATCACCCTGCACACCCAGGGGAGAACCCAGAGGTTGCAGGGAGTCCTCTGCAGAGAAGATGGAAAACAATGTCTCAGGGGCCCAATTACTTACTGTAGCTGCTGAAATGAGATGATTTATGTCGGTGACAAGGCTGTCCTGGAAATAGTAACCAACTGGTATAAATTTAGATCTATTATTAAAAAAAAAAGATCCTTGGACCAAAAAGAGCCCAACCTGGAAAGAAATTAAATGACTCTGCCTTGCACATTTACACAGTGCACTTTGTACATATAGGCAGGAATTTGCCACTTAATAATAACTGGATGTTCTGCTATATTTAATTGGTAGAGGTTCAAAAAGCTGAAAGTGTAAACATTTTGTATCTCAAATTCATAATGTCACACAAAATAATTTGAGCGAAGCCATAGGTAGACGAGTATGGACGTTTAATGGAGGATCAGCTTTAATTGTCTGGTATATCATGGGAATACAGAGCATCTAATTGGCTGTGACCTTGGTGGAGAAACAGGCAAGGGTGAAACTTACTAGACTGAAATCAGGATTTGGTTACTTCAAAACGACACCCTACGAGGTCACACACTGAAATGAAAAATTCAAAATGTCAAATAGCAATGCTGGTTCCACTGGACGAGCATCAAAAGGAAAGTCACTGAAGCCCTGGGAGAGTCCAGAGAACGGAATTCCCAGGCCTCGGAGAATCGTTGGGAAAGAGGAGCCAGTGGTTGGCTAAAGCTTAGAAGATCAGGTTGCTGCCTTGTCAAAAGAGTTGGTAGTAAAGTTTTCTGAAGGTGCAGACAATCAGTTAAAGTGAGCATGCGTACTATGTGAATGTATGGATTATCATGTAAAAACATATGTGTTCCACTATATACCATTATGCCTTACAAAACACATGCAAAAATAAAAACCTAAAAAGCAACAATAAATAAATATAATTGTATGTTCCTTTATATTCTTCCAATATCTCACCACTGGTTACAGCAATGTTGCCAAGATTTAGAGATGAGGGAATGTTCTAGAAGTAGAACAGGAATGAGGTGGGAGAAAAGAAGTAGGAGGCATCGTGGGGCTGTGGATGTTTTAGCTTTGCCTGCCCAGCACCCCGTGTTCAAGAAAATTGTGAGTGGATAGGGTGGCTAATTTCTTACCCCTCTGAATAATACTGTATTCCGTTCCTTGTGATTGTCAAGGACTTGCACCCACAGGGAAGCGGAGTCCTGATCTGCCTTCACTCCACCACTTCTTGGACCCCACTTTTCTGCTATACACATGGCAGCTGGGAGACCGAAAACCAATGTGAACAAAGATGTACAAGCCAATAAACCCATATTTTGATTGTGGTGGTAACCACTGATACCGGGGTTTTCTCACAGGCTGTCTGCCCATCTGTGTCGAATGGCTCTCAGACCTCAGCCACCGACACAGAAGGCAGATGTCTGAGCTCAACCCCGTTTGCCTGGAAATTCTGCTCTGCTTGGTCTGCTGTGGACTTGGAATTTCACATCTTATAATTTCCGGACGAAGCTGAGGTGGGCCCAGGGAAGATGCTAGACTTCCAGGTCCTGAATCCTTAGGCATCCTTGGCTCAGTCTCCATCCCTCCACACTCATTCTTCTGAAGACAGTGGATCAGAAGATGTTGACTTTGAGGAACTGTCAGAGACCCTCCCGGGAGGGTCAGACAGGGTGGAACTGAGTGGGTCCCCCTGTCCATCTGTTAAGATGCACAGATGTCCCCAGGACACCACTGCAGGAACGTCCAATTGGTGAGCGCTGAGCTCAGCCACCGGACCCTTCAGCTCCTACCCCTGACAATGAGAATTTCTGCAGGACAGCTGGAGCTCAGGAAGCAAGCTGCTAAGGAGTCCTGGGACAGCCTCGGGGACACTGTGAAGAAGTAGTAGTAAGGAAGAGTGTTGAGGGGTCTGTGGGACTGAGAGATCATTCAGGATTTGGGGCCTGTGCTGAAGACAAGAGGGGCGCCATCGATGATGTCAGTAATCTACGTGGGGCAGGCGGGGAGGGCACTGGAATGCTACCAGGGAGGTGGATATAATTCAGCAAGCAATGGGCGCTCCTGAAGTTCAGGGACAGTGAGATGAGCCTGGGGAAACCCACCTCAGCAACGTGAGTGATGGGAATTTGAATGCAAGGGAACCAGGCATACTTGCAGGTTCAATAATTCACTATTTGACACTTTGTTAAGGCGCTAACTAAGAAATTAGCAAGACCTTCACCACCAACAACGTACTGAGAGGAATGGAAAAGAAAATTCTCACATATGCGTGGCTGCCTGCATAAAGACACATGGCTGCCTATTCACAGGTGCGTTAAAATCAATCAGCATATTTAATCCAAAAATATCTCCTCCACTCTCTCCCAGTTCTCTACCCACAACACACCCATTGTGAGCAAGGAGAAGAGCAAACTTAGGGACCTTAATAACTGAATTTCATCTTCACATACAGACATTCTTTTTGGTGTTGCATTGGCTTAGAAAAAAAAAAAAAAACAGAAGGAAGGGGGAAGGGTAGAGCTCAGTGGTAGAGTGTGCGCTTAGCGTGCATGAGGTCTTGGGTTCAATCCCTGGTACCACCATTAAAATAAATAAACCTAGTTAACCATCCCCAAATAAAGAAATTAAATAATTAAAAAAGACCAGAAGTATAATCGTATCTTTTTGTCCAGAAAGAGGAGGAAATGCTGAAAATAAATGCAACTTACCCTGTCTGTCCCCATGAGACCCCCATCACTGTATTTTGAATGTGTGTTTCCCCTCCCAGGTTGTAAGATTCCTTAGAGCAGGGGTTAAACCTGTCTTAATCTCAATAACCAGGGCAGCACCTAGTGGACTTGCAGGAAATGCTTATGAAATATTCTCAATTGACTACTGGTTCATTCAGATACATTTGAATGCCATAGAAGTAATTTCGGAACCCACCACTGGGAACCGCTCTTTTAAAACCCTACTGCTCGGCCCAACAAATCCAGGCCAGGTGACCTGACTCAGGCCTTCCATGCTAGGTGGCCTCTTCCGAAGATCTTCATACCACGACAGCAGAGCCAGCTCCCCTCATGTCCCGTGTCTGTGTCCTCGGTCTGACATGAGGGACCTGCTCTGAGGCGCCCCATACGAGCGTTACAGGAATCACAGCCAATGTACTGTAGCTCCTCTGAGGACTGCATGGCCGCCTTATTTTCATGACCTATTAGGTGCATACCTGGTAGATGGAAGTTTCAATACCAACCTTGTTCAAGGGCTGAAGACCTTTAGTTCATAGATTCTGTAAGCGGTTATTGAATTAACCATCGTGTGTTGTATGATTACAAGGATGGATGGGGCAGCTGAAGGAGGCAAATATAAAAGCAAAAGTGTTTGCATCATTTCATTGGAGGATGTACTAAGTAGAGTAGCTGCTGTAACAAACAATCCCAAATTTCAGGGACCTTGCACAATGTGTAAAAATACTAGGCTCCTAATTAGACAGCATTCCTAGGGCGCCCTTGTCTAAGTGTGCCCCAGCAACTCAAGCTCTTTCCATCTCTTGATACCATTGTCCTCAACACGTGTCCCCCGTGGAAGGAAAAGTCAGAGAACAGTTTAAGCATAAGAGATTTTTATCGCCCAGTTCTGGAAGTGGCAGATATCAGTAAGGGTAATGGGAAACAGTGTTCAACAGTGGACCTGAAGGAAAATAAAGTAGATCTGGAAAACATATAGCATTATTTCTAGCAACATGTCTGCTTCTCTCCCAAGTCAGTGGTTTCTCCCTAAAGTTAGACTCAGATCGATCAAGCACACACTAAGAGACAATGTGGTATTGTAGGAAGCTGGAATTACGATTTGAATTATTCTGTATATAAGGAATTATATATAAGAATTTATTAGCACTCTTATCAAAGCTCTGATCATTTTATCCACGTTTCAATTTCAAAAAACCTTTCTTGTAAACTTTAGCATTAATTCACTCTGGTGGCCATCCAAAATGAGGCGGAAGCTTTTCAAACGGTTATTTTTACAAGAATGATCCACTCTTCCCATTCTGGTAGAGATGACCTTTATAAATTCTAAGTCCTAATCATTTTAGTTAATTCAAAACAGGTGGAAAATACCTTATAGGAAGTCATTTGTTATGCACGAGATCAAGCTGAAATGTCATCACCTCTCCCTAACTCGCTCTCCTTGAGATTTCTTCTCCCAGATATAATTAATTGCCCCTCATCTGTGTTTTCACAGCATTTTATACACACTCAGCTTTAGAATGAGTCATGCTATGGTACAGCTATTTGCCTCCCAGGACCTGAATGCCTCGGGGCTAAGGGAGTTTGTATATTTAGGGCCCCAGAGAACTGCGGGCACGTAGCAAGCACAGAGTGAGTGCTGCCAAGCCAATCAGGGATGCTGCCTCCTCCACGGTGCGCCCCGTGCCGCTGTGTCCACACCGCCTCGACAGCACTTAGAAAACGGCATTGTCCTTTGTTTTATGTGTTTCGATGACTCTCTGGCTACTGAGGTGTGTAAATTAGGGCAGGAATAATATCTTATTGCCAATTGCCTACCATATGGCTGTCTATATGTTCAAATCCTAACTTGTTCCCAAACTGATTTTATACGCTTTGTACCATACGTTCGAACCAGAGGATGAAAAATAGATCACGGAGGAAATAATGGCGAAAGGTAAAAAAGAGCAGGAAAGGGCTGTGAAGAGTCCGTAGTGAGACGAGAATGTAAAACGCCTGGCAGAAGAATCCTAAACTGTGCTTGTGAAACGTGAGCCGTAAACTTGGCTCTGAGCTTTCCAGAAGCCCACGCAGATAGGGCCACGTCCTCGGTTACAAAAGGTGGTGTCTCAAACCTTCAGACAAGCTG
Organism: Camelus ferus; assembly: GCF_009834535.1. Lineage (NCBI taxonomy): Eukaryota > Metazoa > Chordata > Mammalia > Artiodactyla > Camelidae > Camelus > Camelus ferus. The sequence continues at coordinate 35,622,571 of NC_045720.1, read as the reverse complement.
TTTCCTTGAAGCAGTGGGGGTCTGGCTGTTGTTCCAAATTTTTATTTCTGTTCTTCAACTACCTAGTTTTTTTGTTTCTTTTTTTTTTTTTTTTTTTTTTTTTTTGGTCAAGTCAGATGTTAGAACCATGAGTCACAATATTTGCTAGAGCTTTTACATGTTAAACCAGGAACTGTTTTTAAAAGGTAAGAGATGAGACCTCTTTTCAGCTCTATGATGAAATTCCAAGAGTTTCACAGAGAACGATGGCTATTCACACGAATTACAATAGCTCTTCTGTGTATGTCTTTCCTCTAAGTCCCCTGATGTCACCAGCTTCAGAAGTGAGGGCACATGGGCCCTGCGATGCCTTCAACGAAGAGCAAACTAAGGTGTGAATTACCTCTTCTCCCTGGTTCAGAATGTCTACCTAATAACAGTACTTAGGTACCAACCACTGACCACGGTGTTCACCAATGCGTCCCATGTGACGGTGTCAGGCTAACTACATACAAATGACCAAAGAGAGTGCATTTTTTAAAAATAGAAATTCTGGGAAATTCTAATTTATTAGGTCCTAAATGGAGCTGAGAATTCTATATTATTACAAATCTCCCAAATGATTCTGATCAAAGCTAAGTTTGCAAAAACCATCAACATATTCGTTAGTATAAGAATATGAGTGAAATTTCCACCAGATTTAGTTCTCATGTTTGCATCTCACTGCCACAGATTCTGTCATTTAGTCATGTGTTCCTAGAGCTACAGCCACAAGAGTTAGCCCTCCCGGCCCTCGCCGGTGGGAAGTGGGGCTGATTGATTTCATAGCCCCATCCTGGCATTTTCAGCTTTAGGAATAATTAGCTCATGGGCCCTGGATTATGCAAACAAACACCATGTGCCCTATTAGTGGAAATAAAAATGTGCTAGCAAATCAATCCAAGAATCAAAGAAACTGGTTCCATTATATGACAGCAGCAGTAACTGACGTCTATTAAGAATTTAATACGGTTAACATGGTTTCAGTGCTGTACTGTGTGCTTTATGGGACCTTGTATTTAATACCCAGAAGAGCCCTGTTAGGTAGATATCATCTTTCTCGTTTTATAGACAGTAAAATCAAAATGTAAAAGAGTTAAGTAACTTACCTAAACTTGTACAGATAGAAAGTGGCCCTGCAGAGTTTGGGTCCAGGCAGTCTGACCTAAGATCCCACGCCCTTAACTTTCCCACTCTCCTGCCAGAAGCCAAGAAGGACATCTTAAACTGAGCAAATATTAGAGCATAAACCTCAACCTCACTTTGGCTAAGAACTTTTACCTTTTACAGACTGGGAGGGAAATATTTGGAATCTTTAAATAAAAGTGAATGAGTCTGCTAGAATTTCGTGGTCTTGTAATACTGAAAACCACCCAGAAAATGCTCCATGTCAGGATACCCACCTCATTAACCCCAAATGGACATGTTCCAGGGAAGCAGCTCTCATTCTGACAGTGCCTTGAACACTGTAGGCTTCTAATCCATTCTCAGTAATAAATGAGTGCATGAGAGAGTAAACGAATGAGTGTCAATGTGAGTCAATGAGGGAGAAACCAAAGAGAAGAAAGATGAGGGAAGAGATGTGAAGTATAGTTTATACTAATTGACCACATTATATTTTCATACAAACTGTCCAAAAATTAGGAGAGCCATTTCATCGCTCCAGACCCTCTCTGTAGGAGGAAAGGGTTTGGCTCATATGATTACTGTTTCCTTGCAGCTCTCTTAAGACAGCTACTATGTCTACTCAAATCTTGTGTCAAAGCCATTTCCAAGGAAGTCTGTAATTTTTCTATTTTACAGACATCATCAAGACAATGTGAATGGGCAGTTGCAATATTATAAAACTTTAAAACAACTTTTGACTCATATACACAAATGTTGTCTGAGAATTGCTTTCACATAAGATCAGAGAGCTGAAGTTGCTAGGTAAATAATGATATCATATTATCCCATGTTCCCAGAAAAGGGAATCATGTCAGTAGGTTCAATCCTCTGGGCTTTGGATACAAAAAGAACCCAACATGCCTCGCACAGAGCACATCTGAAGTGCATGAGTTTGTTCAGCTGATGCACCGAACGCTCAGGAATCATCATGAGGACACGTGTGAACTTCCGCATGTGGGCAGCTGTAGTGTGAAGGAATGTGACAAAGATTCCAGAGAAGGGACCACACATTCCATGAGACTCCCAGGGAATGCATAGTAGTGAAAGAGGAATTTTGATAGATGTCAGATTGCACTTGATGAAAGGACCAGAGTATTGTGCGTGCCCATTTATACCCCTGGGCCCACTCACACCCTTTCACACATGCACACACACAAGCGGACATATAAATACACAGCTGGCATGAATATGGGAGAGTCCCACAGTCAGGGGAAGACCCAGGGCCATACGAAGAATTGGGTCTGGGGGAAGAATGGAAGCATGAGGTGCCACAGCCTAGAATCCATAGGCATGTCTGTCTCCTTCCTCAGTGAGCATCTTGAGAGATGGATTTGCTCATTCACTTGTATCCTGAACACCTTAGATAGGCCTGGGCACAACTCAGTGTTCAATACAAGTTCGTAAGGAGACTGAATTAGTCAATGAACGAGAGAACACTAGGTGAGAACAGTCCCCCGTAGACGAGAGTGCCCCTAGAGTAAGCACCCAGCCTCTGGTTGCTTCTGTGGCCTGAGGAGCCGGGTAAGAATACCGCCTTCTATTGTTAGAATGCTGCACGGTCACTAAGGACGTTCTCGTCTGTTACATGCATTTTATTCCCGCAACAATCTCTTGTTACCGGGAGGGCAGACACCTTGGCCCTAACCTTAGCTCCTAGGGAGCAATGAGGCACAGAGGTCAATAGCTTGTCTCAGTTCCCACATCAGGGGAGCCTACTGATGGAAATGGAACTGAAGCCAAGGGCTGGTTGTTACTGCTTGTCAGCTCTTCTACTGAGATACACACACACACACACACACACTATACATATAACAGTTGAGTCTCATTATTCATGGCGGTTATGTTCCATTAAGTCTCTATATACACTGAATAAGTGAGTTAGCGAATACAGAACCATAGCTCCCAAGAAATGTATTGGTCTGTGAATAAATATAGATCGTAATCTTAAATCCTAAAAAAAAAAACCTCAGATTGGTAGATTCTAACTTCTTTATTTTTCAAAAGAGAAAGTGAGGCTCTGACGTGCTGGGCGGCTTGCCCACAGTCGCTCCGCTAACTGGCCCAGTGGCCCCAGAGCCAGAGCCGCTGGTGCTGCCCTGCATCGGCCCCCTCGCATCTCCATCCCCTGGTCCCTTCTGTATGAGAGCGAGACGAGAACCAGAACCAAGGGGTGACGCCTTGTTGGACCTCAACTGGAAACTTATCCTTGGGGGGGGACTCAAACTGTTTTCCCTCTGTATACATCTGTGAATGCCCATGAAAGGATAAGGGATATTGATATGAAATCACAAGTAAATTTTAGCAAGTAGGCATGGTCACATATATGGAACCTGTGGATGAGGAGGCTTGACAGAGCGTACCGTACCACATCGTCTCATGTCACAGGAATGGCCTCTCCCTTAGGGCTGGTCTCTTGACAAGGGAAGGAAAGCCAGATTGGTGATCAAAGGCTGATCCCCTGGTGAGCCAGAGAGTCTTCTACATCCAGTCTCCAGTCTGTCTGCTACACAGACCTAGTTGAAATTCTGGCCTCCACACCTTCATTATTCTTATAACACTTCGGTCGCTGACCCAGTATAAAAAGAGAGGGGGATGTATTTTATACTGAGGATTGCCTTCCCTCTCTGGGGACTGGCTCTGCCCTCTGCACAGGGAGGGAAAGACTGTCGCCGGCAGGGCCAGGCTGGTGGCCATGCAAAAGGCACAGCCAGGCAAAGACGGCAGGTGGGAGATTCTGATCAGGAGCTTCAGAGAGGGCAGCGCTGTTGTGTGGTGATCGAGGGGTCACTGTTGACTCTGAACAGGCTTTAGTCATGTCTGACATCTAAAGAGCATGGTGACAACACTGCAGGACCAGCAAACAGGGCAGTGGTGGCAAGTCAGAGAACAGACAGCAGCGCCCCAGGTGAGGAGGGCACCTTCTGCCTTGATCTCTGCACCCTCGACTGAGGAGAAGGATCTGGCTGCATCTCTCAGCCCATCACTGCTATCCACTGAGTCTCTGCTCCTCGCAGGCCCTGGATTAGGCATTTCGCATGTACTAAACATTTAATTCTGACAAGGACGCAGCCAGGAACAGTACGGTGCTCTTTCCACAAGTGGGGAAAGTAGATCTTAAGGAGGGGAAGTGGTTTGCCCCGGGGCCATTCAACCAATCAGCAGTAAGGCCAGGATTCAAAACCAGCTCTGTCTGAAGCCAGTGGCCATGTCCCCTCCATTTTGCAGATGCTCAGGTGACTTCCATGGGTACCGGAGAAAAACAGCTGTGGATGGAAAAACTAGCCGGCTGGAGTTTCCCGGCACTAGAATCCTCTCTACTCCATTCGGTAATGAAGCCACACTAAGAGAAAGGAAAAAGCAATTCATCAAATTATTGGCTCGTATTCTTATCTTAAGAAATTGACCTGAACCAAGTGTTTCTGCCTACGTGATAATAATGCATATGTTCTAATGATTATAAATTTTTATTCTCATTATCACAAAACAAGATTTTTTTTTTAAAAAAAGACACAGTTCCAAGGTTATCCAACTACCTTTATTGTAAAAGTGTAAATGGTTTTGGAATCATGTTGATTTCATACCCTCCTGTCTATGAATCAATTTTAAAACGAAACATGAAGTAGTGTTCAGCTAAAGACGTTTGGAGTTTTGCTGAATGCAAGACATTTGGAAAAATAATAGATTGGGATTTTCTCTGATTCCTAAGCATGCCCAGATGCACTTACTCTTAACCCTCGTGCCTATGGCAGCCAACCATCAGCACATAAGGAAACACACGTTGCCCCTGTGCTTCCAGGAAACGAAAGCATGACTTCAACACACTTCTATCCAGCCACCTCCTCAGTCTTTGCAGGAAAAAAAAAATACCATGTCTTCAGCTCCCAAGTTTTATGTATTGTATTTTTTAAATGATGTACAATTGATTCAGTGCCTTTGAACTTCCTCTAAACATCCAAAGCACTTAGGATCATTAAGATGCTTTCAGAATGCGGAGAATGTATCCCTCAAGGACTTTTTGCCACTCGCTGTGGATTGAACATTGCTTCTGTCTCACCCACCCTGGGTGTCAGCTCAGGGCTCATTACTGTAAATTGCTAAGATTAGAATGGTGACAAATGAATTTATTTACAAAACAGAGACAGACCCACAGACATAGAAAAAGAACTTATGGTTACCGGGGCGGGGTGGGGGAGTGGGAAGGGACAAATTGGGAGCTCAAGATTTGCTGGTACTAACTATTACATATAAAATAGATAAACAGGTTTCTTCTGTACAGCACAGGGAACTATATTCAGTATCTTGTAGTGACCCATAATGAGAAAGAATATGAAAACAAATATATATGTGTGTATATGTATGACTGAAACATTATGCTGTACACCAGAAATTGACACATTGTAAACTGACTGCACTTCAATCAATCAATCAATCAATCAATAAGAAATGGTGATTCACAGAGAGGTTCTGTGGAAAACCTAGGCGAGAGTAATTCCCAGGCCATCTGTCTGTGAAATGTGCCAGGTGTAAACGTAAGAATATAAAATTCAAAAGTTCTGAAGACATCTGTCTTCTGAATCAGTAATTGTTCTGCTGGGCAAGAATATTGGATGGGATTTTTTAAAGTGGGTACCACCATCCTGATTGATGCCAGTCATTCTGAGACATGCCACAGGTGTGACAACATGTAGAACACAGTGGGGATGACAGCAGAGGGGCCAGGCTAGCTGGGCAAAGGCAGACACAACACTTGACCGTGACTGACTCCACTGCCTTGGGCTCCTCGTTTGAGGGGCCCCCAGTCTACTGTGATGGGTGGCAGAGGGGCAGGGACTCAGGTAGAACACATCAGGGGCCTAATACAGGCAGGGACAGTGAGCTTAAAAATAATAAGCATAGTTCCCAGAAGTCACATGAGGAAATCAACTTTGATATGTTTATCTATCATATATTTAATTATTCTATAGTGGGACTGTCCTAACCTCACCTCACATACCTTAGACTTGGAGAAACTTTCAAATTGCCCTCCTTACAAGGTCAAAAGGCAATAGGTAGTCTCAAAACTACCTTATAAGTAGTTTTCAGTGGCTTTCAAACTTTTTTGACTCTAATCCATTATAAAAATACATTTTATATCATATATCAATGTATAAACAAAAGTATACACACACACACGTAAAAGCTTAATGAAACAATACTTCAGTAAGTGATGATGACTGTAGGAATAAAAAAATAAAGGCAGAGAACAACCAAAAAGTGATGTATTACACAACTGCTAATTGTATTTCCCTCGAATATTTAGTAACATGGTACAATGCTCACAATAAAACAAGAAAATGAAATAAAGAAGAAGATAGGAAAACAAGTGTGCACATATGGTACGACCCCAATTTTTAATCCAGTGCTACCCTGTTAAATTCAGATTAATGAAATTTTTCTTTAGGACCCAGAAGGGAAAAGAACACTCTGAAAGTGAAAAGGGTCCGTATCTTGTTCACTTCAAGGTCCAAATTCTACTTACTCTAGAGAGAACCAACAGAAGTGTTGCTTATCAAGGAAAAAGATGAGAAGTTCTATAAAATTATAAAAGGGAAGCCATGATTTTCTGATAAATTCAGACCATGTACACAGTCAATTCATATTATTCAAAGCATGAATCTTAATTAATTAGAATAATAGCAGTAACTACTATTAGGTGCCTGCGTTCGGAAATAGTCTTGGTGCCTATCACAAAGAGAAGCAGGACAAGAGCAATTCATAACTGACACCATGCAACTAACGAGAAATACTGGGTTACTTTACCACCCCTTCATTCGTTCATTTATCTGAGCACACAATATTTCCTAACCGTCATGATTTTCCTGGCGCTTTATAGGGCATGAAGATCCCAAAGATAAATAAAACAGAGCTTGTCCTAAAGCAGCTTAAACACTAGTGAATGATCCAGGCAAGTAGATGCCGACACTGAATGTGATAAGCACCCTTGAGCTGAGCAGAGAGGACTCTGGGGAGAGGAACGCTGTAGGTCTTGGGCAGATGGGGAAAGGTTCTGATTTGGACTGAGTCTTAAGAAACGTGTGGACTTTAGCAAGTAGACAAAGGAGAGAAGGGCATTCCCCAGAGAGAGAACTGATGGTCAAGAGCCCAGAGATAAACGAGGATGTCCCCAGCCTTGGAGCCCACGGATTTCACTGTGACCAGAACGTAGGGTACTTGACGGGGAGGGGCCGGGAAGGGATTAAGTAAGGAGGGAAAAACCCAAGTGCTCTGTACACTATTCGAAAGGGCTTGGGCTTCTCCTGAATGCAGTGGCGACTCCACAAAATGTCCGGGGCTAAGAAGTAATAGATCCTTTTTGTGCTTTGGAAAGATTATTCTGGGATGAGTTTGGAGGCATGCCGGGTTAGAGAAAAGGAGGTTTATTTAGGAGTTGAATTTAGGCCTGCAGACACTTGTCTGTATCAGACAGGCTCTGCCAAGAGAATCTGCAAACAGAGGCACTGCCCTCAGTGAATCCAATGTCCAACTTTAGATCCCCCAACTGCAACCGATGGAGCAACGTGCTCTTTCTTGAGATAAATGTATTCGATTTCCTAGCACTTTGACACAAAGAGAAGTGCTAGCTTTGTAGAAATAATTAATCCTCTTTTTCTGCCACTGGGATAAACAAAGGAGGAAAAAAAAAAAAAGAAATAGATGTTATAAAAAAATAAAATCCAAGGCAGATCAAAGGGAATGTGGCGGAGAATTCAGCAACTGCCCCCCTTAAGCAAAAACAGTAATGAAGAAATGAGTTTTGGCAGCCCAGCCAATGGGATATTAACGAAATTAATCCAGAAGGGATGTAATGACCTGAAAAAAATGATGAGCAAAGACCAGAAGGATCAGAAGAGAGGAAAAGGGGGCAGGCAGGTAAGAGCCATTTTCTTCTCTGTTCTGCCTGTTTGAAGGATATCAGATTTAAGGCCTCAGACAAGAAAGAAGATCTGAAAAAGAGCAAGCCAAAGGAATTGGTTTGACAGTCATTTAAATTTCTTATTCTTCTTATTCATTGTTCTTGTTAAGGCAAAGAATGATATTTTAATTTACTGTCATAACAGAGGAGCTGGCTATTGATAAAGGCAGACTGGTTCAAGAATGATGAAGTTTCGCCAGACTCAGGGTGCATTTTCAGACACTTTGTTTTTCCAGCAAAAGATGAGAGTAGCTTTTGAAACTCAGACCTTTTATATAATGTACGTTGATGGTTTTTATTTTTTTCCTTCCAGAATGGACTTCTGTGCAACAGGGAATTAAACTGAAATCATTAAATTCTCTCTACTTAGCACTTTAGAGAACATTTCTATTCAGCCCGCCTAGGGGTAGTGAACACTATAATAATAAATTGTTAATACTGAAGTCTTTGATATTTATCTGATTTTTAAATGATTTTTTCCACCTCATTAGGTAGAGTCTTATTGTCTCTTGGTTCTGTGAGTTAGAAACATAGTCGATAATCTGGATGGTCTGAGAATAGCTCCCTAACCAAAGGCTCTCAAGTGACCTTTGAAATGGCATGGCTGGCCACAAGGACAGGTCAGCAACTGTAGCGAGTTCCGAGTAAACGCTGCAGATGGTCTGTTTTTCATTATCAACTGGTTCGTGCTGTTTACACACAATTTGATACCTGTTCCTGGGGCCTAAAGTGTGGGTGCTCTCCGTGGGAAATTTAAACTGGCCAATCAGTCCCAAATTTTTAATAACATCCATCTATACCCATTGTTTAATGAGTCAGAAAAACGCATTACCAAAAGTTCTGATTACTGAAGAAGTTGCCGAATAAAAAATAAAAATAAGGAACCCTCAGATAATTTGACTTCAGTTGTCAGTATTATGCCCCAGAATATGAAAAAAAAAAGGTACTAACATTATTTTTTACTAAAATAGCTTTTAAGTTCTGTTGGTTCCAATGTCATTTAAGCCTGCCTGTCATCTGACTTCTGGAAGTCTAGCCTCTGTTTTCCGCCTCCAGCCTCTCCACCCCTCTTACTGCCCACACAGAAGAAAGAATTTATACCCACTCCCCAAGAGTCGAGGTAAGGGAACATTTGCCAAGAAACGTGCCCTTTACCAGGAGCTGGCAAAGTGGCAGCCCCAGCAGACAGTTCCCAGGGGCCTTGTCTCATGGTCAGCTGCAGGGAGAATGTTCTCAGCTTCCTGGGGGGAGAAGCCCTGCCCCAGCTTTCAGCCAGTCTGTACTGCAGAACTAATTACCAGGGTAAAAAAAAAAAAAAAAGAAAAGAAAAGAAAAAAGACTCGATTCAGGTCAATGTTTCCTCAAACATTGTTTACATTTGATTTTAAATCCATACAATGGCAGAATTGACATTTGCAGCTCGTGACCACATTCATTTGCGAGGTTTTATGTTATTTTATTTTCAGGTTGGGAATGTTTGAGGAGGCATTTATCATGAAAGCCGTGGCCTTTGCTGCTGGAGCTTTGCCTCCCAAGTACAATAACAAAAACTGCTAATTAAAAAAGGGAAAACATCCAGCCCTTCCTCATCAGCACAGAACAATAGCCTGGCTCCTCCCAGGGCTGAGAGGGGAGGGGATGGCATTATTCTCATAAAAGAATAATCCAGGATAGGCCAGGTTAGGTGCAAAAACAACTCCCAAATCTCTGCAATTGAATCCAACAAAAGTTCATTTCTCACAGCCACCAGATCCATCGTGGGTCCAGGCAACACTCTGGACAAACTTGCTCCCATATAGTGACTCAGTAACTCCCCTGAGAGGTGCCATCATCTTGTCAAAATACCACCTGGGATTTTGCCCTCCTTCTATCCAGCAGGGGAGGAAAGGGTGAGGCTCAAGCCACTAATTCAGTGCTTCAACCAGGAAGCAACGAACGGCACAGCTGACTGGCCGGACTGGTCACATGACTCACCGGCCTGAAAGAGGGCAAGAAAACGTCGTTCTTCCAGAGGTCAGAGGCAGAGAGTCCAATGAGGGTGAGCGCTGAACGCTACACATCCCGCCTCACACGTACACGGCTCTTCTCAGTTCATGCAGCTCTAACGTACAGTGTGGGAGAATTGCTTTCTGAAGAGGGATCCTTTCTCTTTTTCAAAAATTTAAAAATTCCTGAAAATACCTCTATTTTCCTTTTCCCATTTCTTTGCTATTCCCATTGACACGTGAATTCTTGTTCCTACCAAATGTCAGAGAAATCAGTTCAGAGAACTGATTTGTTCAAGTGAGAATATTCCGATATGTTGACCGTCACTCTCAAAAATACATTTTGTTACATCTACCACCAGGAACTTTCATCCAAAAGGCAATTTTCTCACCTCTATGTTATAGACAAATAAAATGAGACTGTAAGGCAATGTGTTTCCATAGCCCCTCTCAATTAGGAAAAGGTTGGATTCAGACCTTCTATTTTATACATGGGGACACTAAATCATAAGGAGGTTACGTAAATCGTCAAAGGTCACGTAGCTAATGAGTGGTCGTGTCAGGATTCAACCCAGATATCCTGGCTATGCATTCCACTTTTAACCACAGTGTTACGCAGCCTTACACACACACACACACACACACACACACACACACACAATTCTAATATTGCTTTCTATTAAAGAAAGAGTTAAAGAACATGAGTCTGGACCAGCAGACAGAGAACATATGTTGGAGGGCTTTTTGTGCCATGCTAAGAAGGTTGGATTAATCCTCTAAGCCAGAGGCCAGCAAATTTTTTTCTGTAAAGGATCAGATGGAAAATATTTTAAGTTTTGTAAACCCTATACTGTCTTTCACAAATACTCATTTTTTTTTCATTGTTTATGGTGACTTTCACATATCAAAGAGTTGAGTTTGTACATGAGTTTTGTCCATACAAAAACAGATAATGGGCCAGATTTGGCCCATGGGCCATAGTTTTCTTTGTCCTAAACAATGAGGGACCTTGGAGAATTCTGACTGAGCATTGGTATTATCAGATTAGTGATGGGTGGATGGTGGGATGGTGCTTATGGTGGATGGGTGGTGAGGGGTAAGATTAGAAAAAAGAAGCAACAAAAATAGTCCATATAAGAAGTGATGGATGCCTAAATGGAGGCAGTGGCAGTGGAAAGTGGAAGAGGGCATTGGACAAGAGAGGTCCTGGGTGGGTACAATTGATGAGATTTGTGATTTAATTAGCTGTGTGGGGTGAAGAAAGGAATAAATCCAGAAGGACCATGGGTGCAGAGTGGTATCTGGCACCTCTTAAGGAATACCAGAGAGATAACAAAGAAGTTGAAGAGGGGGAGATACACTTTGGGACGTAACAAGTATGAGGATTCTGGATTGACCTGGTGTAGATGCCCATTTGGCACCTGAACATTTATGTGTGGGACATAGGAGAGATGCCTGAGTGGGAGATATGGGCTTAGAGGCAACAGGTGGATTTTAAGCTATGGAAGTAAATGAGACAGCCCAGAAAGGACTCAAGAGAAAAGGCTGATGAGAGATTCATGATATCAAAATTTAAATAAATGCCAACATTTAAGGATATTATGGAAGAAGAGGCATCTGGAAAGAAAACCGAGGAGCTCAATGAAGAAACCAAATGAAAAAAATTAAGGATAGAAAGATTGGCTGAGGTAAATACTGTAAGGAAACCAAAGAAACCAAATTAAGGTGACTGAGAGGTGTCCGTGGAAGTGGACCATTAGAGGACCACTGGTGATGCTAGAAAGAAGAGCTCTGTGAGGATGGAGAGGAAGAATGCTAATTTGCAGTGAATTAAAGAGAAAGGCAAAAACAGGAGTTCAGATGGGAAAGATTCATACACTGGGTGATGGGAAGGACCCACACAAGCAAAAGAGGGATTCTTTGAAGATATAAACACAGAAGAGAGAGATCACTTGATGGAACAAGGTTCTGAGGGGAGCAAGGTGGGATCCAGCACACAGGGAAGTGGGCTCGTTTTAGGTGTGAGGATGCAGAAGAGCAGGAAAAGAGCTCAGTGTCACAGAGACTGATGCTCTGACATGGACAAGCAGAAGGGTGAGGAAATTCACAGCCAGTGAAACTCTTCAGTCTGTGAATAAGGAGCAGTGTCTTAGGTTCCCTTGTATCTGGAGATCCAAGAAAGGTGGGGAACAGGGTTAACTCACAGGGTCAAAAAAGCCACCATCCATCAGTATCTACAAGTTAGGAAGTCCAGACATTCTCTGTAAGGATCTGTGAGTTTGGAAAAGGCCACTGCTATCGCATTTGGGACATTTTGGCTGAGGGTCCTCTGAGTGTAGTCCCAGCAGCTCTTGGCCCTCTGTGATGTGTGGCCGCTGCAATTTCTATGTATGCCAGTTACAGTGCCTGTAAGTCCACCGTTAGAACTGTCTCTGTGGCGTAGGCAACATCTTCAGGTAGAGAATTCACAGTTTAGAGGGATTAGCTGACAAATAGTTGAAGGCAAGAGAGGTGATCTGAGCACTGGAAGAATGTAAGTGTGGCTAGGAAACCAAGAGAGAGTGAAGTGTATTGAAGTTCAAGTTCACTTCCTTCATATGGAGACTTGTGCTGACCTTGAGCATGGGGTTGTGGTCATGTGGCTGTTTGCAACAAACCCCACAAAGCATTCATCCTTTGTGGCCTTATAGTGCCCATGTAAAAGAGAAAAATAAATACTAGTAGTTATTTACAGTAAGATATTTTTTAACAAAATCCTGAAAAATAAGAAAGGTGAGAGGAGAGATTTATCTCTATGGGAATAGCAGTCTTGAGAGACACTTTGCTATTGTTTTTAGAGCTTAAGGAGGCAAGGCAGTGTTGGAAGAAGCGGGGCATTCTCCACAGGACTTGACTGTAGTGCTGGGGTCCCTGGGAAGTAGCATTCTGACTGGGGGCGATGAGCTTGTGATCTGCAGTACAGCCCTCACACACAAACACTTGGGTAGATTGGGAGTGCAAAGCTGTGGGCTGCCTCTTAATCAGAAGTGCAAGAGGGGAGCGTGACGGGACTGTCTTCAATCTCAGATCCCTCAGAGTAGACTTGGTGGATGAAGGTTAATCACAACGGGCCAGGGGAGGATTTCACTGAAGTGGTGTCTCTAAGAACCTTTCCTCCCTCCCTCCCTCTCTCCTTGCTTTCTTTCCTTCCTTTCTTCCTTCCTCCTTTCCTCCTGTTACCGAGTCCAAACTCGCTCTGCTCATCAATGGGTACACAGGCTGGTCAGTCAGGAGATGAGGTGCTGGGACAAAGAATAATGACTTTATTCAGAAATGATGTCCTGGAGAACCACCTTCACCAAGTCAGAAAATTCAGGCTCCTTTTGTACAAAAAAGGGGAGGAAGTGTGACTGGCTGCTGCAAACTTCTTGGTGTCGGAATCCTTTGTTCTTGCAAGTATCCATGTAGGTCAGGTCACAGTGTCCCAGCAAACCTCCAACAAGACAAGTGTTATTTTCTATTCTACAATTTTTTATCTTTATATGAATGGGAAACTGTTATACCCTTAAAGCTCAGAGCCTTGAGAACGGGCTCTCCTGTATATTTCAGGCTATAGGCTGGCAATATTCTTTTACAAAAAGTGCAGAACCAGCATGACTCAGCCCAGGAACAGAACACAGCATTAGAGACAAAGGAACAGATCTAATATGGGGTCAGATTTGTTCTTCCCTATTTCGCTCCCTCCTTCTTCCCTTCTTCCTTCCTTCCTTCCTTCATGGGCCCTGAGTGAGGTTCTGTTCACCCTTGACCCAGTTCCAATCTCGCCTCTTTGTAAAGCTTTCCCCAGCGCTCCTCCCGCATCCAACACAATTCAGCGATCTCACCTTGATGTTTCCATTAAAAGATGACAATTCCCCCAGCTTAACAGCTCATCCCAGGTGGCTGTGAATGTGTCTCCCTCCTCACAGGACTCTGAACCCCGAGACTGGCCTCTGTCCTCCTCTTCCAGCCTCTGTCCCTGGTCTCCTAGCAAAGCACTGCATACCTAGAAGGAATGTATTTTTTTTTAAATTTGTGAATTGAAATACATATGGGAATTTTGCAAATCAAGACTGTTTCTGAAACTTCAATTTCTTGCCTAATTAGACATAAAATTAGGAAAGTGGCTGAATGACAAATATTAAACTCTGAAGCCTCTTCAAAATGTATAATAATGTGCAGAGCAGCAGGAATCTTTTTTCTCTCCCTCTGAAAATATAATTATAGAGCTAGAGATGACTAGAAGAATCATTTGCTGCATTCTCCTCTGCCTCCAGGTAGGTTATATTAAATTACCTCAGACAGATGAAAATCTATTCTTTCTTTATTTCAAAGAAGGAGATTTTAATTCCACCATTCTAGTATAAAAAAAGGCCTCAGCCAAGCAGCTCATCCTAATTTCTTCTCGAAAGCTCACGTGGCACCTTTTAAGCTAGGATAGAGCCAGTTGGATAAGATTCTTTTTACTGTAATTTTACGAATTATTATATATATATATATATATATATATATATATTATATATATATATATTATATATATATATATATTAAATATATATATATTATATATAATATATATATATATATATATTTGTATTTGGAGATCTTTTTACTATAATTTTACTATATATATATGTGTGTGTGTGTATATATATATATTACTATAATTTTACAAGTTATATATGTATATATTTGGACCAAACCAGGTTTTAGATGTGAAACACGCTGGTAAAAGGACACAATAAGATACTCTTTATTTTTTAATTTTTTTTAATTGTATGATTCAATTTTTTTACTTAAAAATTTTTTTACTTATTAGATTACTGGTTTATTGTAAAAAGATATATTTTGGGGAACAGCTACTTGGCAGAAATGCACAGGACAAGGTATATGGAAAGCGACCCCAAGGCTCCCAGCCCCTTCTGAGCGCCCAATCTCCCAGCATCAGCGGGTGTTCCCCAACCTGGAAGCTCTACGAATCCTGTCCGTTTGGATTTTTATCGAGGCTTCATTACATAGGCATCATTGATTAAAAGAATACGGAACGCTTCACAAATTTGAGTGTCACCTTGTGTGGGGGCCACGCTAATCGTCTCTGTCTCACTCCAATTTTAGTGTACGTGCTGCTGAAGCGAGCACAGTGAGACGCGCTTTAAGTCACTATGTGGACAGTGGTTCCTTCTCAGTCACTCTTCTTGCGCCTGAAATTCTAAGATGTAGGGTTGTATCTATTTGCTCCCTTTCTGTTGCCTTGCCCAAGACCATGCCCCTCCCCAGGGCAGCCAGCTTCTGGCGCTGTTTGGGTTCACAGAGACCCAGCCCCCTCGCCTCCATTTGGGACAACTCAGAAGGGTACCACAGGGGTCAGCTGAGGGCTCTGTGGTGACTGCGTCACGGTCAACTTCTCCGTCTGCCCCTCCTGCTTCCTCTACTCCCGCACGGGGATGGCCCCCTGAGCACCGCCCAGGCTCCATCTCACAGTTTGTTTCCCCAGGACCCAACCTGCGACAGAGGGTTCCAGGAAACTTGCCGTTGGAGAGAGACCAGCAGGACTCCAGAGACGAAAAAGAGAGGAATCTGGGGAGTAATGGCTACCCAGCGTGCTGCAGGGGAGGGCCCCTGGTCATGACCGAAAACTTCATGGAGGAATTGGAGGTGGGCCAAGAGAAGAGGATGGAGAACGAAATTTGAGGTGGGCTGGCGTGAGTGTGGAAGATCCCAGAATCAAAAAAGCCCACAAAAAAATCACACGTCTCCAGGGGAAATGCAAAGACCTGCACGGCCACCTGGGTGTGATGACGTGCCAGCCCAGCGTGGGTTCTGCTAACACTTCTTTGACACGAGTTTTCTTCTTTAGAATTTTGCCCTTGATTCTATAGCAGAAATCAAAGAGAAGATGGAATTCATCTGACATAAGTCCTCTCTACCAGCTTTTTGCCCCTGGGGCAAAGCAACTCCACCACCACACTGAGTGTCCTCTTCTTCGGACGGGAAACGAAGGCTGTTTGCTTCCGTCTCGACAGCTCATCAAGCCCCGCTTGTTATTCTAAACTTTTACGTTCTAGCAAAGGCTTATGAGGAGTTTATAAACTCTGCAAACTCTAGCTTACCACTTAAAGGGCATCAATGTGCGGTGCCACCAATTCTGTGCCATTTTCGAAAGGGCAGATTTTATACTTTACAGTAAAAATACTCACCAGGTGTGCTGTACGCAGGAGCGTTTGAGAGTTTCCTGGCCGGGCCTTCATAATTGGGGGTTTATTGAGCATTTTATTATTTCTAGCTAATATGAGACTTATGTTTCTGGTGGCACTTAGAGGCATAGTGGGGTGAGTTTAATAAAAGCAGGTGACTTCCCTGCAGAAGCTGCTGATCAGGGCTCACCTGGCCCTTCTAGGGTCCCTCCTGTAAATGACTTGAATGAAGGTTTTTGTTTCCCCCTCAGCAGGAGGTGGAGCATGCTTGCTTCCCTCTCCTCACCCCATCGTAAGGGCTTTTAAGTTATTAAGCAATCATCAATGTGTGCATTATTCAATAGCTGTGACAGATCATTCTCCCATCAATTAACACCACTAGAGTTCATATTGGAAACCACTCTGGGTAAGAGAGGGTGAAAAAGGAGTCTGCTCAGAACCACTGTTGTCTGTGTTGGAGGGGTGTAAGATCGCAGCCACCATACGGGCCACCTCCCCTGACACCCTCCACTGTCCACGGTGGGGCAGCTGGGGATCTACCTCAGTTCTGAGGCCTGGAGAGGTTTCAGCTGCCTGATGCTCTAACTTGGGCACTTCCCGCCTGGACCTGGTCTCTATGGGCGCCTTCCCCCAGCCACAGGCAGAGAAGAGAGTAGAAGATACAACTGGTCACCAGAAGCAAGTCCTCAGCTGCTGAGGTATGGGAGAACATGTGTATCAGCTTGTGAGAGCTGCTGTAACAAAGTGCCAGCAACTGGGTGGCTCGGAACACCAGCAATGTATTACCTCAGAGTTCTGAAGCCCAGAAATCTGAAATCAAGATGTTGGCAAGGCCGTGCTCTCTCCGAAGGAGGGACGGAAGGGTCTGTTCCAGGCCTCCCTCCTGGCAGACGGTTTGTAGCTCTGACTTGGAAATGACCATCTTCCTCCTGTGTCTCTTCCCATGGTCTTCCCTCCCTCTGTGTCCAAATTCCTCCTTTGAATAAGTTACATTAGATTAGGACCCTCACTAATTACATCAGTTGAACTTGTCCAAAAAAGGTCTGAGGTATAGGGGTTCAGGATGTCAGCATATCCTTCTGAGGGGAGCACAGTTCAGCCCATAACAGCATACAAACATCCTGGTTCTGATAACTGGGTGGTTCGCTTTCCATGGAGGAAACCCTTTCCCTATTGAGATAAATCAAGAGAATCTTCAAAGACTGCCTGGCAGAGTGGTTGGCTAAGTGCCAAGCATACAGCCCTTGGCACCAGACAGAACTCTGTAAACCACAATTTTGCCAGTTCCCCGTGAGGCCGCCTCATTAGGTATTAAGGTCTAGACACATGTCCTAGGTTCAGTAAGCACATTAGCTGTCTTCAAATGTCAGGGTTTCTCCTTCCCTTTAGAAAGAAAAATCTCCTAGGATTACAGCCTGTACCTATTACTTTTAAAGGACTGTCTAATATCCAAAAGAGCTATCAAGGCAGATGTGCTGACTGCCTACATGTAGACAATGACAAGCAAATTGCACAGATTTGGATCTTACCTTCTGGCCAGTCTAGAAATCTGTTTTTTCCTAAGTTCTTCCAAGATTGTATTTTCCAAAGAGAGATAGGTCTTTCTCTCTTCCTTTAAAAAAAAAAAAAAGTCACTGTCTGAGTCAATAGATTCTGTGGGTCACAGAAGCAAATTACAAAGCTAATACAATAGATTGGAGAAATTGCTAATGCAATCAGATTTTGAACAAGCTTTGGAAACGCTTCCTGTTCCACAGCACCAAGGGTATTTTTCTAAACTGTTCATTGCTTTCAACAACCCCATTGTAAAACCAACTAAAAGTGAGAAAAAGCAAATTCAGCAGCAACCTCTCTTGTCAGGACAAAGAAACCTTCCTCTCCAGGAAGCTGTTTTCAGAGAAATATTCAGTACCAAAACATTCCTATTTGAATTTTGCTACTTACTCATAGACGTCTTAGAAAGAAGGACTTTGTGGAAGAAATTGCGGGTGGAGGGGAGATTGGAAGGTAGGAAAGAAACACCTTGAAAACTTTTATTGCTTTCTACCTAGAGAAACAGAAAAGATTTCTGGACCTTTCATTGTAAAAAATGAAAACTATGAGATCCCACACCTCTGCCTCTTAATATAATATTTGCGCCTCTTATAATAAAACATTGCAGACTTGACCGGCTCGACCAGTTGCCGTATGGAAGTCCCGGAGGCCTCGCCTACCCGCAGTAAATGCTCGGTTAGTGTCAGCTTTCTATCATGTTGTATGTAAAGTGACCCGTGTGTCCGAGTTGCCCTGAAAGTGCCAGTTTACACTTGTTGCCTCAGCAAAAAAATACTCATAATGAATGCTTTCACCCTCAAAAATGATCCAGTTTGAACAATAAAGTAGATTGTCCTCCCTGTTTGATAAGCACCCCCGGGGAAAGTCTGTGAATGTCCCACCATTTATTTTATTTTGGGAGAGGACACCTGAAATTGCCTTTAGGATTTTATTTTCTTTAATATTAGACCGAAGTATTTTTTCCTTATGTGATGTTAGATGTGTATGTTTAAGGTTTTTTAAATAAATTAACTTCTGAGCAGTTCTTTCAATCTGCAAGTTTTGTATTGCCCATCTTGTGCAGAATAGCTTTATATCCAATGCCGGTCAGTATTCAGAAGCTGGACTTGAAAATGCTCATCTGATTTAAAAAGATATTCTTCCTATGCTCACTGAGTTACTTTTACAGGTCTTTTACATTTAGAAATACAAAGACTTTCAATTGGTGTGAAAATGAGGCAGACGTCCAGACTGTGGAAGACACCAGGCGGGGCATTTGGAGACTTGGATTCTCTGCCCGGCTGCTAATTAGCCGTGCACTGCTAGGAAGGCATCTTCCCCGCCCTGGGTCCCAGTTTCCTCATCCATAAAATGAGAGAGTCGGACGAGATAAGGCTCTGAGGCTCCTTTCAGCTCTAAAATTCTATGATCTGATGAACCATCTCTTTTCAATTGATTAAAATGTGTGTTAAGAGATTTCCTAAAGTAAACAAGCTAGGCATGATTCCAATTTGTTTTGTTTGCCCATTTTTCTTTTCATTCAATTTTCCATCTCAAAGCATTTGGGGTAGGGGGGATGTGAAGTAAATATTTCTGAATTGTCACTTAGAAACGACACCTGAAATCTTCTCTATTTAGAATGCTTAATACATTGACATTTTTGGAATCATTTAGGCAGAAAATTTTAAAGGAAACAGAGTCTGTACAGATGTTGACTTGGTTTTCCCCGTGTAGAGATTCAACCATCTTTTAGTTGGTTTTTATCTTGTAGCTAGTAACTTGGAAAGATTAATAAAAAAGCAAAGGGCGACTGATGAAAAATAAATGCCAACATTCCCACCACCAACTAAGGGATAGGTCAGCCCAAACCAGCTTAGCATCTCTTGTGAACTAGCCCCTTCGTGGCTGTTCATAGTCTCTCAGCATCCAATGACCTCATTTGTTGGCTCAGTGGTTTAAAAGAAGCATTCTGCTTCCCATAATTGGACTTCAGTATGCTCTAATCCATAGGGATTATTGTGGCAGAATGTTTCAACCCCGTGTAGATTTCTGGCACAAATAATTTTCATCAGGGCAAAAACTCAGGGTCAGTTTATAACCAACAGAGATATTAAAAGCCTAAAGTTACAGGGCAAGTGCCAAAATCAAACTATCTCAGTGACTTAGTTTTCTTTTTTTTTTAAATTTACATTTTTGAAAGTGTTTAAACACCACACACACACACAAAAAAAAACCCTGCAACTTGAACTTTGATGGAATCAAAAAAGAATTTGTGCTTTTTATTTTATGAACAGCTGGTAGCCAATGTGTTTATCTTGGTAGGGAGAGGGGGCAGGTGGGGGATAAAAACAGTAGTCAAGATGAAAGAATGATCTCAGTATGGAATTTTTAAATAAATGAGAGAAAGTGGATGGCAGGATTGAAAATCTATACACTCTGCAGGAGGCAGTGTGGGAATGGAAGAAGGAGCAACAGCTCTCCTTCAGGGGAAGAGCGAAATGAAGACATCACCGAAGCCCCGCACTCATTAGAGGTGGCCCCTCTGCTTCCCTCCTAATCTCAGGTTGAGAATTTAGGGCTCTTTGGGGAGCACTATTAGTGCCTATTATATGCCAGGCAGAGCTGGCTACATAATTTAAGGGGCCCAGAGCAAAATGAAACTGCAAGGTCCCTTGCTCAATGATTATAAAGGATTCCAAGATGGCGACAGCAGGATGCTGAACGAAGGCTAAGACCTCGTGAGCCTGCACAGGTCGCACACTCATAAAGGTCACCCCGGCGCCCCGTCCGCCCACATCCACACTGGCTCCCGTTGTCTCACTGAACTGCACCGCGACCCAGGAGGTGTGTACCACTGCCTGGGCTTTACAAATGAGCCATTAGAGCTGAGGGAGGGGTTTTACTCAAGGTCCATCCGCTTGTTAGAGCTCAGATCTCCTTCCAGCAGGACAAGTGATTTCGGGACCATCCCATCCACACTTAGCTTCTCTGCAGTATACAGGGGTCAGTAAAACACTCAGTGTTATAGCTGAACTTCTAGTCTTCCAAAGATCTGGACACCACTCAGGTAAGTCTCCTAAAATATGCCCTGCTTGTTCTGTTTGTACTTTGTTCACAGTTTTGACAAGTAAGTATTAGCTAAATGAATAAGTGGATAAACATGGCATTTATGGCAAAAATAATATACTTTGGTAAATCAGTTTTTCACTTTCAAAAGCATTAGCACATCATTTTTAATTTATTTTTATTGAAGTATGGTTGACATACAATATTACATTATTTTCATGTGTACAACATAGTGATTTGACACTTCTATACACTACAAATTGATCAACATTATAAGTCTAGTAGCTGTCATCATACAAAGGTATTGCAATATAACTGACTATTTTCCCTATGCTGTACATTACATCCCCATATATTTTACAGCTGGACGTTTGTACCTCTTAATTCACTTGACCTGTTTCACTCATTTCCCCCACCCTGTCCCCTCTGGCTACCATCAGTTTGTTCTATGTATTTATGAGCCTGCTTTTGTTTGGTTTCATTTGTTCATTTGTTTTGCTTTTTTAGATTTCACTCATGAGTGAAATCATATGGTATTTGTCTTTCTCTGATTTATTTTACTTAGAGTAATACCTTCTATGTCCACCCATGGTGTTGCAAGTGGCAAGATTTCATTCTTTTTTATGACTGAGTAATATTCCTCTCTCTCTCTCCCTCTCTCTCTCGCTCTCTCTCTCTGTGTATATGTATATGTATGTATATATATACCCCACATCTTCTTTACCCATTCATCTATTGATGGATGCTCAGGATGCTTCCATATCTTGACTATTGTAAATAATGCTGCAATGAACATAGGGATGCATATATCTTTTTGAATTAGTGTTTTTGTTTTCTTCAGATAAATACCCAGAAGTGGAATTGCTGGGTTATATAGTAGTTCAATTTTTAATTTTTTTGAGGAACCTCCATTCTGTCTTTCACAGTGGATGCACCAACTTACGTTCTCACCAACAGAGCACAAGAGTTCCTTTTTTCCCACATTCTCAACAACACTTGTTATTTGTTGTCTTTTTGGTAATAGCCATTCTGACAGTTGTGAGGTGGTATCTCATTCTGGCTTTGATTTGCATTTCCCTGATGATCGCTGATGTTGAACATGTTTTCATGTCCATCAGCCATCTGTATGTATTCCTAGGAAAAATGTCTATACAGTTCCTCTGTCAGTTTTCTAATCAGGTTTTATTTGTTTTTTGATATTGAATTGTGAGAGTTTTTTATATTTTTTGGATATTAACCCCTTATCGGATATTATCATTTGCAAATATCTCCTTACATTCAGTAAGTTGCATTTTTCCTTCTGTTGATAGTTTCCTTCACTATGCAAAAGCTTTTTAGTTTGATGTAGTTCCATTTGTTTATTTTTGCTTTTGTTTCCCTTGCCTGAGGATACATATCCAAAAAGATTTTGCTAAGACCAATGTCAAACAGCATACTAGCCGTGTTTTAGGAGTTTTGTGGATTCAGATCTTACATTTAAGTCTTTAATTCACTTTGAGCTTAGTTTTGTATGTGATGTAAGACAGTAGTCCAGTGTGATTCTTTTGCATGTAGTTTTCCCAACGTGATTTATTGAACAGATTGTCTTTTCCCCATTGTATATTCTTGGCTTATTTATCATAAATTAAGTGCCCATGTAAGTGTGGATTTATCTAAGTTCTCTGTTCTGTTCCATTGATCTATGTGTTTGTTTTTGTGCCAGTACCATACAGTTTTAATTACTACAGTTTTGTAGTGTAGTTTGGAATCAGAGAGCATGATACCCCAGCTTTGTTTTTCTGTCTTAAGGTTGCCTTGGATATTCAGGATCTTTTGTGGTTCTGTAAGAATTTTTGGCTTATTTTTTCCAGTTCTGTGGAAAATGCCATTGGTATTTCAAGAGGGATTATGTTGAATCTATAGATTGCTTTGGGTGGTATGGGCATTTTAACAATATTAATTCTTCCAACCCATGAGCACAGTCTCTTTCCATTTTCATCATTTTGAATTTCTTTCATCAGTGTCTTACTGTTTTCAGAGTACTTCGGCACATAGCTAATTTTGTCTAGGGGGTTTTATTATTGGGTGTTTTAAGTTGTTATTGTGACTTATAAATCCCTGGTCATCTGAGCCTGATCTAGGACAAATACATGTCTACCTATACGTATTCAAAACTATTTGCTAAGCACTGTGCTAATCACTGGAAATAAATATACAAAAATGTACACACAAATGCAGTTTTTCTCCTTTGAAAGCCTAATAGGACTGACAGAACAGCTGGAGAGAAACACAGAAGTGTGACAAGTACAAGAACAGGGTGTGGACAGGCTCAGCATGGAAACCGAATTGAATCGGGCTGGGGGCTTGGGAAAGTTTTCTAAAGAATCAGACGCTTTTTGAAGGTGAGTGAAAGGTATTCAGATGAAAAACTCTGGGAGAAAACTTCAGAAGTAGGATCACCACCTGCAAAGGTCCATGAATTATTAATGGCAAGATGTGAAGAAAGGACGCATGCGTGGGATGGTGGGGAACAAGAGTGCAGAAAACTAGGCAGACCATCGAAGGAGCTTGAGTGCCAAGCCCAGGACTCCGGCTTTGTCCTAAAAGCTTTGAGGAATCGTTCTGGGAACCAGAGGGCATTCCCACCACAAAACACATGACTTTCAATCAGGAAACACTTAGAAATGAAAATCCTAGGCTTCGTAGCTAAAAACTGGCCTCAATCTTCCCACCGCCATTTGTCTTCAGTTCTCCACAATAGTTATCCCACAAAGTGTTCCAAGATTCCTGAGAATGAGAAAGACCAGGCTTAGAGTTGATTTTAGAGCTGAATGTCCACCCATAACCCCTGATTTGTTGATGCCAGACCCAGCAGCCTCGCCACGGTGTTACAGGTTTACAATCACCCTGGCGTGTTGGAGGAGCTTCAGGTCAGGCGGGATCCAGTCTCTTCTAAGCCAGAGTCCCTTCTGCGGCAACTGTGCAGACTGAATGGGCCTCCAGGTCGCCTTCTATGCACTTAGCCTAAGGCCTGCTGATTTAACCTATTTCTTAACCCTAACCCCTCGCTATTTTGCTCTCACCACCCAAGTTCGGGGCTTTGTCCTGGATGATCGCACCAGCCTCCTCTCTGACCTGCAGCCTTCGTTTTCCTGTGTTTGAGTTCGCTCTGCACCCAGCTGCCTGGACGGCATCTATAAAGCACACATCTCACCAGGTCCATTCCCTGCTTAGAGGCTTCCCCAGCTTCTCCTTGAGGAAGTCCAAGCTCACAGGCATGGCACGTAGGGGACCCTCCTAACTGGCCCTTACCTGCCTCTTGACCTGATAACCTCCCACCCCTTCCTGTCTGCATTCTTACTAAACAGAACTTCTGTGATTCCTGCTCTCACTACATGTTTCACACCTGCTGCGTTTCTTATCAATCCCATATGCCTAAAACCCCCTCTTCACATTCTTTTCCTGGCTGATTCTGAATCATTCTTAAAGCACTGACTCAGTGGCGTCTCCAGAAATCCACCCTTCCCTCCCTCAGCCTGTGACAGGTGTCCCTCCTCCATGCACTCTTCACATATGTCTTCCTAAGCGGCATCATATTATCACTCATGTTTCTATCTCCCTTTTGCACTATGAGTTCTTGAGGACCCTGCCATGTCTTATCTCCCCCAAGAGTTAACGGAGTGCCTCTCCCCCCGTACATTGTGTATCTATCTTGGCTTTCTAGGTTGGGGTCCCAAGATGAAAAGGAAGAAATTAGGCAGAATAGGTAGAAATAAATGCTAAACATCCATAAGGAGCCATAAAAGAAATAACTTTTTTCAATTTATTTTTCCCTGCTGTCTAAATATGAACTCCTTCTTACTTAATAAATACATCCTGTAGACAATCACAAGGGGAAAAAAAAGGAGATCTTTGCTGTACTTTGGTTTCACTCACAGATCAGGGTTTCAAAATAATTACCACCCCTCTTGGAAATCTAAAGGTGTTAGGAGTTCCCCAGCTCCCCTGGACAGGACAGACCATGTGACGTGACTTTACTAAAACAAAATTAATGAGGTATCAGCAGCCCTAATGCTTTTTTTCCTTTCTGTCTCTGACTAAGTTGTTAAAAGACAACCATTCATTTTGAGATAGTAAGAAAGTCTCACTTGAGGTGTCAAGACATCCAGGAGGGTAAAACTTTTTTTTTTTCTTTTAAATCTCTCTCAAGTATAGCTCAGGACTACTCTGAGTACGAGAAACGATTGCAGCGCCTTGTAAACTGCGATCCGCATTGCAACTCCTACCAGCCACAGTTCAGCACAGTTAGGAGGCAATTAAGGGAGGCCCAGGATTAAGACATCCTGGAGGCTGAATTATCTCACGCCAGCAGGAAAAAGTTGTTTCTTCAGTTCTGGTTCATGGTCTTTGGAGCAGAAGTGGTTTCGAAAAGAAAGAAAATACAGACAATCACGGTGTTACTTTCTGTAAGACAAGGCCATGGAGAAGATTCCAACTTAAATGTGGAGCCAGCTCTTCACTATTCCTTAACTAATGCCTTTATTTTTAATACACCTCAAGTGCAAGTTTCAGGCCTTGAGGTTCACTGGGAACAGCTAAAATTACCAAAAACATGGAGCAAACCACAACATCCCACGGTTCCCTCCATATGTTTTATTTTCTTTCCCTGTTTATGGGATAAAATAGGTGAAATAAAAGTAAAAGTTTAATTACAAGAAATAAAGTGTCAGCAGTGAAGTTCACAGCCAATGTCTGCACTTGGAGTCATGTAGCCTGCTTCTACGATACAACTGTAGGGTTTTGATTGTGCAGTAAAATAATTCCAACGATAAAAACCGTTCGTATGCAGGTGTTTTACAATGTTCTCAGGGAGTTTTGCAGGAGCCGGCATGCATTTGATAAATGCACCTCCAAGCCCAAGCTCCTGTGCAGAGACACACGGCTTCCCACAGAACAGGCTCTTGCACACCTGCGGCAATCAAGCAGACACAGAAGAGGAGGCCTGGGGACCGAGGGATGCACACCCTTCACGCTTCGGGTGAATGTTGAGGTATCAGTGAGGCCTCCCACACAGAAAGGCAGTACCGTCACTTGCCGACTGTGCCCACCGACGTTTTTAGTAACGATCACTTTAGAGATTCACTTTAGAGACTCTGCAAATAAGGACAGAGGGAACAAGTCACATTCTGGTTTGATTACAAAGTGAAAAGGCATAGCACGGTCTTTAAAGTTATTAGGCTTGAAAAAATGAGGAGGACGTGAACTTGTATCTAAGCCTTGTGCTGGATTCCCCAGGCCAGCGCGATCCTTTGATGGGGTCCTGTTACACGTCACCTGCATCCAAAGCAGAATGTGTCAGAGCTGCCTGTTGGGGGCTCTGAGGGGACAGGTGCCTTGAGACAGCTCTGCAGACACCAGCTGCTCTAAGGTGTGTACCACCTGGAAGCCATCGCTCTAAACTCCAGCAAGAGAAAAGATGCTCAGTATGTTTCTTAATAATTTCAGGAGGGAATGACTACATCCCTAGCTTGTAAATGTAAGCAGAATATTTTACTTTTTTCCCTTTGCCTGGTTAGCTAGCCTTGACCCTACCCAACTCTCTACAAGACCCAACAGAGTGGAAATACAGCAATGGATGTAAAGTCATTCCCTGGAGGTCCCTACCCACCTCTCTTATTTCTGCAGTGTCTCTTGAGGGTCTCCTCACAGAATAAAGAAGACAGACCTGCAGGGGCCATCCCTTCGCTCAGAGCTGGAACAGCCCTTGGGCAGGAGAGTTTGAAAGTGTACTTACAAGAAAGAGCTCTTTTCTGGTGACATGCTCTTCTAGCTTCTGGAATTTTCCCACGAGGAGAGTCCTCAGTAGGTGAGGCATTGCCCTGTCAGAGTCCGCAGTGTGTGCAGGGCCTTCCTCCTCGCTCCCCGTTCTAGCTCATTTCCACTTCACATCATTACCGCTACCCAACACTTTGTCTTTGAAGACTGGCGGCAGTCCGTCCGTCTTCACAGAAGGACATCCAGAGCAGTGCATCAGTCCACGAGGAGATGAAGTCAGGTCAGGGTATCATCCACCTGAAGCAACACCGAGTGCAAAGACCTAGCGTGAATCTCAGCCCACACCTAGACAAGCTGTAAGGGTCCAAGCCGGGAAAAGTTAATGCCAATGCCAATTTCAAAGGGAAGAGCAGGTTGCAAAGAGGACCAGGCTCCGGGAGGAAATAGCCGCAGGGCAGGCTCAGATCAGAGCGGGAGCAAGGTGCTTGCAGGCAATGGCTCGAACCCTCGGTGGCCTGCCTTCGACTCACCTGCCTTGGTCATTAAGCCCAGTGATGGATGTGCGTGCTGGCTGAAGGGCTCAGAGCTGGGGCCAATGCTCCCAGCTTCCCAAAACCTTTCTTTATCTATTTATTTATTTTTAAAATGGTTACTTCTTTACATAATAGCTCCTTCTTTACTGCCCACTGACAGTCTAATAGTAAAATTGTTGGAAAATCTGGTTCCCTCTGATCTGGAAGAGTGGCAGTTACAGACCAAACCTCTTTCTCTTGTTGGGGAAATCGGGGCGAGGGGAGCAGTAGACCATCTGATGTGCCTAATTTAGCCTTAACTTTTTCTTCTGATATTTCACTTTCAAGCTCAGTTATCTCCAGCCAAAGGAATAAGAGCTTCAGGCACATAAAAATCATTCATACAGCCTCAGTCTGTACCCAGCCCTGTGCTTCTTGGTGTTCTAGAAGTCACAAAAATCACAAAACACAGTCACTGCCTTGGAGGTTTTTACCATCGCAATAGAAAGACAAAAGACATACATGAAGCTGCAAATGGAGGTGTGTTCCAACTGGATTTTGCTAGGTAACAAACCACTCCAAAACTCCCTGGCTTAAAATAATCATTTATTTGCTCGAGGTTCTGTAGATTGGTGCATGGGGTTGAGACAGCCTATCACTGCTCTGCACAGTGTCTGGACAAGCTCACTCCTATAGCCAGGGCCTCAGCTGGGACAGCTGGCAAGTCTGGGCCAACTGGACCTTTCTCTCTACAGGAAAAAGAGGGTGGGCTTGTTCACAGAGTGGACAAGTTCCAAGAGACCACGTGCGGAGGCTGCAAGGTGTTTGAGGCTTAGATTCACAGCTTGGACGTCATCCCACTGCCATGTTTTGTTGATCAAATCAAGTCATGAGCCAGACAGCCACAATTCAAAGGCTAGAGAAACCAAATGCATCCCTTTATGGGACAAGCTGTAAGGAATCTGTAACCATGTTTAGTCTACCACAGTCACCCACTGGCTATACTTACGTGTATTCCTCCCACGTGTCAAATGAATTCACCTTCTTCCAAGACAGCCGAACATTGGACCCAGAGCCCAGTTATCCCAGGAGCTGCATCTGGTCCAGCACTGGATGACATCCCTCGGGTACAGCTTTCTTGCATGTGGCTCTTCTTAATCCAGAAATCTGTAGACTAAACAGACAAGTTTATTTGCTCCCTCCCCACGTACACCCAACATGCAATGGTGAGATGGCAAAAAAGAGAATTATAATAAAAATTTTCATTCAAAAAAAAAAAAAGGAAAAATGGGAAACACACAGGAGTCACTGGTCCACAGCAATTCAAAAATCTAGTTGTATCACCATAAGATATATTGTAATATGACTAGATAAATAGCTTCACTCATTCTGCTTCCAGCTCTAAGAAATCTGAGGTCCCAAAGTCATCTTTTCACTTTGCACTGTATCAGTCCCTTTTATAAGCTTATACAACTCCCTTTAAAACTTTATGAATTTCTTATGTATCACATTACAGTCACTTAATTGGACAAAGGATAAACACATGATTTTTTTCAATGCTGTCTCCTTTTTTCTTTGGGAAGCAGTTCAGGATGCTATGGGTTAATGACCTTGAGATCTTTAGAAATTATCTTGTCCAGTTGAGAGAATCATGTAGGAACCATCATACATCATTCTGAAGTCCTCATTAGGGTCCTAGAGCCATTTCTTTGATTAGATTTTGCAATGATATTTTGTAAACTGGAGTCTGGGAATGAAAACCAATTTTATTTTCTAGTCTAGAAAGTCCTGGGTGCTCTCTGTTTCCTCTACTTTCCTCTTGCCAACCAAATAATTCTTTCTTTAGTTCATTTGTTTCTTTTTATATCTTACCAATATTCTGCCTGAAAATTTCCTTAACCGGAACCATAACTTTATTAGTGTAGTTTCTAACTTCTGAATAACCACGTGCAATAGGTTTTGCCAATTGTTTTGATCTCAAACCATCCCCATGTGTTTTAGGTTTTGGTGATGGCAGCCCTCCACTTCTTGGTACCAATTTCTATTTAAGTTAGCTTTTGCTGCACAACAAACCGCCTCAAAAATTAGCAGCTTAAAACATTTATTTCTCATAGTTCTGTGGGTCAACAATTTGTGCTGGGCCCAATAGCATGCTCATTGGGCCGAATACACAGCCTGTCAGCAGCAGAGATGAACACCGAGCCCCTGATACAGCGCCATCTCCTGGGGGAGCCGCCAGCCATCTAATGGCAGGTGGATTGCATTGGACCCCTTCCATGTGGTCTTCCGTGAAAGGCAGAACTTACTCTGGATGTGGATTTGCCATTCCTTCCCACATTACTTATACCAAAACCCCATCCACGGTCTTACAGACTGCCTTATTCACCATCGTAGTGTTGTTCTTCATCAGGTAACTTATTTTTCAGCAAAACTCATTTTTCAGCAAAAATTGGGCCATGGGCTTATGCTCATGGAATTCCCTGGACTGACCATAGCCTCATCTCTCTGGAGCAAGTGGCTTGATAGAATAGCAGAAGGGCCTTTGAAGGCTCAGTGCCAGCTGAGTGCCAGTCCTCTGCAGGCATGGTGGGATACTGTCCAGAATGCAGCAAATGTTCCACATTAATGACTATGAAATTGTACTGTTTCTCCCAGACATAGGATTCAGGAGCTTGAGAATCAAGGGACGAAAACAGAAGTGATTCCTTTCAGAGTACCTGTAACCATCAACTAGTGAAATTTTTGCTTCCCATCCCCACAATTCGGGGTTCAGGTGCGCCACACTCCCAACACACATATGTGTTTGCCAACTCAGAATCTCTCCAAACCCCACTGTTCAGGGGTTTTTTAATGGAGGTTTCATTACATAGACATGATTGATTAAATTGTTGGCCATTGGTGATTAACTCAGTCTCTGGACCCTCTCCTTTCCCCAGAGGCTGGGGGTGGGGCCGAACATTCCAACCTTCCAATCACATGGCTCCTCTGGTCACCAACCCCCACCCTGAAGCTTCTTCTCGCCAAGAGTTCCCCTCTTTAGAGCAAAAGATGCTCCAATCACCGTTATCACTCACGAAATCTCAAGGGTTTTAGGAGATCTGTGCCAGGAACTGGGGACAAAGATCAAGTATTTTTCACATTGTATCACGCTACTACACAATGTGCCATGCTCTATGATAAAAGTAAACAGAGTCCTACAATAACTCAGGATAGAAGGGCCTGCTAATAGCACCAATGCTTCAGGAGTGAAGGTTTAGGTCCCCTTCCATCACCAGGCAAAAACCATGGTGAGTTCAGGTACTTTCTTGGGGCAAAGGGAATATGACATGGTTACCGGAAGGAGGAAGTTACAAACACCAGCTGTGTCCTGTGACCAGCGGAAAAGAAGAGTAGTATTCCTTTCTTACTTTGATATGACTATCTATATTTTTTCATTCTTTTTCTTTGATTCCCATACTATCTAACATGAGATGTATTCGTGATGATTAACATTACATATCAATATGTAAGTTACAGGCTCTCAAAGGGGGAATATGATTCCGGGGAAAGAGCTATGAACGTCCCCCGAAGATGAGTACATTGACATAAAGGACCATAAATGCTTTTCAAGGACATGGGTTACAGCATTTTTTATGGGTTAAGCCAAAACAAGATTTCTCTCTTGTCTTTACTCAGAAGTTAAACGTGGATAAAAAGAGGAGCATGTGGGTCACGTGGTCAAGGTGTTGACTGTGCTGGATTGCTCCATCACCAGCTTCTTTAAGCGGAGAACTGCTTTTCCTGGAATTCTCTCCCCTCGCGATGATTCCAGGCTAGAACTGGCCAGAGGAGGAGCTGAGAGAGAAGCAGTAACAAGGCTGTTCACAGGTGGAGGAGGTGACAGACTGATCAGAGGTGCTGGGGTGTCCCTGCTTGGTCCCACTCTCCTCTGCCTCAGGTCACGTTCTCCCTGACCGGTGGCCCGGCAGGCCACAGCAGCCCCAGGTCCACCACCAGAAGCTTGGCCACGGAACCGCAGTAGCTGCTCAGAGGTAACAGCTTCCCAGAAGGTCTCCATGTTCTGTCCCTTCACATCCTCGCTTTGGCACTGGACGCGGTCGGCTCCTCCGCTTTCCTTCCCAGACTCCGCCCACCCCAGTGCTGCAGGGTGAGCGGTTAGTGAGTCTCTCCCCGTCCACCTCTCCCTTAGAGACCTCAGTGGCTCCCCCGACTGGAATGCCTGACGTCTGTAATCGATTCCTCATCTCCTAATACTTATAATGGCTCTGCCTCCCTGACTGAGCTCCAGGAGAATCAAAAGATAAAAAAAAAAATGACATCACAGACATAACAAGCCCATGAAGAAATTTTTCTAAATAGGGTTGCTCCTGGGGAATAACACTTTTCCCCACTCTCGATGCTTCTTTCCATGTAGGGGAAGCTCCTCCAGTGAAACCCTCCCAGCCTCTCTCCCCACCTGGTCACACTTGCCATGATGAACTTGGGATAAGGAAGTAGCTCCGTACAGCCCTGTCCCTCCCCTTCCTCCCGCTCTTGGGAGTGAGCCCGCCGGCCGAGAGCGCACTGTAAGCTTGCGCTAAATTTGATGGGGCAGATCTCTGCGGTGGGCTGGCTCTGCCTGCGGTGGGGTGGGTGTGTCCTCTAGATCCCAGATTATGAGAACCACTTGTCACGTTCTCTAGCCTCATTGGAACAAAGATCATATTTTAGGCTTCGTCTGTCCTATTTCTGTATATTTTTTAACTGGTTCAGAACACAGCAAGGGAAGAGAAGTGTTCATGATCAGGTTCCCCGAACCCCAGGATGGATGACTCAAGGAGACCTAAGGAAGCTTCCACCAGCTCGTGAAGGATGTAGTGGCAACAGAACAAAAGTCAGAGAGAAGGCAGGCAAAGGACACAGTGTGAGCCAAAAAAAAAGGATGCAGTGGGCAGGAAAAGGAAGATGAGTTTGAAGAATATAACTATGTTTTCCAAATGAAAAATAACACAGGATGAAGTTTGACAAGGGAACGACAATGAGGCAGCTGATGGAGGGTCTTGAAGACTAAATTTACATTTTTAATAACAGTTGCTTTAATTTTTCACCAGCTATTCCACTTTCTCCTAATATTAAATTTTATGATCAGCTTCACTTTCAATTTAATGAAATAATCAATCAGCTCTTTTATACATTTCTTTTGTGGCCAATGTATGTTTTTAACTATCAAAATCAGAGGAATATTGATTTGCCAATAGTAATAAAGGCCTCATGCTCTTTTTTGTCTGTGTCTCCCAGCACCCTTAACTTTATTTGACTTCACTTGGAGTATATTTTGCCATCTTACAACATTAAAAATACTTACCATGCACATATGACTGAAACATTACGCTGTACACCAGAAATTGACACAACATTGTAAACTGACTATATTTCAATTTAAAAGAATGTAAATTAAAAAAAATAGCAACAACAAAGTGAAAAAAATACTTAATCAGGAGCAGAATGCCTTTACTATACTGTAAAAATTATTTCAGGGCACTTTATCAAGAAAGACAGGGAGAGAGAGAGATAAGGTGATAGAAACATTTTACCCTGGCTCAGTATCTGTCAGGAATGTAACCGATGAATTGTATCTCAGTGTCTGAGTTCATCTGTGTGTTATGAATCACACTGTTGGAAAATGGACTGATATTTCCCTCTGGTCTCCCTTCTGTCGGCCCCTCCCCCTCCCCCCATTGCAAATTCATTTTTGTTTCTGTTCCAGGCCTAATGAGACTGTGATCAATGTATCTGGAGCTGACCCTGCCTTCAAGTCTTCAATCACACCTTCTCTGTCTAATCCACTACACTCTCCTCTTTGTCAACTGATGGATTTATTTAGTCAAGAAAACTAAAAATACCATCACGCCTTGACTCCACAAACAGGCCTCCGGTTTGATTTTCTTCGTTTTATGAAATCTGGCCAACCAGACACTGAACAATGCCTTTACAGAGTCTGTCTCTGGGCTGATAGTATTTTCTTCCTTGTGAAGACATTTTAAAGTCTGCCTCTTCCTCCTCAAGTCACTTCATCCACAGCAGAGGGGGCGGGGGTGGGGGGAGTCCTGCTGGATCACTTCCTGAGGCTAAAGTTCTGAAGTTGGATCTTGAAAGCTCTGCCCCAAGCAGTTTTTTGCATGAGTTAGTGCTCAGAGTCCCTCTCTCCTTACTAAATGGAGGCTCAGTTCAGGATCAGCTGTGCCAAGGAGATGCTGGGGTAGGCTGGGCGGCCCAGATACACTGACGTGGGGACAGGGGAGGGTTTCCTGACTGCACACCCAGGAAGACCTTTCCAGGCTGCCTTTCCTATTACTGTGGTTGTGCCAGCTTCACATTTAGTCCCAAGAGGTCTTTATGTTTGCACGTTATTTGAAGATCTGGACAAAATGTTTTACACATACAATTCCACCTGTTACTCCCCACTTTCTTGAAGATCACCTCCTTTTTTAAAAATTCTCCTTTTGGAGATGGAGACCCCAGCTCCTGACAGTTAAGTTTACTCCCTAAGTCAGTTAGCATGACAACCAAGTGAGTGACTAGTTCCGGCCAGCTTTCAGCCTCCTTCCTCCTCCTGTGTCAACTTCCTCAATCTGACTTCCCGCTAACCTTTGCCACAACCACAGTACCGCTCGCCCATGCCTCCAGAATGCCATCTGCACGCCTATCACCTCATCTCTTGCTGCTTCCACCCCCATGTTCCCTCCTCTCTGGGCTACAGAGCTCTCAATACATGACAGCATCCCCCAGCCGCGGTTCATTTCCGGTTCTGAATACGTGCAAGGGACACGTGAGGATTCTATATCCCACTGAGGCATGACACGGAAGTAAGTCCAATGCCTTGGATTAATAACTACACTGGACTAATAGAGACTTATGGTATATGAGGAGGAGGGGGAGAGAAACGGCATGCAATTGCCTCTTTGCCTTTAAAAAAAAATTTTTTTTTAAAAACTTTTTTGTCTTTTCCCCCCTTCCAGGAAAGAGGAGTTCATTTTAAACTGATCTGACCTAAGTGGAATTAGGGGGGACACACTGTGATTTCTTCCACTCTGTTTCTTTGTCTAATACCTTTCTTCTGTCTGCACAGTTAACTTACACCCATGAACCTACAGTGTCCACCACCAGGATGATCCCAACACCTTGTGCCATCAACCTTCTCAAGTCTGCTTCAAGTCTGCTTCCCAAGGGTGGCTTGCAACTCATGGAGAGAAAACGGAAGTTTCACCTTACCAATCCAATTTAAGGGAAACAATTGCCAAAGCTGGGGATCTCAATGAAACTGATCTTCTCTCTTGTCATCAGTACGCTCCCTGCTTTGATAAACACTCATTCCCACTTGGAAAGGGAAAGAATCAAGGGAAGCATAATTGAATTCTGATAACCATCGGAAAATACTGTCACAGGTGTGCAGAATTTAAGATGGTGCCAGGGACACTAAGAAAATCATTTGTGCAGCCAGCACTCTGTGTATTATATCTGCAGATTCTTGGACAGGGGTCATGATGGAAGACACTCTGGGATCAAAAGTCATGCACATTTTCCACAAGAGTGAAATGTATCTTCCATCCGAGGGCACTTTTCAGGAACAAAGCTCTGAGAGGAAATGCTGTCTGGTAGCCGCCTCTATACTCAACCAGAAGGACGATCAAAGTTTAATGACAGAAAGGCTGAATAAGGAATAGTGGGGAGAATGGCATTTTTCACTCTTTAAATAATCAGTATTGCAAAGTTTTCACGCAACTGCAGTTCATCAAAAGGGGAAGGTTTGGGACTATCTCATCCCATTTTCAAAAATCACCAAGAACGCATATTTCCCACAAATAATGCTTTGTATCATCCTAAATACTGGCAGACGCTCCCTACTTTTATTCTGCCTATAACCCTATGAAGAAGTCAGAAAGTGCATTATTTTTGCAAGGAGGGAGAGCCTCCTGCCAAGGCAGACACAGCTGGTGAGTGACGGCATTGGATCGGCCCCCGAGGTTGTTAAACACCATCCAGAGCACCCAGCATCACATCCGCCTGTTAGGCCACTTCCACACAGGCCAGGAGCCTCTAGGCATTTCCTGGAATCCGTGAAAATTGTATTTTTGATTGAGACCGTGCTGACTAATTGTGCTCTGTGTTCTAGCCAAAGAATGCCATAGTTAATTTCAAAAAGTAGAAGTTTCAATGTAAATGCAGCCAATGCCTTGCCTGAAAGGTGCCTGCCTTGAACAGCTTGGAGCACCTCTTTTCAAGAGCTGAGGAAGGTTTGCAGCCCGCCCGCTAAGCCTCCCAACATGCCTGTGAAAGGCCCAGTGGGCAGTTTTAACGATGCCTGGTTTACATGTAGAAAAACCGAGACACAGATGGCGAAGAATGAAGCTGAGTAAGGGATTTTCCCAGAACCACCCAGCACATCAGAGCCCGGCCACAGTGTGCCTGCACAATCTCTGCTTGACCACAGTTTCCAAGACGCTTCCCATGGCAGATGGTCATTAAAGGCTTTGGTGTGTTTCAACTGCAATACACACATAGTTTGAGAGGTTACTACGAAATAAAGGATTCCGGGCATGGGGTTGCCATGAGGGGTAAATGATATGCGTGGAAAGTGCTCGGCCCCGAGGAGCTGGCAGGTAGTTTGGCCACAGGAAATGGCAACAAGGAAAGAGGCTCTGCCCGGAAGGGAATGAGGCAGCTGATGCCGACAGTCGGTAGATATTTACGGAAGGAAGACACGGGAGAGCGAGAAAACGTTTTTAAATGGAAAATCTGGCTCATAATCCCTTTCCTGTGACTTGTGAGAGTCTTGTAAAATGGCTTTATCTTCTGTAACGTGGGAGTTTGGTGGTCTAGATATCTTTAAAAATGTGTATTTTGGCTGTATCGTTTTTTTAAGACCACGCTTAATATAAAAGTCAACTCCACCTCACTGTGCAGGCTTCTTTGCCTGAATTAACCAGCAGTTGCATCAACCTAACCAGTAAATTTCATGCAAACACATTCTAGCTACTGTGTTTGTTTCAACTTTAATGCCAAAAAAAAAAAAAAAAAAAAATACAGCCTTTTACAAAGTAACTAAATAGGTTTGACTGTGTTGCAATAGTTCTGAGGTGTTGATCCTAAACATTTGTTTGTTTGTTTTTAATCCTTTTTTTTTTATTATCTCCAAAACCCAAACATCTCTCTTTCCTATATGCCAGATACTCTTTGATGTAGGTAGGGTGTACAAATAAGATGCTAAAAATTTTGCTTAGCAAATTAAAGAAAGATGTTGGAAAAATTTATGTATTTCATTGGCTATTTGGCTTTCTTCATGGTTAAGTTCAATCTTCCACCCCATAGTTCTAACACGGAGCCCCCAGCCACCGGGGAAGACTCGAAATGGTTCTGTGTTCTGGTCTGTCAGACTCAGTTGCCCTGCTCACTGTGGTACTATTAATTATGCCTACATTAAAAAGCAGTGAGCAAACACGCTTTCTCGCTTAGAAGGAAGAATCGCTAAATATGGAAAAATTGAATTGCTTTTAACCTTGCCTAGGTAGCGTATACAACTATTCTTTCAATGCTTAATCCCATTATTTAATGTGTGAAAATATATAAATAAAAACGGGCTGACAGAAGTGGCAATACAATATCCTTTAATCTGCGGTTCACGGGGCATTTAAAAATAATAATTTTGAAAGGCGCATTTGAAAACATTTGATCTTAAAAATGCATATTTAGCTTATTCTGGTGTTTGTTGATTTGAAGGCTTTGCGGTCAGCCCAGTAAATATTCAGTTTGCTTGGCACAAACTGTGCAGGAATCTAATAGAAAGCAATATTGTTGAAAATGGATATCAATTGGAAACAGAGAGCAGTGTCAACTATTCCCCACTGGGAACAGACAACAATAAAACCAGTCAAGCATTACACAGCCGAGCCTGCCAAATGTCATTAGAGTGGAGAAAAAAGGAAAGGAACATGGTAGGGAAAGAAGCACTTTGCTTTATTTTTTTCCTCCAATCTAAAAAGACAAAACAAACAAACAAACAAACAAACAAACATGGTGAGGGGTCGGAAGAGAATATTTGGAGAATAAGAACAATAAAATTGTCCCCAAATTGTCTCAGCCAGTGTCACCATTACCTTAGCACTGGCATATTCTCTTTTCCTTCCCAAAGTGATCACATTACAAAGATTTTCAAGTAATTTTTTCTGTCTCTTCAGCTGATCATTTTCCCCCAATGGCTCTCTTAATCAGGTGCATTTGTAATAACAAAGTTCCCAGTGTTTAAACCAGCATTACGACGTCATTCATGGCAATCCTGTTTTTATCATCATTTAATTAATTGATCTGAGTACAGATTGAAAAGAAAAGGCTTTTGTAAATGTATACTTTTTCATTGTTACCACCAAGCTTCAGTGGAGAGCCTTTAGGAAGGAAGAGGCTGCAGGGAAGCTCTATTTCTGGGTGAAAAGAAATATTGGCAGGAGTTCTGAAATCTGTTAAATGATGGGGACACAGAAAAATAATTGCTGGGCAGAGGAGGGCAAACACATCACCCCCACCATCCCCACCTGAAGGCAGAACTGGGAGCCAGTGACTTAGCCCCAAAGCTTCTGCCATATCTGTGGCATTTTCACTGATGATTTGTAAATTTTCAAACAAAGAAAAATTGTCTCCTACAGACAATGGTCAAGGCTCCGAACAGCCAGCCAAGAGCTCCCCCTAGTGAGGCTGCACACACATGAGTGGGAGATCTCCCGGTCTCCGGGCGTGCAAACACACACATACACACACACACAGAGTCCTACACTTGTCTCTTTAATCCCAAATGTTGTCCAGCCCCACACTCTTTTAAAACAACATGAAGCAAAATTCCCCAAACTCTCCTGGACATTTCCTCCTGTTCGCTGTTACACCCCACACTCAGCAGCAGAGAGCCTAGTGAGGACGCCCCTAGAAGGCAAGACTGTCATTCTGATCATATCATTTTGAAATAGTAATAATCACATATTGGCTCCAAATCTGCATCCTCAAGTAGGTGCTATCAACGCAGAAAGTCCTCGGGGGCAGCACATTACCATGTAATTACCATAATAACTTTGTTGTGTAAACAAAAGACAGGCTTGAATATGAGAAATATATCTTAGTCTGTACTGGTGTCTGTAGCTGCTACAGAAAAAAAATCTATTGTCCTCGGCCAGTCTTTCATTTTCTTGCAGCATGACCGTGATTAAACCCCTCTTGATACCTGCACGCCGCTTCCTCCGGGTGTGCACCACGCTTGTATCCATGCCTACCCATGACCGTAAGATTTTTATTACGGAACAATATACAGAGCACTTGTCCTACTCATATTTAACAGAACTAATTTGCTATAACACCAGCGTTGCATCTCCCAGATCAACCCTAATTCCTTCAAATACATTTTGGCTTCCTCCAAAAAGATATTTTATTGGTTTTATGAGCCTTGATGGGGCTCGGAAGGGAGCATAGATATTCTTTAGGGGAAAGAAGATAGCAAATGTAGAAATCAGATGCAGAGATGAAAGAGGTTTAATGTCTTCCTAAAAATTCTTGGAGAGCCGCCCCAACATTTTTAGTAAAATACAAATGACGGCAGGTTTATAATTAACAGCTGTTTGTGTTAAGCATCCCGCGCTCCCTAGCCTCTGCTAATATGTATATATTTTAACCGGAGAGCCACAAGACACGTGATAATAGCTCTAAGATGCTAAAGGTGACTCCGTTCCCCGGGGAGTTTCTAACCCCAGTCTGCCGCTACTGAGATGCTATACATGTATATTCAGATCTTGAAACCCTCAGACATCAAAACGACACAGGGTAGGCTGTTCTTTATGCTGTGTTTCTTTCATCTTCAAGCTCCTTTGAGTAAAAATCACGTGCATATGAAAAACTAAATTTAAATAAACTCATTGGCTTATAGATATTATTACCACTTACCTCCCAGGAGGATGGTGACAATTTATGCCAAAGCTTTGGTGGAAAGTGCTACCATATAGACATGAACAGTAAAGTTTTGTTTTTATTACTGTATTTTTAGTGGATATTTTAACATGTCCATTTAATATACTCAGATCTTTGTCCTCTCCATGATTCTGACATTTCCACAAAATAAAAATAGAACAAGTAAGGGGTTTGCGGTTGGGAAATGGGGAAGATAAGATAATTAAGCCACTCAGTGGGACAAATGTGGATGTCTTTGCTTTTAACATTTTGGGCCAAATTATTAGGGCAAAAACTTCACTTTCATAAAATGCACACCAATGATGAACAATTCTACAATTCATTGTCTCACCATAGGTGTGTAACTCAGCCTCCAAAGACTGACTTTCATCCCTTATAAAATGGGGTATTACAATACTCAACACCTCCCTGAATCAAAAGGAAGCCACTCTATAAAGAACTGAAATCAGATCTGATACTTTAATTAAAATTCTGCGGGCATTTCTGAAAGTGTAATTTGGCCCAATGTGTTTAAAAAAAAAAACCAAAACATCAAGAAAATTAGCTAATGAATATTGTGCAGTCACTTCCCTAACATAAAACAACTCAACCATTTAAACTGCACAAATTCCAAAATGGTCTAATTTACAATACATCGTTGTTTGCTTGTTTGTTTTAGAAAGCGCTTAACCTAATAACATGGTAAGATTGTATTTTTTAATTTCAATCTTTTATGAATTAACAAGGGACTCGTGGCTGAATTTTCCTGCGAGTTTAGCTACTACAACCTTAAACACTAAACTCTGACAATGTTTGCTTCTGCTTAAATTCATTGTTCAGAATCGGTCCTGTCAGTTTCCACTAGGTTGGAAGTCGGGAGTTTCAGGCTTTTGAGCCAGTGCTGACGGTCACTTACCGTTTGACCTTGAGCAAGCCACCGTGTCCTCGGACGCTCGGTTTCTTCATCTGTAAATTACGAGTACCGACATCTGCCCTGCTGGCCTGCCTGGGGTTGCTGTGAGAATTAAATGAGGTAGCTCGTGTGGTAAGTGCTCTAAATATTGGAAAGTACCAGACAAATACATGCACTGTTATTTTGAAAAGTAATATCTTAAATTAGTCAATGACCTGTGTCATCATCTTTTAAGATTTTCTCTAATTGATTTCTATAGATGATTCTTTATTTTTCTTTTGTTCAGAAAATCATAAACGTTGAGTTGTTTATTTGCAGTGATTTATTTAAAAAAAAAAATCAATCCCTGGTACCACTGGGATTTTAGTTCCTTTCGGTTCCGGTCACTCTTCTGTCTTCAAAATCATCCCCAGATGGTACAAGAGCACAGTCTGTATACAGAACCATCATGCTACTTCAGTTTGGGTTCTTCTAGGCCATGAAAGGGTTGAAACTGTCCAGGGGATTTTCATTGGTGATTTTGCAAAGAGGGTCCCACTGCCACCAGATAAGTCTCTCTCTGCCATTGACTCCATTATAAACCAAGAGGAAGGGTTAACCACCAGATGTAATCCTATTTTAAAAGTGCACCCACATGGAATAGCATTCAGCAACAAAAAGAAATGAACTACTAATACACACAACAACATAAGTGAATCTCAAATACATTTACACTAAATGAAAGAAGCTAGACTCAAAAAGCTATATACTGTATGATTCCACTCACATGATATTCTAGAAAAGGGAAAACTATGTAACTATAGGACAGAAAAAAGATCAGCAGT
This sequence comes from Camelus ferus, assembly GCF_009834535.1. NCBI lineage: Eukaryota > Metazoa > Chordata > Mammalia > Artiodactyla > Camelidae > Camelus > Camelus ferus. The sequence continues at coordinate 35,581,677 of NC_045720.1, read as the reverse complement.
TGCCAGGAGCTGGGGGGTCAAAGGGAGGAGACTGACTGCAAAGGGACAGGAAGAAATTTTTGAGGGTAAGAAAATTGTGTGTATTTTGGTGTGGCAATGATTACTCAAAAGGGGGGATGTCAGTATATGCAAATTACAGCTCAGATAAATCTGACATTAAAAAAAATAAAAGAACCATGGAAAAGTCAACATGAGTTTGTTACCCTGCTTGGATTATGATTCTTCCTTTAAAATCAAATTATATTTTCATGGCAAGTCAGATTGGTTTCTGATCAGATGAAGTATTAGACACTTTGTTGAATATGGTTAAACTTTGAAATAAAGTTTTCACTATATATCTACCACATCAGTGATTAATTACCAGTGTCCAAATAATGTCATTACCTTACAGTGATCACCATTTCATTTTTATTGATTCTCAGATGGGAGTAAAAGATTTCAAGTCTTAAGCATAGTTATATCGATTTTACGTCCCCTCCATCCTCACCAAGCCCTTAGAGAACTGTTTATAACTTTGTTTTATAAGTGTTGCCCATAGGGATGGGAATATTTCCCCAGATACGGGGCTATGAGTCAAAAATTTCAGTTGGTTACAAAAGGAACTCACCTGAATTGAATTCTGAGTGAAATATGTACCCAGAAATATCTGATCAAGGGCCCAAATGAAGAGAGACTAAAAGGAATGAATCAAAAATCGCCTCTAGAAGTCTGCCAAGAATTGCGACTCCTATGCTGCACAGATGCACTGTAAGATATTAATACTAGGAATCTTGTTTTTCTAAAGATTGGTGTGCAGCTTCCAGCTTCAGTGATTTTATTTTCTTATCCATTGAATTACATAATTTATAAAACAGGAGGAGGGCTCCGTGGGCAGCCCCTTCCTGGGACACTGCTCCTGTGGGGGCTTATGGAGGGTGCGTGTTTGAGGTGGGGGGGGTGGGGAGGAGAGAATGCCATCACCCAAGTCCCCACTCCATTCCTTCTGCTGTAAAACGCGGTGTAAGACAATGCGCCAACAATCCATCGCTGGAAATACAATTATTTGCAGGTGTCTCAAAGCCATTTAGGCTCATTCACTCTCCTCTTTTCCTCATTGACATTAGTTTAATCTGCGGAAATCAGATCACAATCATGCCAGACTTCTTACCTCATTAGTTTTCTATTGTCTGTGCAGAGGCACTTCTACCTCCAGGCAAGACTGGTTCTATCTGCACTCCGTTTCCATGTCTTCCCTCTCTTTAGTCTTATGAGTAAGAAATACGTTTAATTCAATAATTTAACTCCTTCTGGAACTAATCCAAAAAGATTTCCCCTGCATTAAAAAAAAAAAAAAAGAACCTGGCGACTCTGGTATGCAAACCTGTTTTTGGTTGTTTTCTCAAATCATGCATGAAATATACATGAAATGCCCACACCTCCAGGATTTGCTCTCTAGACAAACAGTAATTCTTGAAGATGGCACTTTATATTAAATATATATCATTCCACTTTTTTATTGTGTTAAATCACAGCACTGTCATTTTCTTGGTGAATTCAGTCTTGTGTCTTTTTATCACTATGATAAAAGCATTGCCTAGAATTATTTAACTATATTTGGATTGGGGTTAGGGCCCACACTCTATGTAACCAGATCCATAGGATCAAACCAGGGACATTAGTGAGAGCACTGAGCTGTTTTCTGCAAACTCTCCAATTTAAGCATTTAAGATTATAGCGATTTTTGCTTCTCCTGATGTTGCTCTATACACACAGGAGATAAGATGCTGCAATTCCTCGTCAACTAATTACACAACAAGAAAATCTCTTTCATATTTTGGCTACTACACCATTTCTAAATGATTTTGATACACATTGGAGGCTCTGGAATTTAATTTTCTGATCTGGGCTCGGGGTCAGTTACTATAGCCCTCAGAAAAAGGGGTCAATAAAGAAAATCGCCTGTAGTCATCTGAGTGACTACATATGTCAGTGTTAGCTAGGCTATTAACTTTTCAAGAAATCCAAGTTATATTTAGAGAATGCCATGAACTGTTACGTCCGTTGTTTATTTCCTCATTGAGAATCGGCAGAAAGTATCTGCCACACCAAGAGGCATCAGGCCTCCCGACCAAACAGGTTTTACTTCCTTTGGGGAAAAAGAATAGTAATAATAACCTTTGATTGCATAAGAACGTCACAATCCACGTTGTCATTCCTGATTCAGCCCATGCCAGGAACACAGGACGATTTACATACGCTCTAATCAAATATTTGGGGGCTGGGGATTCGCACTGCGTATCTCTAGATCAGGATTATGTGACGTGCCTTGGACTCCAGCCAGGTTGGAGGCTCTTCGTTTTTAAAACAATAACCACCTGCTAAACGAAAGAAAGCCAGTTCCTTCTTGACATCCGTTAGTTTAGGATCAGCAGAATCTTCCCGCTGCTCAGATTGAAATGTGATAGCTGCAAGGTTGAAAGCTGAAATCTCGCACTAAGCACTTCCTTGCCACTGGCTTGTAATTTTTTTTTTTTGTTTTCTTTTCCAAAATTACATACACAAGGCAGTTTTAGACTTCGTCATCAGATATTCTGCCTCATGGTACTGTGTGATTTGGGGTGGTTTCTTTTTCCTTCCTTCCTTTCTTTTTTTTTTTTTTTTTTTTTAAAGAACTAGATCCGCCCAGTCAGTGCCTTCAGGCCATACACAGGCCACACAGGACACTACACTCTCTCTGCTGCTGTATGACATTTGCAGAATTGTGACCAAGCAAATGAGTAAGATGAGCTCAGACGAGATAACCCTCATGAGGCCAAAAGCCCTCGACTCAGACTGACTTAACTCATTGTCCTTTGCTGGTGGTTCAGTACTCCAGCGGTCCGTGGAGGCACGCGCGGCAGAGAGAGGCGTCTGGGCAGGGGAGAGGCCAGGCACACGGAGAGCACAAAGGGGAGGAGGCTTGATCTTCGCCTCAGAGGGCTGCTTTCAGGGGGCCCAGACTTTGCAGGCTCATGCAGTGCATTAGGCTTAGCTGAGAAGTTCCGATTTGCCTGCGTGGCTTCTGGTTTCTCCCCACGCTGAGCTGAGCTGACCACGGCATCCTCACCTTACGCCCTCATCAGTCCACGGACGTGTGGTGAGGAAGCATGTGAAAAATACCAGCTTTGTGAAATTCATAAACAAGCAATAAAAAATGTTTTGAAAGGAATGGCGTATTTTATTTGCACCATGAGCAATTAAAATGGCACAGTATCTGCCTTTTTGTGCACCACTGCTTTAAAATGGACGATTTCTCCTCAAAATGTGTTATCCATACACTCAACAGTTAATATCTGTATTTTTTAAAGCATAATATAGTACATTACTTCGGCATACTGTGTTAATACACTTCCATTTCTAAAGAGTACAATTTACAAATTTTGTCTGGTTCTTCAAAATGGAACGCTCGTTACGTATCTTTATGTGTACTATCGTCCATTGTATCAGAGTTGGTTTAGCTAAAATCAGATAATATCTTCCGCAGACACATTTAAACAGAAATGTATTTTTAGGTAATTGCCAAGTGCATGAATACACTGAAAGCCAATGAGTGTGGGAAGGCACCACTGGTGAGTTCTCTGCTTTGTGGAATGTCCCCTTTGCCCCATGAACCTTCAGAATTTGTATATAAAATATGACCATCTGATATGAGGATCCAAGGAAGGTCCTGTTTTCAATATGCACGTTAAACATTCATGAAGAAAACATTTTTATTTCTTTGGATTAAAAACAACACCTACAGATAGAAGTTCTAATATTTTCTTGCAACGTCCCAGTGAAGCTCCTTGAACCTCTGCTGATACTAAAAACTTCCCATTTTATGTGGCCCCTCTGAGGGATCATTACTCTATTCATCAGGATCCTGCAGAAAAATAGAACCAATAGGACCACTTTCTCCAAGGACAGAACATAGATGAAGACAGAGAGAGAGCGTAAGGAAGTGGTTCATCATATTGTCGGGGCTGGCACGTTCAAATCTGCAGGGCAAGCCACCAGGCTGGTGATTCAGGTAAGAGTTCATGCTGCAGTCCTGAGGCTAGAAACTCAGGCAGAATTCCTACTAGGCAGGCTGAAGGCAGAATTTCTTCTTTGGGAAGCCTCAAAAAAAAAAAAAAAAAGCTTCTTTCTCTTTTAATTTTTGTTTTGTTTTGAGTTTTTTTGGTAGGGGGAGGTAATTAGGTTTATTCGTTTATTTATTCTTGGAGGATGTACTGGGGATTAAACCCAGGACCTCAATGCACGCTAACCATGTGCTCTACTACTTGAGCTACACCCTCCCTCTCCCACCTCAACCTTTTTTCTTAAGGCCTTCAACTGACTGGATGAGACCCACCTGCATTGTGGAAGGAAATCTGCTCTACTTAAAGCCAACTGATGCTAAATGTTAGTTACATCTTCAAAACACCTTTACAGCAACACCTAGACCAGCATTTGATCAAACAACTGCTAACCACAGTCTAGCCACGTCGACACATGCAATTAACCATCGCAACTTATTACTATGCACTTCGCTGTGCTGATGCCCCACAGATAGGAAAGAGGAACCCCAAAGATGGACAGAATGACAGGCGTCTCTCCTCTTCTTCGTTCCTATCCCAACCCCGGAGGCATCCGTGCAGAAAGAGGAAGAGGAGAGCAAAAGAGAAAGCAACCCCGACTCTGCTCTTAGATTCAAGCTGAAAAAAGAGAGCTTTGAATCAAATCAAAGACTGAAGATTAGAAATCAGTATGACTGCAACTTGATCACTAAACTGAAGCCGTGTTCATCACTGGAGGCGACTAGAAACTTGTGGAACTGGCCCAAGATGTCACTGTGTCACTGAGGTAAGTACCAAGTAGGAAAGGACAGTTCAACACAGCAGAGTGGTAACCATCTGAGAAACTACGAAATTTTAGGGAGATGCCACACACTGAGAATTCAGAGGCACCCAGTCGTGTGCATGTGCAAAGAGCAGAGGGTGAGGACATCGTGGAGAAAAGTCGGTCAGGCTAACAGAGAGAGGCAGGGAAGCAGTGTCACTGTGGATGTAATGCAGACCTTCCAGACGCATCGCGTGGACAGGCTTGCCAAGAGCCGTGGCCAACCTGGCCTAGACTATTTATCAGCAGCGGTCATCAAACATCAAAGAGCACAGATTTCAAAATCAGGTGCATGTTGGTTTGGATCCGGACTCTGCCCCTTTAAGCAAATTGCTTAACCTCTTTAGACTGTTCATTTCCTCCACTGTAAAATGGGAATGAGAACAGGACTTGCTGTTTAGGGCTGCTGGCAGAGGTAAATAGTGGCGTATAGTACATGGTACCCAGGTAATAAATGGTACCCAAGTCATCATTCTCTTCATCGTCAGGTAGTAGAAGTTCCTCCTCCTTCTGCTAAAAGTGAAGCATCTGATAGCTTCTTAGTTCACTCTATGAAAGTTTTACATCTTAAAAGAAGATACTGACTGCATTTTACAGAACTTCTGTATCATAGCGGGCACTCTGCTAGAACCATTTCTCATCTAATTGCCACAATAACCCCATAAGGTAGACACTGTCTGCATTTTACAGATCAGAAACAGCACTGAGGCTTAGAAAGTTTAACCAACTCGCCCAAGGTCACACAGCTCATGAGAGGCAGAACCTCGCCACTCCCACCATACTACACTGCCTCCCTGAGCTTGGACCTCATTCTTGAGAACGCGTTGGTAGTATGGAAGTGCTAACACTGAAAGAAAGTGGCTGTGTTGAGAGTAAGTTTGAATTATAATAAAAAGAACTAAATGTATGATCATAAATGTATCCCTGATTTTAGGTGAGCAGATTTCAAAATGTTTGGGAAGGGTGAATGATGGATACATTACCATGGACTTTGACTCTTCAGATGGGAAGCTATAATCAAACACATGACTGATAGTCAAGTTTAATACCATCAAAGAGTGAAACAAGAGAGGCAAGGCAATCAGAGAAGTAGGTGTGGCCACAAAGGGATTTCTCTGACAAAGTTGGATTCTACAAGATCTTGATCAAAATGTGTGAGCCATCAAATTATGAAGAGGCAGCACAAACTGGAATTAATCATTCCAGGGTTCGCTTGGCTAAGTCCAGAACCAAATGAGGCTTGGGGAAGATGCCATAGACAACAAATATGTTGCTAAACTTTTATGGGAGCGAAAAACATAAAGGAATGGACTGACCCATTGCGTGGAGTGAGTGATACTATGCTGACAGGATGACAAAGAAAAGGCAGAAATTATTCATCATCAACTTTGCTAAGTTTTTCCCTCCAAGAAAAATAATCTTCAGACTATAATGCTGGGATGTTTATAGTAAATAAAGATAATCTATAGATAATTTATAGCTAATCTATAAACTCGAGTCTCCTATCCCAGATGCATTTCGGGGATAACTTGCTGATGGAATTGCAGGATTGCTACTAATAATCCAAGAGAAATCAGAAATCCAAAAAAAAAGGAAACAAAACAATCAAGCAATTATTTTCCCAAAATTCCAAATACATATACCAAGGTATGCCCTGCCTCACCAGGAGCACCACATGCTGTACGGGAGAAGCACCGGGGGCAACAGAAATTCTTTTCTTTTTTTTGGCGGTGGGGGACAATTAGATTTATTTATGCATTTATTTTTAATGGAGGTTCAGGGAATTGAACCCCGGACCTTGTGCATCCTAGGCGTGCACTCTATCACTGAGCTGTACCCTTCCCTCTGATAACAGAAATTAAGACAAAAAAGTGAAATTAATATATCAAAATTTATCCTTTCAAGGAAAAATATGTCACTTCTAGAGACAGGCTTAAGGAGGAGTAGATGTCGGTAGCTCTTTCCCGTAAGATGATACACGTCCCCTTTTCAGCTGCATGCAGTTACTACTAGAAACTGAGTCTAATGTTGAACCGGAGCCAACATTTCTACCACGCTCTCTCTCTTTACCGACCTCGGTCTGCCTTCTGGAACAGAGTGATAACTGTGTGTCCGTGAACTGAATTCACCTGCAGGCCTGTTTTGCTGTGTTTTGGTTCATTTTTTTGTTTGGTTTTAAATGCTTTTAAGTGGGTCTTACCCTCAGTCCAATCCCCAGAACACGATGCAATCGTGTGCATCACCTGCCTGTTGGCTGCAGGTGTCGCTGAAGTTTGTAACCTTTCTCTGGGGCCACATAAAATAGATCAAATCCTTCTCCTTTTTACCCCCTTTCACACCCTTAAAACCTGAAGATGTTTTAAATAAAATTACACTGAAGACTGAGCCCTTTGCCACACTCTGTCAGTGACTTTCAAATGTTTTTATTCCAGCCCCCATCTCAAGGCCACCTATCCTGTGACACGTGTCATCAACCCTTCCCACAGTTCCAGAGCTTGGCAATAAAACACAATTTCAGAGGATCAAAATTTAAAAGTTAATAACCTTTTTGCTAACAGCATAATTTAATTGCTCACTGTTTCTCCCATAGAGAAAAATATAATCTTCCACATAAAATTTTCATCATATCTCCATAGACAGCTCTGAAAAATAAACTACTTGTCTTTCAGAATTGTCATGAAATAACAGGAAAATATCACCAATAAGGTGTCACTATGCAAGCAGATTTCTGAGGGAGAGTGCATACATTTTCTTTGAGGAAAATATACAGATATTTACATTAAATTTTATCACCCCTGTGCCTTAAAGTCGAGTTATTAGAAAAAGAGAGGTCAAAAATACTGCTGAAATAAATACGCATCTTACATGCCGTATAGTTAAATAAGCCACAACCAGTTAAACTGATCCGAAAAAACCAAGTTAATAATAACTGATCATTAACTAGAATAAAAACTGAAAGCCACCGCCAGCCCAGTCACACCGATGACGAGGGAGGCTTCCTGAGCTCGGAGCAGCCTGACTAGCTTCACGTTCCCTCCTGCCGGCGGCGTGGCTGTGACTCGCCGTCCCCAGCCCTGGGGAGGCACTCACGTTACCAAGTCCGGTCATCGGTCACAATTCCCCTCGTGAATGAAAGGCAGCGACCCTGCATGTTATTTGTCCGTGAGAGCCAAGAAACCTGGCTGATAGAGCAACCATCATCTGGAACATTCTGGCAGCAGGAAAAGAACTCTCTGGAGAGGTTTGCGTCAGCATCTAAAAGCTTGCCCCAGAAATGATGCACATCCCCTCTGCCACAGCTCGCTGGCCACAGCTGGTCACAGAGCCCCACCGACACCAGGAGGCCAAAATATATATATATATATACACACTCACCACTTATATATATATAAAATATATATTTATAAAAATATATACATATAAATATATAACAAATATATATAAATATATATAACAAATACATATTATATATATAGTGTGTGTGTGTGTGTATATATATATGTACATATATATATATGGGTGTGTGTGTATATATATACACACCATTTTATCATGTGCCCAGAGCCAGAGATCTGGATACAGTCAGTAAAGAGAAGTGATCTTCATATCACTAACAAGACCCTTTCAGGGGACCCTGACAGGGTACTGCAAAGCCCACAGCTGACTTGGAGTTTTAATCAACCTCATACTGCCTCATGCAGTGTGCCTTTCTTTGGTGGCCGCGATGGGTAAGGATGACTTTGTTGTAATGCAGAGCAGGACGCTAGGGGGCCTTCCAGCGTCAGACCCCTCCCCCACGCCCTCTGCCACGGCCCCTCTCTGAAGCACCCAGATAATAGTACCTCATGTATACTTCCTGAGCTTTTCAGATGCGTAAAAACCACCACCAAAGGGAGGAACTAGAGCACGTGGCCTCCGACCTCCTGGTGCCCAGAAGCAGACAGTGTTGACTGCCCTGTTACCTCCACATCAACCAGTTAGAGAATTGCACACGAGCTGATCACGTACCCTGCGACCCCCCCCCTTTCTTACCTGGCCTTTAAATATGCTTTGCTGAAACCCTTTGGGGAGTTTGGGGTTTTCTTCAACCTGAGTCACCCCATCTTCCTTGCTCAGCCCTGCAATAAAACTTTCTCTGCCCCAAGTTCTGCCATTTCAGTTTCTTTGTCCTCATAGTGCATCGGGCACACGAGCTTTTGTTCAGTAACATTGTCATCCTCTTGCTTTTGTGCAGGATAAACCAGCTCATCATCTGGAGGGCTCACAATATGCCAGTCACTGTGCGAAGCGTCCTTCAGGCACTATCTCAGTCTATCCCATCAACAGCCTTAAGTTGCAGTTATTTCTGTATTTACAATCATTTCCATTGCAGCTGGAAATAAGACCTAGTAACAAGAGTTGGAAAGTTGGAGTTTTGAGAACTAATTGCATATGGATGATAGCCCAAGCTTTAGAGTAGGGAGAAGCTTGTTCAGAGAAAGTATTTAACAGAGAGCTAAAGAGAGAGAAAAACAGAAGACCAAGGATACATTTTGAAGCACAAAAACAGGAGAAGGTGGACAGAGGGAGACTCTGAAAGAGACAGGAAAATAACAAGTAGAAAGAACACAAGAGCAGAAAAATGTCAAGGAGGGAGTGATCTACTGACCGACAGTTTGAAATGTTGAGATCAAGATTTAAGGAGTAAATCGCGTGAGGGTTTTGAAAGGATGTTGGGTTTGGAAGTGAGAGGGTCACTGGCAACCTTGGACGGAGAAGTTTGCAGGGGAGTGGTAGGGATGGAAACCGGATGCAGGAGGATGAGGGTTTCCGAGTCCGTGAGGAAGGAGGCGATGTGTTTGGGAGTGAAAGGTTCGCTGAGCCTAAGTCCCAGTCTGACGACTCCTGGAAGAATTGTGGCATTTCCTCCGTGGACGCCGGTGAAGTGAAGCCAGGAGGTGACCAGTTCCAGACACACAGTGGGGGCTCAGTAAATTCTACTGAATGAATGAATAAATGAATGAATGATGATCCTGAAGACTAGACAATATACCTGCTCTGTTATTCCATGAGTTTTCTGTCTCCAGAGCAAGGCTCAGAGTTTTCCTCCATTAAGTCTGTCAAATCCTTTCTCTCTTTCCACATTGATGCAGCTCCAAAATACAGATACAGCTAGTTCTTTTTTTGTCCAAGGTGGTCCTGACGTAGACCAAGAGGGGTCAATTATAGCAGACGAACTTAACTGAGGACTTGAGGATAACAATTTGGAAAAAGACCAAGTGAAAAGCAGCTGTCAGATTATCACAGGACACCCCATCCATGCCCCTCCTGGGCATCTCCGCCTGCCTCTGTTTCCACATCTGGCTCACCACCGTTTTACAGGGAGGTCAGACTATTTCTCCCTCTCCCTTCGCCTCACCCATGCCCATTTGGTTGGCTTTCCCTGCCGTATAGATAAAACAAGCAAAAGCACAGACCAAAAATGTAACATGAAAAAATGTGCAGTATGCTGTATATATGTATTTACATGCAATATAATGTGTCTGTGCAGTCAAACTGTAATAATTCTACCTAATAAAACTGAAAATGGAGAAAAAAAATAAAACCACAGAGATTTTTTTTAAAAAAAAGGTAACAGACAACAATCTCTTGTCTCAAGAAGACACACACTTTAATATAAAAAAAGCAGCTTAGCTCCTCACTGTCCCCAACTGTCCCTCCAGAATATACCGGGCCTTTGCATCATCAAAAGTCTTAAATTGCCCCCCCCTCCAAAAAGAATGACTGTCTCCTTCCACTGAATTCAGTTGCCAGCTTTAGAATATAGACAGCAAACAGCTCCACAAAAAGACAGTTTATTGTTCTTTCTGCCAGAAGTGTGATCAGGGTGAGGGCTGAGAGTTTGCCGGACAGAGGAGGAATAGAAGGGCAGCGCCAGGAAGCGGCTCAGGCAGGAAGGGCCCCGTGCTCTGGGCGGGCGGCGGGGGAAGCGCAGCCGGCCCGGCCCGGCAGAGCTGGGAGGTGGGGCGGCGGGCCGGGTGGGGCTTCCCTGATGCACTAAGCAGGAGGCAAGCTTTAGGTGAGAGCGGAGTTTTGCAGGGGGCAAGACGCATGCTCCGATTCATTTCATATTGTCCCCTCCAGCAGCAGTAAGAGGACAGACTGGAAGGGAGACTGGTGAGAAGCGGGGCGGGCAAAGGCCGTGGGGAAGGAAGCCACACAGACAGCAGGCGCGGTGTGGCCTCGGCGTGCGAGCTGGCCTGCCTTGCACGCACCCCCTTCCACCTGTTTCTGCCTTTCTCAAAATTGGCTTAGACAGTGCCTGCAAAACAGAAACAGACTCACAGATGTAGTAAACGATCTTATGGTTATCAGGGGGAAAGAGGGTGGGAAGGGATAAATTGGGAGTTCAAGATTTGCAAATATTAACTACTGTATATAGAATAGATTTAAAAAATTAATTTCTTCAGTATAGCATTGGGAACTATATTCAATATCTTGTAGTAACCTATAATGAAATACATAATATAATGAAAAAGAATATGAGAGAATGTATGTGTGTTTTTATATACATGTTATATGACATTTTGCTGTATACCAGAAATTGTAACTGATTATACTTCATTTTAAAAATAAAAACTTAGAAAGTATCCTGTGGAGCTTGTTAAAAATGTTTTCCTGGGGCCCACCCTACAGACTCTCATTCAGGAAAGGCTAGGGAGAGGGTTTCAGGAATCTGAATTTTAAACGAGAACCCTGGGAGTGGCTTCTGTGCAGGTGCCAATTTAATACTGGTCCACATTACCTAAATCCTAACTCCCTTCCAGGAACCTCTGTAGTTCTCTGCAAAGCCTTTCCCCTCAGCTCTAGTCCACACCGGCCTCACCCAGGGCTGCGTCCCTTGGGGCTCTCTGTTCATGTGAGGATTCCTTACACTTCAAGGCGCAGATCCTGTTAAAATGCAGCCTGTACTCACAGCGAGCTCCCAAGGGACCTGTCGCACCTTTCACACGCAGAGGACAGAGCTCACTGCATCGTATGTGCTGGCATCGCGTTACAGGGATGACCTCTTGGTTGTTCAATGTAAGCGCGTCTTGCCTCCTAACCTGACTGTAACTTCCCAAACGGAGACCAAGTTCTGAACACCTCTGGAAACTCCTCCCCTCACCAGGGACTGGACATACAGCTGGTGCTTTATAAACCCAAGCTGAATTGAATAATTCAAAGTAAAACAACAATAAACATCTAGATTTCAGGTAGGGAATAAAATAAATGGAAAACCTCACCCTTAATCCTTGTTACTGTTCCTAACAGGCACTTTCATGAAGCCACATTGAAGAGCCAGAGAAAGATGACGCTCCATGAGGCCCTGGGGACCCAGAGTCTTAGACATCTACCTTAGACCTGCAGCACGAGAGAAGCACAGCTTTCCTAACTTAGAAAGGAGATGTGCTTTTCTAAACACTCCTGGAGCATCTTCTCAACAAGTCTACCCGCGGCGTAACTGGAGTCTAACCCGTCAGCCTACGTAATGCAGGCAAAGTACTGGGTTCAGTGGCAGGTGGATCAGGTCCCAGTCTCAGAATAAGTTGTGGGTTTTTCTTTTCCTTATAGCGTCAGGGAACCATATAGGCTCAAATGGGAATCCCAGGCTCTTAACCTGTGGCTACGTACTGATTAAGCGATACACTTGCTGGGACCTGCTTAGTGCTGCCAGGCTTTTCGTATTTTCACTCAGACACAGCTATAGATGTGAACAGGAGCGTTAATGTTGTTAGGCAAGTTTGGTAAAGGCTGCTAAAACCAAAGCAACAAAGATCCAGAAGGACTTTAGAAAAAAAAAGTGGGGGAAATTTTCTTGGCCAGGAGGAAAATGTATAGACAAGCAAGACAGAGGAGAGACGTTTTCACCATTCGAGACAGCACTGGAGCCCAATCCAAACCGCAGCACACGATTTATCGTCCAAATTACATACTAAAACCAGAGAGTTTCTAACCTTGGCATGGCCCTTGGAGTACTTTGCTTTATACCAAAGGAGATCCTTGGATCTCCTTCTGGGAAGACATCTCAGGCATCACAGGAGAAAACTGGAATATAATACATGCCCCACCCCTGAAGACCACAGACGTCAAAATTCTAAGTTCAAGGAGAAGAGCTAGATTTTATTGCAAAAAGAATTGTCATTGCTACCTTTGTTTGAAAGACAACAATTCAAGACTCTAGGAGACTACACCAGACATCACATATTCTAATATAAATGAAATGCATTTAGGTAAGATATTTTAAACCACTGTCACTAATGAAAGGATGATTTGATTTTAGCAACTGTTTGTAAGACGTTGTGAGTAAATGAAGCCATTAGTGTGCCATGAAATACTTTGTTTCACAACATCAGTTTTGCAATGAGGACTTGAAACAAGAGTTTTCCTGGGGATACACATTTTGACATGACATTAAGGTCATCTGTGTATATTCTAATATAACCATAACTATGATAATAATTCTTTTGTGCAAATATTTCAAGCAATCTTTCCAGCAGAACATTAAAAGACTATAATGTATGTATGTGATTGCGTGTGAGTGTGTGTGAGTGAGAGGGGCTAATTCAGCAACGAGGCTAAGTCCATCAGGTTGGCTTGAGATGCTTGGGGGCTGGTGACTTGTCGTGAAAGGGCATGTCTAGCACAATGGGTGAGGGGGTGGGGAGTAGGGGGCAAAGCAAACCTTGAATGGATAGTCAACGACCGAATGTCTCGTAGCCACCCCACGTTCAACCCCTGCTGATGCGATGGGAATCGCCTGGCCAACAGTATGTTTTCACCAACACTGTTAGCAAATTCTAATGCATGCACAGCACCAAGGCAGCGGGTCTGTAGACCCAAAGTCACGTAGCTAAAGTTAACACTGTTTTACATCTAATCCAGAAAGCCTGAATTTTGAATACAACCCACATATATTTTTAATGGCGAAATGGCAGCTGTTGGGGGACCTCTGGGGTGCCGGGCGGCTAGGGGAGGAGGACTTCCTTGGTAGGCCTAGTCCTGTGCCTCTGATCAGTTGAGCAAATTTAGTCACATGCACTGCAAAGCAGAAGCCAATCTTGTACATGGCACTTTGGATAAGCAGGGTTTGCCCTGGATTGAATGTTTTTGGGGCATTAGAAGGCTCCCATCCATCCTAATCAACTCTGTGTAGACATGATGCAACATCCAGTGTTGGCTCCGATCAGCTCAAGTGTCAGTCACTGAGCAAGATTCTTGCCCACAGCCCTCTGTCCTCATTTCCTCGTGGCGGAGTGCGTGTGGTTCTCTCAGGACAATGCCCTGTCGCCTGCATTCTGAGCGTGCCTGCCCCTGACAGGCTTGCCTGGCTGTGGCACTGACCATATGGCTAGGCTCAGCTCCACCCTCTCTCTTAATAATTCCATCTCCCTTACTGTCCAGTTCAGACTATTTTCACGGAGGGCATTTAGTTCTAGATTCTCCCCCAGATGACCCCTTCTCACAAATGCATCCATGCCTCCAGTGTGTTGCAAGGTCCCTTGGCTTCCACACACGCACTGGGACGTATCTTGCTGATTAGGGCTCATGTAGTGTATTTCTAAAGAGAATTCATTCAGAACTTCTACAAATACTGTTGTCTTTAATATCCCAGCTTAAATTCCATTCCGTGCATTTCTTATATTGTTGCATCTATCTGCTTGCATTCCTGGTTTTCTAATGCTATTGATCTTGATCCTGGCATATATTAGGATAAATTGGGTCTTTTCTCAATTTGTTATTCAAAAGAAATATTAAACATCATTTTCTCAGACTTTCCCTCTTACTTGATATTTACCCCAACAGAAATATAAACACTCATTACCATATTTGGGGAAATCCAAGATTATGAAAAGCTCTGGGAAGTCTTGAAATAAAGTAATTTTTAACATTGTTTATCATCCATGCTCCAAGACTTCCTAAACTTATTTTTTAATAGAAGTTTTTTTCATTCAATACTTTTGTATTAGTCTGTTTGGGCTGATGTACGCAGAATGAGTAGCTTAAAAACTACAGAATTGTATTTCTCCTAGTGCTGGGGGCTGAGAATTCCAAAGTCAACGTGCCAACCCGGCGGCATCGTGGTGAGGGCTCTCTTCCCGGCTCAGAGCTGGCACTTCCTCCCGGTGTCCTCACATGGTGGAAGGGGCAAACTCTCCCGGGCCTTTTATAATGGCTCTAATCCCGTTCATGAGGGCTCCATGCCCAGGACCTAAGCAGCTCCCAAAAGCCCCACCTCCTAACACCTACTCCTGAGGCGTTAAGATTTCACAGATGAATTCGGAAGGACACAGACATTCAGAAAACAGCACCCACTAAGAAATGCACTGCCCCAGGAGGAAAAGGAAAAGAAACTATTTTCAGATACCCTGCTAGTGGGAGAAAAACGTATTCTCCACAGAGCTCTGAACCCGCTGCTTCTGGATGATGCTAAGCAGCTGGGATGAGGTAAGGACCAGGCGGAGAAGCAGAACTCCCGGGGGTGTTTGCTTCACTCTCTGGACCCCCGCTCCTGGAGGGCAGAGCGTGCCTGAGTCCCCGCACAAGGTGACACTCGTAGGCCGGGTAACTGACAGCTGCGCCGTGAGAAGGGAAATACGGCCAGTCCCCCTCGCGGCCCCCTTTCACATTCCGCTTCCTGCAGGTCCTCCCTGGAAGATCGAGTATTTTGTTCAGTTTATAATTATCCTTTTAAATTCAACTCAACACATTACTGAAGCAATAAGCAGATCAGTCGTTGAGAACAGAGTTCCCTTTGGTCGCTGTGTTCCTACCCAATGGCCTTTCTTCAGGTCTAGAGCACGCCAAGCGCTTTCTCATCTCAGAGGCTCCTCATATGCTGTTCCCTCAGCCTGGAACACTCTTCTCTGTGCCTTGCGTTGCATCTTTTCCAGCGTAGCTGTCAGCCCCACCAAGAGGCTTTCCCCGATCACCCCTCGTTCTCCTATTATTCTCTGCTCTTTTCCTTCGTGGCACTAGCCCGATTTATAATTCCATGTTGATCTGCCTTCTTGTTCATTGCCTGTCTCCCCCTTAAGGCCCTAAGCTCCACAGGGCAAGGGCCACGTGCTCTGTTATCCATCAATGTATCCCCAACAGAGCACAGTGCCCTGTGCAAAGGTGGCACTTTAAAAATAACATTTGGGGGTGGGGAGGAGGGTATAGCTCAGTGGTAGAATGTGCGCCTAGTACACACAAGGTCCTGGGTTCAATCCCCAGTATCTCCATTAATAAATAAACAAACAAACAAACAAACCTAATTACCTCCCCCAACAATTTTTTAATATTATTTTATTTTTTAAATAATACTTATTTTCAAATATTAAAATAAAGTATTTTTAAATAAACAAAATTAAAAAAATAATCATAGTGATCTCAAAAAGATTTTAAAAATTAAAAAGAAAAGAAAAGAAAAAATAACAGTTGAACAAATGAATGAAAAGTCCAGCTCTTTGCGAAGAGCAGAAGTGCCCCTTCCCACGCTCACTTCGGTCTCTCAGAGCCTCTAAATGCTCGCCTGTTCCTCAGAAGATTCCCTCTTCTGTGGATCCCAGATAGAAATACATTCTCTAGGCTACCTCCCAGCAGGCAGCAAAATTAATTCAAGGGTTTTGCAGTCAGCTTAACACGTTGGTGTTTGAGTGCAGGCTAAATACACAGGCCGAAGAATTCTCAGTGATCTAAGGTGTTTTTTTTTTTAATTCAGAAATGTTCCCTGTCATCCCATGCCACCTCCTCCATACACAGGTCACTTACTGCTAGTCCATGTCGCACACAGTCGGCCGTGTCAAAGAGAGACGGGGCACACGAGAATATATGGGCTCCTTTTCTGGGTAAGGAACTAGGCTGGGTGACTTGTCTACTGTTGTCTCAGTCCATTCTCACGACAAACCTATGGGGTGGGTAGTATCCCATTTTATGGATGGAAAACCTAAGGCTCATCAAAAGGCAGTGTCCATAAGCAGGAGGAGCTCGAGTTCTTTCTGCTGCAGCACCAGTGTGGGAAACAGAACAGACAAGGGCACGTCAAACACTTTGTGAGAGAAGCGACGAGGATGAAGGCCGCAGTCCTTCAGATATTACTCTGGAAGAAAAATAAACTCCTTTTGATCAGGTACATCTCAGACTTAATAAATCCCACTCTAAGATAGAAATTTTTTTCATAGCTTCACACCTGACACCAAGATGTGCTTTACAAGTGGTTCAGTGTGTTAGTGTCTCTTCTCCTCCCCCAAAGTTATGAATTTGATGATGTTACAATCAAGGGTGACTTGGAATCAAAGAAATGTGGTTTAACAGCTCCACTGATGGGGCTAAGTTAAAGAGATCCACAAATGTTTTCCATCTGCTCCTAATATTTAAAATAAAATTACCATCAATAAAGTATTTACTATACACCCAGACATTATATTGAGCGATTTTTTTTTGAGCCATCTTATTCAATTATCATCCAAATACTACTACAGAGTAGGTACTTACATTAGTCCTTATTTTATGAAGAGTGAAACTGACACTCAGGTTAATTAACAAGCCCCAAACTGCACAGCTATTAAACAACAAAGCTGAGATTCAAAGGCAGGTCCATTCAAGCCCCGAGATGGTTTTTTTTAATCACAATAACACACTAGCTCCTGGCCCAGCAACACAGAGTTTGAGGCTTTCCACACTCACAGTGGGACACAGGGCGACGGTGGTTAAGTTTCTGTCTAACAAGATGTTTGTTAGCATGAGGAGCACGAAGGCACAGAGCGCATCGTGCAAGGAGGGACAGCGCGCCCTCCACTGCCGCACGACTGGTCTGTAATCCTTGGTGCCAGGGCGGCTGCCAGCACCAGGATTACATGCATTCCTCACGGCAGAGGTGGGCCCCCTGTCACCCCACAAAACACCAACAGCGCCAGGTAATATGGCATCAGAGTCCCGCACGTACCCTGCACCTACCCCTTCAGACTTCCCCAGGGTCCGACTGTCCATAGTACTTGGAAAGCAGCTGGAAGCTCAGCCAGCCCAGAGTCCGCAGGGCTCGTGCGTAATCTGATTTGCCCGGGGAGGCTGTGTGCTGTAATTTTTCATTTTAACTCAGGATCCTCTAACAGGCACTCATTTGATACTCATTTCACTCTTCACAAACTCCACATCTGAGGAGACTGCCTGCAGGGCCTTGGAGCTGCTGTTGACTTCTCCCCGGCAGACAGGAAGGCGGTGGCAGGGAGGGAGGTGAGTACGAAAGCGGGTTCTTGAGCCCGGCTGCTGGCTTGGAATCCCTGGTTCTGCTACTTGGCAGCTGCCGACATGGGCAACCGCTAACGTTACCCATTCCTCAGTTTCCTCATTTATAAAATATCGGCTAATGTTGCATCCTTTTATTAATATCATTAGTTATCACAATATCATCACAGGGCTAGTATGAAGAATTAACGAGAGGATGGATGTCATGTGCTTAGTGCAACGCCAGGCACAAAGCACCAGGAGGTGTTGCAGACAGGTAAATGCTCAGGTGCTCGATGGACTGTGTTTCATATTCTCTGCTCATATACAGTCATCCTTGTAAAGCCCCAAATTAAAAGAACACTTTTAGGTCTTCAGGGAGAGAGAGCTGAACTGGGTCTTGACCCAAATGGCATTTAGAGTCACTGGCTAAGTAAGTAACGTCCTGTTAGAACTGATCCTCTGCCCGGTTGGCTACGCCAGCTCTGCACTTCCGAATGATATGTATTTGGGATTTATCTAAAGCAGAGATCAGAAATTAACAATCTGTTGCAAACATTAACAACTATGTACAAAAAGTTTCTTCTGTATAGAACAAGGAACTATATTCAATATCTTGTAGTAACCTATAATGAAAAAGAATATGAAAACGAATATATATATGTATGTATGACTGAAACATTATGCTGTACACCAGAAATTAACACATTATAAACTGAATAGACTTCCACTAAAAAAAGTTAAAAAAAAAGAAATTAACAATCCGCAGTCATGTAAATGGGCCAAGTACAGGAACAATATAAAATAACATAGAATAAGAAAAAAAAGTAGAATGTAAGGAAGACAAGAAATGAGTGTCAAGATGAGTGGCAAATATACTAATTCTGAGACCCAAGAGACAATACGAAGTGTCCTGCCCAGGAGTGGACGGAACTGGGGAGTCCAGCCTCTGTCTACAGAGCTGGCGGTCACTCAGCCCCAACTAATGGAAATGCAGATCTGCTGTCACCAAAATTTCCTATTTTCCAAGCAAAAGCAAAAATCTAGATTTTCATGTGAAATGTCTTGATTTGTAAATATCAGCAATGAAGTTCAAATTATTTTTAAAACTCTCTCCAAACCAAACAAAATCAGACTAATACCTATATGCTTCTGGTTTGCACTTCCCGCACATGACAACACTGCCGGGGAACTTCTGCTCTGGCAGCAACCTTTTGTTAACTCTGAATGTTGACCCGTTTGTTCGGAAAGGCTATGGAGGAAAGAGGGGGTGAGAGGGGAGGATGGCCCACCCTGTGGCCTCAGCCTAACCACAACACATAAATAATCCAAGAGTCGCACAGGGGCACGAGGGGGTCCTCAGACCACCCCTCCCTCCAGCTTCCCCATCCCACCAGGCTGCAGGGGTTTTCTCCACCCTGGAAGTAACGGGGAAGAGAGGGTTAAAGTGCTGCAGAGGAAAGGAGGGGGGTCTCCGGGCAGGTCAGAGAACTGGCTCCCCCACCCCAGCCTGGCGCCTCAGTCATTGTCAGCTGGCCCTAAGCACTCAAGTTCTGTGCTGGGTTTCACCTCCTGCTCTAAAAGGGAGGGTGTCAGGCAGAAGGTGGCTGAGATCTGGTCAAACATCTGGCATTTCTAAGCAAGTTACCAAGAAGGCCGGCAGAGGACAGGAAACTTAGCGGGGCTTCCCTGAGGTGGGAAAGGGCAGCATCGCCTGGCGTGCGGATGGGAAGGAGAGCGCGGGAGGGTGCGGCTTCCAGTCCCTGAAAAGGTCGTCTTCATGGCATGATTTCTCCAACTGGTTAAAGTGCTCAAATTTCCCCCTGAACCAATACGGGTACGAAGTAAACCGAAGT
Organism: Camelus ferus; assembly: GCF_009834535.1. Lineage (NCBI taxonomy): Eukaryota > Metazoa > Chordata > Mammalia > Artiodactyla > Camelidae > Camelus > Camelus ferus. Next base: position 35,561,716 of record NC_045720.1, on the reverse strand, counting down.
GTAAATTACTGTCTATCCGTGTGCTGAATTAATCGCGCTCTCGCTCCCTTCCATCAGCCACAGCGCTTGATCTTCCCAAGGCGTGGCTTGCTTTCCAGTTTGCTACCAGCATCCACTCCACGTAGGAACTTGCTCTGTTGACATTCGGGAGAGTCGCCATCCACAGCAGATGATCTGCCTAACGACACCTGTGCTGAATCCCCAGCTCTCTTACTTTATCCCTTTGTGTGGGTAAAAACCATTCGAAGTGTGAACACTTCATCAGCTCTCAGCCAAAATGAAGAGTAACAAGGAGAGTAAATCCTTCAACATTTTAAGGGAATGTGGAAGCTGGTCCGGAATTCTGGCCTATAACAGACAATCTTCTCTCGATCGATGTAGGAGTTTGGGCAAGTTATGTGACACTTCTTGGGCAAAGGAGATAATAATGGTACTTACCTAGGAGAGCAGTTAAGAGGATAAGATAATCCAATATTCAAAGAAACACCAGTGACAGTAGAGGAGAATTCAGTCACGTGTGTACAGGTCAGTTATCGAGGGCTCCCCGTGTAGGCCAGTCAGCAAGTGTAACATTTTATACAGTCTTATGTCATTGTCACAACAGCCTTACGAGTTAGGGATTACTGACTCTCATCTGAAAGAAAAAAGGCGAGGTTTGGAGAAATTTCCATTTTAACCGTGGGAAGCCACAGCTTAGCAAAGTCAGGGGACCTTCCTGAGGTCATACGGCTAATACCTAGGGAGGTCAGCCTTTGACCCCAGGCAGCTGGACTCCAGCGCCCATGTATTCGGTGGGTGCATCGAATGTAGGACTTGATGGACAGAAAGTGTCACTTCGCTTGGAGCAGCTGCAGAAAGAGTGGTTTTAAACACCAAACCATGCAGGATGCTGGAAGTGAAGAGACTCGGTGCCCAGATGCAGGGCAGGTCGTGAGGAACCAGGACAAGATGGGGCCAACGCTCAGGGGTGAGGTCAGCCTTAAGCAGAGGGGACCAGGGGAAGGACCAAGCCACAAAGCTGGAGCGTGATGAAGCCTGGAAGGCTGGCCAGGGTGGGAGAACTCTGGGGTTGAAGCGGAGAAGCCAGAGGGCAGTGCACAGCCCCATGTGATGGGGACATGACTGCACCAACCACGGCTGATGGAAACCAAGGCCGACCGTGGGCCCTCCCAGGGCCATCTCCACACTGTCTATGCCCTGGAATCAGGGATCCGAAGGTCTGGGTGTCCCTGGGAACATGCAGACAATTTGGAAGTTGTCCCAGGAGACGCTGCATTGCTCCTGCTCCCCGAGCACCTTGTCTTTTTCCTTTTTCCTTACAGATCAGTCTCCTCAGTCCAGGCCTGGGCCCCGCACCGTTCCTTCCACACCCAGACTGAAATCCGGCCCTGGACCTGGAGGAAGTGAAGTCCCCCCGATCCTCGCAAACACCTGAAACCCTGGCGCACCTCTTACGTGAGGTGGGGGATTCCCCAGCTGAGGGGTAAATAAAGAATCATTGGTAACAACTATTTTGAAAAATCTCCCCTTTCACGGGAAGGAAACCGTGCCAGCTCCTGCTAACATAGGAAGTGGGCCCAGATCCTATTCTTTAAAAAAGAAAAAAGAAAAAGAAGACCAAGTATCAAATTGTGCTCCAAACCCCCTGATTTGCCTCTTTTAACTTAACACTCGCGTTAAGCAGGAGGCTGCAGGAGACCATGTTATTACTAAATTATGCTTTTATTTTCCTTTGATGTGCCTGACGTGGCTTGCTTGCACATATTGGGGTATTTAGTAAATGAACCCTGGGCCCTGGTTATTTATTTATTTACCAGTTTCCCTGGCATTATCAAAAGCGAGGAGCAGCTGTGATTTCCCCAGTTCAAGCATGCAGCTGAATGTTTAAAAGGCCTGCCTTGCCCAGGCCCCTGCACGCTGAGGAATTACGTTCACTAATGCATAAAAATGGGAGGAAGGATGTCGGAGCAAAACCTGGGCTTCCAGCTGCAGGGAGGGTATGTTCTCTGAAACCTTGGGTTTCCAGCAGACTGCTTACCAAGAAGCAAAGTGGAAAAGCCAGCTGACTGTGGTCTTTTGGAGTCCTGGAGCCAGAAGAGTCTCCTCGCTAAGTCAGAGGGAAGAGCAAAGGGGGTGCCCACCTCCCGGCTTCCACCCTAGGGTCTGTGCCTTCTGATTCAGGCGACACTCCCTGAAACGAGCTTCCCTGAACCAGCCCAGGGCTGGTGTCCAGGAGGGAGGCACTAATGTAGGCATGCTGACGGGTAAAATACGGACACACTCAATCAGTGGGTAATTCACGCCTTCTCTGAGCCCCACAAGGACCTGTAAGTCCCCATCCCTTTCTCCTGGAACCACCTGGAACAAGTCAGCAGCTTGAGGGCACCATGGCCCTGGCACCACAGAATGCCGCCAGCACACTGCTCAGTGGCAAGGCTGCTTTCTGGTTGCCTGGTGTCGGTGCCAATCAGATTTGTTAAATACTTTTATCATTACTTTATGGGTCTCACTTTGTACTACCTACAGGACTCCAAGGCAAATGTAGCTTTTCCTAAATCCCTCTCTATAGTGAAGAGTATTAGAGAAATATTCCTGTGTGGTTAAGTTGTCCATGTTGTATTCGTTATCTATGGCTGTGTAACAAAATGCCCCCAAGTATAATGGCTTAAAGCAACACATTACCTCATGGTTTCCCCAAGTGGGGACTCTATGGAAGGCTTTGCTGGATCTTCTAGCTCAGGGCCTTTCACGTGCTTTGATCAAGGTGCTAGCTGGGCTACAGGCATCTCAAGGTTCAAGAGGAGACGGATCTGCCTCCAAGTTCACATGGTTGGCAAGATTCAGTTTCTCACAGAGTTTGGTACGAGGGCCTCAGCTCTTCCCCGGCTGCCGGCCAGAGGCCACCCTCAGTTCCTTGCCACGTGGGTCTCTCCATAGGGCAGCCCACAACATGGCAGCTGGCTTCATCAGAGAGAGAGGGAGGGGAGGGCAGGAGGAGGGAGAGAGGCAGGGGGATCAGTTAGTTCAAATCCCCCTCCAGTAGGAAACAAATGATTTATTGCCCATCATATGGACCACCAAATAGTACTCCTACAGATCACATCTAACTTGTGAATGAATCAGATTCCAGATACAATAGGAAAAAACAAAAGCTTCTTAATCTATCCTGAAAATTGTCACTTTCTCATCAGGCCAGGGACATGAGAGCATTGGGGCTTCTTCACTTAGAGCAGACAAGGAGTTGTCATCAGAGCTGGTAATGGGGAAACAGTGGGCTACTTTTAGAAACACATTTGTTTCTGCTGCAAAGAGCTTTTCACGGAACTTTCTTCTCCCCTGCATTCCACCCCCTGCCCTGCTGCTCCCTCACCGGCGGAGCCCAAGCACACATTATCCCCACTTCATGCACTGCCCCCTGCCATCCCAGGGAGCGAGAAATTGGAAATGAAACACACTATATGCAGATTGGTTTTAATCACCTGGAACAGATGGTGCAGAAAGCGGCAGGTAAGTGCAAATTCGAATTTCCTTTGGATGTTTCTTCAAATGCAGAAACAACAAAGAAATTAAATGGACTGTCAAACGTCAGTGTCAGTGCTGGCTTTGAACAGCCATGTCTATACATAACCCTACTCCTATCGAAATCTATTTTCTCCTCACTTCTCTGTTAATTAACTAACACTTGATGAGCTCAGTGCAAGAAGATTCACATGGAAACAAAGCAGGCGCGTTTTACTCCTTGGCTGTGGGAGAATGGAAGGCAGCCCAGTAAATGCATGTGAGCCCAGCTCACCTGAGCTCTGCACTGTAACAGGTAATTGCAATAAATCATCCTTTGCCCCATGATCCCAGCCTAGTGAAGATTAATGGCAGTAGACACTAAAGCTGCCAACTTGGAAGATTTCCGTGGTGGTGGAGAGGAGGCTATGTGTGAGGAATGTGTGATAAAACGCTACACTGGGACCATAATAAACGGGCTGGAAGGGAGCCGAGGTCCTCCTCCGTAATGCAGAGACATTAAGACCTGTCTGATTGTGATGACAGACAGGTATTTGACGGAGCACACTGGCAGCTATACAAAAAAAAAAAAAAAAAAAAATAGCTAAAAGCTAATGTCAAGATGTGATGTAGACCTGCCACCTGCCATCAGGAGTAATTATGGCTCTGACCACTTGCTTGTGGGGAGGGCAGAGGAAACAATATTGTATCTGACTGTAAGGAATCAGCTACATTTGATTTGTGGCCCTGGTGGCATGAGCGGCCCCACTGTCACCCTCTGTGATGAAGCAGCCGAGTCGGACACTGGCCACTGTCCTCCCTGGAGCGTATCTGAGGGCCGACTTGCTTTCACTCCATCCATTCAGGAGGAAGCCAGGGACGGGAGGAAACGATGGTCTGAAGTCACTGACTGAACGCTGGGTACTCCAAGGCCAGACCAGGCTAGACACAGCCAGAGATGAGGACAGACATCCGTGTGAGAGACCCTTCAGAAACCTGAGTCTCAAGGAAGCCAAGAGATCCCCGGGGCTCAGGCCAGACACTTTTCAGCAAGTTGCATGCTTGGAAGTTCACTTCCTGTGCAGATGGCAACACGCTCTCGGGAGTCAAGAGGATGACTGTCACCGCGCAGACTTGGAACCTTTGAACGCTCAGGAGGAGCCAAGAAGTGGGGCTGAGAAGCTGTGTCGGAAGGGCTTCTCCTAGCTTGCTGGGGCTGCCATCACAAAGAACAGCCAACTGGGGGCTTTAGCAGCAGGAACTTATTGTCATAGTTCTGGAGGCTAGAGGGCCGCAATCGGGGCGTCAGGGCGTGGTCCTGCGGAGGGCGGTGAGGGAAGGATCTGTTCCTGGCCTCTCTCCTCGGCCTGCAGGTGACCATCTCCACGTGCACATGGTGCTCCCCCTGGATGTGAGTCTATCTCCAGTTTCCTCTTTTGTGAAGGACACCAGTCTTTCTGGATTAAAGCCCACCCTGGTGACCTCATTCTAACTTAATCTCTCCAAAGACCTTATCTCCAAATATTGTCACATTCTAAGGCACCAGGGATGAGGATTTAAACATATGAATCTGTGGGGACACACAATCCAACCCGTAACAGGCCCCCAGAAGAACCCCCTGGGCCAAGTGTGTATGGAAATTAAAAGCTCTCACTAGTCCGAGGGCGAATGACTGGGGGCTGCTACAGCAGAGGGAGGTCCAATCAGAAGGATCTGGGGGGGAGGCAAAGACTGCTGGGTATGTGGGGCAGATGTGGGTGTGGAGTCCACAGGTGTGAGGTCACAGGCAAGGCCAAGCATGAGGCAGCACAAACCACTGACAGAGTTCACGTGAAAGCAGGCAGCGGAATGAGGGGCCACTTGCTGGAAGCCACGCTTTGAGGTCCCAGGCAGCACCAGTGGACAACACAGATCTAGACACTGTACTGATGCAGGGCAGGTGGTGAGAAACCAGGACAAGATGGGGCTAACGCTCAGGGGTAAGGTCAGTCTTAAGCAGAGGGGACCAGGGGAAGGACCAAGCCACAAAGCTGGAGCGTGATGAAGCCTGGAAGGCTGGCCAGGGTGGGAGAACTCTGGGGTTGAAGCGGAGAAGCCGGAGGGCAGTGCACAGCCCCATGTGATGGGGACATGACTGCACCAACCACGGCTGATGGAAACCAAGGCTGACCGTGGGCCCTCCCAGGGCCATCTCCACACTGTCTATGCCCTGGAATCAGGGATCCGAAGGTCTGGGTGTCCCTGGGAACATGCAGACAATTTGGAAGTTGTCCCAGGAGACGCTGCATTGCTCCTGCTCCCCGAGCACCTTGTCTTTTTCCTTTTTCCTTACAGATCAGTCTCCTCAGTCCAGGCCTGGGCCCCGCACCGTTCCTTCCACACCCAGACTGAAATCCGGCCCTGGACCTGGAGGAAGTGAAGTCCCCCCGATCCTCGCAAACACCTGAAACCCTGGCGCACCTCTTACGTGAGGTGGGGGATTCCCCAGCTGAGGGGTAAATAAAGAATCATTGGTAACAACTATTTTGAAAAGTCTTCCCTTTCACAGGAAGGAAAACCGTGCCAGCTCCTGCTAACATAGGAAGTGGTCCCAGATCCTATTCTTTAAAAAAGAAAAAAGAAAAAGAAGACCAAGTATCAAATTGTGCTTCAAACCCCCTGATTTGCCTCTTTTAACTTAACATTCGTGTGGCCGTCTGTACCAGACACACACGCACGAAGTCATACACATGCCAGTAGTGTGTGCCTGGGACCCGGAATAGAGTCAGGATCTGAGAAACACTTACTGAATAAATTAAAAAACACAGGAAGTCATCGGTGCTTCAGAAAGGGAAAGTTGTTAGAAAATAATCTAATCTCCCCCAAAAGTTTACCCGACGTTCAGTTCTGGTACGTTTCATCAGCTCTCCTGTCCTGTTTCTCTCAGTTGTCAAAAGCCACTCACTGGCCTTTTAGCAGAGCATGTTATGTTTTGGTAGAGTGTCTTGTGAGGGGAAGTTAAGTTCCGTGTTAGGAAAGGCAGTAGAACTCATCACCCCAGCCTAACCTCCCTCCCAACACAGCCATCTATGCAAAATGTTCCATTTAGAGATATCCAGCCTCTACCAACCCAAATTGTTTTCATATCACGCACTCTCCTCTCTCTCTCTCTCTAACACATACACGCTTCACAAATAAGCTTTCAATGCATTTTCTGTGTATTTCTGGTCTCTTACTGTCAATGGGAATTTGTGTCTGGAATTCGGGCATCCACCGTGAATCCACAAACAGCTTACAAGTTCTCCAAGTCAGCAACTATCGGATCTGTTGCAGAAATCCTACCAGACATGCTTTCTGGAGAACAGCCAAGAGGGCTGAGAATCTGTTGTGAGTTAGCCAGACTGCTCCGCTGGGCACATCTGACTCTGCTGACATCTCAGATCGCGTGTCTCCCCACCCAGAGCTCGTGGCTCGCCAGCAGGGAGGCACAGGGCAGCAGCAAGCCCTGAGCTGGGCTCGAGGGTTACAGTTTCTGGGCAGAATCAGCTCACGGGCTGGGCCTCTCCTTCCTCCTTCGGGATAAGGATGATCCGGGCAGAAGCAGCCGAGAAGCATGGAAATCATTAGCAGGATAAGCTGTGCACAATCACCAAAGCATTAAGGGCTCTCAGTTAACAAAATGGCCAGCATTTCTGCCCTCCCCGAGGTCCCCAGTGTGGGACACAGGGCCAAGAGAACTCGAAGCCACCCTCCATCCAGCTCTCTTCCTCTGCAGGCCAGGAGGCTAGTTAGTGCCTGAGATTGATCTACACAGTTACTTGCAACCCAGCAAAGACTAGATCCAGACCCCCTTCCGCTTGCACACTGACTTCACCACCACGTGCTGGCTCCTCCCTTCCTGCTGTTTTCCAGGCACTGCTGATCTTGTCCTGGATCCCTCCCACAGCCTAATTCCAGGGTTGACAATGCCCTTGAAGTCTGGACCTTCCACAGGACCTACGTTTTCCTGCTGTTTTCTGTTTTCCTACTGTCTTCTGAGCTTCTCTGACCACTTTGTTCCATGACTTCATTTTAACATTAGTAGGGGCTGCTGTATTCATACTGGGCATATAATTAATTGATTAGTCTGTAAAAGAGGATTTATCTCTCCATTGATCTGCAGGGATAATCTGCTTTTCTCCAGGGTGGAGGGACCACTTCTCCCCAAAACATGATCCTTCAACGTGTACGGGGACATTTCGTTGTTATCACGATGACTGGAGGACACTACCACCCTTTCCCAGGCGGGGCCCTGCACAGCCCAGGACAGTTCCCTGCAGCAAATCTGCCCACCCCAAAGTGTCAGTAGCAGTCCACCGAGAAACACTGACGGCGCTGCCTAGCTAAGGAAGAACCCCTTCCTGCTCTCTGCTGCATGCCTCCATCAGACTAGGGAGGCTGGATGCAATGGGAAAAGCATCAGAATCCAGGTAGAGGCCAAGGGTCTAGACATAGCTCCCCGGGTGACAACCAGACTTAGACACATCACAGCTTTTCTGACTCTGTTTTTCCATCATACGAGGAAGACAAGACCTCTAATTCATAGGGTAATTGTAAGGATCAAATGAAAATGTACATAGAATTGTCAGTGCAGAACTATAAAGGATGTTATTCACCAGCTTTCCAAAGAAAGAAACATAGAGAGAGGGAATGGACACAGCTTCGTGGGGAGGCTGCAAGCAGAGGTTACCCCGGTGGGAGCTCAAGCATGGATTTTTGGAAGATTTGCGAAGTGTGTGTGTGTGATTCTGGGCGTCTGGGGCCAAGGAGCAGTCGAAGAGGAAAGTGAGTCTGAGAGCCAGCTGACAGCGGGACACTAGCAAAATATTGTAACTGCGCAATGTGACTTCCAAACCTTCAGGAAAAGTAATAGAAAAACATGGTATCGTGAGGTTGGACGCCTTGTGGAAACCTGCAGGGGGTAAATTTTGCATCAAGTCGGCTCAGAAATAGGACCTGTCCAGAGGGAGGAGAATAAAGCTCGAGGTCAGAAGAGGTATTAACCAGGAGGCCGAGCAGGTGATTCCAACCCAGTTCACCTGAATGTCGGCGGTACAGAGAAGCAGCAGCTCACAACAGGACTGTGTCGGTTCTGTTTTAATTTGAATTAAAGCTCAACTCTCCCACCCCCCACCCCACTCTGCCATAGAGCCTCAGGCTTGTAATTGGCCAGTATTTACTATGATCTCACCTATGGACAAAACATCGCGGTGACTAGAAAGAGTTGAAAGTGTGATAATGCCGTAGGTATTGTGGCTTCTAGAATGGGCTCTGGGGCCAAATACTCCCCACATGCAAATCAACTCTGTCATTTCCTTGCAGCCCCCTCTTGGGCATGTCATTTTAACTCTTGGATCCTGATTATCCTCCGTCAAATGGCAACAAATATAATATGTACCTCAAAGGAATGGGGTGAGGACAGAAGATAATACATGTAAATCACACTGTTGTTAATGACACTTAATGGGGCCCATGACTCAATAAACATCTCGAAAATTAAAAAATTAAAGTGAATCAAAACTTCCATGTGCTTGTCCCTCTCAAGTTATTTCAGCTGCGTACAGTGGTCACACGTGATGGGATTAAGTCAGAACAGATCATGAGCCACTAAAGCTTGGTTTTATAAGCAAGGGCTGAGAGCCAGGTTTGGGGTAAGGGGGCAAGGAGAAGTTCACACTCACCCCAGTCACATGGACTGAGAATGGAAATCGGGGGGGGGGGGTTCCTCCAAAGACAAGCAAACACACACACGCACCACACACCCACTACAGCTACCAAATCCTCTGGAGGTCTGCAACTGCGAGCAACAGCAGTACTGCTAGGTATTCATATTAAGGTGAAGTTGTTTTTGCTGAAACACAAGGATGTTTATTAAAGCCTGTGATTCACTGAGAGAGAGTTTACAACATAATAGGAGAAGAGGCATTATCTTTACGTATGTAAAAGATGACCAGTGTCCAAACACACCTGGTTCGAGTTCGGACTCTGACTTCTGGGCTGGATGACCTTGGGCAAACTCGAACCCTAATTTCCCTACGCCTTTTCTTGTCATCTTAAAATGGGGAAGGTGATACCAAACTCATGAGGTTCATTTGGAGGATAAATGGAACAATCCATAGAAAGTGCTCAGCGCAGCGTGGGACGAACTGGAGTTACGCTATGCGGGCTAACTCTTATTAGACACATTGGTATTATGATACCCATCCAAGGCAGGATGCGATAAACGTCCAATAAGTAAAAACTCCTTGTGTCCTAGGAATTAGGACAGCCAGCAGTCCCCGTGCAGTGGTGTGTCCCAGAGGACCTGACAGAGAACAGGACAGGAGCTGAGTCTGGGGCACACAGACAGAGGGACGGGGTAGAGCCCTTGTCCCCGCAGCACCCAAGAAACTCATGCCTATGACTCCGGAGCCCTGTTTCTCACAGGCAGCAAGAGAGGCCACGGGTACGAGTCTTTCTTTAATCATCACCTGCAGATCAATTTAAGAGGCAGCGTGATTTTTTTTTTAATGTTAATGAAAAGAGCACAACAAAATGGAATCTGAGAACCAGGCGCTGAGCTGCTGGGGCTGCTGGAGGCTGACGGCGGTGAGGGCTCAGGACGGGGGAGAGGGGAACCCCCGAGCAGACTGTCTGGTGGGGCTCAGTGCATCTTCCAAACGCCTGTCTCTCCAGGGAGGTGGAGGCCTTCGAACAGCTGCTCTGCTGCTTTGTAAACAAGTGGGGGACACACTTCTTTAACCTGGAATCCTGCAGCTGAAAAATATGTTTGCCTCTCCAAGGATTTGGTTGGAAACGCTTCAAAGAGCTCTGCTTGTCCCAGAAAGCTGGGGCTCAGTAGGAAGGGACATGCTTCATCTCCGAGAACAGGGCTCTCCTTGGGCGGGAAGAGCAGTGTTTTCCAGCTTAACAGTAAGTAACTTTTTGACTTGGGCAAGAGAGTGGGACCAGATTACCTCAGACGTACATGCAGTTTAGCTCATGTGCAAAGGACATGCGAGGAGAATGTTCCCACCAGAGGTGGGGCTGGCACTGGGCAGGGGAGAGGCACGGGAAGACATTTCCCGGGCATGGCGTGATGACTGGATCATTTCCAGAGACGGCTGCCAAGGCGGGCCTCTGGGCAGCTGCAGCTTCAGTGAGGCTCCATCACGCTCTCTCCCCCACCCTCCTCCAGCCGTGTGTGCATGTGTGTGTGTGTGCATGTGTGTATGTGGCTGTGTGTGTGTGCACGCGCGTGCAAGCACCAGCCAAAAACATTCATTAGCCTGCTTTTATGTTTCAGAGCTTAAAAGCCATCAAGGTAGCTGTTGCCTAGAAGCCAAGGAACTAATTTCAAGTCCCAGCTCTGTCATTTGGCCAGGTGACCTCTGCCAGGTCATCTCACCCACTCCAAGCTTCAATCTCTTCATTTGTAAATGAAGAGGATAATGTCGGAAGCAGTTAATTCAGGGATCTGACGAAGAACCAAATTAAAACGAGTTGACACAGAGGAAGTCTTCCGCCAGCTCCTAAAGCCGTGCTCCTCCAGGCACGGACCCCAGACAGAGCAGCGCCCGGACCCCAAATGGGAGCCTGGGGGAAATGCGGGCTCACAGGCACCCCCTCAGAGGCACTGGATCAGAATCAGTATGGTGACGCCATCAAGGTAGAGGACGTGCACAGTCGAGTTTGGGAAACACGGCTCTAAAGCATTATTTTTAAAAAATGGATTTGTACACTGGTTGCCTAAGTTGGGTAAAACCCATCCACCTCTTGACTCCTGAAATTTCAGCCATGCAGTGGACTGCCCAAGTCAGCCCTGCTTCCTCAGAGGACCAGACGTCTCCAGGAAGCAGCACCACTTCATCTGTCAGTTCGCAGAGATGCCCAACACAGCGTGAACGAGCCTGACCCGCCCCATAATGGCACGACAGGCAGCCTGGATTTTTTTTTATAGCTTATATAGTTAAAAACAAACCAGCCAACCTTACTCTGGCTGGAAAGACCCTACAGGACAGGGTGGCCTTCCATCACTAACGGTACCTACCACCTGCCCTTTGCTTCCTCCACTGCCGCGACCCTGGCCTCCCTGCTGGTCTCCAGACGTGCCAGGCAGTTCCTGAAGGAGAGCCTTTGCACTGCAATTCCCTCTGTTTGGAATGCTGTTCCCTGCATAGCCACAGAGCTCAGCCCCTCGTCCCTTTGGAGTCTTCGCTCAAATGTTACCTTCTCAATGATGCCCTCCCTGGGCCTTCAATTTAAAATCCCAGCACCTCTTCTTACTCAGATTTATTTTTCTCCATAGAATGTATCACTCTCTAGCGTGCTATATATTTTACTTATTTATTTTGCTCCATTATTTTACCCCTTTCTGCCCCCAAATGGAATCTAAATTCATGAAAGTAGGAATTGAATTTCTGTCCATTTTTTTTTCACAGCAATATTCCCAGCTCTGGGAACAGTCCTAGCGCACAACTGCTTGACATTTATGGAGTGGATGGATGAATATACAAGAAATGGCTTTGAACTTGGGCTCCATAATCAGAAAGACTTGGGCTTGAATGTCAGCTCTGTCAACATTAGCTGCATGACTCTTTGCAAACACTACATGTTGACAGCTCTGGTACAGTGCCTGGCACATAGGAGACTGCTCCGTATGTATCAGCTATCATTATTAAAACATAGTTATCATTATCCTGGGATACAAGCCTCATTCTCCCAAGAGAATGATTAAAAGTGTCATTTATTTTAACAAATAGTCAAACGTTCAAAGAATAGACTGTATCAACCAAAACAGGACTAAGGAAGGACTGTGACTCATTTCTCAGCAGTCAATTCTTTTTGCATCAGCAAGAGAGAAACAAAAAAATTAAAATTTGCATGCGTGAACATGATTCACGTAAAGACTAATGCTCCCTATCTTCTTTTTAGAGGCAGACCAGGAAATACTGGTTTCTCTTATGTTTCCAAATAAAATATAACATCTGACGTTGGACAAGTGAAAACTTGGGCTGAATTTCAAGGGCTTATTTTATAGCATCATCAGACGGTGAAACTGACCAGATGGGGAAATGGCCCTCCTGGCCCACGAGTCACTCAAACTTACCGGAAGAGGAACTGGAAGGTTTCCCCTCCATGCTCAGACTCATCGCAAATATTTGTCAAATAAATGGTGAGCTTCTCATAATAGTTATTCTAAGTATTTTTCTTAGAGGTAATAATTAACTATAAAGAGATGATATTTCATTCCATTGGCTCATCCTTTTGGCTTTGAACAACACTCGTTTCCTTACCTGTAGTAAAATCACTATTTGTGTCGATAAATCACCTCACATCTTAGAACCTCACTTTATATTCTGGAGCAGTGACTCAGGTGGCCTCTAAGGTTCCTTCTGGCTCTAACATCAGCGACTCAGTGACTTAAAGCATCTCATTCTCCGACATCCCTCACCTTGGCTCTTTTCAATCCATCACTAAGTTCCACTGACATGACTCTAGAATATGTTTTAAGTCTGTCCACCTGTGTGGTGACCACCCTGATATTTAGTCACCTGGACTAATCTGAGAGCTTCCTCATGGGTCCTTCTCTCACACCTCTGCAACCTGTGCTCCCGCAAAGCAGCCAGAGTGTCCTTTAAAATAAAAATTTGATTCTACTTATTCCTCTGCTTAAAACCCTTCAGCACTTTCCCTTTGCACTTAAAACAACATCCCAAATCCTTACTGTGGACAACAAGATGATGTACTGTCTGGCAGGGCCCCCCCCCCCCCCGCCTCCTCCTTGTGCCTCACTTTGTGACACCCTCCCCTCTCAGGACCAGCAGGCCACACTCTGCTTTGCAGGTTCTCCGCTGCATTTCTGGTCATCACACGTGCTGCATCATCTGCATGCCACCCAGCCCAGCTCTCACCCTTCAACCCCACAACAAATGTCTCTTCCTCAAAGAGACCTTCTTGGATTCCTTGATGTAAATGTTGTCCCTCTCAATTCTTTTACGTCATCACACTCATCGTAATCGGAAGGTATGCATCTTCTGTCTGTCTCTTTACTTATTATCTGTATCTTGTTTTAAACGTTAAGCTCCTCAAGAAAAAGGACGGTTAGATTTGTTCATTACCATCTACTCAACACCCAGCAGAGATCAGAGCATGCAGCTGGCCATCAACAAATCCTTGTGGAATAAATGAATGAATGAATGAAGTATTATCAACTCTATCTATGAAGGGAAAAGCAAGAATATCTCTTTTCCTTACCATCTAAAGTCATTTAAAATAATACACACAAAGCAATTTGAATACATCAAGAAATAAATTTTAAAATCCAAGGCATTATTTTTTTGCCATTATTGTCTTAAGATAATGGTTCATAGATTATGAACAATAATCATGGGTGAGGTTCTACTAGGAAAAATATTCTAAAGTTCTGTTTAAATGTTTACAAAATAATAGATTTCTGGACCAAATAATAAACCCAGTATTAAAAGATGCGTATTCATGTTCTAATGACTAAAATACTTGGACCACACTATTACTGAACCCATGACTTTAACCAGATCGTTTAGTAAATGACTATGTGCTTCATATCCGTCTCGTGTAGTCTGATAAACAGGGACTGAAGTGCATACTTCCTGTTTCATTGGCGTTAACAGCCAGTAGACGAGAGGAAGCTGGACTATTTGAAATGAATACCCCAAAAGGAAGCCTGCAGTTGCAGGAGCTTTGAATCTCTGTCCTAGGAGAGGAGAGCACTGTAATTATTGACAGGAAACTGAGCCACAATTCACTTTGCAGGGTTCTCTACCTCTTTTCACTCACCTTTGGTCAGGTGGGTTTTCTGAACTTCTGGGGCAATGAGGTAGTCGATGAGTAAGTTAGAAAATGTTCTTCTATCTGGTTGGGAATGTGACGTGACAAGTAGAAGGGAAGAATTCCCAGCGGAGGCTTGGAGACTGAGGAAGGCGAGGAGGGGGTGGGAATCCACCCGGAAGTCAGTCTGGCTAGACGCGGGGATGCAGCCGAAGGGCATGGCGTGGCGTTGAGGACGTCTCCACGCCCAGGTAGCTGAGAACCAGAGATAGTGATCCCTGGCCCCAGCAACCAACGGGGAATACGGTGTGAATAAATTAGGTACAGTTTTTCTTTGGAGGAAAAGCGCTATATAATTTATGATATTGTTATTATAATCATGAGTCATCTTTGCCTGGATTTATGGAGTGACTCATCCTAAATTAAGCCTTTGGAACAATGAGAAGAGGGAAATTTATGAGACCTACAATGATTTTCTAGTCTCATAAAAGATTGTAGTACTTGATTCTTGAGATGTTGAAATATCTCTGCCTCTTAACAGAAGGCTGCAGGGACCATCCTTTGATTCATCATTTGATATGTCTTTCAGGTCTCCATCCTCTTGCTCCTCTGGGACTAATAATTCAGCAAGCATTCTAACAGTCACCTAGGCTGTCAATAAATTATTTTAACTTACCTTTAGAGTGTCTGCCACTTCTCCCTTCTTCCTATGAGAATAACAATCGTTACTTTTTTAAACTCTTAATTTTTCTGTATATTCACCCAGTAATTTTGGAGCACCTGTAACACGCACCGCAATGAGCTAGATGCAGAGATGTAAGGGGAATGAGAGCCTTTCCGTCCTTCAAAGAGCCTGTAATCTAGTTGAGGAATAGAACTAAGAGGACCAGATCTGAAGACTATTTTAAGGAAGAATTATTAAGTCACAGGGACTGACTGGATAAAGAGCATGAAACAAGGTTTTCTCTCCTGACAAAATGGATGGAGAATGATCCTACTAACCAGACAGGGAGCAGATCTGGGGAGAAGAGCAACAACTCTGTTTCAGGCACACTGAGCTGAGGCTGAATCAGAAATGCAGCAAGAAGCCCGTATGGTTTGAACCATCAGAAAGAGGCCAAGACTGGAAACTCACATTCAGACCTCATCCAGAGGGAAATCCTGGGAATGGGTGAGAAAATCAGTGAGAGAATATGAAACAAGAAGGGCAGAAAAGGGAGTCTAATGGTTAAAAATGGAAGAAGTTACAACAAGGTCCTACTGTAGAGTGCGGGGAACTATATTCAATATTTTGTAGTAACCTATAATGAAACAGCATATATACATATGCTAAATCAACCATTTTTCGATTAAAATTTTGTTTTTAAGAAAAAAAAATTAAATGAAGGAAGGAAAGAGATAAACAGGATCAGAAGGACTGATGAAAACAAAAGAAAGGAAAAGACAGAAAGCGGCAGAGAGGCAAGAGAGGAGGAGGAATCTTGATGGGAAGCACAGACTGGAAGCATTCCCCTTCGAAAAGGGATTCCTTCCCTCTCTCTGCAGGAGGCAGTGAAGAGCAGACAACAGACATTCTGAGGTAGGACACAGCAGACTTAAAAGCGGGAGAAACTGTTGATCGGAAAATGAGAGGTTGAATTAGAAGAGGTTGCATTGCTCAGAGAAGATGACAACGAGTAGAGGAAGGAACGTGGACTTTGGAATTGACCAGACAGACATTCAGATCCCAGCTCTTTCCTTGTTCCTATTGCTGCCTTGTCCTCTGTGTTAATGGCAAGTAACAAAGAAACATTTCACAGGGTCGTTTCCAGGATTAAGAAGGAGCACGTGTGGGAAGCACCTGGCTCTGGTCTGGGTTTCAGGGGGAAGGAATGGTCAGCACAAGCTGGGTCAGAAGACAGGACAGGGCTTTTCACACTTGCGTGTGCACCAGGACCAGCAGGAGGGCCCGTCCAAGCACAGGGTTCTAGGCCTCACCCAGAGTCAGTCTCTGGTTCGGTAGGTCTGGAGAGGCTCTTGAAATCTGCATTCCTAATGACTTCCCAGGTATCCTGGATACTGCTGGTCGGGGAGCTACCCTTTGAGGACCACTGAGGCAGAGAAGTCCTTGGAGAGAAAAGACCAAAGGGGAAAGAGACTTTGATTCAATGGTACCAGAACACAGTTTCCAGAAGAAGATCACATCTCTTTTTATTTTTTATTTTTTGGCTTTTTTTGGGTGGGGGGGGGTAATTAGGTTTCTTTCTTTATTTGTTAGTGGAGGTTGGGGATTGAACCCAGGACCTCATGTCTGCTGAGCACGTGCTCTACTACTGAGCTATACCCACCTCCCCATCACATCTCTTTTTAGAGTTCATTTTCCATTAATGTGCTGCATCATTTTGTCTCCAGAACCTTGGCCACCTGGCTCAGAAGAAGCTGGGACTCTCTCTTATTCCAGGACCCCAAGAACAAGAGCAGTACCTGAAGTTGAACAGAAACTCATCCAACTGAGTGGCTGGAGTGGTGGCAGCAGAGAGAAGGGGTAGCTGAGTTGCCTGAAGAGAGAGGGAAAGGGAAGTCTAGCAGACCTCAGCGCTTCCCCAGGGGCTTTGAGCAAGGCCACCAGGAAGGTGGCAGTAGTAGTTTGGAAGCCAGGTTAAGACAGCACCACTTTTTTTAAAAAGTGAGAACTGTCAAAGTTTATATATTAGTTTAATTTTGTTCCGTCTTTTCCATATTGCCTGGCCTATGTGTTTAATATTTCACGTGTCTCTTTTTTTTTCCCGTAAATTACTTTTTATTTTTCTTATTCTTTTCTCTGGCCCCAAACTACCTTTATTGCTAAAAATGGTAGTTTATAACGCTTAGTCATAGATCAGATGATCTTGGAGCTCTCTCTTTTCCCTTTTTTGCTCCTAAATCCTTCCCATTGTATTATTCAGTTATTCCATCCTATTGCATCCATTATTCACTACTTTTTTTTTTCAAAAATTGATTCTGCAGATATCAAACACCCTCATTTTTCACTTCTTGGTTGGAGTTACTTAGTAGAAACTCAACTAGATTACAGCTCCTAATGCACTGATTTTCTGTCGAGTGCATGTCGCCCGGCATGTTTATAAGTTCTGAATATGGAGTCAAGTCAAACCCTATTCCTTTCCAAGATTCTCCTTTCATACATCATTTAAGAAAATTGCTCAGCCATCTAGCTTGCTTCTCCTTCATCCCTGACTCATTTCCTCACTGCTGAATGCCCCATCATCCTTTCCACATTTATATTTTTGTAAGGAAAGAGGAAAGTTAACCTGACATTTAGTTGCAGTGTCACTGAAGCTGCGTTGTGCACCTGGGGTCTGGGGACAGCAGGGGTGGGAAGACGACACTGGCCAGTACATCAGACAGGCATCAACCCCTTTCTCTCCGCAACTAGCATCAATGACACCTCACCTGTGATCTTTTTTATCAACAAATTTTTGACATGATTCTCAGTTCCCTGAAAGATATGGTGCCTGGTCTCTTGCTTTGTGCATGGTAAACACCCAAAACCAGGAACAGACGAATGACAATGACAAATGAATGCAATGCAGACCCAACACAGCCGGCTCCTGTCTCCTTGCTTGGCAACTGCCTTCCTGTTACCCACTTTGCTGGGGATGTGAGTCGGAACTCCTCACAGTTCCCTACACGTGCCACGCTCGCTCATGCCTCCGAACCACTGTGTGGGTCACGTCCTTCTCACCCACATTCTCTGACTCGCTTGGCATCCCCTTCTTCTCCATAAAGTCACCTCTGAACTGCTGCCTGGGTTGGGTAGCCCTCCTATGCATGCTGAAAAGTCTCCATTTCTTTGCTCTAAAACAGTACTTCCGGGGAGTGGGGGGCACAGGGATAGTTCAGTGGTAGAGCACGTGCTTAGCATGTATGAGGCCCTGGGTTCAGTCCCCAGCACCGCCATCAAAACTAAACACATAAATAAAATAGTATTTCCATCGTCGGCATGCCTGTCCTACTTTTTAACTAGACTAAGGGCAACTTAAAAGCGGGGACTGTGTCTCAAGCATAACTGCAACCCCAAATCCTATCTTAGTGCTCAAATGGTGCTGTTTGGAGTGAATGAGGATACGCTGGTGTCCAGGTGGAAGGCAGGGGCACCCCAGCGTGGATAGTTGCCAGGAGCATGGGAAAGACTGGAAACGTACGGCATACAACAGAAAGAGAGTCTTTCAGATGGGACAGCGCGTTAGATGCAGGGCAGTGGGAGGAGGAGGAGAGTGAAACAGGGCAGCTGGGGGCCAGGAGGATGCCATCCCTTCGGCCAACAAATGATTTCAGGTGCTCGTTACTTTAACAGAGACCTACGGATTTAATTTCCTTAACAGGACAATAGTAACTCTGCACCATACAGCCAATTCACTGGCATTTTTATTAGGCAAAAGTATTATTTACTGGAACAAGACAATAAATAGCTAAATCACTTTAAGAAATTCCAAATAATTCAAAGCAACATAAAGGTAGTCTAAAAATAAAGTCCTAGAAGCAAAGAGGCAGGACACAGTGCCGTTTGCAATGAGGCCACTTCTCATCTTCTCTTTTATTTACCTTACCTCCTTTCTTTCAGGCTGTGGTTCACACAGGTACTCCTGTCCCAGGCTTCTTCCCAGCTGTTAAGCAGGTGAAATTACACCTGTTAAACACCGGCGTAACATTTTCTTAAGCCTTCTAAGAACAACTGTGTCTCAACTCTTTAAATTTCAAGATTTAATCTCTCCTCGATGGGGTAATTAGTCCCTGCCGCCAACTCCATCTCATTCTCCTCCTCCCCACTCCTCCCCGCCCCCATTTCCTGTCTGTTCCTACCATCTGAGTCGTCTTTGCATGGAGGCCTCCCCAGGCAGATCCTAGCTCTGGCCCCTTCCCACCCTGTTTTGGTGAAAGACACTCATGGCTTAATACCAGTTCTTGACCCCAACAACACCCGATATGGGCTAGAAGAACTTAAAATTTATGTCTGTCTCAAGATTCTTCTTTCTCTAGCCCCATGTAAATCCCACCTTTCCTTCCAGGTCTGGAATCCCATCTGTGTCGCTCAGCTAACAAACCCCCCTCTTAATTCTTGGAGCTCATGTTTTCTGTAACAGTAGAAGTGCCTGTCTCTACTACATTTTCCACGGAGAGTCCCTCAGAGCCTAGCCCAGACATTCCCCTAGCAGTGTCTGGGATGAGAGAGCGCTCGGAAACTGCTTGTTGTGTTTTATGGACGGCCTCTCTGTTTCAAGCAACAACCTCCATCTCTATTTGGAATAAATGTTTGGTGATGCTTTCGAGAATGTTCCATAAGACATAGAATTTAGTCCAGCACAAGACAGCTGCTTCCTACCATGTAGTTTTAACCCCATCTCTGGTTCTTTCTAGCTACAGAGCTAAGTGGTCTGTGTTTTCTCATCTTGCTGGGTCAAATAGCCCATTACTCTTCATATAAGAAACCTTCATGCACTCCCAGGAGCCCAGTACATTAGGAGGTGACAGCATTCTGGGAAGCAGAAACTCGGGCCCCCGCCCCTTCACCCCACACTGCGCACTCCCAAGTGGGGAGCCAGCAGCCTCAGCCCACTGCAGCTGAGCAGAGAGAGGGGAGGGGCCCAGCGGAGGGTGAGGACCCGCTGCTGCGGAGCCAAGCGCAGGTGCACGAGGACCAGCGTCTGCGAGGGTGATTATCCTCATCATGCAAGCTGCCAGACGACTTCAGCACATTCTGTGGCAGGGAAACTGCTGAGAAAGAACACTGTCAGCAGTGTCATTTCTAACAAGGGAGAAACAATATATAAAGCAGAAAACAAAAAATGACAAAAGCCACCCACCCACCCAGACCCTAAACATCCTAGCAGGAGTCTCCTGTCCTGACTCCCTGCGGCAGGAAGCCGCCCCAGAGGGGCCCTGATGTTAGCACTGTCTGACACTGAAGGCCAAGGGTTAGAAAAAGTAGAAGCTATGTCATTGCCAAGCCCTGGAAATGTAGGTAGTTTTCCTTACCTACTTCCTGACTGCCTTCTTTTATTTTGCCCAGAATTTATCGTAAGTATATATTTATCCAGAGAGAGTATTGTACTGTATTCAGTTTTTATTTTCAGTTTGTTTTAATTCAGTTATTTTATGGTTAAAAAAGCATCTTGGTTAAAGAGATTTTTCTAGCCTTTGCAAATGCTTTGATATTGTGGAAACTTTTTTTTTAAATAAAATTGATAAAGTTGTAAGGATATGTATATATATAATTATAAACACATGCATATACTGGCAACATATATATTGGCACACATATGTTGCAACATACAGTGGCATGTGGCAAATAACAAAGCAAAATGCATTCCATGGTGTAGTTGCTCCTTCTGGAAGCCCCTTCCCTTGTTAACAAATGCCCTCATATCCTGAATGTCCTCATGGAACACCCCTCTCCTTACCTGTCTTCATTGAAATCTGGTTCTCACATGAGGCTGCCCCATCCCCGGCCTCATTTTCTTATGAGTAAGTTCATTTTCCTACACTCCACCTGCCTCAGAGTATGTCAGAAAGTGGGTTTCTGTACCTTCCGTGTTCCCCAGCTTCACTCTCTGTGAGCAAAACCGTCCCATGTTCATAACACTTCAAGACATATCTTCTGCCTAAGTTTCTGCTTACATTGGGATAGAATGGTAAACACCCCTATTCTCCAAAATTCTTATTCCTTAACAACTCTCAGTTATTCCAGTTCTTGGGTATATGACCTTTGTTTTTCTTTCCTAAACATAATATTCTGTTCTTGATCTTATAGTACTATCGTGTTTATTCTAATAACTAAAGCATGCCCACTTTTTAGAAAAAAAAAAAAGCCATGTTCATTGTCTATGGTAAGGCAGTTGCATGTTTCCTGTGTGCAGCTTTCTGATTACTATTTGAATACAGTCAAAAAGAAATTGGATTTTTTGTGCATGCCTGATTCCCTTTCATGCATGCTTTTGTCAAATTTTGACACAGTAAATACAGACCTCCTCCATGTGGACCCCAATTGATTAATTAAAGGGGAGATTCATTGCAAAATTGCCAGCAGCTGTTGGCTGGAATAGAGGCTGGGGAGTCATACACCAAAAAGGCTAGCACTGGGACGGGACCATTTCTAGAGGATGTGTCTGAATTCTGTTGAGAGTGAGTTCTACTTCCCAAACTGAGCCCTTTTTCATTCCACGAACTATTTAGACTATTTAATTTGTTTTCCATTTAAAAACAAGCAACTCACATTAAACATTTTCCCATTTTCTTCTTTCCTTTCTTCCTTCCTTTCTCTCTCTCTTTCTTTCTTTCTCCCTCTTTCTTTCTTCCTTTCTTTCTTTCTTTCTCTCTCTCCTCCTGTCCTCCTTTCTTTCCCCCTTCCTTCACTTCTTTCTCTTTTTCTCTCTTTCTTTCTTTCTTTCTCTCTCTTTCTCTCTTCTTCCTTCTTCCTTTCCTTCCTTCCTTTCTTCCTTTCTTTTCTTTTCTTTTTCCCAGACAAGGATAAAGAAACACATGTCAAGACACATTGTTCAACACCAGCCCATTTCATCAGCATCAAAATGCACACCCAAGAAGAGCAGTTCACTTGGTATAAGACAATGGTAAAGACCACTAAGGGAGAGAAAGCAGAGACAACTTCCATCTGCAAGCTCTCTGAGTCACGCAATCCCATATTCCAAGGTCTGCCATCAGTCAGGAATCTGCATGGCCATGTGGAATTCCAGATCCATCCAGGAGTGTAGACAAAAGAAGCATCCAACACGTATCAAGAGAAGAGGGTGTCAAAAATAAGGATTCGGTCCATAGGCATAATCAGAAGTTGTGCAGAGGCAAGAGGGGAAGCAGTCAGCGTTGGAGGGGAGCCACACAGGAGAAAGGGTGCCTAAGTATAAACCCTCCAATGAGTCATGGCGGTGGCAAGTCCTAAAGGTCCTTCCTGATCCTCTCCCAAAAGCTAAAGTTGGCATATTCTCCATCTCTACTCCACCTCTCCGGGAGCTCATAAATCTGGGCTCTGACCTAACCATGATGGAGAGCTCAGCTGGGAGAACGGGTTACCCCCCAAGCCACCACACACAGCACCAGGGGCCACCAGTGAGTCACAGCCTGTGGGAGGTGGAGAGCATCTGGTCAAGTTCATCTCCCGCCACCACCAATGAGTCCAACTCTGTTAGTTGAGTCTGTTTTAAATGTACCTCTCTCTCCTAAACAACATCTTTGGAACATCAGGATGTTGCATAATGACTGAGTGGATTCCAAGAACCCAGCCACACATGTAGAACTGTGAGAAACCACATGTGCGAGAGAAAAATAACCCTCAGCTTGAGTATTATTTTTCTTCTCAAAGCAGCAAATGCATTGGAGGCCAGGCTGAATATTTGCTACAGACTGAGAAGGGGTGTGGATATGCTGTGCTTATAAACATCTGCACTGGAGGGACTTGAGCTATGTTTTCAAAATAATCTTAATAGCTACCATTCATTGAGTGCCTACGAAGTGTCAGGCACCTAATAAACATTATCTCTAATTCTCCAGTAGGGCCACAAAGGTGTTATTACTGTGCTCATTTTCTCTAACTGGAAAAACTAACCACCAAAATAACACATGACTCATCAAGTTTCCACAACTGGTGAAGAGAAAGGGTAGTTTGGGACATGACTTCTTTTGTCTTCAAAGCCTACAGTCCTTCTCCTCATGACACTTTCTTCTCTACCCGTCGAGAAATGCTAAAAGTGACAAATGTTGGCTACCTGTGCTTGCTGAACTCCATTAAGTAGGCAGAGTGTAGCCAGGGGTTGTGTCAAAGGAGATATATATATATCTCCATATATATATATATATATATATAGAGAGAGAGAGAGAGAGAGAGAGAGGGAGAGAGAATATTAGGCTAAGATATGTGCAGAGAATTTCTAGCTAAAGTTGGACTGGGATCTTCAAAGCTAATGATAAGGAAAGTCAGATCTGAATATGCCCATTCTTTCTTTTTAAAAAAAACTCTTTTTGTTGAATATAGTCAGTTTACAATGTGGTATCAATTTCTGGTGTACGGCATAATGTTTCAGTCATACATATGCATACATATATTCATTTTCATACTCTTTTTCTTTATAGGTCACTACAAGATACTGAATCCTGTTCCCTATGCTATACAGTAGAAACTTGTTTATCTATTTTATATATAGTTATCAGTATCTGCAAATCTTGAATTCCCAATTTGTCCCTTCCCACCCCTTCCCCCCCCCCAGTAAACATGTTTGTATTCTATGTCTGGGAGTCTATTTCTATTTTGTAAATAAGTTCATTTTTGTCTTTTTATTTTTTAGATTCCACATATAAGTGATATCATATGGTATTTTTCTTTCTCTTTCTGGCTTACATCACTTAGAATGATAATATCCAGGTCCATCCATGTTGCTGCAAATGGCATTGTTTTATTCATTTTTATGGCTGAGTAGTATTCCATTTTGTATATATACACCACAACTTCTTTATCCAGTCCTCTGTCATTGGGCATTTAGGTTGTTTCCATGTCCTGGCTTATTGTAAATAGTTGAATATGCCCATTCTTTCAACAATGTATTATTAATAAGTGTTCACAATTATTAAGGCTCAGTGGTACCAAAGTGAGCCAGAGGCATCAATAAGGATTCATTTTCTTCATTGGGCTCATTGATACTCAACCACAGTGGGTAATAATTCACCAAACATTTACCGGCAGCTTCTGCTGTCCAAAAATTACCCCAGTTTACCCTTACGGAGTCTACTGAATCTTGTAAGAAAGCAGAAAATCAATAGTATCATCAACTGAAGCCAGATCACAACAGCGTCTGTCAGTGGGGTCTTTCCTGCTGTCCTTCCTCTTCTTTCTCACCTTGTTCCAACCCTCAAGGGCTCAGAATGACAGCTGGCAGGATCCAGGACAATAAATGAGTATGCAGAGGGAAGGAAACAGAAGCCAGGCAAAACCCTTGCCAGACATAAGCTTTGGGCCTCCAGTCTGAAGGAGGCCCATACTCCGGTTCCACAATCCGAGGGAAAAGAGGTTACTGTTAAATAAAGGTCAGGGTTTGTATTATGATTATGACAGCAGACTTGATCTATGACGGATTTATTTGATACTATGCTTGGGACTGAATGGAAGTACAGGAAATTCTATCACCTGAAATTGACTGGAAATTAGAGATATCAAAGCGAATATAATGGAACAGGAGCCCCCCACAGACCCAAGACCCGTTATGTCAACACCAAAGAAAACTCAATGGGAGAATATTCCAGTCTGACTAAGAGTGGTTGGGCTCCATTTTATCTCTTGGCTAAGAGCTCCTAACCTGAGGCCCCAAGCCCCTGAAAAAGAACAAGCAGCATTTTATGTACAAATGTACATGTGTATGTGCCTTTTTCTGGAGAGAGACTCCACAGCTTTTATGGGTCACAAAAAAAGGTTAAAATTATTCCCAAATTATACAACTTTTGGAAGCCCAGGAAAATCTTAGACTTTGGCTTTAGGTCCGGTTTGTGTCTCCTCCAGATGCAGCACTTGTGGCCAGTTCCCAGCTGACTCTATATTAAAGTGGACCTGAGAGGTGGGCACAGACTGAGCCACAGCCCAGAAAGCCTTTCTGACGTGGTTCCAGGACACATGTGGTTTAGATCTGGAGAAGATGGAAATTAGCTCTGAAATTTACTGTGTGGTTTTCTAGGCCATAGAAACTGACATCTTCTAAGAATTTGGTGGCTCATTGAGGTTACCCCTGCTCTGGCTACATTTTGACTCTTTTCAGTGAATTGTGACATGCAGGTTTTTTGATCCTATGTTTTGACATAAGATACATGTAACCCAAGTGGTCTGGTTTCCTAATGCTCAGTTCCTGGCTACTGGCTTTCCAAGGCCTTGGCCTCTCCCTTGTGTCTACAGTTGGACTAGGTTATTCTTGGTCTAGCTGCTGCCTGAAAGGTAATGCTAGCCCAAAGCATCCAGTCTTAATGAAGCTAGTAGCCCAACCAAATCATAGGCGTTTTCCCCCATTTGAGGGGCTATCTGATTGTGTCCCTAGCCACCACAGCTCACGGTCCCCACAAGTGAGTCCTTAGCGTCTCAAGCTAGAATTTAAGAAATGTTTTCCTGGAACATCATAGGATCTGGTTAATTTGATACACAGCAAAGTAATCGAGAAACATTAACACTCTTTTAAGAATTAAGCACAAACAATAAAACTTAAACTGATCTATGGAGGAGATTGATTAGCTGCTGGAAATAGTATTTTACAGTCAGTTCTCAACCACCCATGTTCATCAAAAGTGACACAGATAATTGAACATGGCAGACAGTTTTTAAATAATTAGTATTTGTCTTTAGAACTCTTTATTTATTTGGATCAAAGTTACCTTCCTAATAATGTTTTGCTTATATTAGCATGCAAATGAGGATGCAGCTCTCTAGCAAGCGGCAACTGATTACAGGAGACGACCCACATTCATTCGAGGTAAGAGTAGGAAGCCAAATGAGAGGTTAAAATGTTACTCTGCTTTGTGTTTTCCAAACTCAAACAATTGAGAATGAGCGTCTCAAATGTGACCTCTTCAGCAACTGCTCCCTGACCACTCAGTGCTATACCCCCGTGAGCGCCTCTCCAACCTGGGTATTTCTTCCTAACCCTTACAACACCACACATGATTCTTTGTTCAGTCTCTGTTTTCCACACTCAAGCATGAACTCCAAAGAGGCAGAACAGCATCTGTCTTGTTCCACATTTTATCTCCAACACCTGGAAAGTTCATTGATACACAGTAGATGTTCAACAAAACCTTTGTCCATTAAATGAATAAAATCTGCATCACTCTTCTAAACTGTCTATGAAAAAATGAGAAATAATTCTTTACCATTACACAGAATATGGGATCAGGTCCCTAAGAGATAGCCTGACCTGGGATGGAAGCTCCGTGAGCTCAGGGACCCTGTCAGTCTTGCTCACTCCTGTGCACCATCTTGGGGTGCAGTCCTTCATGTATTATAGATTCTCAGAAAATACAGTCAAGCCAGTAGGCCTGCCACACCCACCCACCCAAATTCTAGGTGCTTTTCCCCTATTTAAAAGGCTACCTCAATTGTGTCCCCAGCCATTGTCACATCAACCAGCTAACAGGCACAGAAACTATTTGGGACAATGATTGAGAATAACCATGAAAAAGTTGCAAGGCTCTGACTGTGACATCTTTCCCACCAAGTTGCAGAGAGACAAAAGCGAGATGTGACAGTTTGAATTTTTGAGAAGGCTAGTAGGTCTGAGAGTTCACGAAGCATTGCCCAACTGGGAACAGAACCCGGACTCCTGATCTTTATTTCAATGCTGAATTCATTAGCTCTCTGTCTCTCTGTCTCCAGTTGCCCTAATCTCTACTCATCTATACATCAGCCATCTTCCTTGGGTGCATCAGGACCTCAGGATCTGTGCAGCCAATCTATTAAAGTATTATTATTTTTAGTTTTGATTTTTTTGTTACTGTCACACCCTGATATTCCCTCACATACAGTGCTCAGAGTGGTCACCTTGCCATTAGAACAAGGGTGGCCAGTGATATGCAACATATTTCCATTCTGACATCCAGAGATGAAGGAAAGGGTGGGGAACCTGAAGACAAGTCAATACATGGCCCATAACACAGTTTAGACAGTGAAATAAATGCACATGAAACTTCCATCTGCCCCAGCAACCACGGAGCCCACCTAGTGTAGTGTCCCCATTTTACAAATAAAGGAAACTGAGGCCCAGAGAGATAAAATGGCCATAAAATCCCGAGTCACCTGGTAACAAGGGAGACGTTTTCTCTCTGTGTCTACACTCTAACTTACCAGCTGGCTCCTTCCCCTTTGCATGTAAATAGACAAAATTCTACATGGTATTGAAAAATTAAAGTACAAAAAGATGAATGCCTTGACCTAGCTTCTTCCTCCGGCAACTGTCTTTTGTATCCTAACCAAACTTCTAGAAATAGCATTTGGCACTTACTGACCTTATTTTCTCCCCTCAATTCCTATTCAGAATCTTCCCGTTCTCTCACCTCTTGTCCAGCTGCTAAGAAGTTCACTCCAGATTCCAGCATTTAACTCATTCCTTCTCCTCCAGGACATCTGAGTTCACTTTTCCTCTTGGGGGGTTTGCCAAAACCCTAAGAAACAATCCTAACTATCTTTCAATTAAGTAACATAATATTATTACTTTTAACCTAAAGGACTCTTGTTTCAAGAGGAATACAATTTCACATTCGGACAGATGGGGCCCAGTTGACAGTGGACTCAGTAGACTGGTGGAGTTTTGATTCAATCATCTTCTTCTTCGCTATGTATGAATAGGCCTATCCGCCTGCCATATGCAGCCAAGAAAAGTAAGTGCCTTAGTGATGAGCTGGCATGTGGATTTTGGATTTTCATCCCCAAAATAAACAACAATTTCTGTATTCAATTCCATTTTTTAACTTTTGGAGAATAGGCCGGATGTCAGTCAAAATGAATCCTGACCAATTACTCAAGACATTCAAATCATGTGACATCCTTGCTCTATCGATTGTTGTGAGGTTGGTAAGGAAGGGACAGGTCAGTTCTTGACTGGAAAAGCCTGGGCTTTGCTGCTGGTATTGCCACAATCACCAGCATCCTAAGGGACCTGGGAGATAAAGGAATGTCTCAGCCTGGGTTCCACTGGAAACAGAGCCTGGTCTAGTGTGCTTTATTTCAAAAGTAGAGTTCCCGAGGCTGTGAGAGGTAGTGAGAGGGAAGGGTGACAGGGCAGGTTTGGGAAGCCACAGCTTGTCATTGCACTGACCACTGCTTTATCCTGAGCTGCAAACACACACAGCTGGTGGCTTAGCAGATGCAGCCACTCAGCCACCTGGGATGTCTCCAGACAGGCTGTTCAGAGAAGCTGCTCAAAGCCATCCCTTCAAGGGGGAAGGAGAGGAAATTGATCCCTTCGGCTCCTTTGCACCTACAGTCTCCCAGGTTCACCACACAGGGAGTTCCTTCCCCCGGATTCCAAGTCAGGGCACCCAGCTCCCCGGACGGCTGCTGAAGGAGCCCATCGTAGTACTGCCATGTCCTCCCGCATCCGAGCCTGGAAGTGGCCGTGGTAGGCAGAGACCCCGGGAGGGCAGCTGGCCAGCCTCAGGTGGTGAAACCGCATGGGCCCGCAGAGGCCGGTCAGTCTCACATAGCAGCCGAGGGACTAGCAAGCAAGTGAGGATTTGAGACTCTGATGAGGGATGTAAGATTGTTATGCACCAGGAGGTGGTGTTAAAAATCATATCCAAAGCATAGAAATAGATGCTCCTTCTTCAGCTTTTGCCAAATTCCTCTTTGTACTTAGAGCCTGGACTGTGTCCCTGATGACAGAAGTAGGGTAGGCTTGCCAACCTGGGCATTCCAAAGGCTCCAGCCAAGTCACATGTTCTGCCCCTGGTGTGAGAGAGTGTCCGGGTGTATTCTAAACCCTTGAAAAAGATCTTGTGATCTGCTGTGAAGGCCACCAGTGAGCTCCCAAGCACCAGACCCAATGAGCACCCTTCAGTGGATACTTAGCTTGATTTTTTTTTTTTTTACAATATTTCATGCAGCTGAACATTTTTTCAACATAAAACTTTTTCCTCCCTTGGATTCCAAACGCGGCTCTCTTCTGATTCTTCTTTCTTTTTAGTCTCCATCGGAGGGTACTTTTCTTCCACTGACCTGATGACAGCTGGCCTTCCTGGTCTCCTTTCTCAACCTGATGCTCTTTTCAGTCTATGTGTTCTTCCTGGGGAAACTCACCTGCATCGTTGCCCAAAACAGCTGGGATTCCCACGCTCTAGACTGTGAATAGGACACAATTCTGGCCCCCGCTAGAGAAGAAAACAAAAGATATCAATTTCTGTGGTAAAACGTAGGAAATGCTATGCTAGAAGGTGCTGTGGTAGTGTTTGCACACGGAGCACACTCAGCCTAAAAAAGAATTTGCTTAAACTGATTCTGAAAGGACAAGAAGGAATTATTTTGAAAGATGAAAAGAGTGAGAAAATTCCAGGAAAAAAAATTCCCCAAAAATCAGGGGTCCAAGAGAAGCACAAGCAATGAATCTGAAAGGAGAGCATGAATAGCCCTTCAGGGACACGACTGGAGAGGCAGGTGGGGAAGGTCATCAAGGCCTCACAGGCCAGGCCACAGCATCTGGACACCGTCCTGATGGCAGGACCAAAGCACCGTCACCTTTCCATTTTCTGTTTCCTTTTGAAGACTGTGGTTTGGAGGAAGCAACCAGGACAGAGACCAGCTAGGAGATGTTGCCATTACCCAAGTAAGACACTCTAAGCCTCTGAGAGTTTGACGAAAATGCTTGGTTTTCCCATTAAAGTAACTTGCACAGGGTAAATCCTGAGCTAATTCCGATACTTTTGTCTAGATGTGTATTTCTTTTCACTTAGAGGACCCTCCATTTCTTTGGACTTTAGAGGACAAGGCTGCTATTTTATGAAGCCTGTATGAAGTCAGAGTTTCCTAAAAACACATCCATATATAACCTACTTAAACTCAAGAGGCCAAAAAATGCACTCATTAAAAGATAAATTAATTGGTTGAACTAACATCATAATTGAATTGATAAATTGATTGATAAATTAATTGGTTGAACTAACATCCTAAATTGAATTGACTGAGGAGACCTCAGTCTGAGAAGATCAAGAAGATTCACTCCTTTTGAGGGAAGCCTGAGGAATCCCAAATCAAAGGTAGGGCTAAAAAGAAAGAAAAAAAACAGAAAGAGAGAGCAAGAAAGAGAACAGGTATTAGGGACTAAAAACAGTCTCTGATTTCAATAAGGGGCAAAATGATACACTCCAGATTGTCCCAGAAAGAAAAAAAATAATAATCATCTGTTTAAGCCTAAATAATGTTATGAATAGTCACTGCTGTGTATCTGTATCCAGCCACTTTGGCAAGACATAGACATATTTATTCTAATTTGATGGTAAAATCTATCTACTGCATCAAATTTTAAGGTTGTAAAAAGTCCCATTCCTCTCTCGTTGTTAACTTACATCTATCCTGGATTTGTGTCTGGCTTCTTTTGCTGGTTTTTGTGTGTTTGTTTCTCGTGGTTTCTTCATCTATTTACCACAGTTGTACACTCTTGACAGAGAAGCGTCCTTACTACTCTCATCCCATCTTAGTACTTGCTTCCTTCCAACCCCTTCCTCTTCCAATGTCTCACCTGCCCTCCTCTGGCCAAGGCCAAAACAGGTGGACAGGCGGCAAGCAGAGAGGAAGCAGAGAGATATGGTGGTAAGTAAGTGGACAGAAATGGTTCCTATCTTCCCTCACGCATTTGGAACTTAGAACCCCTCGCTCCATCTTTTCTGTCACCGCCCGGTGTGCCTGTGGCCTTGTATGTGCAGAATGAGACATGGAGGGAGGGTGAGCTAGACTGTGTTCTACGTGGCACCCTGTCCTTTCTTTGGTGTGTAAGAACCGTGCGAGTTGAAGGTTTCTGTATTAGCTTCCTGTGGCTGCTGTTAAGTAATAAAGGATCACAAACTTGGTACTTAGAACAATAAAAATCATTTTCCCACAGTTTTACAGGCCAGAGGTCAAAATTGAGGTGTGCGGCATTTCTCAGCTCCCGGGGCTGCGTGGCTGTGTCATTCCGGTCTCTTCTATGTCTTCACGCTGCCTCAGCCTCAGTGTCTTGTCTTCTGTCTCACGTCTCCTTCTGCCTTTCTCTTACAGGGACATCTGTCTTTTGGACTTAGGGCCCCACCCACATAATCCAGGATGATCTCTTCATCTCAAGGTCCTTGACTGACTTACATCTCCAGTGATGCTTTTTCCAAATAAGGTAACATCCCCAGATTTCAGGAATTAGGAAGTGAGCAGGTCTTTTTGGAGGCCACCATTGGCAGCACTACAATGTCCACAGAAATTAGAGGTATCTTTCATGATGTCTATCAGAGCTCTGCCTCAAAGAATCAACCACTCACCCAACTAATGCCCACAAATATTGTAACTGAGCAGGACCCTGTTGTCATCAGTGACCATCTGATAGCTGTAATGGCGTTTGTAACTGCCTAACTGTATAATGGTTTAAAGGTTTTTTTTTTTTTTCTTTTTTCTTATTCTCTTGCTGACCAGGGGTAGGCTGGAGAGGAGGGAGACTTGGGTGGTCCTCCAAACCCCCTTGGGGTGCTGCATGAGGGGATCATGCTCAGTGCCCTGCTCCTGACCCCAGTGCCTTGCTTTTGTCCCCCAGTGCCTTCCCTCCTCAGACCCCGACACCTCAGAAATGGCAGTTGGGTGTTTTGGGCATCTTGTTCATTACTCACCCTAACTGCTCATGTCTGCAGTTGGTTTTGGCCCCTTGTGGTTTCCTTGTATCCTGTTGTTTGAGCTCAGGCTGAAGCCTGCAGCAGAAGGTCCCAGGCCTCATCCTGCTTAAAAGTATTTATCAACCTGGCATTAAAATGCACAAATTTTTCTCTAGAGCTCTTTTCCACAGACCCCCTTCCTATGCATCCTTTGTTACAGGTACAAGAATATTAAGAGTCCCAAAGCCAGATGTGAACTTCATGCCCAGCAGAGGGAAGGGACTACTGTATCTGCAAAAGCAAGAACAACTTTGCAACAATTTGTTACAATCTCTGTGGAAACTAGCTCTGCCCCTTGAACTCTGGAACTTTACTGTAAAACCCCCTGCCTTCTCTCCCTAACAGACTCACGGTCTTAGAGGCATTAGCCCACTGTGACATCCATTGCCTGGCAAAGAAATAAAGCTGCCTTTTCTACTTCATCCAAAACTCTGTCCTGAAGACTCAGTTCAGTAAGCAGGGTACAGAGGCCGTGTTTCCACAACAATATCGTCCCAAGTCTGAGTCAAAGCACTAAACTGTTTAAATGTGTTTCTAAGAAAAGCAAGTGGCAGTCTGCTTCTATCTGAGAATTTAGACAAAGGCTATGAAACATCTGATGAGCAATTCTTTCAGTAAAAGATGAAAGGGCTTTTGAACACTAGGATTTAGGTAGTTTATTTACATGCCACTTGTAAACTATTTTAATATGTACAGGTTATTGTTGGTGTGAAGTCTTTTGGAAAGTAATACGCTGACAATGGTAACATTTCCCCTCAAAAATGACATAGAACTCTTTGCCTTCGTGAACATTGCATTTCAAAAAAAAAAAAGGTAGATATTATGCTGTCTTGTATCAAACACCTTTTAAATTTTTTTTTTTTGAAACTGTAATATAAAACATCATTTTCTCTGGCTCTAATCCAATTTCTCTGAGTGATGTGTAAACCTTAAAATTGTTTGTAGCTCTGTGTCGGTATCCATTACTTTTGAAATGACCCCTACATTTCACATTCTATGTAACATCTTCCTGTCTTCCCTGGGAATTGCAGGAGATCCTTCACAGACACACTAATTGCTTGTGACAGCCACAATCCTCTTGAACACTGGCGTTTTCTTGGTGAATCAGTAAATACTCTGTTATTTGGAGAAGACTTTGTTGCAAAACACTTTCCCTGAATCTTGTTTTCTACTTAAACATCATAATCACACGAGGCTAAGTTACAGGTTCACTGACGCCCATGCATATCGTGTTCAGTATAGATTTGGTGTTGCAGTAGATTCAGAAACAACTCAGGCAAAGTAATGATTTCTTTTGTGGGCATATTAATCTCACAGAAACAAATATGGCCTTTTAGACAATAAAGCTTGCAAAGGACCTCTCAAATCTGTATTTTTTAAATGCTTTATATTATGTTCTTCCAAAGCACACCCTCCTTCGTTGACCTTTAAGCACATTAACCTCTGCAAGGAAATTTCTTTAAATCCATATTTTGGGCATAAAGTCCCTAATTCAACATTTAGTGAGGACAAAATGTAGTCGGTGGTAATATGTCAGCAAATCATCCAATTCTGATGGTGGATTTGCTGAATAACAAAGAAGGGCATTAAGCTTGTCTTAAAGGAAGATGCAGCGTAGTTAAAAACACTGGTCCATCCAAGACAAATGTTCAAAATATAGGCACACCTTAACACACCAATGTCTGATTTACAAAGATTCCCAAATATAAATCATAGGTTGCAATCTGTCACCAGCACCATGAGGATACTCAGCGCTGGTTCCACTATCCTGGAAGCCTTTACCTTTGTGGCCACAAGATCAAATACCCTTCACCCCACTGTCCTGTTTCTTGCCTTTCACCCCCCAACAACTGGATGAATTTTAAACACATCTTTTCTTCTTCCTTTAGCACTGAAATATAATCGTGTGAGTTTAAGGTGTACAACATGTTGATTTGATACATTTATATACAACAATGTGATTGCCCTTAGAGCTTTAGCTAACACCTCCACTCATTGAATAATTATCATTTCTGTTTTGTGGTGGGAATAACTAACATCTAGTCTTTTGGAAAGTTCAGTGTTTACGACACAGTGTTGTGGTCCGCAGTCACCGTGCTGCACGTTGGCTCTCCAGGACATAGTTACTGACTGGGTGCATGTCAGGCCTTCTTTCTGAAGTGACTGCACACCCTCATCTCTCTCCATCCCTTCCTTCTTCCCAACCATCCTTCAACCCTAAATTTTTATACTTTTTTCTCCTTATTTTGTTCTATTTATGAACCAAACAAAATGACTATAGTCACGGCTGCGAGGCGTAAGTGTAGCATTCATGACATCGCTAAATCAAGGAAAAGGAAAGCCATATATTTAGACACACACACAAAAATGGCATAATAAGGGACACCCCCTCAACCGCTGAACCCGCCAAAATGCCTGCAAAGGCTTCCCTCTCTTATTTCCTCAGGTTTGACTGATTTGCTTCTAGTGCTGATAGTCCATATACATTCAAAACTATTTGTTCCCTATTTTTAAGTTTTCTGTTTTGTTTGTTTCCTAGCATTATATACATATTCTTCTCTCTCTCTCTTTTTTAAAAATTGTAGATATATAGTGACTAGTTTCACTGGGCTAATAAGGCTTTGTAATATTTCAAATTAGTTCCATCACATTTGGGACCTTTTCCCTATCAATATACTTGATCAAGATGCAAATGAAGACCTGTACTGTGACCCACTGTAAGTCGATGAGTATGTACAGTTCAGCATTTTCCCCTCAGACAAACCTCCAATACTGGACGCTTTGTCTAAGGCCAAGAGTTGCTCAATTTGGGGTCTAGATTTCCTGCCATCAAAAGTAAAAGAGTTAATAATTTCCCAGATTCAGAATTCCCTAAACTTGTTTCAATTTATTTTCTCTCCCTCATTCCCATGCAAGCAAACCAAGTGCTCTTAGTCTACTTAAAAGGTGATGCTCAGAAATCTTGGAATTTGGGGAAGGGGGAGGTATGGTTAACTTGAATCTAAAATGTTCCATTTTAGAGCACATGTCTCTGTTCAACTTTTCCCTTACTCACTACTTGTCCCTTTGTTTTCCTTCCCACTAAGCAGTGAGCACCATGAGACAGAAACCTTGTGTATCTTGTTTTCCCCAGTGTCCCCAGCACCTAGTACTGGCATAGAGATTATATTCAAGAAATTATCATTGAACAAATAAAATAATTACTCAATCAGTTAATTATTTTGATGATTTAGGTTCTGGTTGACTTCGCTTTTGCCTGTTACATCATTTTATAAAGAAAGAGAAAAGCTAAGTGTGTATGTATGGTAGATTCAGAATCTTAGAAATTGGACCTAAAAGAGATCTAGAAATTATATTAATCAAAATATTAATGTTATAGCCAAGGACACTAGGTTCCAACAGGCTAGGTAACATGATGCCCAAAGTCCATCACAGCTGGATAATGGCCAAGCTGCTATTCTAACCCTTAAACCACTGATGTCTCATAGAATTAGTCTTCCTTGGAGATTATCCTTCCTACATAAGGAGCTGTTTGGGGGGGTCCTTGGTGTGATCTTGTTGGCTTACCAGAATATATGCAGATCTCTATTTACAGAACAAAACAAACCAAAAACTGAGATAAAGGATTGTGTGACAGAGCAGAATATTGTCCTGTATTATTTTCACTTTGCCAGCAAGTTTTAATGTCCTGGGGAGAGCGACTTGTGGGAAAACATGCACAAGCACCACCATGTTTACTAGTGTTGACTGGGTCTGGCTCTTAGACGTATCTGAGCTTGGGAGAGAACATGGGGCTCAAACATGTATGCGTGGTATGTTCCAGTAGACAAAGTGTTTTCATAGTCATTGTCTCACTGCATCTTCACAACCACCCTCTAAGGGATCAGGGAAGATATTCTAAGTTTACAAATGAAGCTGTTGTATATTTATACAATGGAATACTACTCAGCCATAAAAAAGAATAAAATAATGCCATTTGCAGCAACATGGATGGATCTGGATATTGTCATTCTAAGTGAAGTAAGCCAGAAAGAGAAAGAAAAATACCATATGATATCACTTATATGTGGAATATTAAAAAAAAAAAAGACACAAAAGAACTTATTTACAAAACAGAAACAGACTCACAGGCATGGAAAACAAACTTATGGTTACCAGGAGCAAGAAGGGGGTGGGAAGAGATAAATTGGGAGTTTAAGATTTGCAGATACTAACTAATATATATAAAATAGATAAACAACAAGTTTATACTGTATAGCACAGGGGACTATATTCAATATCTTGTAGTAACTTATGGTGAAAAAGAATATGAAAATGAATGTATGTGTGTTCATGTATGACTGAAGCATTATGCTGTTCACCAGAAATTGACACAACATTGTAAATTGACTATATTTCAATTATATATATATATATATATATATATATATATATATATATACACACACACACACAAGAAACAGAAACAAATGAGGAAACTGAAGCTGAAAATACTTTAGTAAACTGCTCAAGTCCACATGGGTAATGGATGATAAAATCCAGAATGAAGTCTTCCTACCTCATGGCAGTTCAGTGTATTGTTTTCACCACTCAAATGCATGTACTTTCTTGGTTTCAAATTGTCTTTTTTTTCCCCTGAACTAGTGGGATTTAAGCCTACCTTCTATCTATCCCTTTTGTCCCCAGATTAGGACCTGGGATCTTGGTGAAGAGGTTTACATGTTAACTCTTCATTTTTGGTCAAAAATAAATAAATAATTTTATCTCTTTGGTGCTCTTCTCAGGGAATGCATTTTTCTTTTTATGAGTCTTTAAGTGGTTAATTGACAAATATTATAAATCCTAGAAGAATATGCAGCCTCAAGATTCTGTAGCTTCAAGGTGTCCACTGCAAAATATACACTGTGCTCTTCCCTCTGCTACCTGCAAGCACACGTGTCCACAGGGAGACAGCACCGCACTCCCCTTCCACCTGAAAATTTCATCATGGCAAACTGCGGACTAGACTAAGGCAAAGAGGATAGAAGCCATTTGTGGGGCCAAAGTGGAAAACCATAGGGAGTAATACTGTGAGAAAAAACTTGGAAGAGTTGGTTGAGGGGTGAGATGAGGTCAAGTCCGATGGCTGGATCATGGAGGGAGACTCTGCCAGAAAATTAATATGCAAATAGGAGGAGCCACAGGAGATACTAAAATAGGAGACAAGTTTCTGAGACTAGAAGGAAGGTAGACTCAACAGTGGGATTACCCTTGTTGCTTCTGATAATGTCAAGCGGGTGCTTCAGTTGCTGAGGAAAACACCTAGAGAGAACTGGTGAGAAGGCAAATCATGTCTTCAGTGTCTTTTTTCTCAGTCACCCAAGGCACAGACAGCTCATCCCCTGATGTGGCCATGACCATGGTTGTCTGCAGCAGCTGGCAGGGCCTGTGGAGCCTGGGGCAAGAGCACAGACAGAGGCTCCCTAACTGTGTGGTCAGCCTCGATTTCCCCCACCATGGACCTGGGCGCATCTGCATGTCTAAGCTCCCTTCACCCCCTCCCATGCATCCTCTCCCCCCATAAAGAGCCACCCACTGTCTACTCCTTAGATGTACAGGTACACGCACTCACAGCACCTCAGTCCACTCTCATGAGGGCAAACTGTAGTCTTAAAAGCCAGTTCTCAAATTTAAGCAGGAACTTTGAGGTCCTAGTTCCCCAGGGTGTGGTCTAGAAGAGGAGTCTCGGCACTGAGTGGGCACACCCCTCAGCCATCTCCCCGCTGCTCCTGTCCCCAGAAAGATGTCCATGAGCAGTTTGGGGCCTGGCTGCTTGAGTCTCGGGGTGACACTGAAGCTGGGAACCATGGGCAATGAGAAACCAGTTGGAAGTTTCACAAGTCCGGAAATCCTGAAGTCATCTTCACAAAACCAGGAGCTATGCCTGCAGGATTTCTGACCCTGCCCAAATTCCTACTGATACAATGGGGGAAAAAAGTCATAGAAATTGTGTAGGATACAGTTAACCCGTGAACAAGTAAATATCTCTTGGACTTAGACACGGAATAAAGCATGAATACATTTCCAACATTAAAGTAAGGTTTTAGAAAATCATAGTCTGAACTAAATACTCTCCCAGCTTTATTATCTTGTGCTTCTATTTTATATTAATTTAAAGGGAAACTTCAACTTTGCATTATAGAACAATTATGGGGACAATGGGTGCTTCTCTTGTCTCATCCCTGGAGGTAAAATATAAAGGCGTAGCTTTAAAAAGTCTATTTAATTTGTTTGTTAGTGGAGGAAATGGAGGTTAATTAATCGAGTCTGAGGAATGCTAGATAATATCTGTGTTCCATTGCTTGGACATTATGCTGTCCAATTAATTCCCCCTAAGGAGTTTTATACAAGACTGTTCAGCTCAAACTTCTGGCTTGAAACTTTTCAAGGTCTTCGGGGTGACCATTAAGGAAGAACATGTTTAAGAAACCATCCCCTTCTTTTATTCTTTCATCCTGGTAGGAAGCTGTGCTCTTCTCAAAGGTTAACGAGGTTGCAAAACCTCCAGGGAGCCTGGCCAGGACACCCATTTCAATTGCTCTCACGTGTTTCTATTGTTTAATTCTTGCAAGCACAGTCTGGAGCCTGTGTTCCAAGATGCCCGCTGCTCAGCCCACCAGGGCTCCCTTCCTTCAGAAGCTGGCTGGGCCCAGAAACAGTCAGACGCCCTTGGAATCTTTAAAAGCTTTTCTGACAGAAGGTTTGGCCATTTCTTCTCCCGGTGCTCATTTTAAAGTTAAGCACATGAACAGTACATTTTTTGAATCCCAAAGAAGACTTTTAATTGATTCCCTGAATATTTTAAGGTCTATTAATTCCATTGATGTTGCAAACACTGCAATTCATTCCAGCTGCTGCTCTAATCGCATTCATTAATAGGCTTATTTTTACCTGCCCGCTAATATTTTACTTGGTATCAATAAATCTTCAGCTTTCTAGCTAAATTGTGTGCAAAACAAAATGAATTGTCCAACCTCCTCATTGTTCCACAGGAGCTGGGTTAGCCAACATCCCTCCTTCTGAAGAGGGCTAATCAGGCATAAATGTAAAAATGGTAAACTAAAGAATGTATATGCCACTCATTTGTGACATTACAAATGCGACATTTGACCATTTCAAGAGCAAGTTTTTCTTGCATAGTCTATTCATTTAATTTTTACTTTCCTTTATACTATATAAAGTAAAAAAGGGACATAATTGGTCACTCAGATGTAGGTGAAAGATCTTACAGTAAGTTAAAATAATTCATATACCAACATCCTCTGTGGAACATGATTGTTTTTTCTATTAATGACGTTCAAGTCGTACATACTCATCCATGGTGTCTTTTTCCATTCTTGTGGACTGGCAGTAGGCACTTATGAAAAAAACTGGCCCCAAATAAGGTGTGTACCATGTACCAATAAAACACAGAACAAGTAGATGATCCACGTGGTCAACCACCTGCATCTCTTGGGATCATTTGCTGATGCTGCTGTGTGCTCAGAGAAGAAGAAGCGGAAAAGCTCACCCACAGAGGTCAGAGCTGGATCTCTCCAGGTGACTGGTTAATTTTCTGTCACTAAATGACAAGTTAGAGAAATACCGGATTACAATTAAGAGACCACGTGTCCATGACTCCTAGCTTTGCTACATACAAGCTGCGAGCTTGAGTTAAGTTAACCTATGTGAAATATACAAAAAAAAACAAGGCAGTAAAGAAGGAAAATAGCGTAAAGAAGGTTAGATTAATTTTTTAAAATATATATGTATGTAAAAGACAGGAGATTTAAACCCAAAATATCAGACTAGATTAAAAACTGGGCCAAAGACCTTAACAGACACCTCACCAAAAAGACGCACAGATGGCAAATAAATATATGAAAAGATGATCCACATCATATGTCATCAGGGAAATGCAAATTAAAACAAAAATGTGATACTACTACAAATCTTTTAGAATGGCCCTAATCTAGAACACAGACAATACCAAATGCTGGCGAGGATTTGGAGCAAGAGGAAAGCTCATTTGTTTCTTGTGGGAATGCAGGTGGTATAGCCACTTTGGAAGACAGTTGGGCAGTTTCTTGCAAAAGTGAACATACTCTTACCATGCAGCCCAGCAATCATGTTCCTTGGTATTTATCCAAAGGAGAGGAAAACTTATGACCACACAAAAACCTACACATGGATGTTTATAGCAGCTTTATTCACAACTATCAAAACGTGATAGCAATCAAGATGTCCTTCAGTAGGTGAATGGATACACTGTGGTATGTCTAGACAATGGAATATTATTTTGTGCTGAAAAGAAATGAGCTATCAAGCCATGAAAAGTGGAGAAACTTTAAACACATATTACTAAATGAAAGAAGTAAATCTGAGAACACTACATAGTGTATGATTCCAACTATATGACCTTCTGGAAAAGGTGAAACTATAGAGGCTATAAAAAGATCAGTGGTTACCAGGCATTGGCAGTGGGGGAAGGAATGAACAGGCAAAACACAGAGGATTTTTAGGGCAGTGAAAATATTCTCTGTGATATTATAGCAATGGATGTATATCGTTATTCATTTGTCCCAGACCATACAGCATATACCAAAAGTGAACCCTAAGGCAAATTATGGACCTGGATGATTATGACATGTTCATGTAGGTGCATCCTTGTTAATAAATGTACATTCTGGTGGGTGATATTGATAATGGGGGGCAGCTAAGCATGTGTGGAGGCAGGAGGTATATCAGAATCTCTGTACCTTCCTCTGAATTTTGTTATGAAACTAAAAGTGCTCTAAAAAACAAATTATTTAAATATATATAGTGATATACAAAAAATCTAAGAAATAGAAAAATCAGAATAGTCTTGTAATTATTAAATTTGTTTGATCAGTAAATAAAAATCATCCTACCAAGAAAACGCCAGATCCCAGTCTCACTGGTGAAGGAATGACTACAAATCTATGCAAACCCCTTAGAGACTATAAAAATAGCTCATGTTGTTGAGACCAGCATAATCTTGATGCCTAAACCTGACAAAACCATTATAAGAATGGAGAATCATGGACTAATCTCCCTCATGAACATAGGATTCCAATTATATATAGAGACCGCAAGACTCAGCACTACAAAAATACTGGTTCTCCCTCAGCTTTTCTATAGAGTCAGAGAAATCATACTTAAAACCCCAACATTTGTTTCTGAGGAAACTGACAAGCCATTTCTAAGATTATAAGAAAATGCAAGTGGCTAAGAACAAGCAAGCTCGCTTGAAGAAAAACAAGATGAGAGAAATTTTTCTACTAGATGACAAGACTTATTATAAAGCCATTATAGTTAAAGAAATGTGACACTGGTAATGGTTTGACAAATAGACCAATGGAGGCAAAAAACAAATCCAGAAATAGATCCACA
The DNA here is from genome assembly GCF_009834535.1 of Camelus ferus. Classification (NCBI taxonomy): domain Eukaryota; kingdom Metazoa; phylum Chordata; class Mammalia; order Artiodactyla; family Camelidae; genus Camelus; species Camelus ferus. The sequence goes on along the minus strand of NC_045720.1, from coordinate 35,520,589 downwards.
AATATAGGGACCCTTGATGTATGACAACGTAACAACGCAATCAGAGGTAAAATGATAGTCTTTTCAGTAAGTGGTGCTGAGTCAGTTGGATATCCTCGTGGGAAAAAGGAAACTTGACTCTTACCTCCTGCCATGCAAAATATCAATTCCCAGAAAACAAAGGCAAACAATAACACTTTAGGCTATAGGAGAGCATCTTCATTCCACTGAGCTTAGGGAGTATTTTTTAAGCAACACCCCTGCCACAAAAAAAAGAAAAATCACCGTAAAGGGAAAGTCTTTGAACTGGACTACACTAAAGCTAGGAACCTTTTTCATCGAAAGAAAACATAAAGAAAGTGCAAAGGCAAACCATAGATTGGAAGAAAATGTTTGTTTTATATCCATAAAGCCAACAAAAGTCTGGTATCGAGAATATACAAGATGCTCTCACAGCTCTTAGAGTCCAAAAGAAAAATGGGCAAAAGACTATGACAGGCACTTCACAAAGAGAATATCTACTCAGGAAACACAGTCAGCTTCTTTAGTACCTGGAAAAATATGAATTAAAACCCCCATGACAGTCCACTATGCAATTACCAGAATGCCTAAAAAAAGAAATAGTGACATTATCAAGTATTTACAAGAAAGAAGAGCAATGAGAATCCTTATAATGCTGTTATGAATATAAATTTGGAAAATAGTTCCACATTATTTGCTCAAGTGGAACTTACATGGAACCCATCACCAACAATCCCATTCTTAGAGCATATACCCTGTCATAGTGTGTGCCTAGTAGCACTATTCAAATTGACCAAGTCTGAACTCACATTAACCCAAGTTCCTCAAGAGCAGCATGCATAAAAAATTTGTGGGGTGTTCATCCGATGGAATACTACACACCAATAAAAAATGACCTATCGACAGTTACATGAAATAACATGGACAACCCTCACAAAGACAATGAGCAAAGAAGCCAGACAAAAATTGCACACTTTGTGTCTATCCTGTTCAGGCTGCTGTAACAGATTACCATAGACTGAGCGGCTTTAACAAAAAATTTTTACTGCTCATAGTTCTGGAGCCAGGAAGTCCAAGATTAAGTTGCTGGCTCATTCAGAGTCTGCAGGTTCTCTTCCTGGTCCACAGATGGCTGTCTTCCCACTGCATCCTCAAATGGCAGAAGAGGTGAGAGAGATCCGTCTGGTCTCTTTTATAAGGGCACTAATCCCATTCACAGGGGCTTCATCCTTATGACATAATCCCCTCCCATAGGACCACAATCATGTTGGAAATTAGATTTCAACATATGAATTAGGGGGGAACATAAACATTTTCTGTGGCACTAGTTAAATCAATTATATAGAGTTCAAAACCAAGAAAAACTAAATTGTAGTATTAAGGTGGAGGAGGAATCAAGTGAGAAGTGGAAAGGACCAGGAAGGGGCTTTCTGAGGTAGTGACAACAGACTTTCTTGGCCCCAACAGTAGTTGTACAGGCATCCCACTGACAATGAATCACTGAGCTGTGCTTATATTTTTGTGCCCCTTTCTTAAGTGTGATAACTTCCCATAAAATGAAGTTGAAATTTTGTAATCATGCCCTTAGAAATCTTATTTCTAGGAATTTTGTTTTTAGATATAATGCATAAATATATTAAAAATTAGGTTCAAACCTTATGAAAACAGAAAACAACTTAAATGCCCACCAGTTGATGACAGGTTCAGTGAATTATAACACATCCAGGAACACTGTGGACACTTCACAAAGAATGGGGCATTTCTGTGTGTACTGATATGGGACAATCTCCAACACAGATTTAAGCTGACAAGAGGCAGGAGATACAGAACAACATGCAGAGTATGCTCTCATTTCCTCTGTGGATGAAAATGAGGTGGGGGATGCAGATGTGTGTTTTACATGTGCATATGATGTTTCTGGAAGAACAAGTGGAAAAAAAAAAAAAGCAACAGTAGTTGTCTCTGAAGTGGGGGATTGGAAAACCAGAGGTCATGATGGGAAGAAAACTTCTGTGTTCTTGCTGGCATCGTGTGAACTTAATCACAAATATGTTACCTTTCAAAATAATAGATAAAAAGATAAGATATATTTTTAATAAGCTGAAATAACATTGAAAGCCCAGTTCCCAAGTGTGGTTGCATTTGGATGTTTGCATAGATCAACATGCTCTTTCTTTGGGGAACTGGAGTAGAGGTTCGGAACATGTCCAGGAGAAATATCAAGAGAAGCTGAAATGAAAGACAGGGGCCAAGCAGAGACAGGTGTAAGAAGACAGGTCAAGTGCAGAAGGTCACCGGTCTGAACAGGACCAGCAGCAGGGATGAGCCAGGCAAGGCCAGAGAAGAAGTCGAGACGCTCATGTCAGGGAAACCAGACTAAAGCAAACGCGAGGGCTAAATTCGGGGCTGGGGATTAACAGACATACGTTATTGTATATAAAATAGATAAACAACAAGAACCTACTGTACAGCACAGGGAACTATATTCCATTTCTTACAATTACCTATAATGGAAAAGAATCTGAAAAAAAATATATATATATATAGCTGAATCACTTTGCTGTGCACCTGAAACTAACATTGTTGATCAACTACACTTCAGTAGAGAATTTGAAAAACAAACAAATAAAGCAAATGCCTGAGATGTGAAGGACCTGCAGAAGGGAGACATCCCAGGGCAGGAAAATGCCAGTGACATGCCCTGCTTGCTCTCGTGAGTCTGGCATTGCTGGCAGAGCTGAACGGGCCAAGGAAAAGAAGAAAACATGCTCTCACCTATTTATTTGTATTGATCCAAAATATGATCAGGCCCAGAATGAAGTCTCTGTCTCCTCCGCAGTACCTCCCTACAGTGCTGTGCACTCAGTGGGCTTAAAAAGGAGCTGTTGATTCACCCTGTTTTCTAGAGCATAAAAACGTAAAGTTTCCTTCCAGCAGCTTAGCCGGCTTTCACACCATGAGCCCGGCAGTGAGCCTGAGCCACTGGCTGGTGGGCAAATGAGTATATAAAAGCCACCGGCCTTAGATTATCTTTGCTCTGGGCCCCTGATCTGATCATTCCACCCAGGTTACAATCTCATACCCCACACTATTTCTGTTAAACAGATTCACCCTGTTAGCAAGCACCATGTCAACTTTTCACCTTTAAAATTCGTTGAAGGGCTGTGACTTTTGATGAATACATTCTGGGGTATCGGATATCATGCTCAGTGCTCTGTTGCATCCATCTCCAGGACCCTACCGGCTCCCACGAGGGCAGAAAAGCATATAAGGAAAGCAAACGGAGCAGAGGGACAGTGCCAAGGCCACCATACGAAGGAGGTCCATTTCCCAAGTTATATTCTGGCCAACAGGGTCCTTTTGCTATTTAACACATCTAGAGCATCTGTAGTGTGATGCCAAGTTTATTCTCTGTGCAGTTTTTCGTAAATCATATCCAAAATATGATTTGGAAGAAAAATGCCCCTTCTTATGAGCCCACTGTGTACTGGAAAGACCCAGGGCACAAATCATTTGCACCTGTACCATTTCCATCCAGTTCTAAGCTAATTTTTAAAACGCTCTGAAAGCCTGCCAACAGCACATGTGCACAGAAGATAAAATGTAATAGCAATTAATCCAATCATCTCTGATTTAACGTTAATTTAACCCAGTGGATTATGCCTTGTTTTGTGTGCAACTGTGTTGATCCTGCTACATTTCAGAGAGCCCCCAAATCAATCAAGTCACAATTCCTAATTGCAGTCAAAATGGGGAATTCCACTCAGCAGGGCCCTTCTCTAGAGTATCTATTCCTCCCAAGGAAGAAAGCAAGTCAAAGAAAGAGGCGTCTCTAATAGCAGGCTGCTAACATCGCAGCTGATGGTGTCAGGACGAGCTGGGAAGAGTAGCCTCGTGTTCGCTGGCATATTCAATTGCACTGGGGCTCTTTGCCAGAATGAGTAGGAAAAGGCCAGCAGAGAAAAGCTGATGGGAGCACAGTTGCTGTTTAAACTGGAAACAGACAAGAACAACAACACGACCAGTTCTGGGGGTGCAACGCTTTCCTTTCCCTTTATTTGCAATACGGATTGAGGACAGCACTTGAAGACCTGAATCGGGTCGGCTGTAATTGAGAACTAACACCGTGCTACCCACTGGGTCTGATTTAACTGGGTTAGAATATAGATCTGCATTCCTGGAATCAAGGCTGATTGTGAGAACATTTGTATTATCATGTGCAAGGAAGAGAGAAAGTTTCAGGTTGCTAATTTCTCCTGCTTGGGTTTTACTGAGAACTGAAATAACACAAAGTGTTACCTGGGCTCAGGGGCAGCCCCGGAAGTTCAATAGTAGTTCAGCCTTAGTTAAGGATTAGTTAATAGATACTTCACATAAAGTGCTACCATGTTCTTTTTCATAATTTTTCTCTCCCCTCCTCCTTCCTTTGCAGCTGAGAATAATTAACTGTTCTTTTGTGAGTGTCATTTGTTCTCAAGGAATTAAATGCCACCTTATTTCCCAGAACAAGAATTCAACTGTCATAATTATAGCTTCATTTCAGAAGCAAAAAAAAAAAATCATAATTTATTACAGATTGTTCAGCATGGGAGATAGGTTTAAATGTCATTGGAAGTGAATTGTGGCATGTCATGAAGGGGTTTTAGCCACCACTGTAATTGATTTATAATTTCGCATTTAAAATGAACAACATTCACCCATTGTTCTCGCATTATATAACTCTGACAGCAATCCCTTGAGAATGAGGCATTCAACTTGGTCAATACACAATAATAATAATGACAATAATAATAATAATAACAGTGATATGCCAATTTTAACGATAAGCAGTGACATTAGCATAAGCACTAAGGGCATATGTGTTAAAAACTGGAGCTCACGCTCTACAATGCCAGGTAAAAACCTATTTCAGAAGAAATGCATTTGAATATTAGCACCGAACTCCATCAAATTAAATGATTCGCAGGGGCTTTAATGAAACTCATAAAATTAAGAACCATCAGAATTAAGGTTTAAACCATTCTCTAGCCAGAGTTATAGGAACGAGACAATAAAATTGAAGAAGGTGGTGGTGAATTTTTCCATTTCTAATTTCAAACAGATTAAGAATCAATTCCACTTGGAACAGTAACTTACTAGGTTTTCAGTGTGATCCTAGTGCCCTGGGATCACATAGTGATGACAGGTAGTGTGGTGGAGGGCTGTGTAAATACCCGATTAGACCCTTGCGTGCCTACCAATCTGTTTTGTGCAAGATGGTGGTTTGCCCTGGGATGGTTCTCATACCTCAATATCGTATCAGTGGATTGATGCCCCTTAGATTTGAAGATAGAAACAAACCCAGACTCGACAATGACAAGGACACTGCTGCGGTAACCAAACTGCATGAGTCACGCTTAGAGGCAAAATCAGAACATTCCCAACCTACTCTCCCCTCCACCCCCCTACTCTGTAGCCTTTTGAAATGCCTAACTTTTACCTTCTGGGAAACCAGTACTTTATTCTTTGATTTTAGGAAGTCAATATGATGATCTGGATACAGAAGACCATTTGAAAGGGACTTATGGTAAGCTGAATAATGGTACCTCAAAGATGTCCATGTCCTAATTCCCAGAACCTGTGAACATTACCTTATACAGCAAAAGGAGGGACTTGGCAGATGGGTTTAAATTTAAGGGCTTTGAGATAGGGGGACACCCTGGATTACCTGGGTGGACCCTAAACATAACCACAAATGTCTTTACAAGAGGAAGGTAGAGGGAGTGCTGACTACAGTAGAAAAGTAGGCGACGTGATTTCAGAAGCAGCGATTACAGAGATGTGATCATGAGCCAAGGAATGTTAGCAGCCTCTGGCAGTGGAAGAAGCAAGGAACGGATTCTCCCCTGGACCCCTGAGAAGGACCAAGCCCTGCCGACACCTTGATTTTAGCCTTCTGATCTCCGGAGCAATAGGAGAACAACTTTGTGTTGTCTTAAGCCACTTAATTTGTGGTAATCTGTGACACTGGCAACAGAAAATTAAAATGCACGAAAAGATCCTGATTTATCAAAAAATGTGTTCCAAGATCAAGTTACCTCCATGTTGAGAGCCAATGAAGGGGCCGAGCCCCACTTGTCTTTGAGTTAAGGCTCCCAGTTTAATCAGGACCCGATTCCTCCTCTCCCGGTGCTACAGCATTTCTTACAGCTGACCTTGGTGGGGGATAGTAATCCAAAAATGTGACAACATTGCCAATTTAGAGAAAGGAGTGACATTTAACTTGATTTAAAAGTCACTTTTTGGGGTGTTAAATGAATGCAGTGCTTTAAAATGAGCTATGATGTTATTTACAGCATATGAAATAGAAATTGCATTTATTTTAAAACATTAATGTATCACAAGATTTCCAAAATACGTAGCTTGTGATTTTTCCAAACAGCATCCTCTTGACCTGGTAAATGATTGTTCTGGAGTTGCCACTTACCAGTCAAAAAATGTTTGCAGTATGTCAAGGATTTAAAATGCAAGTTTTTGACCCAGTTTCTGAAATAATTATCTATTCAGTTGGCCATAATGAGAGGAAACAAAAATAAGCCATTTATAATAAACTATTAGGATAATGCACAAAATGGTTTTATTTGGGTTCAGTGGACAGCAATTTCCTATTGCAAACATGTTAGGATAGTATTTCAACCCACTTTATTTGATCCTCCACTACCTTCTAAGTGGTTTTGTAACCGTGTTCTTCTCTCTCCCCACCCTACTGCTGGATACAGGACAGCCATCAGACCTAAGTTATTAAAAATCTAGGCAAACTCAGCCACAGGGAAGGGAAACAAGATTCAGTGTAGCATCATTGATTTCACTGAAAGATGAGCCTCATGGCCATTTTTCTAGCATCATTTCATTCATTCATTCATTCATTCACTCACTCACTAGCAAATATCTACATTGTACTTACTGTGTGCCATGTCACTGTTGGAGGCAGAAAGGCGAAGCAGAGAAATAGTTCCTGGTAAGTACATAACTATACTAGGCAATGACTTTCATTTATTGAGTACGTCGTATATGGCAGGGGTGATGATAAATCACTTACTGTAACTTATCCAATATGTTATGTGGTTATTACTACCCCTTATTCACAAATGGAGTAGTCAAGACTCAGGGGATGAGAAATTCACCCAAGTTTGGAGAACTAGTTCAAGGGCAGACCCTCAAATTCTGTTCTAATTATACAAAGCCTGTGGTCCTGGCCTCCTTGACAAGATAAAGCAAATTAACTGCTGAAATAGAGTGGAGTGTGGCTGTTGATTACATCCCCTAGGTGCCCGGGGGAAGACTTTGCGAGAGAAGTCGTACTTGACCTGTGTTGCGAGAACTGAGAAGATAAGTGAACATATGCTGATGGGACAAAGCATCATTCCAGGCAGTGTGAACAAACAGAGCAAGGGCACCAGGGTGGGAAAGCACGGAGCACACACAGGGAAAGGGGCTGGCTCGCTGAAAACGGATGTGGGGTCAGCACAAGAAGCCAGGAGCAAAGCTGGAAATGTCACTTGGTGCGAGATCACAGAGGGCCTTAAGCTACAGGATTTGATCTGGAGAGAGTGACAGAGATCTAGTGTCAAGCAACTGGTCAAGACTAGCTGGGGAAATGGGGCGGACCTCCGTCAATGATGTAGAATTCTGTTGCAAGCAACCGATTAACACATTCGAATTCACATCAATCATTATATATTTAATGGAGAAGATAATCAGGGCTTTTAAATAATCAATATCAAACACAAACAGAAATATAACTGATGACAAAAGAGGGTGGTATTCCCAACCAATCTTTGTTATTTCTGAAACATTCCACACCTCTGCTCTTTATTTCAAAAAGCAAGTAATGTGCTTTGGCAAGGCTCCAGGCTTGTAAGTCCGAGAACACAAAAACTCCTGCCCTCCAAGAGGCTGCAGTCTAGTTGGGGAGGGTGATAAACTGTATTATTGTTCACAAGATTTGCTGCCCTTCTCTCCCATGGGAGTTTAATACATATCCACCTGGGACTTGTTTGTTTTGGCGAAGGAAATACAGGCAGAAGCAATGTTTCCAGGGAAAAGAATTCAAGCCAGATGTGATCTCACTTATAGGCGGAACCTAAAACAAACAAACAAACTGATAGATACAGTGAACATATTGGCTGCCAGAGGCAGAGGTAGGGAGTGGTAAAGAGTATAAAATTCCAGTTATAAAATAATTTAGCCCCAAAGATGTAGTGCACAGCATGGTGACTATATATAAGAAGACTGCATTGTACGTTTGAAAGTTGCTAAGAGAGAAAATCTTAAAAGTTCTCATCAAAAGAAAAATATTTGGGTTTTTTTTCTATGTGTGCTGATGGTCATTAATTAGACTTATTATAGTGATCATTTCACATATCACATGTACATATCACTATGTTGAACACCTGAAACTAGTATAATGTTATTTGTCAATTGTATCTCAGGTTTTTAAACAGCCAGATGTGTGCTTTGCCACGATTTCCCTTTTCCTCCGCTGTGAGCCCAGCAATATCCCAGAGAGAAATGAGGGTTGCTCTCCATTAGCCTGGTGCTGACAAGAAGCAGAGCCACGATCAGTGATGGGCATGATGGAAAGGCAACATGTCTCATCAACCTCTTTGGTCATAAGCCAGTAAGAGGCTGAGGTTGTTACACAGTACAACTTAATATAAGTTGACTGATACAAAAAAACTAAGATGAGAGCACATGTAACCACAACATTAGGTCAAGTCTGCAAGAGAAATACAGGATTTCAAAGGGGGAAGAGACCATTTACGCCTAGACCACATCAGCAGCGGCCCAGCCAAAAAAGGTTCACCTTTCTTTCCAGTGACTTTTGGCTTCTTTTTGCTTGGCTCTGCTTTAGATTTGGTGCTGAGTAAAACAAGATCTGACAACTAACTAATCAGGCTGACTTCTGGAGACCAACTGTCCTTCCTTCATTCTCTCCTTTGTATTTGATCCTCGGTTCCTGCATACTTCAAAGTCTGTCATCAATGTCCAACTGAAGTACCACCGGACACTGAATGAGCCACTGGTTCACTCAACACACACACCATTGAGGATCTACCACGTGTAGGTTCCGTGAGCACCAGAGAATCGGAGACAGAAGACAAAGATCACCACATCTGCATCCCATAAAGGCTCAGTCCAGTGTCACTCAGAACCGAGTTCTCTGGGTACCATGGGCACCGCAGAATACACGGAACACACGAGAGATGTCTGTGGGGAGTTGGCCATGGGAGGGTGGAGGAGTGGTCATCAGGAAACACTCCCTGGAAGAAGTGAAACCTTCAACCTCAGTGCTGAGGGAAGGAAAGGCATTAACCAGAGAGAGAAAGGAACCATCACTTGCAAAAGCACAGAGCAGTGGGGCCGCTTGGCCTGGGAGAGCTGCCATGTTTGCACAGAAGGCGTGAGACGTGAGGGCGGAGCAACAGAGCAAGGTAAGGTTGAAAAAGGCCTTGTAAGCCACACTGAAAGTTTGGGTTTTATCCTAACAGCGATCAGATGCAATTGAAAACTTTTTAGCTGAGGTGTGGCATGATCAGATTTGTATTTTGGAAGGATTTCCTTGGCAGTTCAGGAAGGAGGCGTGTGGGAGGAGATTGGTGGCTTTTGGATCAGGGAAGTTTGTTACAAAGCTCTTGCCATAATCCAGGTGAGAAGTTGTGAGAGTCTGAACTGAGGTAGAGCCTGTTTCCTGCTCTGAAAAATGAAGGAAATAGAGCTTCTCAAAGACATTTAAGAAAGGAATTAGCTCAAAGCTAGTGAACTGCAAAGCCAGCAAGGAAGTACCAAGGCTTTTCTGATTCCACTCTGCCTCACTGAAGACAGTACATCTAAGCTGATTCTACTACCCCCATACACTAGCATTTAAAATACAAGGTTGCCTAATTCTAAAAGACACCTGCACCCCAATGTTCATAGCAGCACTATTTACAATAGCCAAGACATGGAAACAACCTAAATGTCCATCAACAGATGACTGGATAAAGAAGAGGTGGTATATTTATACAATGGAATACTATTCAGCCATAAAAAGAATAAAGTAATGCCATTTGCAGCAACATGGATGGATCTGGAGAATGTCATTCTAAGTGAAGTATGTCAGAAAGAGAAAGAAAAATATCATATGATATCATTCATATGTGGAATCTTAAAAAAAAAAGAAGGGAAATGAACTTAAATATAAAACAGAAACAGACTCACAGACATAGAATGCAAACTTGTGGTTGCCAGTGGGGAGGGGGATGGGAAGGGACAGACTGGGAGTTCGAGATTTGTAGATACTGACAGGTATATATAGAACAGATAAACAAGATTATACTGTATAGCACAGGGAAATATATTCAAGATCTTGTATTAGCTCACAGTGAAAAAGAATATGAAAATGAATATATGTACATTCACGTATGACTGAAAAATTATGCTGTACACCAGAAATCGACACAACATTGTAAACTGACTATAACTCAATAAAAAAAAAAAACAGAAAATAAAGTAAAATAAAATAAAAAATAAAAGGAAAAATAAATAAATAAAATAAAATACAAGGTCGTATTTTCCAAACAGCAAGCAAGGCCCACAATTACAGTGGCAGGGGTGGGAGGTTGGAAAGCGTGTTTTCCATCTCTGGGACTACTGAGGTTGGAAAGCCCAGGGGACCTCTGGGAGGGACTTACTGACCACTTCAGTGTTGATTCAGCACCTTCCGTCACTCTTGCACGAGGCCATGGCAAGGCTGGACCCAGTAGGGTTGATGCATTTAGGGCTATGTCCTGATGCTGGACTGACTCACACAATCACAGCTCACTTTCATGAAACAAAACCAAGATCCTTATAAATGCTTCCTTTTTAAAATATCACCAGCTAAAGAGAAATTGAGTTCGGCATTTATTATACATTCCTATGTTGCTAGCTCAAAGACTGAAATCCCCAAGTCACTCATCCAGCAGCGTTAGTGGTGGGCCATTTCAAAGCAGCCTTTTCACAGAGCCTCTCTGTCACCTAAAGATAAACAGCGTCAGCCAGACAGCTAAGCCCAGTTCCCACTGGGGGACCCTCTGGATTCAGGGCTTTTCCACGGACTGTTGAGTCAGCCGACTACTAGGCTCTGGCCACCAGCTCATAACCAGCAGGACAGTAATCAGTTTCAACCACCGGCCAATGAGCTTGAATTTAAACCGCTAACCAACAGGCCCTCAGCTACTTCTTGGCCCTTTCACATCACCCTTTCATCTGTCATCGTTTCCCCAGGCCCAATCATTGGATGAAAAGAGACTTGATTAAGTGCAAGATTTATGAGATTCTACCTTGAGACAAATTGTGATTCTCAAAAAAGGGCGAGAATATGAACCAAATCCTTTATTCCTTTATTTACACCTCCACACCCACACACACCCACACACACACACACACACACACACACACACGTGCGTACACATACCCACACCTCCTGTTTGGCAACTTGTCACTCAGAAAGTCTAATGACAATTATTCACTTTGGACATTTGGCAGATATGATGGGACACTACTTTGGCAGTGATCAAAAATCATCTTCTTTTATGGCTCTTAATCAAAAATTTATTTCCCGTTGACTAACCCCAGGAAAGGTTACCATCTACTTCTGTCTGTACTTATTTCACTGCTAACAAGAGATTTTTTTCCCTCCCGTCTCAGCAGTGCAGAATTACTGTCATTCCCAAGACCTCTTTGGGTTCCTTGACCAGAAGAGGCGTTTAGCTTTGTCATCCATGATGTATTTCCCATTTAATTGCACTATGCAGCTATTCAAAAAGCATTCAGAAGTAATCATTTAGCATTAATATCCCAGGGCAATCCAAGGTCACAGTACATTAAAAACTAATTCACAGTGGTTCAAGAATGCATTTTTCATATACGGAGTAACATAATTCTTTTATGATAAAAATGATAGTGGTGTTACAGAATGATGAGATACAAGATATGCTGATATCCATCACTGGGCCTACTGTACAAATGGCAAAGTCAGACCTTTGTGCTTCTCATAACTCAATACACCACTAATCTGTTTTAAACACTACTGACCGTGTTAACCTTTTATAGGATTCACCATGTTTTAAGGAGGAATGGCTTCTTATTTATTATCATAGACAATACAAGCATTCAATACTTACTGTGATCTACTTTCATATTTTATCATCCCTTATTTTCTATGGTCATTCTAATATCTGAAATCACAACACCTTTATGGGTAACTAAAGGCTTTTTAGTGATAAATTATATACACACATCTATGTATGTATGTATGTATGTATGTATGTATGTATTCTTATCAATTTCCTTACAGGAATGCTATGGAAGATAAAATTATTGTAACTTCCATCAAATATCTATCATGCTAAAATGATAGTGTCCTGAGTCAACAGGCCCTCTATTCTGTGCAGAATGGGCAGGCTCCTTCCTCCAGGACCAGTCATTTCTCACACCCCCACACCATTAGCAGTGCCATATCACAATCTGCTGCCATTCTGGCATTTGCAACATATAAGGAATTATTTCAGCAATTCACAGGCAATATTGTCATTCATTAATATCCTAAACTCTGTATTCAAAGATACCAGATTACATTACCAATCCATTGTGGTTTTTTTCTTCCTATTTCTTTATGTTTCACATCCCCAAATCCATCCTTCCTAATCAGTCCATACAGATTGGACAGAAGTCAGAAGCTTTGTCCTATTCAGAGAATCATTTGAAACGATGAATGAGTATTATCATAATCTGGGTTTAGGGCACTATTCTAGGTGTGGGGCATGTGTTGAGGTTGGGCATATCTATAATAGAGACAAGATATTGAATCATAAACACAAATAAAATATAGACACACCTCATTTTATTGTGCTTCACTCTACTGTTCTTTGCAATTTACAGATTGAAGGTTTGTGGCAGCCCTGGGTTAAGCAGGTCTCTTGGTGCCATTTTTTCCAACAGCATTTGCTCACTCCATGTGTCTGTGACACATTTGGGTAATTCTTGCAACATTTCAAACGTTTTCATTATTATTATATATGTTATGGTGACCTGTGATCAGTGATCTTTGATGTTACTATTGTAATTGTTTTGGGGCACCACAAACTGCCCCCATATAAGATGGTGAACTTAGTCAGAAATGTTGTGTAAGTTCTGACAGATCCACCAACAGGTTATTCCCTTGTCTATCTCTTTGTCCTCAGGCCCTCCTATTTCCTGGGACACAACAATATTGAAGTGAGGCTAGTTCATAACCCTACAGTGGCCTCTGTGTGTTCAAGTGAAAGGAAGAGTCTCTCACTTTAAATCAAAAGCTAGAAATAAGTAAGCTTAGCGGGGAAGGCATTTTGAAAGCCAAGGCAGGCTGAAAGCCAGGCCTCTTGCACCAGATGTTTAGCTAAGTCGTGAATGCAAAGGAAAACTTCTTGAAGGCTGATAAAGGATGTATAGAAGATCAAACCAACCACCACATTCCCTTAAACCAAAGCTTAATCCAAACCAAGGCCCTAACGTGCTTCAATTCTACAAAGGCTGAGAGAGGTGAGGAAGCACCAAAAAAAAAGTTTGAAGCTGGTAGATGTTGGTTCATGAAGTTTAAGGAAAGAAATCATCTCCAAAATATACACGTGCAGGGTGAAGCAGCAAGTGCTGATGGAGAAGCTGCAGTAAGTTATCCAGAAGATCTGGCTCAGATCATTCATGAACGTGGCTGCACTAAACAACAGATTTTCAGTGTAGCTTAAACAGCCTTCTATTGGAAGAAGATGCCTATTAGGACTTTCACAGCTGAAGAGGAGAAGTCAATGTCTGGCTTCAAAGCTCCAAAGGAGAGGCTGACTCTCTTGTTAGGGGCCGATGCAGCTGGCAACTTGAAGTTGAAGCCAATGCTCATTTACTATCTGAAAATCCTAGGGCCCTTAGGAATTACACTAAACCTTCTCTACCTGTGCTCCATAAGTGGAACAATAAAGCCTGGAAGACAGCACATCTGTTTACAACATGTTTTTACTGAATATTTTAAGCCTCACTGTTAAGACTACTGCTCAAAAAGAAAGGTTCCTTTCAAAATATGACTGCTCATTGACCATGCACCCGGTCACCTAAGCACTCTGATGGAGATGGACAGAGAGACACATGTTGTTTTCATCAAGAATTCATTGTGATTTTCAAGTCTTATTACTTAAGAAATGCATTTCATGAGGCTATCTCTGCCGCAGATAGAGATTCCTCTGGTGGATCTGGAAAAGTTTAACTGAAAACCTTCTGGAAAGAATTCACCATTCTAGATGCCACTTGGAACATTTGTGATTCAAGAGAACAGATCAAAATATCAACAGGAGTTAATTCCAAACCTTATGGATGACGTTAAGGGGTTCACAACTTCAGTGGAGGAAGCAGATGTGGTAGAAATAGTACGAGAATTAGAAGTGGAGCCTGAAGATGTGACTGAATTTCTGTGATCTCATGAGAAAACTTCACAGATGAGGGGTTGTTTCTTATGGATGAGCAAAGAAAGTGGTTTCTTGAGATGAATCTACTCCTGGTGAAGATGCTGTGAATATTATTGAAATAACAACAAATAATTTAGAATATTTCATAAACTTAGTTGATAACCACTGACAGGGTTTGAGAAAATTGACTCCAAATTTGAAAGAAGTTTTGTAGGCAAAATGCTATCAAATGGCATTGCAGGCAGAGAAATCATTCATGAAAAGAAGTGTCAATCAATGCAGCAAACTTCATTGTTGTCTTATTTTAAAAAATTGCCACAGCCACCCAGCGTTCAACAAACACCAATCTGATCAGTCAGCAGCCACCAACATCAAGGCAGGACCTTCTACCAGCAAAAAGATTATGATGCACTAAATGTTCAGAGGATGGGTAGCAGTTTTTACCAATGAAGTATTTTTTAATTAAGGTATCTACTATTTTAAACATAATGCTACTGCACAATTAACAGACATAACATAGTGTAAATGTAACTTTTTAATCCACTGAGAAGCCTAAACATCCGTGTGACTCACTTTATTGCGGTAGACAATTTATTGCAGTTGTCCAGAACCAAACCCGAAATGTCTCTGAAGTACACTTGTGTAAGGTTTGGCCTGTTGTAACAGAAAACTGAAACAGGCATTATATGACTAATAATTGATGAGCAATCAGATGTTCAAGTGCTGAGTCTGGAAGCAATAATATCACTGGGCTCCACCTGTCCTTTCCCTTGACGTCCAGGACAGCCACGCTACTGCTCCCAGAACGAGTGTTCATTGCTCACCACCTAAGTTCCCGTTCTCCAGACCCCTGAGATCTTTTCCCAGCACTGCAAGGGGAGTGGACAGTCCTATGGATCTGATGAAATTTAAGAAATGTATAAGATCTGGGAAACTCTCTCTAGAGTGATCACTTGAACTATTAGAAATTTCTATTTTCAAACAATTTTAACACAAAAAAATCATCTTTGGGTGAATTAGGGAAACCAGTCATTCTGATTGCAGGTGCTTTTAAATAAAAGCTCTCTGCATTTGTTTAACTGACTATCAGCTTTCTTAGCTGTAGTGCATAAATCCGCAAGCCAATGGAACCTGGGGAATTCTTTAAACACATATACCAGGTGCCTTGGCCTCTCAGCTTCTTATTGATGAAAACTAAAATATTTTTTCCTCTTCCTCCCTTCCATTCTTCTTTCATTTCTTTCTTCCTTTCGTCTTCCTCTTATTCAGTTTTCTATGAGTGTAAGACTTTGAGGACTAGAAAGATTATACCAAATTTAGAAAGGAAGAGGCTATAATAAATGGAATAAAATATGGTTGGTTACCTAAAAATCTCCCAAAGGAGTCACTGCTACATTGGATCAATCTCCCACATTGTTTTCAAAGAGCCAACTTCTCCAACACAGATCCTGGGGAAAGCCAGTAAGACTGACTGATAGAGAATCATATAAATGGAAGATTAGCATTGACTGGAGTCTGCATTTTAATATTACTCATTTGGAGAGTATCAGAAATATATGTACCCTGCCCTTTCCCACCCTCTTGTCAATCAGCAGTCAGACAAAACTTACAGACTTAGATTATATTGACCTCCCTCATGAACAGAGCAAGGGAGGCAGGACTTACTAATAAAATAAGTTCCCTCTAAAATGACTTAACTCTTCCATTACTTATTCAGGCATATTTATTGTTACGTTCGTCCCCATCAACAACGTTATTATCGTCAACATCTCCATGTGTCTGTATCCACAGCAAATGATGCACAGAGATGAGAGAAGAAAGCTGGATAGGAGTTGCCAGTCCTGAGTTCCAGTGTCTGTGACTCTCGTGTTTTCTGGCAGTATGCAAGTCATCTAAACACTCCAGGCTTGTTTTCATCATCTCCAGGATGAAACTGTTGGATAGCTCTCTTGTGTCCCTTTTAGATTTAATTTTCTATAATTTTTATTCTAATTTAAAACATTATCAATGAACAGAATTCACCCTGTTGGACAGAGATTATCATGGAAAAATTGATCCAGAAACTAATTCTTAAAGAATAGGAGGATATTGTTGGTCTTACTTTAAAGATGAAGAAACTGGGGTTCTAAATGGTTAAATTACTTGCCCAAAGTCAGTAAGTTTATGAGTGGTAGGATCAGTAATCGAATTCTGATGTGTTGAATGCCTATGGGGTCAAATCTGGATTTTAATTTTGTTTCTATTACTTGCTGTGTGACCTCAGGCAAGTTGCTTGAGTCTTTTGAGCATTGATTTTTCTCATTAATATAAAGGGGAATAGTTTACTACCTACATCTCAGGATTGTTATGATTTAACACATGTGAAAAATGCCTAGTTAGTGCTCAACACATAGTAGGTTTGCAGAAAGTGTTAGGTTCTTCTCTGAGCTGCACCATGCTGCCCATGGTGTGCCAAAGGGAAGGTAAGCATTTGTTCTAACACTGAGTAGTTCTAGCAGCCATTGTTTGTTGTAGTGTGTGGTTGACTGGGATTTAATCTCTGTGTCCTACTGCCCTCTTCTGGATATCAAACATCAGCTCCATTTGGGAATTTAGCTTCTTGGTCCTATCTAATAGAGAAACTCTAGACTGGACTCAATAATACCTACTCCAGAGATGCAAAGGAATCAATTACTGGATGCAACACTTGGACATTTACAGCAGAATTAGGAGCTAGAAATGATAAGTGATTGCTGACTGCTATACTTGGTAGGTCTAAGCTACGTTGAAGTGGCATAAAGTTCCTTTCATGCGTATGCCAGGTAGCCTGACTCTGTTTGGCAGTTCCACGTTAGCTACAAACACTAACCAAACACTAACCATGTGTGCATAAACATGCATGAGTAACCAGAAAACAAAACAAAACAACACAAAACCACTCTGAGATGAACTTGAAAGGGAACCCTAACCTATTTGAGGTTAGTCTCACCTCCCAGACTAACTGTTCAGCCATTGGTTTGAAGCACATATGTTTCTCCAAGTTTTTAAACCCTTAATTATACTTATTCACAGAAATATAATCTATTCCAACTCATTTAAACCTTTTGTAACAAACTGGTGTTTTGTATTAAGTCAATGTCCAAAAGGCCAAAGACAACCTTATAAGTGTTTGAATATTTGGAAGTTTTTCTTAGGTAAACATAGTGAAATGCATCAAATGAATTACAAAATATTTGCATTGAAAGTAAGTAAGCATACCACAGGACCATTTACAGAGATTCAAAATACTGGAGTGTAAAAAGAAAAAAAAAATTTTTTTAAGTAAAAATCTTGCAGAATCAAAGTCAAATTACAGTAGAAATGCACCAAAGAGAAATTATAAACACTATGAAAATAAATCCTTCTATAAAGTGAAGAATGATTTTCTGTGTCAAATCATGCTCTTATTTATGTTTTATGACTCTATTGTCACACATTGAATGTGTCAAAGCGGGATTTGCAAAGCAGTTATTTATTAGAAAACACTTAGGACTGTCCTTGTTTAGACTTGACACTCATAGATGAGAAATGGTATTTCCAACATCACCTCATAAAGAAGGGATAGAGTAGGAGCCAATCTCAGGACTGCAAGATACTAGGCACCTGCTCTGTTCCGTTCAGGAGTACATGCACACTTTCAAGCACACACACAAAAATACATGCACGCAGACAATTCATATGCCTGTGTATTCATTCTGCAAACACTAATGGCCTACAATCAAGACCTAGTTCAAAAATGATCTTAACAAATCCCCAACATGATGAATGTCACTTTTCTTATTATTAAGAAAATAACTATTGCCTTTTTTGCATTATATTATGATTATTGTTTGTATGTCAATCACTCATCTAAACTATGAACTCAACAAAAGTATGACCTCTGTGTCTTATTCAGATTTCTGTCCCTAGCACTTAACCTGATGCCTAGAACAAAGTAGATGCTTCAATAGGTGCAGTTGCAAACATGAATAACTTGTTTATAATTCTTGTTTGGGCCAGATAACCTTTCAGGCTCTCCCAGACGTGGCCTCCTGTGATTCTAACGGAAAATGCTTCTTTCCCCATCTGCTCATTCACCTTCTTCCTACTTTCTGAGAACCTTCTGAGGCAATGGTACTGAATTCCTGAACACCCAGGATGTTTTGCACATACTAGGGAAGCTAAAATGTACTAGTAAGGTGGACCCTGGCTGTATTAGTCAGCATAGATCTTGGTTAGACTGTCTCCTCTCTCTCTCAGCATCTCCTACATTCTAAGGTTGTTCATCCTTCTTTACTGATTTTGACTCAGATTTCCTTTCACGCTTTCCAGCTGGGGCTCCTTCCTTCTCACTGATGTTGCCATCCCTGGTCACAGGGGCTCTCCCCTCAGCTGTCATCACAGCTGACACAAGCACCACCACGCACGAGATGCTGTTCCGGACACTTTACATCTATTATGTCATTTTCTCCCCAGAGGTAAGGATACTGTGATTCCAATGTTAAAGGATTAAGAAACAAAAACTGATGGTGATTCCTTTAAAAACTGAAAATAGTTACCCTATGATCCAGCAATCCCACTCCTGGTCATATATTTGGAGGTAACTCTAATTCAAAAAGATACGTGCACCCCAGTGTTCATAGCAGTACTATTTACAATAACTGAGACACAGAAGCAACTTAAATGTCCATTGACAGATGACTGGATAAAGTTGTGGTATATATATACAATAGAATACTACCCAGCCATAAAAAAGAATAAAATAATGCCATTTGTTGCAACATGGATGGACCTGGAGATCATCATACTAAGTGAAGTAAGCTATAAAGAGAAAGAAAAATACCATACAATATCACTTATATGTGCAATCTAAAAAAAAAGTACATAAATGATCTCATTTACAAAGGAGAGACAGACTCACAGACATAGAAGACAAACTTGTGGTTGGGGGTAAGGGGATGAGGAGGGATAAATTGGGAGTTTGAGATTTGTAAATACACACTACTATATATAAAATAGATAGAAAAAAAAGTTCCTACTGTCTAGCACAGGGAGCTATAATCATATCTTGTAATGGCCTGTAGAGAAGAAGAATATGAAAATAAATATATATATATGTGTGTGTGTATAAATGAATCACTATGCTACATACCAGAAGTTGACACAACACTGTAAGTTGACTATACTTCAATAAAAAAGAAAAGAAACAAAAACTGAAACGTGCCCAATTACTACCCCTTAAAAATAGTGAAGCTGCAATTCGGGTCCATGGCTTCCTGCTCCCAAATGCATGTTCTTGTGCTAAGCCAGTGCCTCTCAGACTTACTGCACACACGAATCATCTAGGGATTGTGATTAAAAGCAGATCTTGATTTAGTTGACCTTGGGAGGGGCCTGAGAGTCCACATTTCTCACCAGTTCCCAGAATAGGGGCCTGCTTGCCCTTCGATTCCTCTTTGAGTAGCCAGGCACTGAGCCATCCACTCTTCCTAAACTTTGCCATGGCTTCAGGCTTTGCACAACTAGTTCTTCTTGGTGCCTCCCCAGATTTGGAGCCAACCAAGAAGATAACAGTAGAGCGCAGCGGGTGGGTGTGTCATTTCTGGCTGATGCACTCAGCCCCTGAGTTACCTTCCCTCACAACTAACCAGCGCCTTGACTGGCCACACAGAGCTCAGGTGCCTTGATGTGCCGTGAAAGCACCTTCAGTCCACGGAAGGAGGGAAGGACAGTCTTGGTACTCGTTCTTCTCTGACCCAAGTCCTCCAGGATTCAACTTTAATCGTCAAAAGCGAAAAATAAATAAATAGTGCCTTGAGCTATTTCGTGATATGTCATTTTAAATATCTACTTTTAAAGCACTCGGTAGTAAAATGTAACTTTTTTTTTTGAAGTGAAGTGAAACAAAAATACCGACACTGAAGGAAGATCTGGACAAGCAAATTTAATGACTTAATATTGCACGATATAAAATCATTCCACTTGAATAACTTTTAATTCATTATAATGTGTATGTGCCAATTATGCTTGATTTATTAGGAGTTCAGCAGGGCTGCATCCTGATATATGACACTGGTTGCCATGGCATCCAGCCTTTACAAGGACGTCTTAAGGATCACGATGGTATGTCAAAGTGGTAAGTGTCACTTTCCATGAGTTTAATGATGGTGATAATATTGTCCCATCAAAAAAAAAAAAAAAACTTCAGACTCAAGGTAGAAGCCTATATGCATTTTATTATTTCATTAGAGAGAGTTTAAAAGCAGCCAGAAGGAAACTGTCACTTAAATACAAATTCATGTGCTATGTATACATACACATATACTTCCACGCTTACATTCTCATATATCACATGCACATGCATTTAACTATTACATTAGTCACCATATTCACTTAAAGGATGAATCTTGGGGGAGAGAAGAATCAGTGAAACACAGGGATTTTTCAGGCAGTGAAACTATTCTGTACGATACGGTAATGGTGGATACATGACATTATGTATTTGCCAGAATCCATAGAAATATACAAACTGCAGAGAGGAGCTTAATATAAGTTATGGACTTCAGTTGATAATTGATTGATATCAGTTTATGAATTCTAACAAATGTACCTTACAGACAAGATAATAATCGGGGAGCTCTGTAAGGGGTGGGTGTGACTCTCTACTACCTGCTCAATTTTTCTGAACATTTAAAACTGCTATAACACAATTAAGTCTACCATATTCAAGAAATCAAAATAATAATTAGTTCATTTGTGTCCTTATTATTATTGTTATTATTTTTTAGATCCTTCATAAAAATGATGTCCTATGGCATTTTTATTTCTCTTTCCAGCCCACTTCACTTTGAATGACAGTCTTCAGATCTTCTTGAATATGTGTCAGCACATCTGACTGTCCTTTAGGATTGGATTACCGCATTCTGTTGATTCTTATTTTGTAGTTGGCTTTATTCCTTTGATAACTATGTAAGTTTAAAAAGCTGAAGATCTAATCTATCCTAAGAAAGAATAATTAGTACACATATGAAAACTAAAAAATGTGCAGTATGCTGTGTATATGTATTTACATGCAATATAATGTGTGTGTGCAGTCGAACTGTAATAATTCTACATAATAAAACTGGAAAAAATTTAAAAAAATAAAGTCTACTAGTTTAAGATATACAGATTCTTCCTAGAGCAAAAGCCCATAAATTAAGATGGTACAGTCAAGAAATAAATGGTACTTCCAGGTGAGAAATTAAAAATTGTGCAGCAGAAAATATCCATCTCACAAACTCACACTTTCTGTTTATCACTCTCCACCCGCTTTCTGTGTTGCCAGCACACACACTGTGTCCTCATGCAGCCCTGTGCTCAACCAGAGCCTTCTACCATCCTTCTGACAGGAGTCCATCGATATTCCAGACCTTGGCTTGCCTATAAAACTCTACCCCCGCCCACCCCCATGCTCCACTTCGCCGGGGCTGCTGTCCTCTCAGGAATGATGCCAAAGGGGAGAAGGAAGTATTCCATCCCAACTGCGTGGTACTCAACACATGCCTTGGCTCCCTCCAGACGAGGCCACGGCCCCCCAGCGTGGCTTAGTCAAAGATGCACCTCTTCAGCAGGCACCCAAGAAACCATTTTAGAGTTAAGGGAAGCATCTTTCAGATTCTGAGATCTGGAAAGGAGATATTTTGAAGCAGGTGAGCCATTTGATAGCTTCAAACCCACCACAACCATCTCAGGAGCTGCTCTCCCTGCCTGTCGGTGAAAAAAGAAGGGAAGTCTATCTTCTACACCAAGACCAGGACATGTCAATGAAGCTCACTGCCTAGAGGGAAGACAGCCCCTCTGTGCACATGGTCATTTCACTGGGGCTGCCCTGCCTTCATCACTGCCATGCCTCTGCGGGTTTTACAACGCTACATCAGTGACTGCCTCTGTGCCTAGAGGCAGTTTCTTTGGGTCTCTGCCCAGGGATTGTTACCGGGGCTCTTCAACTTGTGGAGACAGAAGCAGGGGAGGATTTGGTGCCAAAGAAGCAGGAAAAGAAGAAAAATTAGAGAAGAAAATTGAAGATATTTATGAGCTAATAAATTGCTTACAGGAAGTATATACAGTCCTCTTACACTTTAAAGAAAAAAAGCCCTTCTCCTGGATCTTTTCTTTCTGTCCATATTTCCCCTCCCCAGGATGCCAGGTGACCATCTCTGAACTTTATAGGAAGCAGCGACCCCAGTGTTGCACAGTGTTGTTCAGCGAGGAGGTCTGGGAACCAAGATCCTTGAAAGAATGATCTCCTGTCTGCAATTATTGTTATAAATGTTCCTCTGGAACTCACTAGTGGCCGTATGATCTTTCAGTTTTATTTGAGAACATTCTTGGCTTGTTTTCTATTAAAGGCAAGGCAGGCAGAGAGCATAGTAAGTGAAAAGATGTTTCCAGCCGGGTTCTCAGTGAGATTTACTTTTCAGTAAATAAAGTACCCTTGGGAATAAACTGTTCATCCTTGGAGATGTATCACTATGGTTCTTATCATATCTGTCAATTCAGGCAAAGAGACAATTTACTAAGTATCCTGTTCCCCTGGAAATTAATTCTTCCGTCAACCGCTTCTACCACTTTGTCCCTTTACCTCCTAGATCAAATAGAGACCCTTGGCTTCCTCTTCAGAGCCACCCACCACTCTAGCTCCTCTCTCAGGGGCTCTCCTGCCCTCTTGACATGCTGTGCTGTGACCAGCGCATCAGCCACTTGCTGGCGGTCCTGCCTGTGCACGTGACAGCCTCAGACTCACTGAAAATGCCAACCGCCTCGTCCATTAACTGATTCCCTCCTAGAAGATGAACCAGATTGATTAAACCAAAATGTTTATTCTTTCCTGGAACACCACACTAGCTCCTTCTTGCCTGCCTTAATAGCAAGCAGATTTTTGTCCATTTTCTGTTCTTGGAATCATCTTCTGTATTCAAAATGGATTAACAATGAGATCTACTCGAACTATCAATTCCTACCTGTCCCAGTCCTGCCCACCAGCAAGTACTAAAGTCAGAAGACTGAGCCTTCCCTGGTGCCCAGCATTGGGCTTTGGGGTTGATAAGCAGTCATCTTTCCCTGTCTGGGTCCTTAACTCTTTGAGAGCAGACATGAGCAGCCAGAGAGCTATCAGAATCCCTGACTTACTGTTTTGAAAGCTGGATCGGAGAATGTGGCAAGGCTTCTGTCATCTCTCCCTGAAAACTGGGTCCTAACTGGCCCTGAATTAAGCAGCCTGTGGCCAGGGGAGAAGCTGGAACCAAGCCAGCAGAGTTCTGGTCAGGCCTGGTGGAAATGTGTGCTTCTTGGCCTGTTTATCACTGGAGAGTGGAGACACAGTCTTCCACTGATGCCTGGGCTCCAGCAAGTCCAGCAGATCAAAAAAGGAGAGGGAGATGCTAAGTATTTCATCCACTAGCTGATCCTGTCCTAGAAATTATACTGTAGAAACAAACAATCCCAAAATCTCAGGGGCTTACAAACACCATGGATTACTTCTTGCCCATGTCCCATGGCCTGTTGAGTCAGCTGCAACTCAACTCCATACCATCTTAACACCTGGACCAGGTTAATTTATTTGGGGCACTGCCAGCCAGATGGCGGAGAGGAAAGAGACAAAGCAAATCCCATTCTAGTGTTTAAGGCTGCTGCTCAGAAGTGATCCACTACACTTCTGTGTAGTAAAGAATCTGGACTTGCCCAAAGAGCAATCTCACCTTTGCCTTATTTCTGGGAGATAATCTGCCCTGCCTCATAGAAATGTCTTCAATTAAGGCAGAGGCTGGCTATATGAACCTTAAAGAGGGGATGGATAGTCTTAAGCTGGCCATGCCAGAAAAATCAACCATATGATGTAGTTGCTTTGGGTCAACCACCTGGGCAATTCATCAGTAAATCATGCCTATGTAATGGAGCCCCAGTAAAAACTTTGAAAAACTCAGGTGAACTACCCTGGTTGGCAGTACTCTATGCACATTGTCTCCCACTGATGCTCGGAGGGTGACACAGCCTGAGCACAATGGAAGCCTTCCAGGCTCTGCTCTACGCATGTCTTCTTTTGGCTGATTTTTTCATCTGCATATTTTTCCTGTAATAAGCTATAACCATGAATATAATAGCTTTCCATGAGTTCTGTGAGTCTTTCTAGCCAATATCAAAACTGAGAGTGGTTTGGGGAAGCCCTGAACTTGCATCAGGTGTCAGAAGTGAGAATGGTCTTGTCTGCCTCTAACTTTGTAGTTGATGTCAGAAGTTTCAGGCAGAATCGGCAGCCCGGAGGACTGTGCCCTCAAATTTTTCACTTTGGCTGAACCCGAGTAACTTGCATTCACATTTCTTCAGCCAAAGCAAATCCCAGACCATGTCGTCTGAATCCATCGAGGCAGGGCTGCTTGGTCCTCCCACAGGAAGGAAGGATCTACCGCAGTATTTCAGGTGAGGCGTTACAAAGACTTGAACTGAAGTGGTGCCAGATGGGTGACAAGAAAAGACTAGATATGACAGAAGAAAACTAAAACCAAGAAAAAATTGGCAATTGATGAGATGTGAAAGTAATGAAGTTAAAGGAAGAATCATTTCCACATTTGTAGTTAGTGATCTCATTCACTGAGAAGAACAGAGTTGGAGAAAAAAATGATTAATATTTAACATATTTAGTTTGAGGATCATTTAAGAAGAGGTGATTGGTTAGATTGTATTGATCTAGAATTCAACAGAGAAATGACAGCTAGAGATAGAGATTTAGAGTCCATCTCCGTACAGGGAACAGTGGAATGAATGAGACCACTAAAAGTATCTGGAATATAAAATGGGGAGGGCTGAGGATGGAATCCCAGGGCAATGCTTTCCAGACTTTTTCATGTCAGGACACATAGACATTTGTGCAGCTCACTGGACTCAGAAAACAAGGCAGCGCAGGACTGCAGGCAACCAGCCTATGGGCTCTGGCCATTGCAGGGACTGAGGGCATTTCTACTTCATGCTGACTGGGGAGCTCAGTCCAACAGAATAAACACACTTAGGAAACTGGAAAAGGACAAAGGAAACTGAGGAGTAACCACAAAGGAAGGAAATTGGAACAAATGTCATCGTGGAGGCCAGAAGAAGAAAGAGTTGTTTAAAAGGAACTTCAGAGAGGTTGGATAAAATGAAAACTGAGACATCTGAACCAGTTTTGGCAAAGAGTAAGTCACTGATGAACTGAGAGAAAGGGGTTCTGTGGAGAGGTGGTGTGGAATCAAGATTTGAAGGGGGTGAAGATCAAAAGTGATAGGAAAAAGATAAAGCATTAGAGACAACTCTAAGCCAGGGCTGAGAATAAGAAAGACATTGTGATGGCTAGAGTTTGTCATCAGCTGCCGGGGGAGTTGTTTTGAGAGGAGCAACACTTGAGACTTTCTAAAAGAAGAAGGCAGAGTACCAACGGAAGAAGTGACGTTTACAATGGAAAGAGAAGGGCAATGATTTACAAACAAGGGCACTCAGAGGATGGGCCCCAGAGCCCAGACTGGCAGGAGGAAGGACAGAGCTTGACTTGAAAAATAAAGGAGGATTCAGTAGAGCAGATGTAGTTGAGCCATGGGTGCTGGGTGACAGGCATGTTCGACTCTCTTCTCCCTGAAATAGAAGTTTCCACCACCTGCAGAGTGTGAAAGGCACAAGGCAGGACCTCAGGAAATATTATCAGCAAAGACGCGCATGGTGCTTCAGGGTGATGGCCCATGAAACTGGGAGTGTACGAAGCCTCATACCTCCTATGTGTCTATACACAAGTGAAGTCAACAGGGATTATGTTCAGAAAATTAATCAGCCTGCAAAAAAAAAAAAAAAAAAAACTGTCCTTTTTCACTCCATCACAAAGCAGTCCCCTAATTCATTGCCTCCATTTTCCTCTTCCTGCCCCACTTCATTTCAAATAAGTTGGCCTTCTTGTTCCTTGAACCTGATACGCCTGCCCCTGACTCAGGGCCTTTGCAGAAGCCATTCTCTCCATGCAGAAGCCCCTTTGTCCAGCCTGGTATGACATCCTCCCTCAATTTCTTTATACCTTCACTAAAACCTCATCTCATTTTAGAAGATTCCTTGTTCAACTATCTAAATTATGCCCTGTTCTGTTACTCTTTATTTTTATCCTGTTTTATATTTAAGGTTTATCCCCACTGACATGTCTTTTTATATGATTGTTTGCTTTAATGTCCATTCCTTCCTCTAACCATGACCCTAGAGATAGAACTTTGTTTTGTAACCTGTGGCACACCAGTGTCCTGGAGCATGCCTGACAAACACAGAGCAACCAATACCTGCTGATTTAATTTCTTCTCTTTTCTACCTTGTATCTTCTTTGGTGAAGTTCCTTCTTTTTTCCCAGTGTTCATGTCTTTTAACTTCCCTTTCTTTCCATCAGATGAGGAAAGGCTCTGATCTCAGATAACTGTACCATAACTGCTTGATTACTCTTCAGTGTGACGATTTGGGGACAATGTAGTTTCTTAAGTATCAGTATACATTTCAAAATTTTACTTCTAATTGTGGACTAAAATGTTTCTTTCCACATTAAAATAAATTTCAGCATCATAAGCAAATATTCAGAAATATTTTTAAACATAGGCCTTTTAGGTTGGCTAAGGGATGAGGGAGACAATGGGAGAAGTCTCTCTCTTAACCAGTCCTTCCCTATTATGCATGATTTGAGATCCCTTTAGCTTATGGTCCCCTATTCCAGCTACAACTGGGCTCCAAACACCTTCATGCAAGAATAACCCGACAGAGCCTTGCCTCACGTCACACGGTGGGCCTCTCACCTCACATTCCCGGCTTTCCTCGAGATGCCGGCAGGCTCTACTGGGCATCCAGGAATGCACAATCAGAAAACTGGGAACAGTTTATAACCTGGGGGTAAAACTTCAGACAAAGAGAGATTAGAGCCGGTGGATAACTCCTTCTCCCCCTTCTGTCTTTGCTGTGGGGTTTTGCCCAGGATGAGTCATACCTCGAGTCTCACCCAATGTGACTTAGATGATAATTAGATGCGACTTTGGACTTCAGCCTTCAGAGTTGATGCTGGAATGAGTTCAGACTTGGGGGCTGTTGGGATAGAATAAATGTATTTTGCAAGTAAGAAGAGCATGAACTGGGGGGGGGGTGGGCAGGGCAGAATGCTACGGAGTGGATTGTGTCCCCCTAAAAATCATATGTTGACACATCCCCAACGTGACTGTATTTGGAGACAGAGCCTGTAAAGAGGTAATTAAGGTTAAATAAGGTCATAGGGGTGGAGCCCTAACCCAATGGGACTAATATCCTTTTCAGAAAAGGAAGAGGCACCAGAGTTTCCTCTCTGCCATGTGAGGACGCAGCAAGAAGGCGACCAGGGAACTCTCACCAGAATCCAATCCATGTTGGCACTTGGTCTTGGACGTCCAGCCTCCAGAACTAGGAGAAAATAAATTTCTGTTGCTTATACCACCCAGTCTATGATATTTTGTTATGGCAGCCCTAGATGGCTAATACAGCCCCCAAGGAAATTGTGCTAAAATGTACTTTATACAACTTCTTACACGACAACCATGTGCTCAAGCAGTCGGTCCCATCAAGAGGCAACCAGATTGATAACACACATCATTTTAGCTCTCAACCCTTCCCCACCTCACTCTCTCTGGCCCTCATTTCTGTGCTTCATGATAACATCTCCTAGCATCAGGCCCTGCTCTCTGGGAAACCAAGGCTAAGACACCACCTATATGCCAACGACATTCAAATTTATATCTAAAATCCACACCTCTCTCTCTCAAAAACTACAGAGCTGTATAATCTTCTGCTACTCAACATCACCGTTTAGATGTCTAATAGATGTCGTAAACTCAGTAGGACCAAAATTAAATTCCTGATCTTTTTCTCCCAATTTTCTCCACTCATAGCCTTCTCATCTCAGTGCATAGCTCCTTTCTGTTTAAAGTTGCTGAAGTCAGAGTTCTTGAAATTATCTTTAACGTCCCTTGTTCTCTCACATACAACATTGAATCCATCACAAAATCTTGTTGGCTTTACCTTAAAATATATCCAAGTCCAGTCACTTTCCACTGCTATCATCCTGATGTGAGCCACCATCACCTACTGCCTGGATTACTACAGTAGCCTCATAAATGGATTCTATTTCTACAATGGTTCCCACCCCTTACAGTTTGTTTTTACCACAGCAGCCTTAGGGATTCCTGTTAAAGCATCGGTTAATACAGCATTCCTCTAATCAAAATCCTGCAGTGGCTCCTCATTTCATTTGGAGTAAAAGCCAAAGTAGAATATTAACAAGGCTCTCACAATATGATACCCAGGACAAAACGGATAAGAAATAGCACCCTATTTCCTAAGAAGGGAAACTATCTTTTAACATCGGGTTATTAGGAAAGGACTCATTTAGAAAGTGATATTTGAACAGACCTAAAGGAAGTATTCCAGGCACAAAGACATCAAGTGCAAAGGTCCTGAGGCAGGACATTGCTTGACATTTGCAGAAGCACTGAGACACCAGTACAGCTGGAGGGAGTCAGCAAGGTAGAAAATGTCAGGAAATGAGGTCAGTGGGGTAGCAGGGAGCCAGATCATGTAGGCTCAATTGGAGAACCTTGTAGGTCAGTGTAAAGATTCTGAATTTTGCTCTGAGATGGCACCTTTGAAAAGTTTTGAAGAGTTGAGTGACAGGACCTGATTTGGGGTTTCCCAAAAGTACTTAAAAGGACTACTCTGAAATCTGGAGTGAGACGGGACCATGGGGGACAAGGGTAAATGCAGGGACACCAGTGAGGGGAAGGGTGCTGTGATCTAGACAAGGGCTAATGGCTTGAGCCAAAATAACAGAGTGGAAATGAGTTGGTTTTTTTTAAATCATGTTCAGATTTGGAATTTATTTTTCAAGAAAGAACCAACAGATTTGTGAGAAAAGATCCTGTCCTCCTTGTTCACCATGGAATTCCCAATGCCTCGCACAGGTAAGTGGCGGGTAAGTGCTCTGTGCCGTCTAGAATTTAGTATGAGGTCATTATCAGCCTTACCGAGCCATGCTGTCTTTTTAAAAATCCAGGCAACTTTTGCCTATTTCTGGCACTCTGCCATCTTCGTCACATTTTCTTTAATTTCTCTTGGACAGCAAATCTGAGAAAACATCTAAACATCTACAAGTTTACGTGTCTCCAAGAAAACATTTGTACATATAATTCCTCTGCATTATCAGGAATGGAATTCCTTTTAAATGTAGGTAATTTCATTCTGTGTTCCTTACTTACCTTGAACTTCTGTTTACTCTTAGCAGTACTTTTTGCTTTTCCTGCTTGCGCTGAGAATGGAAGCCATCTGCAACACTGTCTAGGTTAATATGACTTTACTATTCACCCGTCTGCATTAATATGATTTTAAGTTCCATGACAATTCTGCCAGGAAGTTTTCCAAGAAAATGAAGTTGCTGTGTTTTTTGTTTCAAGACATTCTGAAAATCCATCTCTTCCAAGTAATGAACAACTACTACCCTCATCAGTTAATAACCCCTTCCCCAGACAACAGGCCTCCCAACCAGACGCACTGCAGGACCGTTTCTCCTTCAAAATCCACCTGGCCATCAATCCTGAACAATTACACCGTGAACTTTGCCTGGGCCCAGTCAGGCCCCCATGTTCAAAGACCTGTTCTTAACTCAGAGCCCTAAGACCCTCATAAACATCCCTCTTTTACCTTCTTTCCGCTAAAACAGTTGTTTTCCTTACTGCTTTGTTTTACTGAAGGTGTCTTTTCAGGAAATTTTAATAGCTGATGGATTTTATTCTTTTTTAGAGAATTCAGAAGCCAAATAGGACTCCAATCATTTCTATTTCCCTCTATCATTTTAACACTAAATTCCTCCAGTAATAGGCCTATTTATTCTCTCTTTTGTTCCAAACGTAAAAGGGAATCTTTTTTTGTTTTCTTTAGACATTTTTCCCCCTCAATCTTAGTGCCTTTGGGGCTTTTCCACCATTCCACACATCGTTTCTTCTTTCACTTCTAACCTTCACCTCCTCACCTTCCAAGGAGAGAAAATAGTTCCTGCATCACAGGAGAAAGGTGAGATTAAGCAAGATATGATTTGTGAATACATTGTGCTCTGAAAATATCAGGGCAAAGTCCTCCTTCATTTTCTCATTTCTCTTTGCGTTCATCTCTATGTTAGTACCTAAACGTGGCTCTCTCTCTTTCACTATAAACCTCGAAAAAGTAACAACTGTTAGCCTTTTAGCTGTCTCAAACCTCAGCAGAGCGTGTGATCTAAAGTCGTTTCTTTGCTACAGAGGGTGGAGAGGAAGGAGGCCAGACTGGGCAAAGGCGAGCCAATCAGAAAAAAGAACAGGCAGAAAGATATCAACAAGCTTATAAAGTTGGAGACCTGAAGGCAAGTGGACAGGTGCTGAACCAAGGTTAGAATCAAAAGTTCAAGTCCACACCGGGAGGCAAGTGGCATTCATTAACTTCTGGTGAGAAGCATCTTGTCATAGAGGGGCCATGTCCCCACAAAGGGCAGACGTGTTCCTGAATTGCCCTACCATCGTCAGGGTCCACATTTCATTTTTATATCTTCTTTCCCCTCCTGAGCATCCTTCCCTCCTGTGATCTCTGGCTATAAAAATCATTATGGGGGAGGGTATAGCTCAGTGGTAGAGCACATGCTTAGCAAGCACAAGGTCCTGGATTCAGTCCCTAATACCGCCATTTAAAAAATATATAAACCTGATTACATCCCCCTTCCAAAAACAAAAACAAAAACTATTATGTAAACTCTTAAAAATTCTCTTTCTAACCTTAATACCAGGTCCAGCTCTATCCAACATTTTCTTCCTTTACCATTAGGAGCTCCAAGACAACAAAGCTGCTTTCTCAGAATGTCCCACAACAGGTGACGGGGAAAGAAATCAGACTCACAGCCACTAGAGAGCAAAAGGACTGTGTCTAACAAGTACTTAATGGACAGGGGGCTACGTAATGTCTGAGCCTCTTCATTCAGCCAGAGGACGTCCACCTACTCTGGCCAGCATTCAAGCTGCTCTGGACAAGAAAATGTGATGCTCTTTTCCTAAGGGGCATTTTAGTACCCTCAGATCACAAGAGCAAATCCATGTCACCCAAAGATGCTCACATTTTTAGAGGAGTGCCATCTCTGTGAGATGATGCCCTCTCACTTTTATTTTTGAGAAAAGTAAATAGTAAGAAGTGTATGTTATTAGAAAAAGGAGCAGAGGGAATTTTTTTTTTTACTCCAAACACAAGAAATATACTATAGAATTTGCCTTAACTTCTTTTTAGTGGGGATGCTTTATTTAACTGTATTATTTTGAAATCAGAAACCTAGCAGTGAAACTAATTATTTACCTATATATGCATACACACAAACAAATATGCAAATTATCCAAGCCTCTTAAAACACTTTTCTAATGGATTTCTCAACAGTGTTTCTAATCAAGTATTGAAGCTCAGATGCCTCTAGGGATAAGGCAGGCAAGATGTTAACTGTTAGGGAGCAGTAAAGACCCTGGCAAACCTAAGAGTATGGGCCCTGCCTTAAAATATTCAAATTTAGTTTTTACCAGCACTATTTTTGCTAATTAAAGCTGTCACTTGCCATATTCAACAATGGGATCCAAGTTTGTCATCTCCGCAGCTAACCTCTGTCAAGACTCCACATTCTATTTCTCTGTTATCTCTGTTGCTCTAAATGAACCATGAAAACACCTCGCTTTTGGACTTACATACAGACAAACTTTATTGGAGACACATCATCACAATGTCAGTTCTAATCTCTGGCATATTCTCCACTTGTGTCTTTAAGAGTCAGAAAAAGCATTCTATTAGCTGGTCTCCAAAATATTATCTAGAGACATACTCAAGTTGGTCAAGTGACTAATAACAATAACAATAACAGATAGCTTTTATTAAGTGCTTTTTCCATGCTAAACATGAAATTGTAGCTCTCTCCACATTTAATAAATAGTCAATAAAGGCAAGATCTGAAGTATGTCACAATTCATCTGACTCATTATGAAAATACATACTATATTGCATGGGCAACAGTCACTACCCTCTATAGAGCAGCCAGTTTGCAATTAGCTGTTGAGTGTGCATGTGGGAGAGAGGCAGAGAATATGATACAAACTCCAGGTAATTTTATATTTCATTGTGTGAATGTGTGTTGGAACAAAAAGCTGACTGGTGTGTAGTTTTACCCACTACACATACAGTTCTCATTATCATCCAAGATCTTTCAAGAGGCTTTGCAAAGACATTAAAATCCTATTTTTTTATGTTAACATACTATTTAAAACTTCTTTCTCAACTTAATGAAATAACTAATGAAAGGTATTTTCCCTTAATTAATGATTCTGATTATGTGATAATATGTGGGACAGGAGGGTAGAGGGCAGGGCACAACCATTGAAAGAATGACACAGCCATTGAGGCTAGAACATAAACTGGTTAGAATCAACTAGGTCCAAGATGGTGGAAGATTCAACTTCCAGTAGACCTTAAGTATCATTAAATGCTCATCATAATAATATTAGCCTTGCAGATAAGAAGTACCTAACATGTACTGATGCCATGACACTTTCGATCAAGACTAAATAAGGACAAAAATCCCTCCTCCCCTTGGGAAGGTGGAGCTGGGA
The DNA here is from genome assembly GCF_009834535.1 of Camelus ferus. NCBI lineage: Eukaryota > Metazoa > Chordata > Mammalia > Artiodactyla > Camelidae > Camelus > Camelus ferus. Next base: position 35,487,396 of record NC_045720.1, on the reverse strand, counting down.
TGAAAATCAGGAAATACAATCCCAAACACTTCCCTTTCCAAAACATATTCCACTCACTCATTCTTATGCCCCATATAACCAGCTTGCCGAAGAAACTCAGTGCAGTTACTCATCTGAGTCTGCCTTCTTTCTCCTTGAGAGCGTCCTATCATTTAGTAAATCCTCAGTTTACTTTCTTGACCTCCATGTCTCATCTCTGAATTCTTTTGCAATGGAGACAAGAACCTACTCTCCAGTAACACACGTAGATTTGACAAGTTAGAAGTGAGGCAGGTGACTAAATTGTTAGCCCTGCCATGGAAAGTTAGTCTAGGCTGCAGTGTCCTTATTAGTAAGGATTAATTATTTGAAACAAACATGCTAAGTAGCAAGTGGATACAAGTTTGTGTTGTCAGCGATTTGTGAGTCACTCCTTGACAACGGGGAATGACTATTCCAATACAACTTTAAGGACATTGAAATTTAAATTTTATAAATTTTAATGTGTCACAAAATATTACTTTTCTTTTTCTATTTTACAAGCATTTAAAAACATAAAAACATTTTTAGCTCATGGACTCTCCACAAATGTGCAGGAGGACAAATCTGGCCCACAGGCTTTTTTCCTGTGTTAACAATCCTAAAACCTAAATGTAGGTTTCTCTTGTGGATTAAGAAATTCAAGCAAGAGACAATGAGATTAGTATGGCTTCATCCCTTCCCCTCCTAGCATTGTTTATATTAACTTCCCAGCACGATCTAAGAAGAGAGGGGCCCCATCCTCTTTCCACTTAACCATTGGGCCCAGCAGAAACCCTCTCCACCCTGATCTAACTCATATCTTCTTTCTCACTTAAAAAGGTTAAAATATGACCTAGGATTTACCCAGTGTAATTGTAAAGTTAGACAAGTGTTTTGAGGAATAATTAGCATATGAAAAAGAATGCTCACAGTACGTTAAGTAAAATGATCAGAAAGCCACCCCATATACACAATATGATCCCAATCCAGAAAGTAGAGTTAACTGTTGCTGATTAATTTTGAAGGTAGTTTGAATTTTGTCTATCTTGTTGTCGGACTTTTCAAAGACTTAATTCATTATTTATGAATAAAACATATTGTGTTCTTTGTTTCCTTTCTAAACATCATCCAAACCCTTGAAGCTGATCACCCTCCCTTGCATGGCTTCCATTAACTCTGATTTTATCTTCTGACCTTAAATCCCAATCCTTAATTCTCATCCTCTGTCTAAAAATAGAATCTCTAACAAGAGCCACTGTAAATAACAGTTGTGGCTCTGAAAGCTGCTAGACTATTCTAGAGAAGTGAAGTCTTGTTAAAGAGGGACTTTGAAAATCATTTTGTCCTTGTCTGTGAATGGCTTTATTATTTAGCCAAGTTACCTGATAATTAACACAGATCGACCAATTAGGCTAACATTAGTGTCCGCTGATGCTTGCTCTGAATCCTGGCTTTTCTGTTTAGCACAAATTAAAGCCTATTAATTAAATAAATTTGAATGCCAATAGATAAAGCATGGCAAGAATTGATTCAAAAAATACTACATTCAGTGGGTTCGTTCATGCTTCCTTCCTAAATTGATATGAGTTCAAAAGGAAAGGGAGGGCATCAGATTTGGTTACCCATATGATAAAAAGTTAGAGTAGGTCGGAATTTGTAGAACTGAAGTAAAACTAAGCAACACACTCTATACTTAGAGGACCCTCACACCACACTCACTTCTTAGGCCATGTAGATAGAAACTGGATAGAGTTCAGATGCGTTAGCTCGTTGCTTTTCTTAAGCCTTCATTTTACAAGCCCTGTGTTCTTGGGATGGTGTCAGACAGCAGGGAGGGTCAGAGTATAAACCAGCATGATAAGCTAGTTTTAAACGTGTGACTAAAGTTCACTTGATGTGTCTCAGATTAAAGGTTTAAAGCCCTCTGCCGACTTGTTTAGCCTCAGCTGAACGGACAAAAGGAAATTTCAACTCACAACTCTTTCACGCTTTCTCTTGCATGCATTCTTTCTTTCTAGTGGTAGAAACACAGCCCTTCTGACTTTGTTATGACTCACCAGCTCGTTATTCTCCGCAACGGTCATCTTTTCTCTCCTCTCACTCAGTCAGTGAATTACCAGCACAGCTCTGATCACGTTAGTCCCTTGTTCAAAAATCCTTCATGGGTTCCCCTCTGCCTCCTGAGTATATTTTGAAAATAAATTCAAGATTTTTGACAGTTGGCCCCAGCTTTTCCAGACTGTTTTCTACTCTTCTTGTATGCATAGCCCAAGCTCCATATTTCCCCAGATGTACCCTGAGCTTTCTTTCCATTCTCTTCCCTGTTGTGTTAGATGATAATAATAATAATAATAATAATAATAATAATAATAATAATAATAGCCACCATCTATTGAGTCTTATCTAGACCCACAGAATTTTCTAGCCATTTTACATACGTTATCTCACTTTATCCTTGTAACAACCCTACTAAAGCAGGTATCACATCTTTGCTTTATAGATGAGACTTGGAGAAGACAAGCAACTTGCCCACAATCACCTACACACTTTTAAGTGGTGGAATTCGGCTTCTAGTACAGGCCTCTGAATTATATGCACATTCTCTTAACCACGTCATTACACTACCTCCTTCACCTTGCTCCTTTCCAAATATCCTTACCGCCCACTTCCACATAACCCCACACACACATACACGTGCGTATGCACAGAAATTCTACCCATTTTACAAGAACAACCCCAAAAGCTAACTACTTCGTGTATAAAGTCTTTCCTGATCCCACCTCTCCTGCCTTAGGTGTTCCCCCTCTTCTGAAACTCCAGAATATGTCTTTTCTGCCTAAGAATCCCTCAGGTTTCAATAGCTCATGATCTCAAAGTAAAATCATTTATTCTTTAATATCAAAATTATAATGACTCCAAATCCTGTCCTGTGAATCACAGGGAGTCAATTTTCTTACCATATGTAACAGAAGAGAACAAATCTGACTCCATATTAGATCTGTTTCTTTGGCTTTAACCCTGTGCCCTGCTTTCTAGGCTCAGTCTTGCTCGCTCTGTGCCTTTTGTAAAACAATGTTGCCTTTAGCCTGAAATACACAGGAGAGCCTCTTCTCAAGGCTCTGACCTTTAAGGATATTAACACTTCTGCACTTATATAAAGATAACAAGTTTTAGAATAGAAAATGACATTTGTTTTGTTTGAGGTTTTACAGGGCACCATGACCTGACCCACATGGGCAGCTACAAGAACAAAGAATTCCTACAACAAGAAATTTGCAACAACCAACCACACTCTCTCCACTTTTTAGTATGAAAGGAGCCTGTATTCTGACTCAAGCAGGATGGTTTTCCAAGACATTGGTCTGCCATCCTCTCAGTCTGCTGATTTTCTGAATAAAGTCGTTACTCCTTGTCGCAACACCTCGTCTCCCAATTTATTGGCCTGTCATGTGGTGCGCAGAATGAGTTTGGACTCGGTAACACATATGTACCTTCTGGGGACCCCCATAGAATACTTACCCCTCCAATCTATCTTGCGACCTGCCCCCATCACTTACGATCTGACTTACTGCTGTATCTGAACACTCCCGGGGTCTCTGCAGGGTGCTTTCTCTTCCTGTAGTGATTTGTTTCAAGCCTGGACACCAGTCCACATTGTTAACTTTCAACTCCCCCCAAAGAGACCACTACGGAAAACTACTGACTGAGCAAAGCTAAGATTGTTAGACCTACTGCAGTAGTGCAGAACTCCTTGACAGCATCTTAGTAACATCTCCAAGAGGGAGATAAGAAGAGGACATTTATATGATTGGGGATGTGGTTTAAGGGAGAGTCTTTTAAGATGGAGAATTAATTGAGATTAGACAAGTTTTACGACACAGTAATTTAGGACTGGTGACTACAGTAACACTCATGTCTTGAAGCAAGTAGTGATGAATAAACTATTATCTGATAAGTGAACTATTGCCTAAATGAGCAATCTATCTTCCTGATAGAACCATTTGCCCATGTGACCAAAATCTTTGCCCAGATAAAGTAATCTGCAAGGATTCCCTGAAGCAAGCAGTAAAGTTATGTACTGGTTTACAGTTTTATCTTATTGAGGAAGAATTTCCTAGAACAATTAGGTCACGCTGACACAGGGTGTCTCACTTCTGAACATCTCACCAATTCCGGATCCACAGCTAGACTCCACTACGGTGTGGAACACATTTTAAATTCTCATAGGACTGTGGAGGTATGGCCCAGAGAGCCCCCCTTTTTGCTGCTAATAGCAGTTACCCTTGGAGCCCACAAACCCTAAAGCCAAGTCACCACAGAGTCACTGTTTAACCCCCACAATGAAAGAATGGAAAGAATACAAAGGTGGAAATTGAAGACTAATGGGCAAGGTAGCATATCGGGGGAGACTAAAGCAAAATTACTGATTTTTCGGGCATCTATCGTGTGTTGCCATGACACTGTGTTGTTGAAGCTTTTGTTATCGTTTTTCTGTTTGAAGCTCTCTGATAGCATTTCCCAAGTGAAGTCTCCCCGTTCACGTTCATTTATGTGGGAAGCCCCAATAGGCTGAAAGGGAACATTGAGGTCGAGTGATCTACTCAACACGTGATGATCTGAGGACTCTCACTGCACTGCAGGAGCTCCCATGCCCTCTTCTCCCTCCAGCCCTGGGCATGTACTTCAATGTGACATTTTTCAGATTTTAACCACTGAAATATCCCTAATGACAGAGAGCAGACGTTTACCTTACTGCTGGTAATATTGCTACTTCAGGGAAGAGAGCCACAGTTAAACTGGGGTTTCTAAACACCACCCCCATGGCCACTAAGTTTGAGAGACACAGCCTTATGTTTATCCATCTATTTGGTTTTGCTCTGAAAGGTTAAGATGCCATTATTAGAGCTTTTGACATAGTAACTGTCCCCCAAGGTGGAGTTCGTGAGAAACTGCTCTATGGAACACTGACTCTCCTCCCTCTGTGGTTGGGATGTAACGCCAGCTTGGTTTTATTTTTAATATTTATTTGACATTATTGCTCACTGCCGTAAACACAGGCACATGTACACACACACACACACACACACACTTTTCCGATTCTGTAGCCTCAGGCAAGCCAGGCTGGCTGAAATTCATCTACATGAAACCCCCCCGTGGAGCAGCACAAACAGGCATCACCTTTCGCCCTGTTCCTGCCAACACGTCCTCAGGGGCTCACAGAGGTGAGCGGGGTGAGGATGAGGAAGGATTAGGTGGTGGGGAAAGGGGACCCTAGGCCTACCCTCAAGACCCTGAAGGCCATCTACTCAGAGGCCCTCCAAAGCCCTCCCAAGGGTTAAATCAGCCCGGGCCTCGTGTTTCTGGCTGTAATGAAGGCTGCAGAAGTCCTAGAAACATCCTCACCACTGTCAAAACGAATCTGCTAAGTGGAAAGTTTGTGGCAAGCCTTGGGTAGCTCCAATCTGGAAGCTGGTTTCCATTTAGAGAAAATGGAGCTGTTATTCTTAAGCAGAGAGATGCCTATTGTGCGGGTAATTGCAAGGGGGCCCGGCTGACCTGGCGATGAGGTGGTGGCGCTAATACCTGGAGGCAAGGGGCGCTGCCGGCAGTGAGAGAAGAGGCCCCAGCTGCCAGGCTGTAATGACTGTCCTATTTGGAGGCAGAAAGGTTTGTCTGGAGCAGCTGGTTTCTCTCCAAGTGACCTTTTAGCATTTCTGCTTTTGCCGTCTGACAGATGTGTCAACTCAATAATTTCCAAAGCCCCTGAGTAAATAACCAATTGTGAGCAAGGATGACCCAAAGCAATGGCAAAATGGCTGCACGCGGCGAATTATGGAGCATAATGCCGACGGAAGGAAGCGGGAACATTATCAGAAGGGAAAAACATTTTAGTCTTTATTTTTGACTAAATGGCTTTACTACCCACACATCAGTTGTCTTTGAAGGCGGGGAAGAATAGGGAAATGTGGATTGGACAGCAGGGCTTTGTGGTGGCTCTGCCCCTGTCGGGCTCACATAGGCGGAGCGTGGGCCTCAGGTGGCATCTGGATGCAGGGGATGGACCCGCGCTCTCCCTCTCGGGCAGCTGGGAGGAAGGACCGGAGGCCAGGGCTAATTGGCTTTGTGAATGACTGGGGGGAGGGAGGTGGGCGGTGGAGAGGCAACTGCATTCAGACCAGATCTGATGGCACTTGAAGTCTGGCGAAGAGTTTTCACAGTCAATGCAGGTGCTGTTATTTGGGAACCAAGGGGCCAGGGGGCTTGGAAGCCAAAGCTGAAAGGATCCAGTGTAGCGGGAGCTGAACTTCATGGGAGTCCGACTGCCTGTCAGTCCTCCAGGGACACACAGAGCGCCCTCACATAGAAATCTGACTTATTCAACATATTCCCCCTGCACTCCCCTACTTTCTAAACCTTCATCTACGCTGCTAGGGACACCATGGGACTGTTAGGCAGTTAGATGAGTGGGGACAATGGGCAGATAAGGTAGAGGAGAGGGAGGATGGTCCAGAAGATGCTGGTGTGCCCACCTGCAGCATAAAGGGCTTTACTTCCTCTAAATGAGCGCCAGCAAGAAGCCGGTTAGAACCCAACGGCCGCAACTGAATGGCAGCAACAAGGACCTAACTGAACATGACCCAGTGCTCATTGTAATATAATTAACATGGTGATTTAGGCCCCTATCATGGGTTTTTCTGTGTGCATCACGGGTAAGGACATGCGCAAAAGGGGACAAGCCTGACTAAGCACTCCAGGGACAAGAGCCACCAATCAAAAGACCACCTCTAAGCGAGGGTATAAGAGAAGAGGGCAAACAAAGACCACTGCTCTCCGCCCTTGGATCAGCCCACCTCCCATTCCTGGAGGTGTGCTTTCCCTTTGCTAAATAAAACCTTTAAAATCTTTCACTGCACAACACTTCTGTCTCCTGTCTGAATTCTTGCCTTTTGAGTATGACAAGAACTGGGATATTCTCACTTCCCCTTTTGGGGTAACGAAACTATGCTGAGAAGAGCCTGGCCCAGACACCGAGCCTGCCAGGGACGATGCTTCTAGAAACCTATTTTCTAAGACATGGATGTTCAAAAGTTCTTTCAATCTTTCTATATTGAAAGTGCTTGGAATTTTCTCCACCACCCCCTCCCCATTTTTAAATGAGTTACATAAATTTAAATTAAACTGAATATTGTTCTTCAAAGGCAAATCTTCCAGAGACAAGCCATTATTAGGAGGTACTTCGCGTGGTATGCACAAGCAGTGGTGTGCTGACACCAGCTCGTATCTGCTTGTGAAAACCAGTATCAAATGGTCAGGAATTTTGCAGACTGACTTTAAACCATTGGTAGCTTGACATTGGTCATAGTGGCAGTATTTACATCATGGAAATCAGCAGCCATTGTACACATCAGGTCTTCGTTTCCCTCAGAGAGCTGGTTGTCAGACACTTAGCAGTGCACCATTGGCTCATGTGACTCTGGGCATTAGAGAATGCTTCCCGTGGGCCATGAAGTCCAACCTCCTCTCTCCGCTTCCAAGATTACATGTAGATTCTAAACTCAGTTACTAGCAGAGCTGAGGTTGATCAATTCCATACAATATCTGCCCATTCATAAGAGATTTGAGAAATGTTTATGGATTATGGTTATGTTCTCTAAAACAAAAATGCTGCCTATACATTGAAGTAAAAAGGCCTCGAAGCAGCATACAAAGGTCTCCATATATGGCCTCACTTTTGTAACCTTAGTCTGACTGCTCATCAAAATATAACGTCTGCTCAGTTTTGTCTGATCTGGTCCCTGAAATGCCCAGAGCACTCCATGCTCGTTCCTGACGTCAAGCCTTCGCTCACTTACGGACTCCCTGTCAAAACCTCATGCCTCTGTCCTACAACCTAGTTAAGCCCATGCCTTCTTCAAAGTCCAGCCTCACCCCACCTGCCCGAGCTCTTCTCTATCCCACAGTTTCTCTCCCTTTACCTACAACTTCCGTGGCACTATTTTGCTGCTACCTCTCACTTTGACTCTTAATCATGCAATACACGACTTTGCATTTGCACTTTGCTCTTCTCCAGGAGAATGCCTGGTCCACACAAGTGGAGAATTACTTCTCTGAGGCCAATGATTTATATTATGTAAGGTGGTAGAGATCTTCCTCAAGAACTAGCAAAGCACTATCTAAACATATGCTAAGTGTTTAAGACAGTGATTCTCAATTGTCTGAATACGGACCCTCTAAGACAGCATTTAGTAGATACTTCCGTCTAGCTCTCAACTCTCAGAGATCTTCATTGAGTTGATTTGTTGTGTTATAAAAGCTTCCAAATAGTTACAACTCCACCTACTTTATTGCTACCCAGTCCCGAATCCCTGGGTGATTCTAACATACAACTATGGTAGAGAACCATGACTTAAAAGATGTATGGATGAATGAATGGATAGATGGATGGATGGATGGATGGATATAAAACTAAATCATACAAAATAATTATCAGAACTTCTTTTTTCACCATAGTTGACACACAGCTAACTGAAATACAATGCTATGATCTTTAACACTCTCTACCATGAGCTCCTTAGGAACAAAGAATAAGTCGTATTCATAGCAAGATCTCCATCTACCACAATGTCTAGCACCAAGCAGATCTTGGAGACATATATATGATTGCTGTTTCCTGTTTATCCATTTATATTCCTTCTGCCTCACCAACCTGCCTGGTAAAACCTTCCAGATCTCAACTTAGATGAGAGCAAAATAAGAACGTTGTTGTGTTTTAAAGCTATATTTTTAATAATAAGACGAATGGAAAAGTTAACTGCTTGATGAAGATGATGAAAGAAAGAAATCAGAATGATTATCTTTCTGGTTTGCTTCCATTTTTCCTCCATGAAGGAGAATGATATTCAGGCTGCAATGGATGAAGCACAAATCTGAGTAGGGGAAATAGTAAGAGAGAGCCTCGCAGCTTTAAAATGTGTTCAAGTCCAGATGCATTACATCTAAGACAATTAAAACAATTCGCAGCTGTTATCACAGCTGCTGGTGTCCTGGGAAAAAAAAAAAAAAGTCAGAGGGAATGGGAAAACTGCCAGAAGCTCTCAGCTAAGCAAATGCCTCAGATTTCAGAAGGCAGGATTTCATAATCCAAAGCCAGGTGAGTTTGACTTTCACACCTGCAACATTCTAAAGTATATTCTTCACTAGGTAATTTTTATGCACTTAGTAGGGAAAGAGGTGATCTCCAGAGGCCAGAATGAGGTTGCCAAAAATAATTCAGTGCAGCCATCTTTATATGGTTACAGTAGTAGAAGGAGGGTAGATGGAAAGAATATCAGGCAAATTTCCTTCAAACCCCGATCATGATTGATTCAAAAAAAGAAAAACTGTATTGAGTCCCTACTACGAGCTGGGTACCACACAGGCCTTGGGGATAACATGCCCAGCAAATCACAGTTGTTGCCTTCAAGGGGATTTCAGTCTAGAGGGAGGGATAGAAAAGGAAACAAGGTCCACCGTCATGCGGTAAAGCATGGGTACAATGAAGAAAGATGAAAGGAAGTTCTTAGATGAGGGAAAGCAGTCTAGGTGACTGGCATCTCAGTGACGATCAGGACAAAGAGAAATGAACCGGGTCAGAACAGCTGGGGACTGGGGACTGAGGGCCAAGAACTGCCAGGCAAAGAAAGCAGGAGGTGAATGGCTTCAGGTTGATGGACGGCCTCCTGGCTTAAGGAGCTTCCAGAAGTTCAGGGAGACTGGAACATAGAATTCAAAGTGTAGAGTGAGGCATAAGAGAGAAAGGGAGGAGAAACAGACAAGAGTCAGATTCAAAAACCATCACTAAAGAGTGTAAGCTTTATTCTGAGAGTCATGGAGAAACTTTGAAAGGTATTAAGCCATTAATAATTAATGCCCATTGATTTCACCAAGACATTTGACAGTCTCTCATAATGTTATTGTGGGTACAGTGGAGAGCAATGGTCTGGGTGATGATGAAGTAGGTGAATTTGTAACCATTTGGAAAACTGTCCTACAAAGCATCAATGCATAATATTGTTAGCAGAGAGAGAGAGAGAGAGAGCTTTGTTAGCCTTTTTCTGCACTCTTTCCTTGATTCTGTCTCATCAAGAAATGTGTCAAGAACTGGGGCAAAATCTATTTACAGAAGACACAGAGCTAAGAAGGCAGCAAATGTATTGTTCAACATCATCAAGATGCCAGAAGCTTTCAGCAGGACAGGATGAAGGACCTCACCCAGCAAGATAAAATTTTAAAGTGCATTTATGTTTAAAAAATAATCTATTGAAGAAGAACAAAATGGGCAAATCCCCATTTTATAGCACTTCATGTGAAAATATAAATTCTAAGGTTCAAAAAAAGCCTGTAATATGAGAGAGCCTGGTGACCCCCCTGCTAGGGTTCTTTTAAAAAAGACTCTTGGTGATACCATTGTGTCTGGATCAAGATGGGCAATGGCTCCACTAAATGCCACCAGCTCACATTTAGAGAACTGTGTCCAGTTCTAGAACCTGATGGCCAATGTCAAGATATTTGAAGACCTGGAAGCCATATGGTGTAAAAAATGGTATAAAGATACATGTGAAAAGTACAGAGGCCCTTAAATTTTTAAAAGAGTAACTACAGAAGATTAAAGTAAGATCACTGAGAAGTCAGCCAGAAAGAGAAAGAAAAATAACATGTGATATCACTCATATGTGGAATCTAAAAAAAGAAAGAAGACACTAATGAACTCATCTACAAAACAGAAACAGACTCACAGACGTAGTAAACAAACTTATGGTTCCTAGGGAGAAAGAGGATGGGAAGGGATAAATTGGGAGTTAGAGATTTGCAAGTATTAACTACTATATATAAAATAGATAAACAATAAGTTTCTTCTGTATAGTACAGGGAACTATATTCAATTATCTTGTAGCAATATAAAATGGAAAAGAATATGAAAATGAATATATGTATGACTGAAGCATTATACTGTACACCAGAAACTGACACATTGCAAACTGAATATACTTCAATTTTAAAAAGAAAAAAAGAAAAACAGGGCTACTGAGTGAGATCTCTATATAAGGGAGACAGTTTTAGAAAAAATTACATGGGAGATTGAGGGAGTTGTAGGGCACTGGATGACTGGAAATTTAGAATTTGTAGATTGAAGGGGCAGTCTTATGGTTTCTGATCTTCCTATCAATGGAGAGGTTTACACCATCTCTCAGAGGTGTTCATTAAAGATGAATATGTCTAGTAATGAACCCGAGATATCGGAGCTTGTCCACCCAGTTTGCTGGGAATATTTGAAAGGGAATTTTTAAATTGGAAGCAAGGTTGGACTCTTCCCACTTTGAGACTCTGTTAAGCCATTTATCATAGCCATTATCTACCTCTGTGTCACTAAGGGACTGAAGGAGGGTAACGCCCTAGACCAGTTTTGCCACTTTACCTTCGTCTCTGCCTTCTTCAACTCAGTAGTTGTCCTACAATTTTAGGATATGATTCCTCCTTCTGTTGGATATTCTTTTTAAAAGGTCCCAAACATCTCTTCATCACTTTTTCTATTTTCTTAAAACTCAGGGCACGTCCATTATCACAGATACTGTGGTACAAATGAGCAAGGGCATCAAAGCCTTGGGGATGAGTTTCTCCTAAGGAATTTTGACACAGGATCCAGTAGTTCCTCTTTGTCCATCTCAGTCAAGAACCACGAGTGGACTTCTCTCCACAAGGACCATGCCACTGTGTCATACACTTTTTGAAAAACAGGTTTATAACACAGTCACCTCTGACCTGCCCATTGGAGCATCAGTTCCAGCCCAGGCACTGGTACCCTCCATACCTTTGTCAGGGCACACTTTTCACACAACCTCTTTTCATGCCACTTCCATAGCCTCTTGCCTCCAGAGTCCTCTTTCTTTGAACATTTTTCAGGGCTCAAAACTACCGATAAACTTCACTTTGGGCTCTGAGGGTAATCTCCCCATAACTATGACCTTGTATCCATTGTGGTACAGACTACAATCTTCAACCACTGGTTTTAAACAGCTTCACTCTATAACCTCCGTCCAGCCTCCAGCCCCTTTCTCTCCTCCTGCGTTTACTCGCTTGCACTCCTGGTTCTTCCAAGAAAGTTTTCTGAATAATCCTGCATGGCATCTACCCAACACCATGTTCTGTCAAATTGTATTGTCTTGATAAAATTCCAAAAACTGGACCCAACAGAGATTACAACAGACTTTTCATTCCATCATGACAACATACTTAAACCCTTCTTTCTCCTGGTAATCTTAATATACAACCCCTCCCCTCCATCACATGCAATACTGTATCTTCATCAAAGAAAAACAAGTTTCTTCAAAAGGAGAATAGTATTTTCTCTAATTGTTCTTTCCCTGTTTACCCCTCAGTCTATCACGGTCTAGGTTTCTGCCAGAATTATTCCACTAAACTGGCTCTTACAATGGTCAGTAACATCCTACTGGTTGACAAATAGGATGGACACATTCCAGTGCAGTTGTTACTTTTATCTCTTTCCAGCATTTGTCCTTTTTGACCATTCCCTTCTTTTTAAAATTCTCTTCTGCCTTAACCTTCAAGGTTTTCCTCCTGACTGACTGATTCTTCTCTTTAGGTCTCCTTGTCTCTCTGTAACAGCCACTTAAAAATTGATCTTCACCAAGATTTTACTCTCAGCCCTTTACTTATCTCATTCCTCATGCTCTCCCATGGGTAATCTCGTCCAAATACAAACTTCAACTGACGCTTGCAGATGGTGACATGTGACCTCTAGGCTCACATCTCCACTTGCATATGCAATAGGCTTATGGCTTCAAACTGACCAAAACTAACCTCATCATTTTCCCTGTCCCCAACTCATCACACACACAAACACACACACACACACACACACACACACACACACACACACACACACAAAATGAGGGGAAAAGTCCCTTTATAAACCTAAATTGTCTGGTTTTCTTATTTGGCTTTAACTTTCTGCCACCCCTTTGATTCTGACAATGAATGACCAAGACACAAAATTATAGAATATTAAGAAAATTTAGCAAATGGAGACTAGAAACTTTATTTTCAAAAAATGCACAAAATCCAAGTCAGTGTTTCTTCAGATTTCTACCATTATTAAAAGAAATGGAATTATCAGAGTAGCTCTAATCACATGCAGCTGCCTGTTCACAACTGATTTTTTTCAACAAGCAAAAATTTGGGGTCCAAATTGGAACAAACACGCAAAACTCTGGGACTTCAGATACTCGGCTTAGAAAGGGACCTTGTGAACAAGCCTCGCACACTGAAGCTCACTGGATGCCTCCTACCTGGGCAGTTTACATGACAAAACGATACAAGCTGCTGGGTTTCAAGAGAAAAAAAATCTTTAAAACTCTCCTAATGCTTTTTTCTGTAAACACAGGTGAATTTGTTGTCTGAGGCACCCTTCTTCCTTCTCACGGGTGAGGCAAAAATCTTCACTGAGAAGGTCAGCATCTTGTCTCCCCTGTGAACCCTCAGATGGAGGCTGCCACCATGAAAATGAAGTCATGAAAAGGAAATCTCAGAGCAAGACTGCACAAGCCAAAGTATCGTGCACCGCAGCGTCACAGGGGTGCACGCCTATTATTCCACACCTGGTGCTATGCCAGTGCAGATTCTAGAGCCAAAGAAATACAGTCACTTTGACAAAGCAGTATTATTGGTTGGATGCAATACATTTGCTTGAAATTCTAGTAACTTCCCTGCATAGAATATTCACCCACTTAACATCCTTTCTTTAGATGAAAGCTTATAATAGCAAATCTGTGATTATATTTCTTATTTTCATTTTTTTCCCCAAGAGCATTGTTGGCCTCTTCTGTATAAGAACTAAGAGTGCATCTATCTCCATTAGCGTTGTCACCCGGGTTTTATAAAATCATATTACAAAATGTGGGTCAGTGATCACTGAGTCATGTAATTTATCAAGACAATACCCAGATGCACTGTTTGACATTCATTCTGCAGGGACGCAATCTACTGGTATAAACAACTCTGCAATGCTTACTGTTCTTCAGAAGCAAAGCATTTACAACTGGGGGGAAAAAACCAATACCCATAGTTCTACTATCAAATATTTAATGTCCCAATATTTTATAAGATCATCTATCAGTGAAAACTGACAGCACAGCTCCATTTGGTAATACATCATCTCTTCACTTTGCCCTGCATATTACGTCTCCAGATTCAGAGTTTTCTAACCAAAAAGCACTTTGTCTCCTTGCCCAATCCCCTGATTTACTAAAGAGGACACTGAAGTACATAGCACAAATCAATGTTAAAGGACAAGTAAGTTGCCCAGTAGTTGGTGATAAAGTCTAGAACAAATGTTTCCATGATCAAAAATTCAGTAAATACCAAGTTCAATTCTTTCAAATTTTGTGTATTACATTGTTTCTCTAGTTTCTTAATCATACTGTTTAGGATAGAATTGATTTCCTAGTCCCTATACTAGAGACAGAAAATAGAATGGTGTTCGCCAAGGTAGGGGCAATGGAGAAGAGGAAGTTATTGTTTAACAAGTTTCAGTTACAAGATGGAAAGAATAATGCAGATGGACGGTGATGATGGCTGCACTGCGTTACTGTATTTAATACCACTGACCTGCACACTTAAGACTAGGAGTTTGAAATTTGTAGATACTGACAGGCATATGTAGAATAGATAAACAAGATTATACCGCATAGCACAGGGAAATATATACAAGATCTTTTGGTAGCTCACAGCGAAACAGAATGTGACAATGAATATATGTATGTTCATGTATAACTGAAAAATTGTGCTCTACACTGGAAATTGACACAACATTGTAAAATGAATGTAACTCAATTTAAAAAAAGTAAAAAAAAATGCTGATGACATGTTACTATATATAGAAAACCCTAAAAGGTCCACACAAAAGCTACTAGAGCTGATTGAAGAATTCAGCAAGGTAGCAGGTTACAAAATTAACGTTCAAAAATCAGGTGCATTTCTTTACACAAATGATAAATCAACAGAAGAAGAAAGTAAAGAAACAATCCCCTTTAAAATAGCACCCATAGTAATAAAATATCTGGGAATAAATCTAACCAAGGAGGTGAAAGAATTATACACAGAAAACTATAAACCATTGATGAAGGAAGTTAAAGAAGACTTTAAAAAATGGAAAGATATTCCATGCTCTTGGATTGGAAGAATCAATATTGTTAAAATGGTCACACTGCCCAAGACAATCTACAGATTTAATGCAATCCCTATCAAATTACACAGGACATATTTCACAGAACTAGAACAAATCATAATAAAATTTATATGGAACCATCAAAGACCTAGAATTGCCAAAGCATTACTGAAGAGAAAGAAAGAGGCTAGAGGAATAACTCTTCCAGACTTCAGACAATACTATAGAGCTACAGTCATCAAGACAGCATGGTATTGGTACCAAAACAGACATATAGACCAATGGAACAGAATAGAGAGCCCAGAAATGAACCCACAAACTTTTGGTCAACTCATCTTCGACAAAGGAGGCAAGAATATACAATGGAATAAAGACAGTCTCTTCAGCAAATGGTGTTGGGAAAACTGGACAGCAGCATGTAAAACAATGAAGCTAGAACACTCCCTTACACCATATACAAAAATCAACTCAAAATGGATTAAAGACTTAAACATAAGACAAGATACAATAAACCTCCTAGAGGAAAACATAGGCAAAACATTATCTGACATACATTTCAAAAATTTTCTCCTAGAAGAAATAAAAGCAAGAATAAACAAATGGGACCTAATGAAACTTACAAGCTTCTGCACAGCAAAGGAAACCAGAAGTAAAACAAGAAGAAAACCTATGGAATGGGAGAAAATTTTTGCAAGTGAAACCGACAAAGGCTTGATCTCCAGAATATATAAACAGCTCATACGACTCAATAAGAAAAAAATAAACAACCCAATCCAAAAATGGGCAGAAGACCTAAACAAGCAATTCTCCAAGGAAGACATACAAATGATCAAAAAGCACATGAAAAAATGCTCAATATCACTAATTATCAGAGAAATGCAAATCAAAACTACAATGAGGTATCACCTCACACCAGTCAGAATGGCCGTCATTCAAAAATCCACAAATGACAAATGCTGGAGAGGCTGTGGAGAAAGGGGAACCCTCCTACACTGCTGGTGGGAATGCAGTTTGGTGCAGCCACTATGGAAAACAGTGTGGAGATTCCTCAAAAAACTAGGAATAGACTTACCATATGACCCAGGAATCCCACTCCTGGGCTTGTATCCAGAAGGAAATCTACTTCAGGATGACACCTGCACCCTAATGTTCATAGCAGCACTATTTACAATAGCCAACACATGGAAACAGCCTAAATGTCCATCAACAGGTGACTGGATAAAGAAGATGTGGTATATGTATACAATGGAATACTACTCAGCCATAAAAACCGACAACATAATGCCATTTGCAGCAACATGGATGCTCCTGGAGAATGTCATTCTAAGTGAAGTAAGCCAGAAAGAGAAAGAAAAATACCATATGAGATCGCTCATATGTGTAATCTAAAAAACAAAAACAAAAACAAACAAACAAACAAAAACAAAGCGTAAATACAGGACAGAAATAGAGTCACAGACAGAGAATACAGACTTGTGGTTGCCAGGGGGGTGGAGGGTGGGAAGGGATAGACTGGGATTTCAAAATTGTAGAATAGATAAACAAGATTACACTGTATAGCACAGGGGAATATACACAAAATGTTATGATAACTCAGAGAGAAAAAAATGTGACGAGTGTGTATATGTCCATGAATGACTGAAAAATTGTGCTGAACACTGGAATTTGACACAACATTGTAAAATGATTATAAATCAATAAAAAATGTTAAAAAAATAATAATAATTTATGTTATGAGTATTTCACCACAATAAAAAGTTTGTAAGAATGAAAGATTAAAAAAAAAACTGTTAAATTAGATAATAGTTCAGTTTCAAGCTGAAGAATGTAAGTCACTTTCCAAGATACTTTTGGTGTCCTCCATGGTGACTTAAGTTTAGAGGATTCGTGCAAACAAATCAGAGGCTCAAAGCAATGGTCTGAGCAGGATGTGTGTGTTCAGCCTCCATCATGGATGAGTTTTCCAGGCTGACGTCCCTGCTCTGATTCTCTTAAAATATTGGCGTGCAAATAGTCCAAGGCGGGCCTCCCACCAGTGCTGCAGCCAGCCACAACAGTGAACTTTCAAGCAAGTTTAAAGTAGATCATTCATTTGCCTAGCGTGCAAGGGGACTTTAATAAAGTTGCTTTCTCTCTGAGTTTAAAATTGTACCACTTTGAAAGCTGAGTGAACTCTCTGGCTCTGATCTCTTGTTGGCATCAAAATATGGCCCCAGCCACTGAACAAATGGTTTCATTAACACATTATTGGTTATATTTGTCAGATTGTTCTTCTACTAAACTCAAATTAAAACCGAAGGGGAAAAGGTAGTTTTGTTTCCTGTGGCCTTCTCTTCACCAGATGGAGGAAAAGGAAAATAGTTAATTAAGAGGGAAGAATGAAGAAAAGCGGAAGCAATTATATCGTGTGGTCCTCCAGCGCACATGTGGCCAAATGCCGATCCTCAGAGAAAGGCACTCAGTGGCTTTCAGATCCGACCAGGCCAGACAACTGGCTCCGTGCCAGGAAAGAGACAGCAAAAGCTCAAATTCTATGGAACATTCAGGAAGAGTCCTCACTACAGGATACCCTGGACCACTCCCACAGCATAGCAAGCGTGGCTCTCCACCGTCAACCCCTTCTTGGCTCTTACTAAGCTGTGGGTTTCTCTAGGGAGAAGTGACTAGGCACGTGTGAAGTTTGTTTTCCTTCATTAATAGTGTCGCTGCTCCTCTCCTGAGAACCTGTTGCTCCTGCTGCATCTGCCTTAGAGCTCTGCTCAGCCCTCTTTGTCACTGAGGCGTCAGCTTGGAGCATTACTCTGACACACAAACTCCACGAACCCAGACACGCTCGCAGTGTATTCGACAGCTTCCCGGGAAAAAAAGGCACCCAGCCTGGCAGATGGAGACACGTGTCCTAAGATGAATGAGCTATGTACACCAAAGCTGTCACCAAAACCCCAGACTATAATTCCAGTGTCTGCCTCGGTGGTTAATGTCTGTAACTACGTGGGAATGCGTGTGGCTGAAGCCCAGCAGAAATAAAAATCAGCACACCTTCTTATGTTTCTTGAAACAGCAGTTCAGGAAGTAAAGACTGTATAGTGTGGACCTGGGTAAATTTTCACACATTCTTATAGATGCATGATATTAAAGACAAACTTGTTAAATAAAAGAAATACACTTGAGGGCATCTTTTGACGAATAAGGATAAAGAACTTCCTCAACAGTCAACAAATACATGAAAGCATCGTTCATATACATCCAGATTGCTGGATCCAGATTACAGGCCAGTGCGGTGCCGGCCTCGGGGCACACAGGTGAACAAGGGGCTTACAGGCTGGTAGCAAAGGCATATAATACAACATGCACATAAAGAGTGATGGCGCTGTGGCATCAGGGGGCCTACACTAACTATAAAGGGTCTTTCTGAAAAAAAAAGTGATGAGATCCAAAGAATTTTAACTTTAAGCTTCCTGTAGGAGCTGCTTTCTCAAGTTTTGGTATGGATGGAAGGAAGGTTTTATGTCTTCAATAGAAAAAAAAAATGTAGTGGTTTTCAGAAGTTAAAAAAGCAATTTTTAAAAAAGGAAGACATTCTCAACCAGGGTTCACACAGTTCCCAGGGAGAGGGGGGTTAGTCTCCATTCAGTCAATGTCAGAAAAAAATGTACGGCAGCCTTTCTCCCCACACCCACTCAATGGCATCCCCAAGGGCTTCTCCACTGCTGGTGGGCTGCAGCCTCTCCTAGCCTCCTGAAAGACCGCTCTCTCTCTCTCTCTCTCTCTCTCTCTCTCTCTCTCACACACACACACACGCACACAATTACAATGACAATTAGTCACTGCCATAAAATTACTGGAGACACCGGTCATAAGCACGTTGCCAGAAAAGCTGTCATTCCCGGTTCTCCACGGATGCTGGGCTGCTCCAACTACTGTCTCTTTCTGCATCAGGTAAAAGTCAGAGCCCAACGGGGCAAACAGGCAGAAATACGGGGAGGCTGTATTGTTTTGAGAAGTGTTGCTGCCTGGAGGCAGCTGACAGTACAGGAAGCATTAGTCCCAACCGTCACCAGAGGACACTCAGCTATGTCTTCTTCGCTCACATTTTCACACAAACCCCACTCTACAGCATCAGCTTGCTCGCTTGCACAAAAAACTGGGATTTCAAGCCAGACTGGGTAAGTACATATGAAACTGGAAAGTGTAACACTCACTTATATTTCAATATCACTTTTTTTTGTATTAGTGGAATCAAAATGTTAAATTGCACTATACTATATATGATGATTTAATAAGGAAATTCTCTGTTATTTAGAAAACTTTCTTCTGGAAATCATTGTTGCTGCATGGACTCTCAATCAGA
Organism: Camelus ferus; assembly: GCF_009834535.1. Lineage (NCBI taxonomy): Eukaryota > Metazoa > Chordata > Mammalia > Artiodactyla > Camelidae > Camelus > Camelus ferus. The sequence goes on along the minus strand of NC_045720.1, from coordinate 35,467,822 downwards.
GGGGGAAGTCAAGGTAAAATTCACTGGATATGAGAAGGGTAAAGTTAACCATGATTAGTAGAAATGAAATGACTTAAATTTGAAATAGGTCAGGGAGACTTTATCAAAGAAGACAAAAAACTAGGGAAAAGCCACAGGCAGAACTGTGAAAAATGTTTCATTCTTGTGACCGTGAAATTAAGGCTGGTCAGTATCAGTGTTTAAGCTTCTCCAAAGAGGCCTGTTCCCCTAGCCATTTCCCCAGAAAGCAGGGTCCTTCCCCTCTACCGCTCGTGAGATTATTAGAATGAAAAAAATATAAACATCTTTAAAAAATAGTAATAATAACCAAAGGGTCTGGTTTTAAGCATCTTAAAGGGAGATCCAAGAAGGAACTCTGGAAGGAATTTTGCGGTAAAGAATGAGGTCAGCAAGGAAAAGAATTTGAGTTCCATATTCCAGAGCTCCCGGGGTTAATTCAGCATGGACAACACATCACGTGGTTTCACAGGCATGCCGGCTTGCCCACTGCCCCCCGCAACAGTAATGCTGCTAGAAAGGAACCTTGGAAGAGTGGGAGGTGACAGAAAACTCGTTTCCCTGGCACCTTGTGAACTTTGCTTTAGGACGAGAGCAGTCCTGGCAGAGTCTGCTGCTCAGCTGGGTCTCCTCCTGTTACTGTCCGCTGCTGCTGTCACAAGGGCGGCTCGCTGTCCCTGGGCACCATGTACGCGTCAGGCAGAGACAGGTTTTACCATTTCCATTGTCAGATGAGGACAGTATTAAGTAACTCAACCAAGGTGACTCAAAGCAGTAGGTAGAAGGGCAGGATTGAGACCCAAGCCTGCTAGCTGTAAAGCCCATGTTCTCAAACTCTGGACTGCAAACCCCTGCTTATTAACATAGCTGCCTCATTCCCTTATGTCTTAGAAGACCTACACTGCTGACCTCCAAAGTATGGGGCAAGGTAATCCACTGTTTTGAGTAAATGAAATATTAGAACTTCTTTAGAAAATATTAGAACATCTTTTTCTATTCGTTTTCAATCAAAAATCAGAAATGGTTACACCAATATTTAGTCTACAGGTTGAGCCTGGTGCCCGAGTCAGCATGTTTGCTGGGCACTCAAATACAGCACGTGTGTGTCCTGGAGGAAGAAGGGGGTGCAGAGCGGAGCCTTCCCTGTTCTTTTCCTTTGATATGCTGCAGCATCTTGTGGCTCACTGTACCTAGGTAGACACAGGTGATGTTTTAACAATGAGTAAAAAGTAAATGCTTTTTTAAAAATTTTGCTTAGGAGAGCATTTGGAAACTAGTTCTTTGAAAATGTTTGCATAGTTATAGGTTAAAGACATAATTCGTTTATCTTTCACCTTTCTGGTCACTCCAGCTCTCTCTGCCCACTCCAGCTCTCTCTGCCCACCTCTTCCCGTCCAGCCCCTGCTGGGCGCACGGACCCCAGCGTTCTTCAAGGAGACGTGAACTGACAGCATCCGGGCTGGGATCTGCTTGGGTTGCTTCTTTCTTGCCTCCCATCCCAGGTTTTCCTGTTGACTTGGAAGGCTGAAAGGCTACGAGACCCCACTGAGCACTCACGTGAGTGCGAACCAAAGTGAGCTTCTGAACCATGGAGAATGGGAGTTAGACAATGCATTTCCACCCTTTCTTTCCCCAGAGGGACTGTCCTGAGAAACAGTCATTTACACAGCCTTTGGGAAGACCGTCTCTCAATATCAAAAATCAGCCATGCTCCATACAAGACAGCAGCCAACTCAAGAATACATCCTTGACAGGCTCTCCCTCTCCTTGCCCTTCCCTCCTGCTCCCTGGGATCGTACAATTCCAAACAAAACCCAGGTTCTGCCTTCTGGCAAACCCAGGTTAAGGTGGGATGTCCCCTCACAGTCTCCCTTACCTGCACCAAAAAAAAAAAAAGTAGAAACAAAATATTATGACCAGTTTCAACATCCTCAAAATAATATATCAGTTGGTTTTAATCCCATTTGTTAGAATATAAAAATGCACCTCCTTCCAAGGAGTATGCAAATGTAACTGATTAAATCAGGAATGATAGGAATTTTTTTGCAGAACTGAAACAATAACAATTAAAAAAAAAGCCTTTGTACAAAGGATGGATGATTAACAAATGCACATTATAATTAAGGGCAGCTAATGACGTGCCTCCTCCACAAGGACCCAAGTATGATTGTGAGGCATCCTTTTCAGCTAAGAACTTAGAAAAAGATCTTTGAATAGCTGAATCACAAAGTGTACGCCATGATTCAAGCCAGAAATAATGAATGTATTCAACCACATTTATGAAAGCAAAAATAGTTTGTACTATCAATAAAACTAAAAAATTAATTTTAGAAGTGAATAAATTAAATTGAATTAATTTTAAAATATTACATTCTTAGTTTTCATTTTTATTCTCTCTTTTATAGACATTTTATGATTCATACCCATAAAATTTTAAATCAATAAATAAACATATATTGGGATGAAACCTCAAAATTATTTTATTAATGGGAAGTGTGTTCAAAAAAATGTTTGGAGACCACTGACATAGATTGCCTGCACTTAATTCCTAATTCTGCCTCTTACTTCCTGTGTGACCTTGGACAAGTTACTTAATCTTTCTGAATTTGCCATTTGTAAAATGGGAATGATAATAATATTCACCTTGTAAAACTGCCATGAGGACTGTAGGTAAAAAGCTGAGCAACGCACCTGGCACACAGCTAGGAACACACAAATTTTTACTATTATTATTATTAAAATGATGTTAATGCAAACACAATATGTTCTTTACTTGCTTGACAGAAAGACCACTAGCCAACACAGGCGAAATACTGTACAGGGGTGCTTTCAAAGGCTGGAGTAGGTGTCCCTGAAAATAAAAATGCCCCTAGAAAGGGTGAAAAGCCTTTCAGAGAAGAAAGTCTTTAGGTGTAAGAGTTTTACAGATCTGGTCCAAGCCATTTACAGTTGGCCCTCCGTATCTACAGGTTCCACATCCAAGGATTCAACCAAAGGGGGATCAAAATTTATGGGCACACTTGCATGTCTTCACTGGAGAAATGTTTAAGATTTCTGCCCATTTTTCATTGGGTTTTTTTTATTTTTTTGTTATTGAGTTATATATATAAGCTGTTTCTCCAATGAAGACATACAAATGACCAATAAGCACATGAAAAAATGCTCAATATCACTGTTAGAGAAATGCAAATCAAAACTGCAATGAGGTATCACCTCACATCAGTCAGAGTGGCCATCATTAAAAAGTCCACAAACAATAAATGCTGGAGAGGGTGTGGATAAAAGGGAACCCTCCTACACAGTTGATGGAAATGTAGTTTGGTGCAGCCATCATGGAAAATAATATGCAGATTCCTTTAAAAACTATGTTATAGTTACCATATGATCCAGCAATCCCATTCCTGGGCATGTATCTGGAGCAATCTAAATGCCTATTGACAGATGATCAGATAAAGATGTGTTTTATATATATATATATGAATATTACTCAGCCATAAAAAGAATAAAATAATGCCATGTGCAGCAACCTGGATGGGCCTGGAGATTCTCATTCTAAGTGAAGTAAGCCAGAGGGAGAAAGAAAAATACCATATGATATCACTTATTTGTGGAATCTAAAAAAATGAGACAAGTGAATTTATTTACAAAACAGAAAAGGACTCACTGACATAGAAAACAAACTTGTAGTCACCGGTGAGGAAAGCGCTGGGGAGAGGGATAAATCGAGAGTTTGGGATTTACAGATACTAACTACTGCATATAAAATAGATAAATAACAAGGTCCTACTATATAGCACAGGGAACTATATTCAATACCTTGTAACAGCCTATAATGAAAAAGAATATGAAAAAGAATATAAACATACATGTATAACTGAATCACTATGCTGTACACCAGAAATCAACACAACATTATAAACTGACTATACTTCAGTTAAAAAAAAAACAGTATAGGAACACAAGAAAATCTGAGAATATCCATCCCCAGTTGGCTGAATCTGCAGACGCGGAATCTGCGGATACTGAGGGCTGTACTAAGCTGCTTTATACAAGAGACTTGAGCATCTGTCAATCTGTGTATCTGCAGAAAGCCCTGGAACCAGCCTCCCATGGATACAAACGGAGGACTGTATTTTACAAATAAGAAAGCCATGGATCAAAGGGGTGGGTTCATTTTCCAGGCATATGAATGGTAAAGCAATTTCTATCTTGATTCTGAACAAAGTTTCTTGGCCAGAAAATAAGGCGCTCGCTTTACTGCAGTCAAAAACTTCTACACCGGCACCTTTCCCTCTCTGAAGTCTGCCAATCACAGTGATGAGAGAAATGCCATTTGTAAAATGGGAATGATAGTAATATTCACCTTGTAGAAAATAACACACAACTTAGGGATGACAGCTCTTAAGAATGACCGCTGTCATGTTCAAATATGGTACCAACTCCAGCCATCTGCAACCCAAGTGTCTGGTCTGTGAGTAGAACCAGAGTCCATTACCTTCCAAGGCATTATGTATAAAGTAAGCTAAGGTAAGTTTGCAACCCCCAACACTCTCTAATGCCTTTCTGCCTTATTTCCCTCCATTACAGTTATCAATAACTTAACATGTTCTGTGTGTTGCTAATGTACGTTCTTTAGTGACTGTCTGTTCCACTACAGGGCAAGCGCCGGGGGGCAGGGATTTCTGTCTGTTTCCCTTTTGCAAATATTTGTTGAGTGAATGGATATGACCATCTGAGTCATTCCTGCCACTTTGGCTGTTAACCTTTGGCTTCTCTGAATATACAGAGGCACTGATTTCCTAAATTAAATTTCACATAAGCTTCCTGGACACCTGATCATGTAGAATTGGTTCTTCTACAAATAAGCATCTGATTTCAATGATTCAATTAAAATGTACCATGCAGTACATGTGAGCTAATGCCTACGAATTCTACTAATGCCGGCTAAAATATTATTTCCTAAGGAAAATCATCCCTAACCCTTGAGACAAGGCAGTCTCCATATTAATGACTTTCATTACACACAGTACTTTTGGTCATGTTGCACTTACCACAAATGTAATTAAATAACTATATTGTTCAATGACTATTTTTCTTGCTAAACTGTAAATTCCACTGAGAAAGGGACCATCTTATCCATCACATATTTTCAGGACTTAGCAGAACCTAGCATATAGTAAGCACTCAATGAGCACATGCGAAACAAATGAAAAGCAGAAATTAATAAGTATTCCACCTTGAATAGATAGTAGGGGGGACAAAGGATATAAGCTATAAATTTGGTCCACCAAGTCATTCAAGCAAACTCTAGAGAGCTGAGTAATTATTCCTTCGAATGAAGCCAGTTCCTAGTTTTTGCATCTAAAGCTGATGATATACAGTTACTTCTAGGAAGATATTTTCAGTTATTTCTTCTACATTTCCCAAATCTTAATATTGCAGGCTTAACAAGGAAAACTTCAATCTCCCAGGAGTTTTGCCTTTGACCCCAAGTGGATTGTACTGTCCAGGTTCCTGGTTTCCTTCCAAAATCTGTATCTGGTTTTAAGATAAATTTTCCCAAATAAGCCATAAACATGATTTTGATGGTCAAAGAATATTTTCATTTCAGATGAATAAACCAGAGGTAGTTCAGACTTCTAAAATTTGTGACCTATGTACCTGCACATACTTGCATTCATTTCCAAGTTTCCGTCACTGCTAGCTTGTAGGGTGGAATAATATCCTTCTTTCTCTTGAGCTTTGTTCCTGGATCCTAGGAGAATAAAATAGAAGCAAACTAAACCAAGCTTTCATGTTAAAGAGATATATAGGAGCAAGTTTCACCCCCTACCTACGTACACATGAACAATTCCCTGCCAAAATAACACTGTGTTCACCTTGCAATATTTTAGAATTTAAGAATTCACAAAAGATTTAACACCACGGTGACCTTATTTGGAACCAGACAGTCTGGAAAGAAGGACTGATCCTGTTTGTTCCTGGCAGTTCACAAACTTACCTGAGAATTTCAGAAATATAGAGATGCAATAGAATAGTATACTTGCTATGAGTGAAGAAAAAGAATCATGTTTCAATCTAAGTTAACAATTATGTATTTACTTCACACCACATGCTGGCTTTAAAAGACTTAAGAGTTTCCTCCCAGAACAGAAAGGATTTTCTGCTGGGATAGCAGTGGTTTGACTATGAGCCACATACTTTGCATTTTAAGCAGAACTACTTTACTCTTTGACTAACTGCCATGAAGGGGAAGAAATGAGACTTTTTTTTTTCACAAACAGGAAAAGTGGAAAAGAGAAAGAGATCTTGAGAGGACAGTCTTCTTATTGGCACAATGTATAATCTAGTCCTTTCAACCCCAAAATGAGAGAAGCATGAAAGTTTAATACATCCCAAAATACTGAAAGTAGGGAACTTGGAATGTGATGTGAGAAACTGACTAGAGCAATGGTTCTCTGCTTTGCTACACAGTGAAACTATTTCAAGAGCTCTAAAAACGGCCTGATGCTTGAGACCCACCATTAGGGATTCTGATGTAATTAATCTGGGTGTGGCCTAGGCATCTGGATTTTTCAGAGCTGATCTAAATTGCAACTAAAATTGAAAACTATTATGCTAAAGGAATTACTGAGGTCCAAGGGTTCACAAGCCAAAGAACTCATTAATACCCAAGAGTCTGAGAAAATAAGAAAGATGTGAAGATTAAAGTAAATCTGGTTCTGTCACTGGGACCTGTCTGGCCAAGACGGTGATGCTCAGTGCATCTGAAAGATGGCGCAACCAGAAATTTCTGCTAGGGAGCCAGGGCCCCTTCCTCTAGAGAGCCTGGCCTCTTTTTTGGGTCCCAGGCTCATTTAGAAAAGACAAAGCACAAGCTGGTTGGTAATAAGTAGAGCAGCTCTGTCAAGGCTTTCATGGTGGAAGGCAATGAGACAGCCCCAGCTTGTTTTAGAGCTGGTCCAGGCTTAGCGGTCACTCTGACACCAGAGTGAGAGGTGGGGGTTGATTTTTTTTAATAATCATCTCTTTAGCAGTCAGACTTTCTTGATGATATCGATGACAAATATTATACCCAGATCTTTCCACCCATTTCAGATTTTCTAGAGCAATGAGTAATATCTCTTTTGTAGATCACAAGTTGTCTAACTTTTACATATACACACACACACACACACACACACACACACATATATCACCAAACAGGGAATGTTGGTACCTACTCAAGAGGTAATAAAATACTAAAGAAAATGAGACAAGAGTAATTAGAAGAGAAGTCCTAAGACAAAGACCTGGAAGATTAGAAAGAACAAAAAGAAAGGGTAGATTATCATGCTCCCATGCCTTAAATTAACTGTCAAATTCCTAACACTGAATATCAAAGTATTTCTGAGCACCATCTAACGTGTGCCATTCTATTTTAACATTATGCCTTTACGATCTTCCTCAGTGTTAATGGTATCAATGGCCTTATATCCAGAAGCCGAAGTGGGGTCTCTTAGAGGTTGTGAACAACCTCCTGAGGAAACCAGACATCCTAAGGGCTGTCCCTGTGACTAGGTGGTTGAAGAGAGAGTAGTATTTTGACCCACAGCAGAAGTGAGGCAGGATGGGGTGGTTTTTAATACATTCTGCTAGGTTTAAAATTATATAGATAGACTTCATGTACTCAAACATGAACAGTACACAATGGGTACAGCTAAGTGCACGTTATCTGTTGCCACAGTAATGATGTGAAACAAACCGAAAGACCTCAGCGGTGTTTAACAATAAATGTTTACTGCTCGCATGTCTGGAATGGTTGGCTAGATGGCTAGATGCCTCTGCTTCTCTTGGCTGGGCTTGTTCGTATATTTGTGTTGTCTGTCTGGGAGCTAATCTAGGAAAGCCTCAGCTGGGGCATCTGGAGCAAGTCAGCTCTGACCACATCTCTGATCCTGTCGTTGTGTCTTCCTCCAGCAGACAGGTGGGCATGTTCTCATAAACAAGACAGAGGGGCAAGAGCAAACAATGCACTTTTCAAGCATCCATACAATTTTCAAGCTTCTAATTGCATCATATTTACTAAACTCTCATCAGCTAAAATAAGTCACATGGCCCGGGCCAGTATCAAATAGGTGTACACTAGAAAGTTACACAGCAAAGCACATGGACATGGGGGCAGAAGGGGTAAGGAATTGGAGCAAATTGGTAATCTACGGCATCAGATTACCCAGTCTTATTTTAGTACAATGATAGGCACTGTAGGAGGTTCAGAATTGATATAGTACCTTACCTTTTAAATATCTTACAGAAATGTATTTTCAAAATGTGGACCATGACCCATTAGTGGGTTGTTAAATCAATTTAGTGGATTATGATCAGCATTTTTAATGGGATGGAGTTGAATGGAACAGCAGAATAAAGTAGAATAGAATAGAATAGAATAGAAAGTATCAGAGTCCACCACCCAAGGGGAAGGGTGTATAGCTCAGTGGTAGTGTGCATGCCTAGCATGCATGAGGTCCTGGGTTCAATTCCCAGTACCTCTGTTAAAAAAAAAATTAACAAATAAGTAGACCTAATTACCTTCCTTCCAATAAAAAGCATTAAAAATTTTTTTAAAAAGCCCCAAATCTGCCATCCATAAGGTTAGTATTGTTTCATGAAACCTTTGACTGGAGTGAGAGCATGTCCACAATGCTAGTCTTAATGGAAAATATATCTCTTATTGTAGATTTTAGACAGAAATTTGAAAGTCACTGCTTTAAAGCATACTGATCCAAAGTAAAATTCTGATTTGGCTTCATCCTTCATCCTCCCTGCCATCAATGGGACTCACTGAATGATGAGCTCTGAGCAAAAGAGCAAAACCTAGGTTTCCATTAAGCAGCATCCAGTGAGTAAGAAGGCATTTTGGTGGATGAGTGAAAGTTTACCTTGTTGGTATAAATCATGGTCTCAGACTTCAGATGAGCTTCCATATTGCTGTAACAGCCTAAACTAATGCATAAGAAAATATTCTGGAACATCACTAAGTTGCATGTGTTATAATCAGATGATAATTGAATGATGAGTTTGAAAACAGCATTAAGATAAAAATAACTTCCAAATACATACAGATAATCCTCCCAGAATCGTGATTTTTTTTTTTTTTTGAGCTTCTGCTTTGTTTGTACTTAGAACTTAACAACAATCCTGCAAAGAGGATATGATGGTTATCATCCACTAGCTATGTGACTTGGAGTGAAACTGAGCAGGACCCTTAGGGACCCTCTCTGGTATACAAGCCCCCACCCTCTGTCCTTCGTCTCTTGAAGTAAAAAAGCTTTGTTTCAGGCCTCCCCTGAGCCAAAGGGTGGGCTCAAGAGTTAATGATTAGGAAAATGTGAACAGGTAGTAACAAAGAATAGCTATTTGGCTGGGAAACTAGAAACAATTTAAACAATAGATCAGTCATATAGCGAGTCACAGGACCTTTAGCGCCTCCCTGAAGGACATAGATAATAATGTCTGATGCACATTCCCAAGCTGATTTTACAGAAACTAGGCTCCTACCAGATGGAAATGGCTGACCACAAGCATGTAGCCTCCAGGCCAGGTGGGATCAAAACGTTGATGATGTTGACTTATCACCAACCAATCAGAAGACTGTCCATGAGCTGATCAGACACCCTGCAACCCACAGCCCCAATGTTGCCTTTAAAAACCCTTCCCTGAAAGCCACTGGGGAGTTCTGAACTTTTTGAGCACCAGCTTCCCCTTCTCCTCGCTTGGCACCCTGCAATAAACACTGTACTTTCCTTTGTCACAACCCAGTGTCAGCAGATTGGCTTTGCTGTGTGTCAGGCAAGCAGATCCAAATCCAGGTTTGGTAAGAGGAGCATATTGCTTACTCTCTCAAATCCTTATTTCCCTAAGTGTAAAAATAGTACCATAATACTCAATCCACAGAATTCCTGTAAAGTTCTTGGCACAACGTAGGACCTCAGAAAAAAAGTTAGTTTGCCCTTTATTTATCTTGGTAATTTCCACAACACCTAGCAGGGTATGGAGCACATAGTCGGTGCTCAGCTAGTCAGCTTACAGAAAATGGATTGTACTCTCTAGAGTAAGGATATTTCCTTTGGGGCCACCTGGTCCTCTCTGTCAAGAAAGTCTCCTGTAAAGGCAGCAGTTCTCAATAGAAAATTCATCTCCCCATCTCAAGACTGAGAACAACTGATTACTCAGCCTCCTTGGAATGTTTCTTATTTCTTTAGCCACCACTGATACTCTATGAGATTATCTCCTTCCTTCTTGCCTCCTCAGCACATGAGGGTGTTACGACCTTTCTTTAGCTAGAGCTCTGTGGTTCTTCACTGGCATTTGATGTTAAACCTTCTTCTCACTCATGTTTTCTGTATATGAAAATATATCTATGGAATTTTTTTTGTTTCACTGACTGTCTTCTTTTGCAGAGTAATAGTATAATTTTGAAAGGTTTCATTTCTTTAAGAACTCAAATGAAAATAGCATTGAATAATAAATAAAATTTACTATGATTGTTCAATAAAATTTATAAAGAAATCAATATATTTTTAAAAGGTAAGTGGTAAGGCAAGCCTCTTTACTTTCTTTAAAATACTAACTTAACTAGTTAATATATCATTTTCCTTACACAGTCTTTATATCTCTTTGCAGTATCACACGCTTCCAGATTGCCTTAACATTATAATCATTCTCTTTAAAAGCCATCTGATGCTGATTCTATCTGTTTCAAGTCAAATAACCACATATGTAAAGAGAAGTATTTCCTTTTGATATGGGATTAATAATAACTCACATGCAGCTGGGTCCAAAATAAGGCAATCATTTTGGAAGTGAGGATGCGTTTCTAAGAATTTCAGCGTCCAAACGAATACTAGAGATAGGACTTGTTCTTACACAGTAAATGGTTCTGCTCCCTAATAAGACAGACCGAGCTTGCCTTAGATACATATGTTACACCATCAAATTCATGTGTATGTATGAAATACATTGCCCTACTTGATGTTATTTGCATTATACATATTTGTTTTATCCTTTAAAGGGATAAAAAAAGAGACCTGAATGCAGGAATGGGAAATTATCCTCCCCAATGTAATGTATGGGAGACCTGGGCTAGAAGATCACCACAATTCTAGGGAACAGTATACAGTTGAAAAGGCCAGTATTTAATCAAAATAATTTGCAGTCACGGCTAATTCTAGTAGAACCTCAGCTTTGGCAAATATAACATTTATGGTTTTGAGCACTTCAAAGCGATGCTAAAATTCCAGAACACGTCATCATTTGTCATGTTATTCATACATTAATTTGAACTGCACATGTAGTAATGTGGAGATTTTTTTCCTTAGTGTTACCTTTCAAGGCCACCCCTGCTTGTCATTGTACTGCTTCCGCCATTCACTTTTGGCTTGCCCCATATACCCATATACCAAGCCCACCCATCCATAAACCACCCTCAGGTTTATCCTTCTCCTTCAGCTGGTGGTAGCGACCCCCTCCCCATCTCAACCTCCTGCCAGGTTTGAGCAGGGACAGGTGCTGGTGCAACCACTGTGGAGGGCATGGGGTGGTCTAGGCCCCTCATGCCCCCTGGTCCTCAGCCTTGGCTAGACCATGTCCATCTTAGAATGGATCACTGCTGGGTCCACTCAACTTTATAACTTGATGTGTCTAATAGAACCCAACTCATAGTAAGCAGTTCCTGATGCCTGGACACTTAGATCTGCTAGAGTGTATGACCCAAACGACAGAGCTGCTCACACCACAGTCTGAACCCACTGCTGAGCCGTCTCCTGTTCCAGGACCGTCTCAAAGCTGACGGCCTTTGGTGTCACATGATACATGGGCTGGAGCAGTATTCCTACATACGGAATGTGTTCCTCCAGTACCTGAATAGGCCTTGTGGGCATTGTGCCGACTTCTTTTGTGATAGTGGATGAAGGTTGAGACAAGTTGTCTTAAATTTTGGAGATGTCCCAGCATGGCCCCTGGACCATTGGATCCCTGAAAGCTTTGCCCAAGTGGCAGGTCCTAAAGTCTTTGTAGAATTTATCTTCCACCCTGGAGACTGAGGACCAAGGTCCCCAGCATGCTCACTCTTCTTGCACATCCTGCCTAATCAGCATGATATCAACAATGCAATAAATCAATTGACATTCTGCAGGATATCCCAACAGGCTTGATATTTTCTGACTATATTATGGCAGAGGCCCAAGATTTAACACAGTCCTGGGGCAAAACTATAAATCTATATTGTTTTCCCTCCCTCTGAAAGTAAACCAGTTCTAACTTCTTCCCTGAAGGGAAAGAAAACAACCCCATTATCAAATCAATAGCTGCAGATTCTGTAACAAGGCCCTGCTAATCTGCTCTAGCAAACTAGATCCTCTCTGCACCCAAGCCCACTACTCGACTGAGTATGTGGTAGTAGGCCGTGGTCATTCTCCAAGATCCACCCAGTTTCTTCAGGGGCCAGACTGGTAAATTAAATGAAGCTACGAGGGGGACCACCACCACCACCACTACACCCTTGAGATCCTTAAGAGTGGCACTAATCTTCACTCTCACTCTTATAATTTGATATTGCTTTTTATTTGCTGTCCTGGCTGGGGATGTGGGTAGCCAGTTTCAAAGACTTCCTCTTGGCGCTCCCCACTATCGTAGCTCCTACCCCACAGGCTAAGGATAAACTTCCAAGTCTGCCAATTCCAATTACATATCCAGGAACTGAGACGAAGGCCACCTGGTGTGCCCACAGACCCCGTGGATCCATGGCAAGCTGGGCTTTGGCCAGGATTCATTTATTACATGCTCTTCTGATACCACAGCTCTAACAGTGGGACCATAATGATGCTTCAGGTCAGATCCTACGCCTGTCAATCCCTGAAATGTCCTAATATTTCCCTTTCCCCATTGGACAGCCACTCAGATAAATAGCCATGGGTCCCACTGTGGAAGGGCTGGAGGAATCATTATCATGTTTACTACTTGCCACGGTGCTGCAGAATCCTTCCCAGCGGAACCCAGCCACCTCTTCAGGCACTCGTTTCCAGATCTGAAAACTGGGAACAGGATTGTGACTTTTTATTGGGGTGACCACCCTCAGTTTCCTGCTCTTTTATGATTGTTTTCTGTGATTAAATGTATGTATTGAGCAGTATCAGCTTTGACTCCTCTTCTCTGTTGCTCCTAACAGTGTTATTTATATTCTGTTAACTGTCTCTCTGCAATTCTCTGTAGGTTAAGCCTCCTTGGCTGCCACTCAATCCTGGCAGTTGTCCCAAAAATTGCAACCCCCCTGGCTTCTGGCAGTTAAGTGTAGCCACCTGGCCTCTACAACGTGGGAGTTCCATAATCCTCGTTAGTACCAATGAGCCAAGCCCTGTGACAGCCTCTCCTACCATCAGCTTTTGCCTACAGAAGAAAGTCATGAGGAAATAGATGAAGAACACCTGAATAATACGAAACAGAGGCTGTTTATCCAGAGCTCGCTCCAGCGAAGGAATCAGCCGCCATCACTCATGTTTGGCACAGACTCAAAGGCAGGCAGGGGAGCGGAAAAGCCTTACAGTGAAAAGTAAGGGAAGACTTTGGGTGTGTTCTGATGGCAGGCTGTCTGCGTGGGGAAGCTGGGGGCACGCTACCTCGGAGGGCATCTGACATGACTGCTTTAGGGAGCATATTTGGCTTTGGTGGTTGGCCCTGAGTTGGAATCAAGCAAAAATAAGGAAGCTGCCCATTAGTGGCTAAGTCCTGACTATTCTGGGTCAACCGAGGCAGAGGCTGTGGTTGTGAGTACTTGCACATTCAGTCCCTCAGCCACCACTGAGCTTCCTGGTGGTGCTGGTGTCGCTCTAACCTGGGCTTGGTGTAATCCCTGGCCTTTTCTATGAAACACACCTCTCAGATGTGTTTCTCTGGCCTTACATAATCTATCTAGTCCAGACTACCCACCTCCCAGAGCATTTTAAGCCCTTCTTCCTTCATCTGCCATACTAATTCAGGGACATTGTTTTCAGTGGGCTTTGGGGGTCTTTTCAAGGGTATTAAATCCATTTGGGGAGAATGTCCCCAAGTTCATAAACTCATTCTTATTCAGGCTTATGTTCCAGACCTCCTGATCAAACAACCTCAAATCCAGCCCCCTGGGTACTCCCCAGCTCCCACCAGTCAATGCTGGCTAATTCTTGCAGCTCCCTTTCCTCTTTCCTTATCAGGCCCAGCATGTCCCCAGCTGGGTTTTGCTGCAACTTAACCCTAGTTATCAAACCAGTGGTCAGGAGGAGAGGTTAGGGCTGATCCTGAGGGGGGAGGCCTATTGCTTTGCAGAAAAGATGGTCCCCACAGTGTGTTCCCACCAGGGGAGAATACCATCTCTTAATAGGAAGGCGTGGGCCACCTCTGCAAGTCTGAGGGTTCACTGGGATATGGAGAGTCAAAGTCCTTGGGGGCATCAATCCAGATGTCCTCATCTGATGTGTCAGCATCCCAGGTTTTCCCAACCAGAACCCTCGTCTTGGTATAACAGATCTTTCATTTATTTTCAGTCATCTTGGTACCTTGGCAACTCTATTAAATTCTGAGTGTGGTCTTCAGCTTGTTCTGCTCCTGCACTGCAGGAAATAAGGGACTTTGCAAACCACAGGCTTTCCGGCAATATTCAATTGTTTGTTAACTGCCCTCGGTTTTTCATTATGCATCTGTAGGTTATCAGTGCAACTTGGTACCAACCAGACAATTCCACTAACTTTTAGAAATTTGACTGCCACTTTGTGCCAGAGTATCTGTTGCCCAACTTTCACTGGATCCAGTCCCCAAAACACTTCACCTCCTGCTTTCCTGCCCCAGTCCTGCTACTGACATCAGTTGGGTCCTCTGGGAAGCAGACACCCAGAGGGAGGTAAGAGTGTCAGAGCAGAGCAGATAAGTGTATGGGATACAGAGGGGAGGAGGAAAAAGTGGGCATGAAGGGCTAAGTATGACACCTGATGAAGCCTCAGCCAGCCCAGGCAGGAGCTCCCGGGGGAGGAATGTCCTGCCCGGGACAGACAGGGCCAGGCCTTGGCTGGGGGGCTGTCTGGGGAGCTGAGGTGAACCTGAAGTTGCTATGAGCCCAAGAATTGTCAGTTACCTGCGCTTCCTGCAGCTGCCTCGCGAGTTTTCTCCCAACGGTGATCCCAGCAGACCTCCACGCCACCGCATCATCCAAGTCCCAACATTTGTATTTCCCTTGTTTTTCTCGACTTTGTGGACTCCAACTTCCAGACACATGTTCGTTAATGGCAGATAGACTTCTCTGACTTTTTTAATTTGATGGGAAAAAAACCTTGTGTTTCCCCTATAAACATAATCTTGGCTATTGGTTTCAGAGATTCTTCATCATTCTAAGGAAGTGTAGTCTATGTATAGCTTAATTAAGGACAGTTAGTAGGAAGGAGTGCAAATGGATGTTCAACAGGTACTAAGATTTCCTTTTTTTGAGCTGTTGATGTAATAATGCTGGAGTTCTTAGCCGTCTGGATCTTAGTTCTTGCCTTCTAGTTTCCCTGATTTCACCTTTTTACCTGAGCATTCTCTAAGAAACACCTCTCTCTCTCTGGTCCTTTCCCTAGTCAGGTTTCTCTAGCCCACAGCACCCAGATCTCAGTAACTACCTGCTTGGGTGTACTCCTGTCATTAAAGGAATTCAGTAATTGATGCTCGCTCTTTCTTGTTTTTTTTTTAAGCTGTTACTTTCACCCTCTGATATAAGAGCCCTAGACCTATCTATAGCTCAAATCCAGTGCCCCTACTCATTAGACTTTATTCAAATAATGCCTTTATGTCATATGCTGAGAGTTTTCCCATCACAAATTCTGTTCTACATTGTAGGTGCCAATCCATGCAAAATCTTAATCACTTACAGTATAATTTATATAAAATAGACCAAAAGAATAGTCTGCTGTCAGAATACAAAGACAGCCTTCTATCTTTTCTTACCACCCAGCGATTTTCAGAATAACCTTTCAAAAATCAACACTACCTTGCCCTTTTATACTACACGTCTGGATGTCTCAGATAATGTCCTATGGAAAGAGCACAAACACTTAGAGATAGCTTGTCTACTATGCACCGTTACTACGGTCTGTTTCTTCTGTTAGAGAAAGTGGCTAAAATAATTTGAGACTTGTGTCATCGATTACTCTATTGTCAGGCTTTGATTTTATAGTCAGGAACCATTTTTGGGTCCAGTTGCATCATCTCAGTATTGATCCCTGGCTTTTAATGGTCCTTCATCAGAGCCTTTACTGTAACATCAAAAAGGATGGATCAGAATGGATGGGAAATGGGCACTTGACAACAGATTCAGCTCCAAATGGCACAAATGACCTAGACCACCTACTCTTTAATTTTCACCCAAATCATTTGATAAATTTTTTGTTAACCTGGTTACATGATCTCCTGTCATAGCCACTTCCTTTATGCTGATGACATAGTCCTATTATCATTTTGTGAATGGCCTCAAGGAGCCACTAAGCTTTTTTGGACAATTGCTACCATGAGGAACAGTTCAGTATCAATTAGACCAACACTAGGATTGCTGCTTGGCAAACACTCTTCAGCATCTTGATACCAAATACAGAGCAACTCTATGAAAATACTAACTCATTTCATTATTTAATGGAGAATTTTACAATTAACTCATCCAAACAGGCTCATTGGAATACAGTCCCACACAAAATTAAACATTCTACAAGTCGTACTATACCAGAGACAGAATACAATCCAAATCGGAGCTTGGCACCAAGGCCACACTGACGAGGGTGCTGGGGATAGAATTATGCAACAGACAATGTCATTGCTCCATCCAGGCAACCTCAGACCCTTCCCACCATTTCTAAATGCCGCATGTTAGTCAGGATTCTCCAGAGAAACAGAACCAATTGGATGGATGGATGGATAGATATAGATAGATAGATAGATAGATAGATAGATAGATAGATAGATAGATAGATAGATAGATTATAGATAATAAGGATTTGGCTCATTTAATTATGGAGGCTGAAAAGCCCCACAGTCTGCCATCTGCAAGCTGGAAATCCAGTGGTGTAATTCAGTCTGAGTCTAAAGACCTGAGCACAGGAGAGCTGATGGTATAAATCCCAGTCCGAGAGCAGAGAAGATGAGATGAGATATCCCAGCTCAAGCAGTGAGGCAGGAAAAGATGAATTTCTCCTCCTTCTTCCTTTTGTTCCATTCAGGCCCTCGATGGACTGGGCAATGCCCAAGTTGCATAATCTTGGGGAGGGCAAGTACTTTGCTCAGTCCACCCATTCCAGCAATAATCTCATTCAGAAACCACCTCACAGGTACACCCAGAAATGACGCTTTATCTGGGCCCACTGTGGCCAGTCAAGTTGCCACATAAGATTAACCACCACACCACCTCCGAAGGACTCTTCCTGAGAGCCTAACCTTGTAACGGGGAAGAACAAATCTGACTCCATATTAGATCTGTCCCTTTAGCTCTAACTCTGGGCTCTGTTTCCTGTGCTTTATCATACCAGTTCTGCATCTTTTGTAAAAGAATGTTGCCTAAAGCCTGAAATATACAGGATAGCTCATTCTCAAGGCTCTGACCTTTAAGAGTAGAACAACTTTCCATTCACACAGAGATAAAAAGTTGCAGAACAGAGATTAACATTTATCTTGTTGGAGGTTTACAGGAACATCCTGAACTGACCTACATGGACAGCTGTAAGAACAAAGAATTCCTACACCAAGAAGTTTGCAACAACCAACCACACCCCCTCCCCTTTTAGTATAAAAGAGCTTCAGTTCTGACTTGGGTAAGACGGTTCTCTAGGACATTAGTCCCCCATCTTCTCATTCTGCTGGCTTTCTGAATAATGTTGCTATTCCTTGCCCCAACACCTCATCTCTTGATCTATTGGCCTGTCACGTGGTGAGCAGAACGAGTCTGGACTCGGTAGCAGCCTTGCTTGGCCTCCTTCCCTGCTCTGCCCTTCTTCTCCTTCTCCCTTTCTTCCCAGGACACCTTCTTAATAAAGCACTTACATACAGACCCTCATTGTAAGGTTGCTTCAGGAAAACCTGATTTAAGACAAACTGTTAATAGTTTTCTATCTGGAGCCGGGTTGGCCCTGGAAAATGGGAGGCTGAGCTCACAAGTAAGGGTCATATAGCACCAGCTGTGGGGAGAAGGAGGGAGAGAGAAGTTGGGAACCCAAATGAGCCAAATGATGTCTCTGATCGAAAGCCAAGAGGAGAGAGTTCATATTGGAGAGGGAAGTTAACTGTGCCTCCTGGATAGCAAGAATTCATACATTTCATTATCTTATTTTAAAAAGCCCACGATCTCAAAATAAGCACTGTAAAAAGCCTTCCAGCTGGCTAACTAAACACACGCACTAACATCTCTTCTGCCACAATTCAGGCTTTCTGGGACGCAGACTCAGAGATGGAGGTTAGCATGAACAAGGTTCTCTAGGGAATACTCTTGGAGTCAACACCTGTGGAAGGGAAGGAAAGGGAAGGGAAAAACAGAGGGAGAAGCTGGGCTGGGTGGATTCTCAAAGAAGGCTTCTACCTACCCCACAGGAAGCTCTGAAGCTGGGTGGTCCTTCTGAATTGCAGCAAGTTGGGTGAAAACGTTAAGCCTTGAATTGATGAGTCATGGGTTGAAGGCTCTCCTAGGAAGGGGACCAGTCTCGGACAGCTGGAGGCATAAGCCCTCCAGTCCTAAATGGGATCCTGATAGCACATATAGCATCTCCTACAGCCTTCCTCACAGAATCCTATTGAAATAAGAGGCAAAACAGCTTTTAAAATGAATTTGTAGCGAATTCAAACAAATTTGAGTTATCAGGAGAGATGCCTCTGATAAAACTGAACCAGGAAGACTTTCTGGAATAAATGGGTGGGAAAGGATTGATTGAATTGCCCCATAGAACTAAGGAACTGAAGGGATATGCAGGTGTCAGACAAATATCCCAAAGAAGCCCCAAGACACCTCAGGCAGAATCCTGAACAATCCCCACATCAGAAGCAGCAGTGGCTGGGGGAGGATGCACAGTCACAGGCATCGAGCTAGATAATTAACTGCACAGTCAAATGACTGAGCCAGCTTCACAGCCTCCAAGAATCCAGGGAACCCAAGTGCAGAAAGCAGTTCCAGCAAATGAATGGGGCCAGGAGGTAGGGGTGAGGAGTGAGTAATAAACTGAGTTAAATGCTGCCAGAGATTAAATAAGGACCGAGAAATCCACCACCCCATTTTATAGGTAAAGAAGCGAAACAAAAAAGTATTCAATGACTTGACCAAAGTTTCACATAGCTTCTTTAAGAAAAAAAAAAAAAACACTATTGAAATATATTTTACATTTTATAAAATTCATCCCTTTCACATGTACAATTAAATGATTTTTAGTAACTTTACCAAGTGGTTGCAACCATTACCATAAATTTGTCTAAGAACATTTTTATCCCAACAAGATCCCTCATGCCCATTTACAGTTAATCCATCCCACCCCTAGCCTCAAGGAGCCATTAATCTACTTTCTTTCTCCATAAACTTATCCTTTCGAGCATTTCATAGTGAAACCGCTTTCTCTGATTTTTTTTTTTTCCACAAAGCTGCTTCCTGTTTTTAGGTTGCCGGGCCATGGGGACTGTGCCATGCTCAAACTCAGCCCTGGCAGACGCACACCACGAGGACTCCATCCACAGCAGGACACGAATGAACTCCACGGTGGTGTCACTTGGGTTTCAAACTAAAATCTCCAGAGGCAAGATGAATGGAATCGATGTAGTTAAGTCCAGAGATCAACAGCTGGACCATATGTCATACTAAACAAGTAGTTGTCATTGTGATTAGTATCCACAAAACAATGGCTGACGTAACCCTTCTATTTTCTGAGATTATAGCAAGTTATTTAATTTCATTCAAGTAAGAAAGAGGTTCCTTATTTATAAAATTATAACTGTTCATAATTAACTTTAAATTATAGTGAGTATGAAATCTATGCATTATCATTTTAACCTGACATAGAAAAATGTAATAATAAAATGTGGTTACAACTATAGACTGGTAAAGACTAAAACTGCTCAGCATCCTCCTTCTGTACCTCGTCCTCCTGAATCCTCTGTATCGAACACTGGCATCCCCATCCACCCAGCCACCAGGCTAGACGTCTGAGAGGCGTCCTAACCTTCTCCATCGCTCTCGTGCCCTCCGTCCATCCGAGCAGTCATGAGGTCTTCCCTCTCCTCCCTCCTCACCATCCTACTGCACCTGCCACGCCCAGCCCCAGTCACATTTCCCCCAGACGCCTGCACAGATCCAGGCTCATCATTTGGCACCGTCTAGCGTAGACGCTAAAGGATCTGTCATGATCTGGCCCCGCCCCACCTCTCCAGGCTCCGCTCCCACCACTCCTCACCTTGGATGTGAAGTTTCAGAAACACCAAAGCACTTGTAATTCCTCACACACACTTGTTTTTACAAACTGTCCCTTCTGCCTAGAGTCTCCAATACTACCTCAGTTTGCCCTTTCAGGTCCATAGCTTAGTGCTAAACTCAAGAACTACTATCTCCAAAACGCCCTTCCTGACCCCCGAAGGTGGGTCAAATCCCTGTTCCCTGATTCCTCCGTCCCACAGCATGCCACATCGTTGCATTTCTCACTTTCTACAGCAATGACCTCTTCAGATGAAGTTCCAGAGTAAGACAGTCCCAAATTCACGTCTGACTCTGTCACTTACAAGCTTGTGATCTTGAGCAAGCCCCTTAGGGTCTCAGAGTCTCATTCTTCTAATCTGAAAAATGGGGTCACCAAGAAGATTAAATGAAATGAGGCACATACAGTACTTAACACAATGCCCGGCAAATTGTAAATCTCAGAACCAGAGCTGCCATTACTGTGAGTGTCTTCCCTTGGTAGATTTATCCCAGTTTACTGGTGGTGCGTGTGTGCCCGACACAGAGGAGAGCTCATTGGTGCATACTGATTCAGTGGATCCTTGGACAGATGAGTGAGAGGATGGATGAATGGGAGCACCGCTCTTTCATTGATTATAATGGCGGTGGTGTCCACAGGGTTCCAGGGTTATTTCCTTGTTTCTCCGGCACATCACACTCATTTTTCTGTGCCTACCTAAGCTGTCTTCTTACCTCCCTGACACCCAGCTGCAGCCATCCTTGGAAGCCTCTCCAAACTCTGGGCAGGACTGGGGCAGACCACACTCCTTCACACAGCACTCAGCTACATTTTTCTGAATGTAAATGCAAAGTTTTCTGAATGTAAGAAACGCCTTAGAGAAATAACCTTAGTGTTTTGTTTTTCTTCTCTTTCTGGAACAAGGAACAAGAAATATAGGTAATAGAGTTGGGGGAGAGAGAAGCCATCTCTTTTCTCAGGGTTGAAAAGGACAAGTGACTATAAAAATGAGAACATTCAACCCCCAGCTGAGAAATAAAAATGGAGGGAGGGCCCTCAGGCCCAGAGAGGTCGCCTGTGTCCTTCCACTCCCCGCCTACTCGCACGTGGACAGGAGGGAGCCCAGAGCAAGCCGAAAGGCTCTCCTCCCCGAGGGGGAGGGCCCTGCTGCTGCTGGCCGGCCGGGCCCATCCTTAGGCACTGGCATCTTCTCCTGACAGCTCTGTAACAGGAGGGAGGGACACCCAATCTGGATTAACATCACATATTTACTCATTCCTTCAAAATATAAAAAGCATAACAATTCCAAGAATTTCCCTTCCAATCTACAGTCTTAGCAAACACATTTTTAATGAGATAACATAAATCTCTCTATGTAGCAACTTTGTGTCTTCCTTTACCAGTCAGCCACCCAGCCTGTTTCATACAAGGCATCACACTCTGTCTCCCAGTGTCTTGGGTTCTCTCAGTGAAGCCCAGGAGTAATATAAAATACTATCACTAAAAGCATATATACACTGTACTACCCAAATGGGGAGATATTTCCTAGTGAGCAGTGAGGACCATTTTTCTTCAGTTTTCCTAACAAGCTAAAAGTAAAAACAAAGACACATCTATACGTACCCTAGACCCATCCCAATAATCAGAATGCAACTGACAGTCCCCAAATTTTAGAGGTCAAAGAACAGATTTTTTTCCTCCTTTTATTGTCTTTTCATTTAGACAACATCCAAATTCCTCCTCTAAGGCACTTAACAGAATTACTAAAATTTCAAACCACTGTAGAGAATATATATCTGCACATACGTATGTACATGTATGGGTGTGTATGTACATGTATATGTATGTGTTCATACACACACACATAATTTCCTCGAAAAAAAAACCAGTTCATTTTATTAATTAATTTGTTCAAGATGGATAGACTGAAGGAAAAGGGGGAAAGCTGGGACATTTTGCTCTTGCCTTTCATCCTCACCCAGGACATGAAATGGGGCCTCAGAGAGACACAGAGTGTTGGAGCCAGAAGTTCCCTCATCAAAGGGCAAACTCCTTTCACCACTGATGAAACTAGGGCCCAGAAAAGTGAAGTGACTTCCCAAAACCACACGGCCGGTTGGCAGAAGAGCTGTAACACACCCATGTATTCTAGCAAGACGAATCCTGGGAGACATGGGCTTATGCAATATTGGGTAGAGAGAGATGCCAGTCTGCCTCACACGTGGAAGAAAGTTCCTTAAAACCTTCAAGACAGAAAGTTCCAAACTCAATAGTCTTTGGACCTGACCATGACATAGCAAGTGGACACCAGCAGCGATGCTGGCAGGGGTAAGTGAGCAGAGTGTGTGTGTGTGTGCGTGTGCATGTGTGTGTGTGGTGTGAGCACCAGCACAGCTGGGAGTGGGCAGCTCTGCCCCATGGATGTGGTCATGAAGGGCATGTCTTGCCCCAGGTCTTCCTCTCACCACCGTTTTTCTTCTTTCTTCTCCTCTTACCCTCCCAGGTACCTGCACTGCCCGTCTCTGCTCCTGGTCTGCACGTGGTCAGTCCAGTGACTGGTCACAGTGCAGTGACTTCAGTGACTCCAACAACTAAATCGTATCTACTGTCCACTGACATAATTCATGACACAATGGCCTCATGTTTAAAAGACCTCTTCAGTCTCAATAAAGGGGGAGGAGGGCAGGATCATTACATCATGGGATATGATACCAGTCAGCTCGTCAGCAGTAACTTTTGAGAATCCACTGTAATACAGTGGCCTCATCAGTTGTAGAAAACAGCAGCAGCAAGAGGCCCCAGTGGGCACTTGGCTGACACTTGCCCCGAGGTCACACTCTGGAGGTCACAGAGAGCCCCGAGGGGACGGAGAGGCGGGGAGGTGGGGGAGAGGGGAGGGGAAGGGCGAGCATTTGCTGCAGAGCTCCTTTGCCCAGGTGACAAAATGGGAGCTTTATGCGTGCAACCCCAATGTCAATCTGAAGCAAGACCGGGAGTGAAACAGCACAAATTCCTCCATCCCATAAAAGCGCTGCTTATGACACACACGAAATTAACAAAATCATTTAAATGTATTTGACGTTTAAAGAATTTCAGTCACAAAATTTCAATTTCTCTGTTCTATTACAGGATTTTTTAAAATGGATTAAAGAAGTTGCAATTTAAGGAAAGGTTAGGTTCTGTCATTAGCCTACAAAAGTTTTCAGAGAAAAATGATGCCTCTCAAAACCAGTCACAACTAGAGGATATATTTATTCGTCAAATCTGTACATTGTAAATATATACTCCTACATTACTATTCCTGCACACAATACATTTTTTACTTTAGTAAGAAATTGTCATGAGATCATTAACTCCTACTTATGGCTTCCAGATGTGATAGAGAGAGAGAGAGAGAGAGACAAAGGGAGAGAGAGGTGGTGGAGGTGGATAGAGATAGACAGATAAATATGAAGGAAAGGCAAAAGGGCAGATTTTTATTAAATGAAAGCTTAACTAAATGTTTTTCTTTGGAAAAAAGATAGATATTAGTCATATAGTAAAAACCCTTAGACTTCTGATCTAAATTACACTTAAAATATCTTTGTGATGGAAGAAATCTGCACATATTGAGGTATGGGAACATCGGTTTGGCTTATATATGATTTGGCTTGAGCATTATGCTAACTAGAACAGCCTGTCTTATAGTCAATGTAACATACGTTATACATCTGCTTTAATCATTTTTAAAAAAGAATGCATTTACCAGATTGTTTAGAATGTCCACTTCGAAGATAGTGATAAATACCCCCCCTCCTATGGCACCAAGGCTAGTAGCTCCTTCAAAGATGAGGTTCCCTTCCCGACACCAAGGTCATGCTGACTCACTGTACATGAGCTAATCTGTCTCTTTTGAAAACCTGGAGGAATGTGCCCCTGTCATGTTTGATGTTTGTTCTTTGTTCTTACAAGTATCAAGCATCCAAAATGGAGCCAAGTGGCCATGGTGGATATGGTTTCAGGCACATTCCTGCATCACTGAGAACTTGAATTTTCTGAACTGTATCAAACTCAAGGACACCACCAGCCGTTTTCAAAACAGTATCTGCTGGCAGCTGCCAGTTGCAAACTTGTGGTCTCAAGGTCTCCACTTATAACTATGCAACCATATTGGACCCCAACCAATCCTTGCTTAATAAACACCCTTAGTTCTTGCCAGCACCAGTCCTAATCCTTGACAAACAACTCATGTATCTTTGTACTTTTTGCCTATATAAACCTTTCCCATTTTGTAGTCTGGTTGAACACAATTCAAGTGCTTTTGAATCTGTGTCTCCCAGGCTACAGTCCTCGATCTGGATTGAATAAAATTATTTTCTACTCCTCCTATAGATGATTTATTGATTATTTCCATGGGTGTTTGTTATAAGAACTTGATAAACAAAGGTATTGAAGCCATTGTTCCTTAAAGTTCTATGATCCTAAGAAATATTTCCAAATAAACTAAACTTTCAATAATGAGTATTTCATTTTTCTACTTTGTACTGAAGAGCAGAAAGGGAAAAAAGGTTAACATTCATTGACAGCTACCTGATACCTAGTGTTAGATACTTTACAACCATTATTTACTTAATTTTAAAGTGGTTCCTTGAAATCAAAATTAGTATCATTTTGCAGTATCTCCATATTACTATTCAAACATTGGAATTAGAAACCAATTTTAGTGATTATAAATTTTGCAAAATAAAAATATATTTTGTTCACCAACCTAATGCCCTTGGTGGTTTTTTGTATCACTAGAAAACACCAGAACATTTGAAGATTTTGCTAAACATTGTATCAAATTGCAGACAATCCACTGTGACAATAAACGAACTACAGCGCAAACAAGGACTGAAATTTCTGGCTTAAGGTTGCAGGGGTCGGGGAGGGACTGACTTCTTTTTTCTCTATTATTTTTAAAGTAATAAAAGCCTATTAATATAAAGTGACACATTTTAGTGTGAGAAATGCAGGCTGTGCAAAGCTTGAGGGTCTCACTGTACTGACGACAGACCCACATTACACAGATGGAGTTCCCTTCCTTACTCGCTTCATAAATGTTAAGAGTAGCATTCACAGCTTTCTCACTGTAGATGAGCACCTGGTAACGCGATAACCAAGACCTTCAACTTGTGTGTTTCCCTAGGGTTGGTGTAAGTAAGTTCGCAGCCTCAATGTGACAAGAGTAAAGAGTTTTCATTGAATACATACATCCCCATAATTGTAGCACATTCTCCGTGGTTGTTCTCAGCACATGGTTGGTTGGTAGTTTTTGTTCCTTCTTCTTTTTTTTTTTTTTTTCTTTTTTGTTTTAATTTCAAGAAAAACTAATGAGTTTCCAGAAGCAGTGTGAGTGCTTTGGGGCTGAATGTGATTTAAACCCGGCAGTAAAAGAAAAAGAAGACAGGGAAGGTAGCTGGTTAATTGACCTTTATTGTGCCTTCTGGTTCATTTAGAAATGGAAATTAAATTAACGTGATAATTCAGTCCTACTGTGTTAAGGCTGCTCTAAGCCCATTAAATTTTATGGCCATTGATTTAGCATTTTTTTCTATTAACTGGGTTTAATTTTCAAAATTGTCATGCAGGTTCTGAAAAGTGGTTCATCCACTCTGGTTCCTCCACGTTACTAATGTGTAGTCTTTCTCTAATAGTACTCACTTAATTATTCAAGCACAGAGAGCCCAACTGCCCTCAAATGCCTGGATTAATTTAGAAGTTAACCCCATTGAAAATCTTTTTAAGGAGCAAGGAGAGTTCAGGGATAGGAAAAGTCAGTGAAATTTCCTAGTGCCTACACCTAATTAAAGATTGTACCTTAAAACTAATCCCGACAAAAGGAAATGTTTTGGATTTCTTTTTGTGAAATCAAGAGAGCCAGGAGAAGATTTTGTGTTGGTGTTTCTCTTTTTTGCAGCTTCTTGATAACAAGAAAATCTTTTAAAATGAAACCATTCCTTGTATTCCATTTAGGTCCCCAAATATCGTTTTAGCTACTCTTTTAGAATTATCACCAGTCAAAATTTCTATTTTTGAACTCTTAAAAGATATTTGCTTGATTTTCCCTTTAACCGATGTAGGTCCTAAGTGTATAGCTGTCAGTATTGCAATGAGCACATTTTTAGTTACTAACTCAAATATTAGCTTTGTTTTGAAACCTATTGAGGCCTAAGGTTCAAAAAGATTCTCTACTTTAACCTCATAGTATTTTTAAAGAGTAGAAACATGATAATTTTACCTTTTTGATTCTTTACCACTAAACAAAAAGAAAGTAATTGATAGACCCACAGACCCACAGCCAGAACACTAGGCCTGTGAACCTCAGTTTGTAAATTCAAAGCAGTGGATAGTGATCCCCTTTTTTTCACTAAATTGTCAGCATTTTTTTCAATTATTTTCAGATGGTATGTTCAGTGGGGTGGAAAGGGATACATCTGGGAGTTTAAGATTTGCAAACGTTAACCACTATATATAAAAAAAGATAAAAAAAAAACCAAATTTCTTCTGTAAAGCACAGGAAACTATGTTCAATATCTTGTAATAACCTCTAATGAGAAAGAACATGAAAATGAATATATGTATGTATCTGCGTGACTGGGACATTGTGCTGCACACCAGGAATTGACACATTGTAACTGACTCTACTTCAATTTAAACAATTAATAAATAAAATAAAATAGCTCAATTTTTTTTAATGCTACATTGTGACTGGCTTGTTTATAGTAGATTCTAAATGGCTGTTTTTATGTTTGCTTTGATAACAAATGGCAATCATAATTAAAGACCCTCAGAGCATCGGAAGATACTGCAATTGGAAAAAGGCATATAAATACTTCACTCCCTTCTGAGCAAAGTAAACCAGGTTCTTCATTGTCTAAGCACTATCGCCTTGCATGATGTTTCCACTCCAAGTCAATGTTTTCACATAGTTACATACACTTTCTTGTTTACTGAACAGCCAGACATGATGCCTAATAGAAAATGCTGACCTCTAAGAAGAGGTGTATGGAGAAAAGAAAGATTATTTTCTTAAAAGCAAAAAATGAGATTATGAAAAAGTGCTGGGGTGGAGAAGATTTAGAAGTACCTGCTCATAAAGGTTGTGGAAGGAACCCAGTTGGAAGATCTTCTGTGGTTCCCGATATTTAGTAGAGCATCGTGCACCTAGTAAGATGTTCAATATATAAATTTGACAAGTGCCAACACTTAACTATATAGCATTGACTGTGTGCCCCACACTGTTCTAAGGATCTTATACACATTAACTCATATAATCCTCTCACAAGGGGCACAACTATTACCCTCCCCATTTGACAGATAAGGAAACATAAGTACAAAAGGGTTAAGTAACTTGTGCAGGGATTTGGACCCATGCCATCTGGCTATTACCACCTGCATTGAATGACGGCTAGACTCTTGTGTCTGCCGACTTCACTCCTTCCCACTCACCAGCCCTGGTGTTTTGGATCATTTCGGACTCAGCCCTTGTCGTTGCTCGCTTTCCTGCGCACCTCTGCCTGACACCCATCCCTCACATCTGGCCCATCTTAAATCCTAGAGTCCTGGTCAGTTTTTATTCCCTGATCATGAAATAGAAAGACACTCCCTTGAGAATTTATAAAGTGCTCAGCTGTGTTAATACTTCAAAACTTGAAGCTCCTGACCTCTGCTCTGAGGGTAAGAAACAGGATGAGTGTGGAGGAGGGAGGGTGAGAGCGAGTGCAAAGGGGAGAAAGCACTCCAGCATCCTCTTCCCGTGTTTCTATGGGTTTGGGTTTGAAGGATTTGTGAGAGTAGCTTTCGGGTTTCTTTCTCGGGCAGCGTGCCTGCAGCGGGGGAGGCGGCAAAACAGAACTGATTCGCCTTTCCCCTCTTCCCCGAACGTGCGCCTCGCACTCACCGCTACCACAGTGCCGACAGCGCTTTATTCTTTACATTGCTTCCCAAAATTTAGATTCAAAGAGTGGTTGATAAGGACTGTAACTGATTTTAAATTGTATCCTCAAGACTTTGAATAATGTCTGGCTCATTAGTGTTCAATAAATGATTGATGACTGAGTGAGTTAATGAATGTCTGAAGTAAACCAGCCTTCACCAAGAAGCATAAATGAGAGTAGAGATTATAAGCTTGTTATATTTTTTCTAAAAACAAAATAAATTTTGAGGAATCATAACAATATCAATATAAAATACTAACGTTTACTAATTTTACACTTAAGAAGCAAGTTTTTATCGTTTCTTAAATGCAGAAATTTAAGGGAATAATCTGCTCACCAAATTTCACATCATTCAGATCAACTTGCTCTAATTCCAGCTGTGTCTTTCAGACCTATGTAGCAAAAGTTACCTGAGTCTTCTCTTCAAGCAGAGCCCTTTTGTGACATGTGCTCTGCTGATGCCTAACCTGAGGGACCTGAGGCTGTACCCAGTCTTAAGATGCCTGCTTGCACTTTATAAGAGTGTGGGGATCCATTTCCCTCCTTCATGCAGCAAGAGTTTACCTTCTATCCAGTTTCTCAGGGAACAAACTACACTTTTTTCCTCCCAAATTATTTACAATGGTTTGGTGTTTTGAATTCCCCTCAAGACTTTCATAAATTCGTTCCCACTCATAACAAAAAAAAAAAAAAAAAAAAAAAAAGGAAGAAAAAGAAATGAAGTATCACCTTACACCAGTCAGAAAATCCACAAACAATAAATGTAGGAGAGGGTGTGGAGAAATGGGAGCCCTCCTACACTGCTGGTGGGAATGTAGTTTGGTGCAGCCACTGTGGAAAACAGTATGGAGATCCCTCAAAAGACTAGGAATAGACTTACCATATGATCCAGCAATCTCACTCCTGGGCATATATCCAGAGGGAACCTTAATTCAAAAAGATACATGCACCCCAATGTTCATAGCAGCACTATTTACAACAGCCAAGACATGGAAACAACCTAAATGTCATCGACAGATGGCTGGATAAAGAAGTTGGGGTATATTTATACAATGGAATGCTACTCAGCCATAAAAAAAATAAAATAAAATAATGCCATTTGCAGCAACATAGATGGACCTGGAGATTGTCATTCTAAGTGAAGTAAGGCAGAAAGAGAAAGAAAAATACCATACGATATCACTTATATGTGGAATCTAAAGAAAAGACAAACAAACTTATTTATAAAACAAAAACAGACTCACAGACATAGAAAACAAATTTATGGTTACCAGGGGAGAAGAGGGTTGGAAGGGATAAACTGGGAGTTCAAGATTTGCAGATACTAGCTAACATATAAATAATATATAATAGATAAACAAGTTCATACTGTATAGCACAGGGAACTATATTCAATACTTTGTAGTAACTTATGGTGAAAAAGAATATGAAAATGAATATATGTATGTTCATGTATGACTGAAGCATTATGCTGTACACCAGAAATTGACACATTATAAACTGACTATACTTCAAGAAAAAATATATATACAAAAAAAAAGAAAGAAATGAAGGAAGGAAAAAAAACAAAAAGGTAAACCTTAAATTTACACAATAGCACATGTCAAGTATATTCAACTTAAAAAAGGAAATGAAAAGAGTCATCAGAAGATTTCTTACATCCACTTCTAATTCTGAGGTGGTCTACTTTATACTTGTCTTCAGAAAAGTCATCACCTTTCTCAATAGTACCATAATTTTCAAAGAATGTCCTATCTTAGCAGGAGCAGAACTCTAGAAATTTTTACAACTTGATCCAGCTTCCTAGAACCAAACATTTACTTTATCACTTTGTTGCATATTTTAAATGGTTATTTAGACAGAATATGTATTTTCTTCAAGCAGAGTTATGTAATTATATGATAAGCTTCTCAAAACAGAGTCCTAAAAGAAAACCTTGTCTCTATGTCCTATACAGCATCTGGGTGTCACCAAAGTCCTGAGCAGAACATGGAGGCTGCAAGGACAGAGCAGAGGAGTAGCTATTTCAAGAGCTGGGTCAAGCTGAGCACATTACTTCTTACATTATAATCACTGAATCAAGGAGAAAATTCAGTCAAAGCGTAATTAAGAAATAGCCAAATTTGGAAGCCAGGAGAAAACAAATGATGCATCAAACTGGAGGATGAGGTGAAGGCATGCATAGATGAAAGAGAAAAAGTCAATAACAACGGAAACTAAAAAGAAGTGTTACTGAGTCCAAACTTGTTCTGCTTGCCACACGACAGGCCAATAAATCAGGAGACGGGGTGTTGGGGCAGGGAATAGCGACTTTATTCGGAAAGCCAACAGACTGAGAAGATGTCAGACTAACGTCCTGGAGAACCATCTCCCCCAAGTCAGAATCAGGCTCCTTTTACGCTAAAAAAGGGGAGGGGGTGTGATCGGTTGTTGCAAACTTATTGGCATTGGAATCCTTTGTTCTTGCAGCTGTCCATGTAGGTCAGGTCATCATGTTGCTGTAAACTTCCAGCAAGACAAATGTTATTCTCTGTTCTGCAGCTTTTTTATCTCTATGTGAATAGAAAATGTTCTACCCTTAAAGGTCAGAGCCTTGAGAACGGGCTCTCCTGTATATTTCACACTATAGGCAACATCCTCTTACAAAAGGTACAGAGCCAGCATGCCTAAGCACAGGAAACAGAGCACAAGACTGGAGTCAGAGGAACAAACTCAGTATGGAGTCAGGTTTGTTCCTCGCAACTACAGAAGCAGTGATGTGAGTGTACATGCATATGGTTCCTAGCTCTACCCACCAAGAGGGCCTAGAAGGAGTGCTACCCAGCATCAATGAGCAGGACCAACTCCCAGATCTTGGTGTCATTCATACCACTGTCCAATGAAAGGAACCATGGGTCCTTAGAAAAATGGGTGATTCTAGGACTGGGACAGAATATACAAAATGAGACTGGAATATCTTGAAAAGCCAGAAAGTAAAGAAGCGCTTGAAAACAAAAGGACAGGAGCACAGCAAAGGGACGGAGAAGCCAACTGAAAGAACTCCCAGTTGCTAAAGCTGGAACAGTTGAAGGAACACAGGGAAGAATATAGTACCGGCTTATAAGCCACAGCATAAAATATTCATGGGTTCACACTAACATTAAAAAAGGACTCAATAAATATATAAATGGAGAAGAGACAAATCTCCCACACAGAAGAATTCTGAGTAATTTATGTAGGGACTCCTCCCTTCAAAATAGTGAAGCTTAACAGCCACCTTGTGTGACCTATATTGAGTGACCTGCTTCCAAAGGGCAGAGCATAAGAAGAGGCGGAAAATGACTCTACAGTGGGGAAACCTGGCAAACATTCCCTCAGCCAGGTGATCAAGATTAATACCCACAGTGATAAATCGTGTTCATAGTATGTACCCTGGATATTATGTGAGGAGAATGGCACCTTACCTCTGAGGTCTTCCTCTCAAAATCCTACCACCACAGTTTGACCATGAGAAAAATATGAGAAAACCCCAAATTGAGTGCCCCTCACTTTACAAAATACCTGACCAATGCTCCTCAAAACTATCAAGGTCACCAGAAACAAGGAATGCCTGAGAAACTATCAAAGGAGGAGGAAGCCAAGAAGGTATGTGGACTATGTGGTTCCTTGGATGGTACCCAGAACAGAAAGGTACGTTAAGGGAAAATCAGTGAAATCCAAGTAAACTGGAGAAAAGCTAGTTGCAAAGCCAGCTCCTTAGCTGTGATGGGTGTGCAAGACATTAGCAGCAGGGAAACCTGGGTAACAGGGTAGATGAGAACTCCCTATACTCTGTGCAACTTGTCTGTAAATCAAAAATTGTTCTAAAATAAAAAGTTTTTTTTAGATTCCACATATGAGCGATCTCATATGGTATTTTTCTTTCTCCTTCTGGCTTACTTGACTTAGAATGACAATCTCCAGGTCCATCTATGTTGCTGAAAATGGTGTTATGTTGTTGGTTTTTAATGGCTGAATAGTATTCCATTGTATAAATATACCACATCTTCTTTATCCAGTCATCTGTTGATGGACATTTACGCTGTTTCCATGTCTTGGCTATTGTAAATAGTGCTGCTATGAACATTGGGGTGCAGGTGTCATCCTGAAGTAGGGTTCCTTCTGGATATATGCCCAGGAGCGGGATTCCTGGGTCATACAGTATGTCTATTCCTAGTCTTTTGAGGAATCTCCATACTGTTTTCCACAGTGGCTGCACCAACCTGCATTCCCACCAGCAGTGTAGGAGGGTTCCCTTTTCTCCACAGCCTCTCCAGCATTTGTCATTTGCAGATTTTTGAATGATGGCCATTCTGACTGGTATGAGGTGATACCTCACTGTAGTTTTGATTTGCATTTCTCTGATAATTAGTGATAGTGAACATTTTCTCATGTGCCTATTGATCATTTGTATGTCTTCCTTGGAGAATTGCTTGTTTAGGTCTTCTGCTCATTTTTGGATTGGGTTGTTTGTTTTTTTCTTATTAAGTTGTATGAGCTGTTTATATATTCTGGCGATCAAGACTTAAAAAAAAGAAACAGAAACAGAAACAGACTCATAGACATAGAATACAAACTTCTGGTTGCCAAAGGGACAGGGGGTGGGAAGGGATAGACTGGGATTTCAAAATATAGAATAGATAAACAAGATTATACTGTATAGCACAGGAAAATATGTACAAGATCTTATGGTAGCTCACAGAGAAAAAAATGTGACAATGAATTATATATATGTTCATGTATAACTGAAGAATTGTGCTCTACACGGAAATTTGACACAACATTGTAAAATTATTAGAAATCAATAAAAAATGTTAAAAAAAATTTTTCAAAAGCAATAAATAAAAGGAAGTATTAAGGAGCAAGGTACAGGTGTAGAATTATACACTGAAGACCAGCACCTAAGTACCTGAAAACTGGGCATCCTTCAGATATTTCTTTTATATCAGTCTTGGTGCTTCTCAGTGGGTTAGAAAAGATGCATGAAGTAGTTAAATTGGCCTGGACACATGATGGCTTTTAAAAATACATATTGGTTGGTCATACTGCAAAGTCAGCAACAGTGCATAGACACCTCTTATATTTTTGACTTCCCATAACACTTCCTTTTGCAAGGAGTCCAACCTTCCACAGGTGCTTGCATATGACCTGAGCACCTGACCAATCAGAGTGCCCTATCACCCTGGGCACCGTGGTTTTGTAGCAGAGAAAAGCAAACCTGACTCCGTATTGGATCTACTCCTTTAGCTCTAACCTTTGTGCTCTGCTGCCTGTGTGGAGTCATGCTGGCTCTGCACCTTTGTAAAAGAATGTTGACTATAGGCTGAATTATACATAATAGCCCTTTCTCAAGGCTCTGCCTCCCAGGCTTGGCCTTTAAAGGTATAACACTTTTCATTCATATAGAGATAAAAAAATTGCAGAACAGAGAATAGCGTTTGTCTCGTTGGAGGTTTACGTGAAAATCATGACCAAACCTACATGGACAGCTATGAGAACAAAGGGTTATCACATCCCCTCCAGGGTCTGGCCAGCACCAAGAAGTTTGCAACAACCAGCCACACTTTCTCCCCTTTCAGTGTAAAAGAAGCCGGAATTCTAACTCCAGTAAGATGGTTCTTTGGGACAGTAGTCTACCATCTTCTTAGTCTTCTGGCTTTCTGAATACAGTCACTATTCCGTGTCCCAACACCTTGTCTCTTGATTTATTGGCCTTTCACGTGGATAACAGTTAAGGGCTAGGTCTCAGTAACAGCTGGTCCGAGGGTAAACGTGGAACCCAAAGAACCAAGCGTAGTCCTTTTCAGTGCATTGGTGTAGATACTCAGTAAACTTCTGAAACTGTGAGCTGCATTAAACTATGTAAACCTGGAGCTATGAGGACGATCTTTTCCAATTACATGGAGGAGCTCGCTAGATAAAACACCTCAGAGGAAAAAAAAGAAATAGACACGGAAAAAGAGAACTTTCTAATGGCATCATCTGAGACCTGAATCCAATATGCACATAACTAGCACCACTTTTTAGACTCTCAATTATTTGAACTGGTAAGTTCCTGTTTTTCCTTAAGTGACTTTGAGTTGTATTTCTGTGACAACAAAAATCCTGATTAACAAAATAGTCCAAGATTGAATCAATGAAAACTCAACTGGTAAATCATTTGTTTATTAATTTTAGTTATTTGTATACTGAAATGCTCAACATTAATAAGAACTCTCTATTTGCCAAAGCTGTGCTGGCTCCTGGAAATAAGAATCAGTCTCTTCCTCAAGAACAGACAGTCTGCAAGAGAGACAGACAAGCAACGTGCTAGACACGGATAAATGTATCACGGCTCGCAATCAACTTTGGAAGATGGGCACTCAGAGCAGACTAGGGTGACGTCCTGAGGACACAAGATAACTGAATTGGCTTTAGAAGAATGAGTTAGAGGAGTAAACAAGCTGAGTCAGGGGTTGGGGGAGGGTGTCCGGGTGGGAGGAGGCGTTTACCAAGCAGTAAGGGCCATCCGCAGGGCACAGAGGTGTCGGAAGCTTGACTGCTTCAAGGAGCAGCAAGCAATTCAGCACAGCTGATCTGTGGGGAGAAGGAAAGAAGTGACAAGAGGTGAGGCAGCTCGTGACTCTGAACTGCAGCATAAAGACAATCAGGGCTACAGACAACGGTTATGTTCTGGAAATTATCTCTATCGATGTGGATAAATGATAAGACAGTTTTAAATGTCTGACATCTCCCTCTCTTTTCGTGTCTTTCTGTCTACCTCTCTCTCTCTCACACACACACACACACACACATCTATACCTGCCACATACTGTTTTCCAAGTCCAGTCCCGACTAGCTCTCAGCTCGAAATTCAAGCTGACTGCCCACAACTCAGCAGTGCATCAAGGCAAACATGGTTCCAGTTGTAGCAGACAAACTGCTAAGAGATAACTTGGAACTGATATTCCTTCTTGCACATTTGATCAGCACAGATCAATTCTTGGATCAGCACACACTTCAAATGCCCAATAACAATTTTTTGTACAAGTTTCCCTTGGATGGAATAAGATATGTATCCATCACTGTTTTTTCTTCTTTGGAAAATGTTCACTAGCTTAGCAAAGGCTTACTTACTCCATAAAGACACGGAGAATATGTTACCACTGGTTCATGAAACTCAATGAGAATTTACTAACAAGAATTGTGGCGTCCGAGGACCAATTCTAAAAAACACAGATCCGGTTCAATCCAGCAAACACCCATTAACTTCCTACCCTGTGGAAGCCACTATTCTGGAGGCTCTAGGGGTGCAAACTGAATTCCCCATGCAAAAACAAATTTTCTCAATCACGCTATGAAGGGTTCTTTACATATCAAAGTTGGCAGGAAATAGAAGACTAAAATTATTTCAAACTGTTGTTGGCAGTAAGCTTCTGTCTGTGTTAATTACACTCTGTGTTTGATGCTTATCATTCAGTCAACAGTCAACGCATTGCAGCCTTCCTGTGATTGACTAAATACCAAATTACTATGTGCAGCTTTTTGGATTTTTGAGTTTATCAAATTTATATCATTCGCAGATTTGATAATCTAATAGTTTTGGGGTGTTTCCAGTCCCAACTCCTTTAAGAAATAACTAATCAATGAGAATCTTGGATACAAATCCAGACACCCATGAGAAAGGACTTAAAAGTTTAGAACCCATTCAATTTTTTACAGGTTTTTTTAAGGAAGCTCTTTTAATTTTAAATTTGAAAAGATAGATGACTTGGGAAGAAAAAAATTGCACCATATTTTAGTATTGTCTAATTATACATTATTACATAATGCATAGACATCATCAAAAATGAACAGAATTTGGGTATATGTGCATATATGTGTTTGTAAGAGCATGAGAGTATGAGGGTGAGAGACTGAGCTACTGAGAATAATTTAAGGTAAGGATCATAATGAACAAAAATAACATAGAAAACACATGCTTCACATAGGTTAGTTTTAAGCTTAGCATTCTGTTCTCAAAGTATATGTTATATTAGGGAGAGAGCGGTT
The DNA here is from genome assembly GCF_009834535.1 of Camelus ferus. NCBI lineage: Eukaryota > Metazoa > Chordata > Mammalia > Artiodactyla > Camelidae > Camelus > Camelus ferus. Next base: position 35,431,350 of record NC_045720.1, on the reverse strand, counting down.
AGCATCCCACAGACTGTTTACAGTCAGAGGTGTGCCGGAGCCAGCCTGTGCCAACTTGGAAGAGCCAGTTTTGTGCGTCTTTGCAGCTCCACATTCAGCAACTTACTATGGGTAACTTGAAATTGGCTATAGCGGGAACAGTTACACCACAGAAATTGACAAATCCTATAAATCAGAACTTTTTTCTAAGAGAGCTGATTGATAAACATTTACCAGGACACAACTCTGTGTGTGTGTGTGTGTATACACACACACACACAATATACACTAGGGAATAGAAGGCCAGACAGCACTGTAATGCAGGGATTGTTTTACTTTTGAACCCTCACATTGGACATTGAACAGTTTTTCCCCTTAGTAATTATAGACAGATGATAAACAGATAATAGACAATAAAGAGGGATAACTAACCAAATTATTACTATAAAGAAAAATAAGAATAAAATTGGAATTAATAGATGGCTAATAAATGCAGAAAATTGTAATGCCTTTACTAAAAAGAAAAAACTGTCTTAATCGTTTCATAAACTTGTTTGAGCTAGGAAGACAGCTTAGCGTGCATCTAGTCTAACTCCCCATTTCACCTTTAAGGAGACTGGGCTCAGAACACGTAAGAGGTTTAGCTGTAGTTACAGAACTGGACAAGTGACAAAGCCAGAACAAGACTTGAATGTTCTCACTCGGGTTTTTAATGGGTCCATGAGACCTACTGTGTTCCGCTTCATGGTATCTTAAGCTGAAATTGCCAAAACAAGTATCAGTTTTTCCAGCAAATGTTCTTCATTATTAAAACAAAATACTAGCTACTGTAAGTCCTTTTAAGAGAGTAGAAATTTATTACAGATGTTTCTTTAAAGCAGACCCCCCACAGATCTTTCCAAGTCTTGACCAAAGTCCCCAGTATCTTCTAGATAGAAGGATTAGAGCACACAGTTTGGGAGGTTAGGATGATTCAAGTATTTTCTTTTATAGAATTTCTCTTGAAGTGATCACGCTTGCAGTTTCCCCCATCATTTAAGGCAAAACTAAACAGACGTGGTTTTCCCAGAGTATTAAGCTAATTTCAAACCTTAAAGAGATTAGAAGCTGCCCAGTACTATTGTAAAATATCACATTGTTAAACCACGAATGAAAATACCTGCCAGACTTATGACTAATATATGGATTGCTTGATGTTCCCTAAAACACCCTGTTCAGAGGGAGTGCTTACACACGGACGGTTTACACTTCATAAGCTGTTAGAGTGCTAGAAACCTGACCGCTAGGAACAGAAGGAAGCCGACGCCCTTCTCTCTCCCACTTGAAGATCCGTCTTATCAGGCATCGCTGATGGCATTCACTCTTTTTTTCTGGTGACAAAAAATCCATTCATTCTCTAAAAATAAATTGAGGCAATAGTGCAAAAGGAACAGGTTTTACAACCAGACACTCAAGTTCAAATCCTAG